>NC_138165.1:83215341-84415341 GCF_964165515.1 Mesoplodon bidens
CCCTGAAAGTGTGCTCAGCAGGGAGTGCTGCGTGGAAGGGGCTCCCTGAACGTGTAATAACTTCTACTCTGGCATTAAGGCCCCTCAGCAGCTGAACTCAAAAAAGTCATCATAAAGACAAAATAGCTTTTACCCAGCAAGATTCTTAATAATCCCATTTCCCTCTGGATCCTCATAAAGGAGTCATGATCTAATCCAGAAAGAAAAGGGAGGAGGCTGGGAATAACAAAAAGAAGGTGTGCAGTGGGTAGGGCTGCTGGCCAGCTGAATGCACACAGCCAGTGATACCCTGCTCACCGCCTCTCAAGATCCTGTGATAGCCAGGGATCCAGGTTCTGGCCGGTCTTTCAGCCAAGAAGATAAAGGGAATTGCAAATTACTGGACCAAGCGGCGATACTAATTGTTTTGATAAGGGGAAAAATAAAACAGATGTGCCTAAAAGGCATATTGGGGGCCAGGGGAAGGGAGCCGGGGAGGGATGGGTAGAGTACTAAACTGAAACCCAGCAAGAGTCTAGTGATGGAGCAGTAGTGTGAATCTTCTTGGCGCTACTGAAAACAAATATCTAGAGCTTGCCTTGGGGAGGGTAGGGGGATGGAGTGAGGGGGCAAGAAAACCCTCAGATTAATTAATTTTACCATTATTAGAATTAAAATGTAATATCTTTTGAACTTCTTCATTATGATCTGAGGTTATTGTGTCCTATGAGATATAGTTCACACTAGCTCTACCTTGATCTATGACTAGGTATTATTATCCCAGACAAGTCCTCTAAACTCACGGTTCACCAATTAAAAAACATTTGCGTTTAATAGGAGCTGTGGGTCGGGAAGGAAGAGTAGTAGCTGGATAAGCAGAACAATTTGTGACAAGGCTTTCTTAGAATTTGTGATACCTACGGATACTTTTGGTGTTATGCCAGTCAGTTATTAATTCATTAATTCATCAAGCCTCACTGAGTCTGACTTTTGGGGAAGACTCTGGATTTGATGCTCTATGGTTTGCCAAAGATGAACAGGTGGTCCAGCAGCATGGATAAGGCTCTCTCACACCTTAGAAGATGCTAAAGAGCTTCAACCTCAGAGGTTGGGAAAGGTCACTCGTGCTGTGGGGAGATCAGGGAGGGCAGAGCTGCCATGTGAGCCTGGATTGAGAGGATGGATGATTTAGAGCTGGGAAAGGCATACCAGGGGAAGGGGAAATGGGAGCAGAGAAGGGAGCACTTCTTGTTTGGGGAACACTCAGAAACTGCAGTTTAGACGGTGTGGAGGCAAATAATTGCAAATCAGGTTGGATATGGTAGCTTGTGCCAAATGCAAGGCCCAAATTGCTGGGCCAGGGGGCTTGGATTTCATTTACTAACCAATGGGGAGCCATGAAGGTTTCAACAGAAGCCTTTAGTTAATCAAAATAAATGAACAAAATTATATTACCTTTTGGAGAGGCCCTAAAATTATTCTTCTTCTATTTCCTTCCCCAAATGTCTGTTGAAAGGGTCAGGAATTGTAATCCCAGATCTCTCATGAATGGCATCAAAATTGCATTTGCAATGAGGGCTGGGAAAGAGTGGACATAAATATAAACTAATGATATCATATTGGCTGCCCTATTGGAATTGTGTTTGTTTATGATATAAGATGACAAATAACGAGGTTACCACAGGTGGCGTGATTTGAGGTCAGGGAAGGTAATCGCCTCAAACTACATTTTAACGATTAAATGAAGGTTCATTTTTAGCATCCAGACTGAGGGGAAGAGACTTCCCAAAGGCCCTGTTTCCAGACCCAACTTCCAGTTCTCTCCTTGGTGAATTCATCGGAGGTGTTTCAGAAGAGGAAGTTTGCCTCATTCCTCACTTCTTTTTCCATGCTTATCTGCTGGCTTCCTGTCCCGCTCTCTGATTCCCTCCATCCTGCCCTCCTAGACGCTTCTTTTATTCAGATTTTGAACTTTATCATTGCAGAAGTTCACAGGGATTTGCATTTGCTGCGCCTTCAGGAGTGTATCACTCACTGCCACCCAGCCCCATAAATTGAATAGATTGCATCCCTTCCCAGTTGCCTTAGGAAGTGGTCAAACAGCCACATTCCTGGGCTGATGGATTGGCTCATTTCTTCCCAGCTTAAGCCAAGATACAGATTTTATGAGACTGTCTTGTGACAGGCTGAAGTCGCTTTGAATAAAACAAAATCCAGCCTCAGCCCACAGAAATCACTCTTTAAAAGCAGCTTATCCAAGGTTAGTGAGCAAAATTTGGTTCAAACCCTGAGCACAGGACTTAGATGATTTGAGTGAGAGATTGAAAGAAACTCTTTTTTTGGTCTTTCTTTTCATGCATCACTGTTGTTGAGATGCTCACACACAGAACTGTGTATCCCTAATATTTATAAATATACAGCCACAGACTCAGTTAAGAAAAGAAACTGCACGTCAGTAGAGCTAATGTGATTGAAAGAGACATTTGAACTCTCCATAATGCAGGACAGATACTTTCATCTGAAGAATCCTGGAGTTTTGTTTCAGGTTTACTAAGCAGATGAAACAGAAATGAACACCTTGCATAAATATCTTATTGTCTAGGAGGGTAGAGAATCTTTTAAATTGGGGGTTCATCTATGGGTTACAGGATTTTTACCCCCTCCTCATTATACAGGCTTTGAACTTTAGAACTGCAGCTGACCTTTAGAACGACTCCCCTCATTTTATAGATGAGAAAACAAAGGCTCAGAGTTGTTTACTAACTTACCCAAGGTCACACAGCTTGTCAGTGGGGAGACCATACTTGAATACAAGGCTTCTTACTAGTTAAGTGGCAAGACTTCTCTCTTCTGAAATCATAGAAAGAGCTTCTTCTTTTCCTTGCTACCAATAATTAAATAAAAACAATGCTGTGGAAATAGGAACAGGATGGGATTGTGCTGTGGACAAAGGAGAAATTATAAAGTAAATAAAGCGTATTATTTTGGGGGGAAATGAGACTGCTTTTCTCCACCAAGTGCCTTCAGGTATATATATGAAATTGATGTCTTGTAATCCTTCTACTCTTCCTCTTTTCTATGGCATTTTAAAGTAACAAGGGAACTGAGATTTAGTGGGTTTCAAACCCAGTTCCAGGAAGTCCTGATGTTCTTACAGAGAAGCCCCATCAGAGAGGAGGGGAGGGACTTCATGGCGGGGATACTGCACTGATTCTGGTCACCCTCCGTCCCCACACCCAAGAAGAGCTCCACTTTTCGCTGCTTTGCACATTGGAGTTCTGGATAGAGCTCTGATCAAGGAAAACACAAACACTTCTAAAAATAACTTTGAAAACTGCACACTGAATTCAATCCTCTCATTGAATTACAGTTTAGGAAGCTGAGACACAGGAAGGTCACAGGGAGTTGAGAGTCCAGGTGCTGCATCCCCTCTTCTTGCTAATGTCAGCCCCCCTCCCCTCCTAGTAATCTGGTCCCCTTACCCCAGACCCACCTTTGACATCACCTGACTCTCCAATCCCATACCCAGCCAGCCTAAATTTCCCGTTTTTGCCAAGGACTTTTACTTTCAGTTCAGCTAAACTGAGTGATCTGGTTCTTCTACTGTGGGACAGCCCACAGCCTGTTGCCTGGTGTCACCTGGTGTCTCTGGCCATCGTGAAGTAAGCCATTGTAATCTGATTATTTTCGAGTCCTGGCCATCCAGTGTTTCTTTAAAACAAATCCAGCTGAATTTCCTTAGGAGGCAGACCAGATTTTTAAAGAAGATCTGTTATTCCTTCTTAATAAGTACTTCCTAAATATCATATATTACGAAGGAACCAGTGCTTCGTCTTAAATTGAGTTCTATAGGAGGGTGAGTTCCTTCTGAAACTGGCCTTAGAATTGTAAGTGGATGGATCCAGAATCCCTTTACCTGATCCCGGGCCAGGTTACCCCTAGGCAGCATCAGATGGTGCTTAGCTCACCAGCAAACAAGGGCATGTGAGAAAAACAAACAAAAAAAGAGACAGAAAGATATGAAGGTCAGAAATAATCTGACCTTTTATATGTCAAATTAAAACACCTAAGTAGTCATTATGGGGAAAAATCAGACCTTCGTGACTTTAGAACTTAACATTCCCTTGATTTCAAATTATGTCTAGAGGTGTCACTTGAATCCTTTCATCCGTGGGCCTCTTTATCTGACCTGACCTGGCCCATCCCTTAGGTTTCCTTCCCAGATGTAGGAGAAAACCCGCTCTGAACCGTCCAGGCCTGGGTTTGCCTACTTCTCTTTGGGAAGTGAATTTGCACCAGGTGAAAGATTTTCACAAAATAGAGAAAGAAGTCAGTCGCTTGTCAACTTGCCAAACAGGCTCAGTAGCTAAAAATTCAACAGGGTCAGCTTCCCTTCTGTATGTGGAGATTGGCCTAAAGGCGTTTGCCCTTGAGTTCAGCCCCTTTTGGCTGCGCTGGACTCCTCTGAAACACTTAGGCTGTTCCTTTTGGAACGGGACAGAGACCTCCCAAGCCCTGGATGGTGTAGCTCTTCAGAAGAAAGTCTAGCTCATTTCTATTGGGGGCATGTTTGTATTTCAGAAATGGAAGGGTCCCCAAACCTGGAAATGAAAGATCAGTTATTAAGAGGAAGTGTAGATGGATTAAGTGTGTTTTCCTTACAATTTTTACTGATGATAGATTTCAAGAATTCAGTTCTCTCCAAGAAAAATAGAGACAGAAATTCTAGTATTTATCTTGGTGGATATATGTCTGTGCAAATGATGTGTGATATTTTATGAGAGGGTGTGAAAGTGTGTACAGGACTAAAGTGTGAATTTCTAATATGTATATGTACCGGATATATGCTCGATATCTACGTTTGTGTGTGTTTCTGAGTGTGAGTGCCATCCAAACAAGAGTGTGAGTTTATAAATGTTTGGATATTGAAAAGATTAACTACACGCAAGCAAAGCAGATGTTTTAATGAGTTCTTAAATATTTTAATAAGTGCCTTGATTTTCTTCAGATAAAGAAAGAACAGGGAAAAAGAAAGGGGTTACTCCTTTTTCCTTTGGCTAAGTGAGTTTTAACAGCCGAAAATGCAGACTATCTGCTATGAGATATATATAGTTTATTTTTTTTTTAAGTGGGGAAATGATTACTCCTGGTGTGGGTGAGAAATGAAACCTTCCTATGAGGAAGTTTCCTGTCTTTATTGCTGATTATGTGTGCCTGGTCTAATGACTAAAAGCTTAAACTGGGGGTGGGGGGGCAGGGAACTGAGAGAGAGAAGTTCTTTCAAGAGTAGTTGGAGAGAAGCAGGGAAGGGATAAAGAAGGAGGGAAGGAGTTTGGATGACTTGGTTAAAAAACAGGAGATCGGCTCAGATTCCATCTGTTGAGTTCCAAGGCGAAAAATGTGGTTTGGGGTGAGTTGGTGGCAAGGCTGCAGTTTTCAGCAAAACAGCTGGCAGAGGAGCTGTACCCAGCAGAAAGTTTCCTCTCCCGTTAGCTTGGTCCGAGCAGCTGGTGATCTAAATCCCCACACCTCCACCTTTTCAGGGGGCCACCACTCTCAGCCCTATTTCGCACCCATGAACCAGGACCAACGGGCCACAGTTTGACTTGCTGGAAGTCGTTGGGTGCCCAGCATGGCGGAGTGGTGTGGATACCTGGAAAGACTGCGGGACTAGCCGCAGAGGAACGGGCGGCACCCGGCTTAACTGCTGGCCTCGTCTCTGTCTGGGCGGGAAGGCTGGGCCCATTGTCCTCCTGGACTGGGGAGGGTGCGGGGTCATTAGTTAGAGGATGATGTGGTCTCTGCAAACCAGAGGAAATGGCCTGCTTTTGTTTTCCACCCAGTAGGAAAGGGAACCTGAATCCATTAGATTCTGGGCAGCTCAACGGGGCACAGTTTGAGCTCTTAGAGGCATGATGCCTAAAAGGCTACTTGTGTGGATTTGTGTGTCCCAACCACCACTGCGCAGGTGCCCATCTTTTATGCATTTAAAGCCTGTCAGGCTGGTAATCTAAAGCAGAGGTCTGGACAACAGTAATGCCAACAGACACGGGGAATAGGAGAGTGCACCTGTAGAGTTAAAAAATGCATGACCCTTTCCCTCAAAGAGTGAGCACAGGAGAAAGCCCCGTCCTGTAGGGTAGCTGCTGAGCCAGAATGCATAATTCACGGACCCCGTGCTGCTCCATGCAGATGGCGATATTAAATCGTGATTGATGCTAAGAGAGGCACACATCTTAGGAAGTTCTCCTAGAGGCTTCTGAATATTTCCAGGTCTCTTGTGCCTTCCCATCTTCTGTTCTACCGTGGTATTGAGCCAGACCCCTCCATTTCCCAGGAACCCCTCCTGGGGACGACAGAGCTTCACTCCCAAATATGAGATGCTTCAAATGTCATCACCCACCTCTGCTGCCTTTGAAGATCGCCCCCTTCCCTCCTGGCCCACATGAAGCTGTTTACCTCCAGCTGGGCACTGCCGAGGGCGAGGGGAGCAGCTACTCCCCTGCAGCCTCCTTTCCAAGGCTGGTCAACCACTGGACAAAGCAGCAGCACACTCTGGTGGTGGTGACCAGGCAGGAGGGACAGCGGCAAAAAGCTTGGAGAAAACACAGGCGTCCACTCAGCACAAAGCACTTTTGTCACAACTCTGAGGTCAGAGCCAGTGGATTCTCTAATGCAGATTTTTCCACTCAGTGTATAATGAAATAATAAATCAAATTTGTGGTGTATTTGGAATTAAGTGTTTGGGGGGTTTTGCTTTTTCTTTCTTAAAAAAAAAAAAAAAAAAAAGCTGAAATCACCCTCCAGGGTCTGTTCTGGCCCAAAACTGAAAATGCTTCCTCCGCATCCCATGTAATTGTTACCAGGCTCACTTGTGGGTCAGCACCACAAAACCACTATTGTCAGTTCCCGGAGTCTTTACTTCTGGCTGCCTGGGCTGGGCTGGGGGACACCAAATAACATGAAGGATTTACGAGATAAAGATAGAGATGCGAGGTCTGAACGAGGAGGAGAAGAAGATGGGCCAAGCAGCGGAGACAGGAGCAGGCAGGGAGGCACGTTAAGTTTTCAGCTTTGTTGGTTTTTTAAAATCTCAGACCATGTAATTGGGAATATTTATGAGCATTTTCTGGAATATTTTCGTTTGGCGAGTGTGTGTGTGTGTGTGCGCGTGTGTGGTTGGATGAGGAGGGGGTAGGATGAGCTGAAATAATCTCTTCCACTGAATGAGTAAGCAGGTTAGTCTTCTGGACTGCCATAAAAGGTCTGTAAAACTGTTTTAATCAGCCACTGGTAGAGAGAAACAAGGAAAGAAAAAAAAAAAAACAGACTGTAACATATTTGAAGTTCTTTGCTTCGTGTGCCTTCTCTTCCAGACCAACCCTGTGGAGGTCGTTTGAATTCCAAAGATGCTGGCTATATCACCTCCCCGGGGTACCCCCAGGATTATCCATCCCACCAGAACTGTGAGTGGATTGTTTATGCCCCCGAACCCAACCAGAAGATTGTCCTCAACTTCAACCCTCACTTCGAAATCGAGAAGCACGACTGCAAGTAAGCACCATCCTGTGCCATGTACATCCACGAGACACCCCCACCCACCCACCTGTGCCATGTGCATCCACGAGACACCCCCCCCACCCGCTCCCCAGGCTTCTGCCATACCTGCCGCCTCGTGGCAGCTCCCCTGGCCCTAGGACCTGCTGAACAGTGGTGGATCCTGGCCCCAGAGGGAAACCTCAAGAGATTTATTTCTTTCAGTGGAAATAAAAACCTAGTTGATCCCATAGTATGGAGGAAAGCGCCTTCCTGAGTGAAGAGTGTAAAGAATACACCCTAACTTCAAAGGCTGGCAGTGGAGGAGAATTCCATGTAGGGGCAGGGGGGGAGTACACAACGCCAGCTCTTGACTTTAAGATTGACTTTCCCCTTGGAGATCTCCCCATTTCCACTGCCTCTCCCACATGTAGGAACCTCAGCAGCTTCCTTAAATAAAACAGTAGCCAGATCCCCAAGTGGAGACTTCCTGTGTATCCAGCCGTGGAGGATCAGGCTGTTATTTTATGAAGCAGCAGCAGGTTTCCTTATAGAGAGAGAGCTAAAAATCTGAGTCTGTACTGGTAGGTCTGAGATTCGCATTGATTCTTGGTACCTGTGCTGTACAGGTTAGAGTCTCAAAGCAGGTGCTATGGATGTATTTAACACTCTTCTCACTGCTTTGTAAATATCAATCCATTCAGTTCTCACAATGGCCCTGGGAAGTTGGTGCCATTATGACCTCCATTTTACAGATGAGAAAACCAAAGCCCAGAGAAGTTAAGTCACCCGAGGTGACTCAGCTGGGCTCACAACATTGGTCCTGGCATCTTGGAAATGTGTGGCTTAGGAGAGACCAAGCAGACATTTAGACATCTGTGAGTGCTTTAGAAATGCCATGTTGGGACTTCCCTGGTAGTCCAGTGGCTAAGACTCTGCGCTCCCAATGCAGGGAACCTGTGTTCCATCCCTGGTCAGGGAACTAGATCCCATGTGCCACAACTAAGAGTTTACGTGCCGCAACGAAGACCCAGTGCAGCTGAATAAATAAATAAATAAATATTTGTTTTAAGAAGAAAAAAGAAACACCATGTTAACAGCAAGGTCCCTATAAGTTAAGGTGAGGGAGGAAGCAGCATTGCAATGTCAAGAGTGTGAATGCCCTCTGTACTGTCTAGTGGGCTCCATCTTAAAGTCTTTCCTCGCTGAAACCAAAGTGAGAGTTTTCTATGCAGGATAGAATGTGCCAGCGATCATGTCCTGCTCCAAACGAGTGCCTAGAACATGCCACTGCTCTGATGGGTGTTCAGTGGCCCCTTATGATTAATAAATAGTCTGAGCATTCCTTGTGACCAAAGCCTTGTGAGTACTGAAAAGGGATCAGCTAGCAGGAGAAGTACAAAGGAGCAGGCCTAGGTCTGGGCCTCTGCGACCTTGTGGAGGAGAACAAGGCTCCTCTCTAACCAGAGTTCGATTGGGAGGCACAGGGAATCAATGTCCTTGTTATCCTCCTAGGACTCCTTTGCACCTTCATAATGGTTTTTTCCTAACAAGAGGTAGTCTTTGTTGAAAACCGAAGGGTTTCCTGGGTGGACGCCTCATGTGACAAAGAGTCATAAGACGGAGTTATAATCCCAGATCCACTCTTGACTCCATGGGTGACATAGGGTAACTAATCAGTTCCTCTTTGTCTAAGTTAAATGCACAGCCTGTGTATATTTGCACAGCACCTCAAGGCTGCCAATTCCCTGCCAGTGAACTTTACCAAAAATTTCTGTTAGAAGAGCTTCTTTATAAGGTATAAGGCTTCTGGTGCCTCTGGCTGGGTTACAGGAGGTTGGCACAGACTGAAGCGTGATGTCCTGAGAGCTTGGGTCTGAGCTCAGAGAACTTTGAGTAATCACCTTTCTCAACGGAGGGCCAAAATCTGTTATGCTTATGCCAGCAAATCTCCCAGGAAAACTGCTGAGAGGTCATCTCATGTATATTCATAGTGGCAGAGAGAGAAGGCATGGCTTTGGGAAGGGAAAACTCAGGAGCTGGTGAGCGTGACTTAAAACATGTTGGAAGCACAAAAGGCCAGGGAAACATGTTCCTGCCCAGTTTGGGGCTGTGGCGTAGCCCTAGCCTTCAGGACTCAGCCCCAGGGATGGAGCGAGCACAAGGTCTCTGAAGCCACTGGGAACAGAGGAACCAAGACGTTGCCTCTGGCTGGAGTTGGAGGAGGGGAAGCAGGTAAGTTACAAGGTTATTCTGAAGCTTCTGGTGCTTACCGTCCGTACCAAGTAGCTTCCTGTTTTTCTCCCCACTCCCCCAATTCCATGCTTCCAGCTTGAACCGAAAAGTTCAGGGAGGTCAGTAAAAGATCTTTCTGGAGTCTCTTTGCCCCAGTGCCAGAGTGTCAGCAAGATGCTGTTGGGGTCACGCCTCTGCTACTTAACCTCATCGTTACTTCTCTTACCCTCCCCCATTTCTCCTCCACTCCCCATTTCTCTCTCATCCTCATTAATTTTTCTACTTAGAAAGACACATCCGGTTCTCTCCGTCTCTCACCCTGCAAGGTATTTTTAACAGTCTTCACTGCCATCTTCATTCAGGGTAAATGGGTTCCTCCTTCCCCCACTGCCTTGTTTCACTGAGTTGTGAAGGGGACAGTCCTGAAGGTTCTGTCTTGTTCCTCCTCTCTCCCGCTCTCATTTTCCTTCCAAGGGAGCTCCCGGGTTGGAAAGCACTTCCTATCAAAGGAAATTAGTACCCTTTCTCTTTTCATTTCGGTGCATGTTTCCAATTGGATTTGGCTCTCAAGGCCCACAGGGTAGACACCTACCAAGAGAAAACGGCCCAAAGGTCCTTCTGAGGAGAGCATGCAGCAGCAACACCCCTGCAAAAAGAAAAATGAGTAAGAATATCAGGGAAAAAAAAAACAAACCCAGCCCCGCTGTGCAAAAAGGGCAGTGGTCAGCATGCCTGCCCTTTTCTGTTCTCCCCTCTTCTTCCTTTGTGCGGGATTAACCGCAAAGATGGCCCCATGACCTGGGAATGGGCCCTGCCATGAGAGGGCCTCATTAGCCTGGCCAGTGGCCCCTAAGCCTTTGGCTCCTCATCCCTTGAAATCCACATCCTAAAGGTGTAGCCCGTTGGTGAATAAACCCCAGACAGACAGACCGTTTACCCTAACCGTCGCTTGCTAATTTTGTTCCATTTAAGTCTGCCGTCTGCTTGGAAACTTTCACTCACCAGCCCCAGTTTTGCCTGAGTCAGTACAGTCCGAGGCCACCATCTGCAGTGAGCTCCCAACTCCTCCCTCTGGCCGTCTGCAGGAATCCAAGCCCCAGCACCCACAGGCTGCTCTGAGGCCTAGTCACCGACTGCAGGCAGAAACCAGAAACCCCTGTGGACAAAAAGGCAGGACTCAGGGCCATCTGAGCAAACAGGGAGAAGCCACTTCATTCCCCGCGGTGGGGAAGAGGATTGTGCTACTGCCTTTCACTTGAGTCATCAGCCAAGTGGCTGAAGCTTAGGGCTTTACAAGCATATGCATGCAAACCTGAATATTCTTTTTTCCCTTTCTGAGATCTAAAATATATGTATTCTTGAAAACACCCACCTGCGTATGATACACAGCTTATTCAGGAGCCCTCGCACAAGCCTGGCATCCCACCCCATCCCGGAGGCCCAAATAAAACCAGAATCAAGAGTCTAGGTCCTTTTAAGAATTGGTTATTTCCAGATGGATATCTTGAAAAACATGCTTCAGAAAGTGCGAAAACCACTAGAAGACTTGAGGGAACATTTCTTAGGCTGAAAAACCCACACAGAAACCTATACTGATAATTTTATGTGTATGTTCAGGACAAGAAATCTCATTTCCCATGCCTCATTGAAATTTCCAGATTCTAAAACATACTCCTCTAAAGTTCCAAAAGTTCCTCTTTAGAAAGATTTCTTTTTTTTTTTTTTTTTTTTTTTTGCGGTACGCGGGCCTCTCACTGTTGTGGCCTCTCCCGTTGCGGAGCACAGGCTCCAGATGTTCAGGCCCAGTGGCCATGGCTCACGGGCCCAGCCTCCCCGCGGCATGTGGAATCTTCCTGGACCGGGGCACGAACCCGTGTCCCCTGCATCGGCAGGCGGACTCTCAACCACTGCACCACCAGGGAAGCCCTAGAAAGATTTCTGATTAAGAACATTCTAAGTCATGTGCCACGCTTCCTTGTCTTCTTAAACAAAATTAATGCTGAGTCAACTTTTTCTCAGTGACTCAGGCTTCTAATTCTAAACTTGACTTTTTGTGACAGAGGCTGGGTAATGTCATGTTTGGGTCAGATAGATTCAGATATGAGTTTTTGTTGACCTTTTAAACTTCCCAGGCCTCAGTGTCCTCATCTGCAAAACTTTGACAATGGAAACTACTTTGCAAGATTTCAGTCTTTTGTTTATGTAGGTACACAATAAATTCGCAGCTGGCTTAGCATCTTTGTACGCTGGGGGAATGTGTGACTTTTTTCTATCAATACTCTTGCTGTCATCTTCTGTTATGAGTGTACCCCTCTGACCTCTTTTTACCCTTTTATTGTGGGTATGGATTTTGCTTCAGGAGGTTTTGGTGTCTGTTGGGAAGTGTTTAGTCCTGGGGTCTAAGCTATTGTCCCAGGCCAGTGCAGTCCCAGGGCCAGCATGTCTGGTTTGCTTTAGTCAGCCACGTTCATAGCAGAGGGCGTACTAGGGTGGTCTCCCAGGGACAGAGCGTAAGAGCATCAGTGCATGGAGTCCTCAGCATTAGTTGAGCTGCTCACCATCTTTTCTTCTGAAACTATCCCCCCACCCCGCCCCACCCACATTCTGGATATCTGAGGTTCGGGGGGGATATTTGGCCTCTAGCTAAGTGTGCTGGATAAACAAAGTGCCCTTGTGTTTATTTACGTCCAGAGGAGCTCTCTAAATCTTAGAAGATACGTGTGCTTCTCCCAAAGTAGGGGATGCTATCTTAGGAAGGGGGCACTTTCCCAGGTTGATAAGTTGACTGCAGGAAACAGAGGGAACATACCAGACCTCAGTAACCTGGCCCTTCCCCAACCGGCCAGCGAAGATTCCCTGTGCTCTAGAAACATCCTCCACATACAGCCACATACGACCTTACATCTGCAAGAGACCCTGTGCGGGCCAGGGGTCAGACTCTCCTCCCCCTCCCCTCCAGTGCCCCACGGCACGATCCCCTCCATCCCCCCTTGGAGTCCTTGATTCCTCCAGCTCTCTTTTAGGGCCCCCTACTCGGCATTCCCCAAGCGTTGCATATTGCCTTGATTTGCTTGCTGTTTGTTCGTGCGTGGTCATCCTGTGTTCTGAGCACGTAAGTTCTCTAAAGGCATGGACCACATGTGTCTCATCTCTACCCTCTAAGGTGCCTAGTCCTAGAGGGGGCTGAGCAGGGGCATGCAGATGATTGTGTCAGGGAGATTTTTACATCTGAGTTGCCAGGATGTAAGTCAGCATGGCATGAACCCACACTGGAAGGTCAACAGAGGTGTCTTCCCTAGCCGTCCATCTTGTGATGTGACATAATGACAGCAGGAAGGTAAGACACGGGATCACAGAAGTTACGAAGCTCTCTGTGACTTGGTCTTTCATCAGCAAAGTGGCAATAGACCTTTCATGCGTTCCTAGTTATTAAACATCTACTATGTGCCAAGCATGATGATAGCCTTGGGAATTCAGTGATGAGTAAGTAAACTGTACCCTTTGACCCTATGAAATTTAGAGTTTGGAAGGAGGAAGCATGTAAAAAAATATGTGGTTACTGATGATAAAGTTGCCACATATGGAGCATCACCTATGAGCCTGACACTGCCAAGTGCTTTACATACATCATCACATTTGATCCTTGCAACAAACCATGAAATGGGAAATCGTTGTTACTCTTCCCATTTTACAGATGAAGAATCTTGGGCTCAAAGAAGGTAAGCAACTGGCCCAAGTTTGCACTCTTGAAAGTGGCAGAGAATGGGACGAAGTGAGAGAGTGGCGTGGACATGTATACACTACCAAATGTAAGATAGATAGCTAGTGGGAAGCAGCCACATAGCACAGGGAGATCAGCTCAGTGCTTTGTGACCACCTAGAGGGGTGGGATGGGGAGGATGGGAGGGAGACGCAAGAGGGAGGGGATATGGGGATATATGTATATGTATAGCTGATTCACTTTGTTATAAAGCAGAAACTAACACCCTAATTGTAAAGCAATTATACTCCAATAAAGATGTTTTAAAAAAAAGTGCAGAGAGGGGATTTGAAACCAGAACACACTACTTTGCAACCTGAGCTCTTTACTCTCATGCTCTATTGCCTCTGCCAACACCATGCATTCTGACCGGGGACGAGATATGAGCCCTGGGATCTACCGTTGGCTGAGGAGATCAGGGAAGGCTCCCTGGAGGAGGCGATGCCTGCAGTGATCCTGAAGAAGTTAGCCAGGCAAAGGGGATGGGGGTAGGGCTGGTGGCCCAGGCAGAGAGCATCATGTCAAAGGCAGGAAGGGGAGAGAATTTGATGTCTTCAGGAACCACAGTGATGTAGGGCCATCCTGGTGGCTTGTTGATACAAACCCCCTTCTCGGTGAAGAGATGACTGGGCAATGCTATTTAATTTTATTGCCTGGCCAGACAACTTCCAGCATCTCAGAGAGGGGCTGTGGTCAGGAAGCAGGAAAGAGTGAGATGATGGGGACTCTGCTGTCCCACTCTCCCTGGTCAGAGAGTTTCTACAGTTTCATACCCTATATCCAGGGACACCCCCCCACACAATTTAATGCCTGAAAGTGGGGTATGGCCTGGGAAAGTCCGGGTAACACTCTGCATTAAACTACGCTCATCAGTTTACTCCTACACAAGACTCCCTGCGAACACACATCTCTTTCCTACGAATAGAGGGCAGGAGGGCACAATGCCCAATCAGACGTGTGGCTTCGGCTGGTCTCTGGAACTCAGAGCAGAGTGAGAGTTCTCTGTGGTTCAAGAGGGTGTCTTGCACTCAGGAGAGATCCTCAGGTTGATTACCCATGACATTGTTACAGATTTACTGCCTGCTCAGCCACAGAAATATTCTGATTCCCCCAAGGAACCAATGAGCAGCAATACTTTTCTGTATCACAGCAACCCCGCTAATGACAGAAACAGATCCCCTCCAGGTACACGGTGCAATAAACGGTAACAGTCCTGCTGCCTTGAGCTCAGCTGGCAGCCAACCCCACACTCACCAGCCTTGACCAAGGACTCCACCCAGCAGCTTAGCTCGCTGGAGAAGTGGGGGAAAACACCGCAGATTGTTCTTCTCCGCCTACCAAGGTTAAAGAGCAGTTGGGACCAACGGTTATTTTTGGCAGTTTGTTTTTAAATATGCGATGTTGCAATCGCAACTCTCCAAATGCAAGCTTCACTGTGGATGTCCTTCCTAACAATGCATTTTTACCTTCTCATTGAGAAAATGACTTGAGATTTTCTAGTACACAATCCCACTTGTTCTGGCTCTCAAGCCTGGCACCTTCTCTGAACCCAGAGGTCCCAGAGGCCCAGCATCTCACCCCATGTAGCTCCATGTAATTCTCCCATCTAATTACACCGGGTGAGAGTCTGTCTTAAGAAACTCAGTGGGAGCTCTGGGTGTGGAGGGGATAAACAGGAGAAGGAAATAGATGAAGTAGAGAAATTAGATTTTTCTAAAAAGGGATTTGTGTGTTTTCCGGTAGTCATGAGTCCTTTAGAAAAAAAATGTATTCTCTTTGTTTTGTCCTTTTTAGTGGCGGGGCAGTTGAAACCTTTGGATCAAGAGAAACTCAACAGAATATTTAATTCCATTCTTCTACTTTTGCCTGGATAAATCATCCCAGAAAAAAAAAAATTAGCTGCCCTTGTCTTTCCTTCTAGAAAAGAGCTTCCATCATCGTCCTTCATTATGAGACCTGTGCCTCACAACTCATCTCACTTGATTGCAGAGTAGATGGTTGTATTTAATTTACATAATCAAAATTTTTTTTCCTAGAAGGAAAATCCGTGAAAAATGTTAGCTGGTTCAAAATAAAACTTGAAAAAGAAGAAGAAAGAAGAAGTGTGAGTTGGGCTTAGGTTTCGGAGGGCAGCAAACAACTCCACATGATAAAGGACAATTCACATGATTTTTTGTGCTTTTCCCCGGCTCTGTAGCCACGCATCTTGGCGGTCTCTATACATTTTTCAGCTCTGCCCCATTAGGGGCTCCATCGTATGTTTGTAGGTGGTATGGAGGGACTGTCAGTTGGACAATAATAGCAAATATTTATTAAGCTACTGACAGGTGCCGGGTGCTACTACACCAAGAACTTGCCATGTGTTACTCTCATAACGATGCTTTGGGGCTGGTACTGCTGTTATTCCCATTTAACAGATGGGGACACTGAGGCCCAGAGAAATCACACAGATAGTAATGGTAGGGCTGGGATTTGAAGCCTGCTGCCCAAAGCTGCCTTCGTATACCTGTGTCCTTGTGCCTAGAGCTGTCATCTGCTGTCCCAAGGCTTAGGTATTTGGGGCCTCTCTGATTTCCTTAGATATACTTGACAAGTCTTTTCTTTTCCTTTTCTCTTTCGTCCTTTTCTTTACCTCTTACTGCCACGTGGTCACCTCCGGATGCCGACAGGGCAGTCAAGGAGGGAGAGAGCTTTCTGTGTCTTTAAATGCAAGCTGGAGGCCTGCCTCTCAGTCAGTTGTTTCTTTCTGCCTCCCTGTCATCCACCTCCGCCCCTGTCCCGCACAGCCCCCCTTGCCACCCTCTTCAAATCCCCTGTCATTCCCCCATCACCTCACTCTCCGTCTGGAATCCGAAGATGTGAGGGCTAGTAATAGAGTGTCAGCGGAAGTAATTGATTCCTCACACAGAGAGAATTCTCCTGCCTTTAGTGTCAGCGGAGCTGCACCAGAGTCGTGGAGGGTGAGTGAGGCCTGTAAACAGCCTATGGCTGAGCTGTCAGGGTGAAGCCAGACACACCGGGGAGTGAGCAAGAGGGAAAACGGTGGAACAAATCATTGTTTTGTTGGAAAGGAAAGCAGTAAATCGTATTTCAGCCCAGGAACTGGCAGTTTGAAAGAGATGGTTGAGACCTAGGAGCAGAGGGAATCCGTGCCGCGGGTTTTAACGGGAGGGTTTTTCTTGGTCTCAAGGTAGGAGGTTTCGTGTCCCACCCCCACCCCCCGCTTACCCCCTCTGCCGTTATCATCATTATTATCATTAAAATAATTACCGTAACAATTACAGTTGATGAGACCTCGGGTTTATAGAGCACCTTTTATCTAAATGTTCAAAGTGATTGATCCCTGTGTCATCCCTTTGAGAGCAGTAGGAGGGTAAGGACGTATCATTATTTTTTTGGTCTTATCTGCTGGGAAACTGAGGTCCAAGCAGATACAGGATTTAGTCCCAGCCTCCGGGCAGGCTGCTGGGTTAAATGTCGGGGTACTGACTCCTCTTCTGGGGGGGGGGGGGTTCTGTCTCTACTGCCCGCAAGGGCTCTTCTCCTTGTGCGGCCCCCAGAGCTCTTCCCTGGCGCTCTGAGGACCCTGCCGGCCACCGCAAGGAAGTGGCCTTCGCGCCAGCCAGCAGCTCTGCACGCAGAGCAAACAGCGTGCTCTGGCTGTGGGATAAATAAAAGTCCTTTAAGGTCTGACTCACACCGTTCCCATCCCGTGAGTAGACTTCCTGCAATCTGGTTCCCTTTCTTGCAGGAGCTGGTGTCCTTTCTAGGCATCTTTCTTTCTGGTCTGACTGAGCCTTCAGCCAAGAGCATCCAACATTCTGAACCTTCACAGCTTCTACTCCGCCCCTCCAAACGGCAGCTGGTTCTTCCGGAACAGAGGGGCGTTTCCATGATGGGGAGAGGCGAGTGCTTTCACGTGTCCTGCGTGGACGGGCCTGCTTTTGCTCTGACAGCCCCGGGGCCTTCAGAACACAGCCATCGGCGAAAGCTTACCAGGCGGCCGTTGGAGAGGTGCAGGGAGTCCCAGCTGACTGGCCCGCGAGCGCTGGCCTCAGAGTCTCCACCCTGGCATGGCAGCAGCCCCTCCTGCTTGGACGTTAGTGCAGGCCCATCATTTCCACACCACCGTGCTTTTTGCATTTGCACAGTACTGACAAGTTTGCCCCTGGAGCGGGGGAGAACCTCTGAGCTCTGTAACCTGAAGCTCAGGGGGAATGAAATGCAAGGACAGGGCCCGTCACACCTGCCACCTACTCCCCAGGCCGTCCCCTGCTTGGGTTTCCGCCTGGCACGTTTTTCAGACAAGCTTTGTACTTTCTGACTTTTGTTATGGAGGCTGGATGCCAGCAAAGGGGGATAGAAAAACGGCTGGGAGCCTTGATCCCCAGGAAAACACATAAAGGACTTTTTCAATGCTGTGATTGATTCCCTAGTGCCCAGCACACCTCGTTCCCAGCAGGCTCCCATTTTTCAGACAGATGGAGAAGTTCTGATTCACAATTAGACCCTCTGGGAGCCAGGGTTGGGGAGCACCCGTTCCAGAGGGAGCCGTTCACCTGGCCAAGTTCAGGGACGCTGCTGGCACGCCAGGCCGAGGGAGGGTGTACCCTGATTTCCCCTCAGTGGCTTCCAGTCACCTTCTGTCCTTACCTGTCAGCCCTGAGAGGCACAGAGGCATGGTCCCTGGAGCCATTTATGAGATGAGGCAAACTGAGGCATGTCTGATTGACCCAGGCCAGCTTAGAACAATTCAGCAGGTCTCTGGCCCTGCTGCATTTCACCTTCCCATCTGAGCAGCAGCCTAGTGGTGAATGGACACACATTGTGGGCTACTCTTATCTGCTTTCTACCCTGATATTGTTACAAAGTGCTAGCATGGGGTCCTTTGAGCTGACTGCAGAGGGTGAGGATTTTATAGATGCATAGAGCAGACAGAAAGAAACACTCAACAGTCCTGCTGAAAACAGCCTGCCCAAAAGCCTTGAACTTCACATTAGCACCGGTTGCTTGGAAAGTCCTTCCTTGCATAAGCAAATACGTTCCATCCAAGCCTGTCTGCAGGAACAGAGGAGATCTGTGGCCACAGGACCTGAGGAATGTGCTTGCTGGGGAGCCGGTCAGTGGAGGGAGTGGAGTGTGGCCAGAGGGTCAGGGAGAAGTGACGCAGGCTTTGTTGTGTGCCCTTGATTCTCTGAAAGTTCATCTACAGTGAGGCTTATCAGACACGGTGTCTGGAGCGGCCTCCTTCCTCATGTTGCGAGGTGTTCTTGGCAGCCTGCTCCGCCAGGAACAATGAGACCGGTGGGCCCTCTCCATCATCCCAGGGATTCTGCGGAAAAACGACCAGCAATTATAAATAGATGCTGTTTGTAGTTTCCATTTTCTTGCCTTCAAGGTTTTTTGGAATAACTCCTTCAGTTTGTTTTGGGTTGTTCTCTTTGCATACTTCCTTTGCTGGGTGGTCAGATTTCCTCCCTTCTAAAGAGCCCTGGTGACCCTGGCTGTGAAGGGATTGCTAATAAGCTCAAAATATCAGAGATTCAGGATGGGAAGAAATAAAGGAAGAAAATGAAAGTGCCAACAGCCGCTATTAATACACAAACCGATGAGGTGTGTGAGTCCTTGGAGTTAGCGAATAATGGTAATAAGTTAGGTAAGACATAATAATGATATGGAGTTAGACAACAGCAACAAATAATGATACAGCAGCAGCAATAACAACTAACATTTATTTATTGAGCATTTACTATGTGCCTGGCCCTGTGCTGAGCTGTTGACGTGCATTAACTCACCAAATCTAGGGAGGTTGAGTGCCTAGCTCTTCAAGACCCAGCAAATGGGAGTGGAGGTAGTTTTGAACCCAGTTTTGAACTGGCTGGTTCCATAGCCTGGGTTCGGAAACATGAGACTGAAATGAATTCTCAAAAACTCAAGTGATGAAGCACTGTTGATAGGTTTGTACAGGAGGAGGATTTTTCGAAACCACCCTCTGTAGCACTGAGGTTGGGGAACATTGAGACTGTCTCTAAATTTATTACTTTTCATTTCCTCTTCACCTGTTCAGTTTCCAAAGCATCGTGTGTATGTAACTCTTCTCTCCCCCAAGTCTGCCATCCTATTTTGTAGAACCCAGGTAATAATCAAAATGGACAGTGCCTCGCAGGCACTTTCTAAGGCATCCAGTGCTGTGCTGGGCCTGTATATACCTTCACGAACCTTTCAACAATCCCACAAGGTGGGGCGTATTATTATTTCCATTTTATAGATGAAGAAACTGAGGCTCAGAGAAGATAAATGCCTTGCCTGAAATCATACCACTGGCATGTGCCAAGAACCAGCTGGGTCTGTCCACAAAACCCATGCACTGCATTTCCCAGAGTACGCACACCCCTGTAGACAGATACGCTTCTGTGCAGTTAAAAAAAATTTTTTTGGGCCCCAGACCCCTTCCCTAGGAAAATGTGCATACACACAAACACACAAAATTTCTGCGTAGGATTGTAGGGGTTCCCCAACCTACTAAGGCTCATCTGTGGACCCTACTGGAAATCCATGGGCTGAAAAATATGTGCTCTAGATGATACTATAAGAGTGTATAAATACACAGGATACTGTTTTCTCACCCAATGGACCATATGTTCACATATGGGTATATATGTACTTATAAAAATACTTCAGTTACAAAAATTAATAGGTTATCCCATCTGAACACTTACAAGCTGGATTTCTACTAGATGAGTCTTGAAACTGTGAATTCCAAATCTATTCACTGCATCTATGGGTGATTTGTCTGTTAAATTTGGCAAGCCCTACAGGCTTTGTTTAAACAAAACAGCTAGATAAAAAGAGTGAGATTCTGTTAAGTCTCTGACTGAGACGGAGAGGTGTCTTTGCACCTGGCACCTTATGATGTTACGGTGTTCTGGCAATCTGGCCTTCCCACTGCACTCCAATCTTCATGCAACAACGAGGCCAGAGGCCAGAGGTGAGGTCAGCGTGCCCTGGAGTGAAACCGCCTGGGCAAAGCCTGCCTCTGGCCTTTCCTTGTCGTGTGACTTTGGGCAGGTCACTTCATCTCCCTGAGCTTCAGCCTCTACATCTGCAAATGGATGGTAATCATATCAGGGCCTGGTGTGTATTAAGTGAGGGTTGAATGAAATAGTGTCTACGTGGAGCAAGGATCTAGTGCACTGTGAATGCTCAGTAAATGGGAGTCTTCTCATTGATATACCAGCTGCTTATAAAAGTGGTACCAGTGAAAGGGAGAAATTCAAGGAAATAAAATTGGCTTCTTAAAAAACCCGACCTGACAGCTCACTGATTTCTCCATAAAAGCTGGATGTCCCTACTAAGCTGGAGACCAGGTGACCTGGCTTTGGGCCTGAATTGACCAGAAACTTCAGCATCATGCAGACCTACTTCACAGCCTCTTAGGACCTCAGGCAGCTTCTTCTTTGAGAAAGTTGTGCATGACAGTGTTGTTTTTTCCTCCTGTTGTCCCTGCAGGTTTTTTTTTTTTTTTTTTTGCGGTACGTGGGCCTCTCACTGTCGTGGCCTCTCCCGTTGCGGAGCACAGGCTCCGGACGCGCAGGCTCAGCGGCCATGGCTCACGGGCCCAGCCGCTCCGTGGCATGTGGGATCTTCCCGAACTGGGGCACGAACCCATGTCCCCTGCATCGGCAGGCGGACTCTCAACCACTGCGCCACCAGGGAAGCCCCTCCCCCTGCAGGTTTTAATGTAAGGATTAATAAGACAGTGTTTGTAGATGTCTTTGAGCTTCCTGTAAGAAAGGCACTCCAGGAGGTGGTAAATTCTCTGGCCTGGATAATCTACTCATGAAATATGGAACTTTGAAAGTGTGAGAAAAACCTCAAATCACTTTGACAGCATTTTAATTGTGGTTGATTTGTTTGCCGCTAATAGAGAAAATGCTGTCAGCATGATTTGAGATATTTCTTCCACTCAAAATGTTGTATTTCATGTTTTCAAGTCCCAAGGCAACATTTTGGTTTCCAGATACAACCAGAATAGTTCAGTGAGTGTGTTGGTGCACAAATGCAGAGTGTAAAACAGACCAAACCCCTCAGAAAGCAGAGTTCGTTCTTCTTAACATGTAATGTCCACCTCAGGTCCCTCAATCATTTATTCACTCAACAGAAAGTTAGTGAGCTCTCCTATGTGCTGGGCACTGTGCAAGTATTATAAATTCATCCGTGAAAAGGTGAGGTTCTTACCCTCATGGCGCTTATCGTCTAGTGGAGGACACAGATTCTAAACAAATAAAGTGTATTGACAAAACCTTACAGATTATGGTAACAGTCAGAAAGGCAATGAGAGGGTGGTGAGGTAGAAAATAAGGGCATGCCAGCTGAAATGGGGTAACTAGGGCAGGCTTCTCAGAGGAGGTGACATTCGCACTCAGAAGAATGAGAAGGTACCAGACACAGCAAAAGCTAACAAAGAGTATGGCAGGCAGAGGGAAGAGAAAGTGCAAAGCCCAGGGGCTGGAAAAACCTTGCCATGTCCAAGACGTGATGGCTTAAACATTCATGATGCAAGTAGCATGAGAGGAGGCATTGCCTAGTTGGCAAAGTTTATGGCTTCAGGACTTGGGTGCAGAGGCGCTTAGATGTGTAGACAAATCCCATAGAATGGGCACAGCATTCTTCCTTGGAGCAGCTAAGTACTCTGCCTATGATATAGAAATCCCCTCACAAGCCGTTCTATGTGACATCCATAAAGGTAGACTCTGGATGGGGCTAGACATTATCCAGCCCTGGGAGAAGGGGCCTCCACGTGGTAAATCTTCCAGCACAGCCTCGGTTGGCTGACCCAGCCTTTGGTGGCCTGCTGGGCAGCGTCAAGTGTGGATAGAGTTATGGAAAGTAGAAAGCTTCTTTTCATGTCTGCCTAGTGATGAGAAGAAGAGATGACTGTTGCTTTTTCATATCTCTCCTGTGGACTCTTATAATTAATTCCACCATCAAGATTCCCACGCCCAAAATGTGGATTTGGGGAGAGAAATTAAGACTTTGAAGTCAAGAAAGAAAGTACAGAAAGCATTCATTATACAAATGCTCAACATACAGATGTCGGAATCTGTGGAGAGAAAAGTAAAAACGTACTCGGGGAACCATTTTAGAGAGAAAAAAAGAACGGGAGTAGAGATGGCTACTTCGGCTTAGGAAAGTAAATAAATAAGAAAAGGTAGTGTTAAAGCTTTGAAAGGAATTTTTTCATCTGAGGGAGATTAGGAATAATGAAATGCAAACACAATAGTTAATATGTCTGTTAGCTGGTTTCTGTTTCCTTCCAGAAAATGAATAAGAGGAATGGCTTTTCAGGTTATCCTACTTGACTATCGGGGTGAGCTCTGAGTTTGCAGCCCAGATTCCTTTACCAAACAAATGCTGGTTATTAGATGCTAGATGCAAAGTCAGATCTATTCCAAGGCCACAAATTTCCTAAGTCTCTGCTAGGTCTTCACAAGTGAACCTGACAACACTGAAATTTCTAAGGAGATTTACTCCAGCTGTAGCAAATCCCTGATAAGAAAAAATTTCCCCAAATGAATCAGTCACACAGGAGGTAAATGAAACATTCTGTGTGGAGTCAGCACGTCATTTGGAATATGCCCTTCATACAAAAACCCCAGCCAGAAGACCTGGTGGTTAGCTGGGGCTTGTCTACAGGGCAGAACCCCAACACTGAAGGGAAGGGGGGTGTTAGCTGCCAAACTGTGACTGGGTCGCTTTCCCCTCAAGCAAACTGAATAGGAAAATCCAGTTTTTCTAAGAAGTTCAAGTAAGGACTGATTATTTACTTCACAAAAGGACTCACCAGAGGGGTCCTTTAAATAACAAGCTCAGAGAGAATCTGTATGATATGATTGATTTATATGAACCTTTTTCAAAAATGTCTCTCTTCACTATATGTGTACGTAGATATGTAAGGATGTATTTGCAGCTGGCCACATTACCCAAAAGGATTTGGGTGGTATATCCATTGAGTAAATTGAGGCAAGTTTATAGCTATGACATGTGCTGGGTAGCCTTGCTTTATCACTGATTCTGTTAATCCCCTAAATTACTCCACGGGTGTTTAGGCAACCAGGTAAAACCCCCCGCTTCTGATGAACAAGCCAGTGGGATGTCAGGGCCTTTTTCTGTCCTTCCTATAGAAATTGGCAACACAAACATTGGAGCTATCTGGTAGTCTTTAAAAAAATTTTTTTTAAGTATTCACTGAGTGTGGTATTATTCTAGGTGCTCCAACAAGCTATGTCTTATTTAGTCCTTACGGTGATTCTGTGAGATGGTTGATGATTGTCATGATGACGATGGTGTTTTTTATCTGCAAGATTTTGAGAGCTGGATTATTTTTCTCAGCTCTTCTACTTTGGAAAAAATTCTTTATGGAAGTATCGTTATTTTATATATTTTAAAGAAATGCAGGCTCGCTGTAAACAGTTCAGATAATAGAAGAAAGTAAAAATTACAAATTATCCCACCATCCATATATCTCACCACTGTAAATATTTTAGTCTATATTCTTTTTTTTTTTAAATTTCTTTCTTTCTTTCTTTCTTTTTGGCCGCGTTGGGTCTTCGTTGCTGTGCGCGGGCTTTCTCTAGTTGCGGCGAGCGGGGGCTACTCTTCCTTGCGGTGCGCGGGCTTCTCATTGCGGTGGCTTCTCTTGTTGCGGAGCACGGGCTCTAGGCACGCGGGCTCAGTAGTTGTGGCTCACGGGCTTAGTTGCTTCATGGCATGTGGGATCTTCCCGGACCAGGGCTCGAACCCGTGTCCCCTGCATTGACAGGCGGATTCCTAACCACTGCGCCACCAGGGAAGTCCCTATTTTAGTCTATATTCTTTCAGACTTTTTCTGTATGTATATGCAAGGAAATATATATACCTATATATATATTAAAGCATACTTTTAAAAAAAATCTACTTTTTTTCAACGTAACAATATATCGTGGACATTTTTCCTTAAAAGCAAAAAAAAAACAAAAACAAAAAAACACACTAGACCTATAGCACTTTTACTATAGCAGTGGAGTATTCCATTTTATAAATATCCAAAATTCATTTACCCACCACTGCTGTTGGCCATTTAGACACAATGCTGTTTATAAACAAAGCATCTTTTCACTTTTCACATGCTCTTTAAAATAAATACACACAAAGATGCATATACATCTTTGCACAATTGTCTGATTATTTTCCTAGGAAAAAATCCTAGCAGCAGGATTGATAGGATTAAAGGATGTGTACATATTAACTCTTTTCACATTTTTGCCGAAATGCCCTCCAAAATGTTTGAACAGATGTACATTCCCTCTTATACTGCATCTCTACTCACTTGCTCCGTCTCTTAGGGAAAGTCACTTCTGCACTATGGCTCAGCAGCTTCTCCTCTGAAATGGGTGTGAAAATACAACAAATCCCTGTGAACACTCATGAAGCACGTGCTGGAACACTTTATATAGATGATGTGGGTCATTTAACTTTCAGAAAAACCCTAAGAGAAAAACTCTAGTAGCCCTATTTTGCTCTTATTTTCCCCATTTCTGAGGCTCAGAAAGGTCGAGTAACTTGCCTGAGGGGACCCAGCTAATAAGTCTGAGCTGGGATCCAAACCCTGTTCTGTCTAATTCAGGGGTGGGGGTGGGCTAGGGGGACACTGGCTCCTCCAGGCAAGCTGGGTAATGTCTGCTCCATGGATATAGGTGCTTCTCCACCGTTGTGCACCCTGGTAAAGAAGGCATCACCATTACTCAGCTGAGAGTGACTGTCCAACAGTGCTTACCTCATCGTGGAAATACAAAGGAGGGGTTTTCCAGAAGTTTTGGGGGAATTTCCTTTGAGAACAAACTAAGTGTCTTTTCACTGCTGTTTTGGAAGTGAGGAAGCACATTTTCAAAGTCAGCACCATCTCCCACACTGAAATCACAAGACCTAAACAGATTCCCCCCCTCCCCCCACCCTGCCTTTCCCAATCTGTGTCTATCTCTTCAGAGCTCCTGGGGGAAAACCCTGCCATCTCCTCTTCTCTAGACTCTAACCAGCTTCTGTGATTCTTTGGACTGCAGGATTCCAGCCCTCTGGGGTTTAAGAATGAACTAACCCTGGTCCACTCCGTATACTCCCTTCGAAGGCCTGTTTATTTGGAAGTGGCTGAGCCATCTGAAATATGGCTCCCAGGGGCGGTGGTGAGGCCTCAGGCCACTCCAGCTCAAACAAGTCACTTCTGCAGGCCACCTGTGGCACATCCCAGGGAGGGTAGCCTTCCCAGTCCCTCTCTTTACCCCAAAAGAAGAGATTTCGGACATGTTGTTTTAACAGGTTGATGTAAAATAAATAAACAGGGAGAGAGAGGGAGATGGATGGTTTTCAGTAAATAATGGTACAGAGGCCAGCAATTTGAGGGAGCTGGTGGGGAAGAAATGTTCCACGTCAACAGCTGTGACAGGAGCATTCCCTGGGAGCCCAGACAAGGAGCACAGACGCGGGACAGTGAGGATTGCCAGACCACACACCAAAGCTGAAAATGTGCATCCGTACAGATAAAATGGCGCAGTAGGTGTGCCATCCCGTGAACCTAGCCAAGGATGTCTTTGAGGTGTCTTCCCCAACCCGGGCCAGTTTGGTTCTGTTTGACATGAACTCAGGCCTCAGGGTGGGGAGAGGTGGGGAAGGCAGCCCACTCTGCCTCTTGCTGAGACTAATAGTTATATGCTCAGAGATGCTGGGTGCCCATGACTCACCCCCTGCTTTTGGAGAAAGGTGGGGTTTTTTTTTTTTAATTTTATTTATTTATTTATTTTTGGCTGCATTGGGGTCTTCGTTGCTGTGCGCAGGCTTTCTCTACTTGCTGCGAGCGGGGGGCTACTCTTTGTTGCGGTGCGCAGGCTTCTCATTGCGGTGGCTTCTCTTGTTGCGGAGCACGGGCTCTAGGTGCGAGGGCTTCAGTAGTTGTGGCACATGGGCTCAGTAGTTGTGGCTCACAGGCCCTAGAGCGCAGGCTCAGTAGTTGTGGCGCACGGGCTTAGTTGTTCCGCGGCACATGGGATCTTCCCGGACCAGGGCTCGAACCTGTGTCCTCTGCATTGGCAGGCGGATTCATAACCACTGTGCCACCAGGGAAGCCCCTGGAGAAAGGTTTTTATTGCCTTATCTAATGTGGTGCCGACCCCCTTTAAAAACGTGCTGTTAACTAGATAGACACTGCTGTTGTGAACTTCGCGGAGTCATCTCAGGGAGGCAAGTGGCCCACGGTTGGGGAGTCTTTGTCACTAAACGTTAAAGAGAAGAGCAAATGACCCAGGAGAGAACTGAACTTGAGGAAGAGGCAGGAACATAAACAAATCTCTCTGAAACAGCCCCCACGTGCCTGACTCGGTGCCTAGCACCTTCCTTACCTTTTTTCATTCCATCTCCATCCCAATCCCCTGAAGTGGATATTTGTATCCTCATCTTACAGATGAAGAAATTGACGCTCAGAAGGGTTAAGTAACATGTAGAGACACAGAGCTAAGAAGAAAAGACTACGATTCAGAGAGATCATAATGGAAATAAAAATGATGCTACCGCACGTAGAAAAAAATATTTGAGACATTTGATAGAACGATGCTACTGCTCTTATGTGAGCAAGAGATAAGGCCTTGAAGTCTAGCCATCCACTGAGGTGCTCATTCTGTGTGGCTTTCAGAAAGCAATGCAACTTCCTATATCTATGTTTGCCAGTCTCTACAAGCAAACGTAAGTGCCCTTTGATGAATACGAAACACCTGTCTAGAAGTGGATGGAGGCACCTGAGCTGGAGGGAGAAAATAGTCCTTTTCATCTCCTAAAAGTGGTCTTTTCTCATATGTGCCCCTTTGTGCCATCCGTACCTAGGTATGACTTCATTGAGATTCGGGACGGGGACAGCGAATCCGCAGACCTCCTGGGAAAGCACTGTGGGAACATCGCCCCACCCACCATTATCTCCTCGGGCTCGGTCCTCTACATCAAGTTCACCTCCGACTACGCCCGGCAGGGGGCAGGCTTCTCCCTCCGCTATGAGATCTTCAAGACAGGTCAGTGCGGTCATGGGTGGAGAGAAGATGGGACTCCGCCCTCTGTGTCTGGCCATGGGGCGCTGTGTGCGGGAACGACGTAATAGTTATGTGCTCATAGATGGAGCCCAGGGGGTTGACACAGGTGGTAAGGGTTCTAATTTTATCCAGCCTAAGCAAGTTGATGGAGGGAAGAGAGGTTCAAGGTGAGCCTGGAAACAGCCTGAGATGAAAAGCCAGTTTAAGTTACCCGCCAATTTAAGAGGGAGAGCTGCCCGGTTAGTGCTTGGGGGCAGCATGTTGGGCAGATAAACATTGTTTGTGGCAACAAAAGAATAGGAGAACCTGTTACGTAGAAAAACACTTTTGGAAAGAATTTGATTTTTGTGTTTTTTTTTTAAAAATCGCAATAATCTTCATGGTAAAAACAAAACTTGGTTAAACGTCCTCCTAATTACTTCATGATTTAACACAGCCTTTCTCTGGAATTACATGGGATGGAAGGACATCATCTTTTCAGTGTTAGGAGTCTCTAAAAATCTTACTATGATCCACCACCACCACTACCACCAGCAAAGTCACACAGTTGCTTTTACACCCAAATATGGCTCCTAGGAATTTCCCTTGCTGTTCCACTGCATCATGTCTACCCATTGAACCCACACCTCCTAAATGCCGGTGAAGCCAACACTCTGAAAAAGATAGCAGAAAGAGAGGAGAAGTACATTGCCCTTCTTTTAAGTTGACTACTTGCTTTCCATGAGGTCCCCCTTAGATTACTTTAGATCCTGAGAATATGGGCCAATGCTTAATATCCATAACTGGGTAGAGATGACTTGGATTCACAAGTCGCTGGTTCAGCATCTCCACGCAAGCACTCCGAGCAGCGTGCCCTTCCCCCACCATGTGTGAGCTCATTATCTTGAGGCTAAGTGAAGTTTATCCTCCAGTTCTCCCCTCACCCCTGCCCATCCCCCCCGCCTCAGGGGCTCCCACCCCGTCTACGACTGTGTTTCCCTCTCCAGCAGCCCAAGTTTTACAACTCATGGACAGAGTCTGCTGAAAGGGGAGGCTGTCAGCCTTGTCATCGAGGGGCCCAAGTCCGGCGCCTGTTGAGTTCAGTGTGAGGGGAACTATTCATATATATTTTCCTTTTCGCCAAACAATTCTTGAAAGGAAGTGGTAGCTGCTGAAAGCACTTTTTATATCCACTCTGTCTAAATATTTGCCAGATTTGTCTGCCTGAGAACAAGATCATAGAATCCAGTGAAAGGTTGGAGCCAGAGTGGGAGCCGGGAGCATCCCAGGGCACGAGTCCCAGGAAGGACCGTCTGCCACGGGTCATCGTGCTGCTGATTACGTGAGGTCACAGGGACTGACAATCTGTGTGTCCAGTGGCTCGGGCTGGTGTGAGGCTGCCAAATCGCCTCAGCCGCATTCCCCTGAGTCCTGTGTGAGATTCAGATTAGTCAGTGCCACCGGCACTGATGGACCCCACATTACGCCATCCTCTGCTGGGGACTAGTGGGGAGAGAGAAGAGAGGAAGGAAGGAAACGGGGTGTTTGCCCTCTTCTGTTTGGGGAGACAGTGTGTAAACCCACAGCACAGAACAGATGCACAGTCTATGTTATTGGATGAATATGTGTAAATTGATAATGTAAATTGCAAGGTAAACTATTGTTATAATACGAGGCAGAGTGAATAACTGTGAAGGCATGATTAACATGCTATGGATGTGAAAGTGAGGAAGATACTGAGTGGCTTGCCGGCAGGTTATCTGGGAAGTCTATTAGGTAGCTAGGTCCCCAGTGCTAAAGCTGCCAGTCAGCTCCACTGCACTGACCGTGAAAGGAAAACAGCTCCAAGCAAGGGCATCCAGGGAGCTGGCCACCGGAAGTCAGAACAAGGGTGGGGAGGACCATTCCAGCTCATCTCTGTTTCATGTTTCCCAACTTAGTATTTCACAAAGGAGGGGGCCACATCCTCCAGAAATTGACACAAAAACGTGAACGTTAGCTCTATCCATCATGCAAATTTGAAGAGTCGATATTAAAGGACAAAACACACAGAGGGTATCATAACTCAGCATTGCTCTTTTGAGGACAGGCTGATGTAGGATTTTGAATGAGGCAGCAAGCCTAGAAACAAAGGAGCCAGCCAAGGAAGGTGGCTTGGGCATGGAGAAGTGAGGCAGTCTACTTTAAGGCCTGGGATTGCCTACAGAAGGTAGAAAAAGATGACTGCAGCCGCGGGAGGTAACAGACTGGCCAACAACAGCCATTCTTCTGGGGAACGTAAGAAAGAGGTGAGAGCCCAGTGGCCTCGGCGCTGTTCACACGTGCCATCATGCCCATTGGAGAGAACAACTCTCAGCCTGAAAGTCGACCCTCATAAAGCACGTATATGTGCAGGGGGCAGGGCGTGCCAAGTTCAAACCTGAGAAGTTTAGGAAGACGAGCATTCGTCCAGGTGCCACAGCCCACACCCCGATCTCCACTGTTGGAGCCCTGAGAGAAAATACACAAAGTTATGTCATCCACAGAACATGAAAGAAATGCATGAACATGCTGAAAAAATCCAAACAAACACAGTTGTGTTTGCTAGTCAGATTCATAAAGAGAGAGAAGGGGGAACTATAAACAGATACACAACTGTACAGAAAACTCTGGAAGCCTTCGACAGCACATCGTCCAGGCAGGGCTCTGCTGCAGAGTTATACTGACAGAAATAAACTCACAATTCAGTACAGATGGGGGTAAGTGGCTGGAGAGGGAGGTTCACGTCTGCCCTGAATGAAGTGGTTTATGAGTCTGTGTATGACCAGACGGTCCACATATAAAAGGGTTAACCAAACAACTCGCTGACTTAAGTGATCCCAAGTCACCAAATCATAAGCAGAACAGAGAAAGGAATTTTAAAATAATTTAAAAAGTAACATTGGAAACTGAATCACTGGAAAATGTGGGGGTTTTTATGTGTTTGTTTCCTGTCTTCTGACCAAAGTTCAAGATCAAGTTTTCTTTCGTGGTGCCCAGTGACATTTTGGAAACTGAAATCTCGGGTTATTCACAGACAGAGAAAACCTGGGGTGCCCCCTACTCCCACTTCCTAAATTGAAGAACTGGATTTACCTTTGTGGTCAGCCTCAACTCATCTTTGGATAAATCCACCATGTTTTCAATAGCCTTCTTGTGTGCAGATTCTTCTTCTGCTTTCAGAGTTATCGTACAATTTACAGTGAAAAACCACGGAGTGGGCATTTTTCATACCAGAGTCCTTTGGTATGAAATCATTCACTGCAGCCCAAATCCCCCAGCTTCTATGGACAATTTTAGCATTGCATGAACTTGAGTATTTATTGACTGAGCTATTTTTTTAACCTTTAATCCTTTTAACACATGCAGAAAAGCATCTTGGATTAGGTAGATAACTGCAAGACTCAACCCTTGTCCCAGGAATGGTCACCCTTTCCTGAGATCTCTTCTCCACATTTGATATTCAGCTGCTTGCTTTCCGACACTGATCATAGTCCAAACAGCAAGATGGTGCAATTATAGATGGATGCACGACTGTAATGGACAGGCTTGATTTTTCTGCATGAAAAGGATAAAACTGTTTTTCTATTTTATTCAAAATAAGCCACAGGATACACCCGTGTATAGCCATATGTCAGAGATAGATACACACTTTTTTTTTTTCTTTTTGCCTTAAGGACGTCAGATTGAAAAAATCTCTCCAGTCCATTACAGGACTACAGAACCTTGGAAACTGTGGGTACTTTAGAATCTCACATTCTCCAGGCCTCTCTTGGGCTTTCTAAGTGTCCTTTGTGGAAGCGCCTGTCCCCCATGGATGACAGGGACTAAAGAAAGATTCCACTATAAATTCCCCACTCAGGGGCGGGGTGGGGGGCGGTGATTCCCCTTGCCTTGGAAAGGAATGACAATAGGGCAAACGCTAGGAGGGAGTGTCAGGACACCTTTTCTAGAAGCAACTTGTGAATAGAGTTAATTTCCTCTGGCAAAGTGGCCCGGCAGCCATAAATGCTAACCTTTTCAAAATCCCTCTCAGCCACCTGAAGACCTGCCAGCTGGCTTGGCTTTGCTAAACTGCCTCATCCTGGACCGTCCAGGAGGCTTTCAGAAGCTGGGGTCCTGATGGTAAACAAAACTGGGGGCTCCGTGGTAAACAAACTGGGGGACAGGTCGTCTCATCTCCTGCCTCCAAGCCTGGCTGCCCACTGGGCCACCTGGCCTCAGAATGATGGAACACAAAGCCTCTGGGATGCAGCATTGGAGAGCCTCTGAAGAAGAATCCTGAAAAGATTAGCTCTCGCCCCAGGTGTCCTGGGTTCCCACCCTGCCAAGGCTCAGTGCTGGCTGGAAGGGCGGAGGTGATGGAAGGGTGAGCAGGGATAGTGGAACTTCCTGGCTGATGCTAAAAAAAAGTTTCCATCCCCTCCCCCACTTATTTGCATGGCACCTTTTCCAAGTCAGACATTTACCGCTTTCCAGAAAGCCATCATCAATAAAGAGACTCGCAGAGGGGCTGCTGCAGGAGCCAAGGATAAAGACATCGCTGCGGGCTAAGATCAGCGTATTGACATCACGCAGTTAGATTTCAGTGGGATCCCCAGAGGACACTTTCTGCCAGTAAACACCTAGTTTATCTAGTATTTCTGTGTTTTTCCTTCATGCTTACAGTGCCTATTATTCCCCTCGTAAATCCTGCTCCCTTTTTCAATTTTAAAATCAGAACGTAGTGAAATCAATACTAATTGTGCAGCATTTACATTCATCCCGTTAACTTGCAAAACTTCCGGCTCCGTGCAGCTCCCTGGGCCCATGGTCTGGGCTGCAGTGTCCTGGGACCGTCCCAGGCGACCCTGGCAAATGGTGGCTGGGTTACAGCACATGAGGGCCCTTTTAATGTGACTCCACCTTGAGGCATTAGGGGAGACAGTGGCTGTAATCCTTCTACGAGCTCCCTCCCACTGCGGTCCAAGCCTGCACCAGGATGCGAATGTGTGCAGCATTTAATAAGACGCCTCCATGAGCCCCAAGAAAGCAGACACAAGAGCTTAGGAGAGAAAAAAGGCCGTCCCACCACAAAAGAACCAGAAGCCTTCCAAATGTCAATGCACTGCCACATTTTTTCCAAACTTGCTGCTGGAGCGGCCTTTAACATCCCCAAACCCTGCTGTGATCCACCAGCTACAAACCTCAATTGTTAATTGTCTGGCCACTACAGAGCCGCTAGTTTTAATATAGTCATGACATGAATGAGACCCGAGCTCCCCTTTGCCCCTCCCCTGAGGCACCTTGGATCTTGGAGGGAGATGGGGGCACCAAGTTGGCTCTGGTACAATAGGGGCCAGTGTTGAGGTCAGCAGTAAATAAGGGGTAACATTGTTTTCCCTGCTGGCAATCAGCAAGCCTTCCTTGAGGATTGAAATAACTTACATTTCTGGAGCAAGCAGCTGAGTAATTGAGAAAGAAGACTCTGTTCCTCTTTTCAAGAGAATCCATCTCTCTCTCTCCCTCCCTGTATCTCACACACACTTCTTTCTACACCACCCCCCTCCCAAATCCTCAATTGCTGCTCTTACTCTAATATGTAGAGCAAGCCTGCTGTACTCCCTAATTTCTCTCCTAAAGATGGTCTGGCTTAATGGCTTGAAATGTTGATGTGAAAAGTATGTTGCTTCAAGGGCCACTCCAGTGGAAACAAAAACTCTGTGAGTAGGGAAATTTGGGCCCAAACATTTAAATAACCCATGTGACAGAGGCAGCAGAGAAAGGCATCCTCTTCCACTCTCTTAATGCTATGGTTCTCATTTACATACAGGCTCCGAAGATTGTTCAAAGAACTTCACAAGCCCCAACGGGACCATCGAGTCCCCCGGGTTTCCCGAGAAGTACCCACACAACTTGGACTGCACCTTCACCATCCTGGCCAAACCCAAGATGGAGATCATCCTGCAGTTCCTGACCTTTGACCTGGAGCACGACCCTTTGCAGGTGGGAGAGGGAGACTGCAAATACGATTGGCTGGACATCTGGGATGGCATCCCCCATGGTGAGTGATGGCGCCATCACCAGGCACTTCTCAGTAGCTTCGCCTTTGCCTGCTAATTGCTTTAGGAGCAATAAAAAAAAGAGAGAGAACAAAGACTTTAAAGTTCCTCAGGGTTTATCTATCACCCATGATGACTTTCTCTTCTTATCCTTCACCAAGGATGACTTCAGAGACATTGTAGAAAGGCAGTTTTCTCTCTTGAAGATACTTCTTTGGAGAAGGATAGGAGGAAACTGAGTAGATACTTGGATGAGGATGAGAAAACCTATAGGTAATGTTCTTTTCTGCTCCAAGTCATCAGGCTTGCCATAGAGAGTGACTCAGTGACCACCCTCTATGCCCAAATAGGACTCTAGAGCCAGATTGACTAAGTTTGAATCCTGGCTCTGATATTAGCAGCTCCGCAACCTTGGGCAAGTTCCTTAGCCTCTCTGGGTCTTATCTGTATAAATAAGCTGCTATTATCATCACTATAATTACTATAATTTTATTATCATTTATATAGTCATAGATGCGTAAAAGGTGCATCCCCCCAAGGCCAAGAGGAACCTGTACTTCTCAGGTGGAGACCAGCATAAGTCTTGGGTATATTTAGTATCAGCAAGGAAACCAATCTTTCACTTTTGTAGTCGTTCTAAGTATTCTGCACTGTAAGGAAGACTTGATGGCTAAGCAATTTCATTTCCTGAGAAAAGCATAAGATTTAGTCAGGAAACTTGGGTTGGAGTCCCAGCTCTGCTATTTCCTAGCTGTATGAACAATGAAAAGTCACATGCCCTCGCCAAACCTTAATTTCTTCTTCTGTAGAACAGGCATTATAATGACACCTTTGCAGTCCACCTCCCAGGGCTGTGAAAACAGAATGAGGCCAGGTCAGTGAAAATACTTTTTAATGTGCAGGAAAAATATTAGCCATTGCTCTTAAAACAAATCTCTGGTTGCTCTTTTATGCCAAGGCATCCAAAGTGATGCTCCATTGAATGACTTGCAATTGTGGGAAGGGAGAATGTATGGCCAATGGAGTTTGGCATTTCCATTTCTGTGACCTCTCTTTGTCCTGCATGTCCAGTCGGACCCCTGATTGGCAAGTACTGTGGGACCAGAACACCTTCTGAACTCCGTTCGGCCACTGGGATCCTCTCTCTGACCTTTCACACGGACATGGCAGTGGCCAAGGATGGCTTCTCTGCACGTTACTACCTGGTTCACCAAGAGCCTCTGGAGAGTGAGTCGGCCGGTTGGGAACCTCTGTCCTGTCCTCCCTTCAGGGCTGTGAGGGTGTAGGGGGAAGAGAGGCTGACCTGCAAGAGAAGGCAATAGGAATTCTCCAGAATTTGCAGTGGCATCTGAGCTCAGGGGATGGGAGCTGTGTCCTCTTGCTAGGCAGAGATTAATGAAAATAGGATAAATGTCAATCTGGCTACTCATTTCTTTAAAGAAAAAGCATGTATACCAAGCATTAGTTATTCCTGTGGAATGTCGCAGGGCCATCTCAAGGCTCAGAATGAAAGGGAGGTTAGTTAGGATATTTATATCGAGTCCCCTCCTGGGCTAACATTTTTTGAGTCTGGGGCCATGTTCTTCCCTCTCCAAGCCTCAGTGACCATTGTCAAAAAACTGAGCAATTTTAAACCTCTCTCTATATACCTATGTTTTGACATTAAACGTCTCTGACCCTGGCTAGAGTTTCTCTCACTAGGCTGGTACACTGCTTGGACTTTCAGTTCATTCTTCTAATAAACACAGTTTTTTGAGCTTCTACTATGTGCAAACAGAGAAAGTATAACCCTGACCCCAGCGGTCATGGAACCTGCTGTCTTTGAACTCAGACCATCAGTCTCTTGCCCTGAGCTACATCTTTAAATCAGCTCCTCTTGGACATGTGCTTAAGATGTGCTGCCATTTTCACCAAGAAGCCCAAATGATAACTTGAAGGACTACAGGAACACTCTCAGGATGAGTGGAGCTGGGCAAATCCTGCTATGGCTGTAGACAGCTTACCACGTGCATACCTGCAGACACGGCAGCCTGGCCGACTGCTGGGTTTTGTTCTGGGTTTTGCTTTTGTTTTTTTCTTCAAAGAGCTCCTGAAGATTGAGTGACAAGAAAACAGTATTGTGGGCTTCCCTGGTGGCACAGTGGTTGAGAGTCCGCCTGCCGATGCAGGGGACGCGGGTTCATGCCCCGGTCCGGGAAGATCCCACATGCCGCGGATCGGCTGGGCCCGTGAGCCATGGCCGCTGAGCCTGCGCATCCGGAGCCTGTGCTCCGCAACGGGAGAGGCCACAACAGTGAGAGGCCCGCGTACCGCAAAAAAAAAAAAAAAAAAAAAAACCAGTATTGTGAGTTGCACCAAGTTCTGCAAATGGCCAGTGCGGTCACAGAGCTACAGAGTAGGTTTGATACCTGAAAAAGATTGCTGGTCCTTATCTGACACATGCACACACAAATATTGACCAGTGTCCGTGGGATCCATAGGAAGGACAGCAATTAAACTGACAGCTCAAGGCCAGGGGAAGTGACTTCTGGGTCCATTTGCCCAGACAGGTGGTTCAAGGTAATACAGAGTGACACACCTTTGCTTACAGAGAGGTCTCCCAAACACAGGTATTTATTGCTTTGTAACGTCTGTCTTCTGCACCAGAACTCATGAGACAGTTGAGTGAAAGAAAGGAAGAAACAAAAGTGCCTCCTGGGTGTTTATTAATAAAGCAGGTTTCCCACGATGTACCAGCCCACCCAAGTCTATCACGTGTTTACCTGTATTTCAATAATAGTGCATCTGGAAACTGTGAGCATCTGTAGCCTGTAGCACTAACAGTTCTTGTGCTTTAGATTGTATTTTTAATTTGTGTGATGATTCTTATTTATCCACAGCCTGATTTCTTTTAGGTCAAATTTAGTTCCTTTCAGACCCAGAGGGGTTGTCAATCTCTGTGACTTGGCATAGTTGTTTTTAAAATGTGAGTGTATAATTAGGTCTTTAAGATGAGGGAGTGCCTGCAAGGACTCATCCCTAGAAGGGAGCAGCATTCTGGGGGTCCCAGGGGTTTAAGGTGGAGAGACCTAACTCTGCCCTTGACCATTTCCATCCCCCAGACTTTCAGTGCAATGTCCCTCTGGGAATGGAGTCTGGCCGGATTGCTAATGAACAGATCAGTGCCTCATCTACCTACTCTGATGGGAGGTGGACACCTCAACAAAGCCGGCTCCATGGTGATGACAACGGCTGGACACCCAACTTGGATTCCAGCAAGGAGTATCTCCAGGTACTGACTCAGATACCAGAGGGTGTGCAGAGTGTGTGTGCATTGGTGGGCAAGGGGGCTGGCTCCTTCGCTAGAGTGGACAAAGAACACAAAGAAAATAAACACAACATACTTGAGAACTTCTTTCATCCATCCATCCATCCATCCATCCATCCATCCAAAGAAATCCATATTCCAGGCACAAATAGACTATACCAGGCACTGTGCTAAGTGCTGGGATAAAATAACAAGTAAGATGGACACTGCCTCTGCCCTTGTGAAGATTACCAGGCCTTGGAGAAGTTGCTCGGCTGGGAAGCTGTTTGCCCTTTCACTATAGTTATCCAAGGAACTTCCATAAACAGTCACAGAGCGTCCTCATTCTCAGCATAGGGAGGCATCAGAGACTTAGGGGGCATTTTTCCTAAGGGCAGGCATGAGAAGCATGGCAGCTTCTCATGATCTTTGCTGTTCAGGGGGAGCCCTCCCAGGAAGGTTTTGCCTATAGCTATCAGGAGAACACACGGGAAAATGTCGCTACCAGGAGTGAAACTCCAGTTGCTCGGATGCCCTGCAGCATCTTTTCAGACTATTGTTTGCTTTCCTTCTTTCAAGATTTGCAGCTCCTATTGAGTAATCCTCCCTTGCACTACACACTGGTCCAGCTCTCATCCCCAGGGAAGAGCAAGCTGCTAGTTCCATGCTAGAGCAATGACTGCTTTCATGACACACGGCAGACAGCCTCGTGACCCACTGACAAGCCTGTCCTAGCTCTGATGCGACACGGCGACCTCTACTCTGAGAAGGACTCGCAGAGCAGACAATGTAGAAACTTCCAGGGAGTCCACAGAGGTTCTAACGCACAACCCTAAGGCCATCTGTCACTATCCCTCCTCTGCTTCTCCAATAATGCTTCTCATCTTGCAGAGCTTCCAGAAAGTTCTCCTTTCTAGCCAGCATTCTGTTGATTGTAGTCCTCATTTTGGGTCCTAATCATATACTTTCTCTTATTGCTCTCCACCTGTTTATCATACACATATACAGCATTGTGTACTCCTTTTGAATGCTTAATGATGCTGAGCACATACTAAGTAGCCAATAAATGCTTACTGAATCAAATTTTACCAGTGTGTGCTGGCTAAATTTTGATCACGCAGAGATTGCCACTAAGAAACACTGTGGTCAGCAAAGGAATAGCATCCAGCAATTTCCAAATGTGCTTGGTGTTGTGGGAGGGGAAGTGCCTCAAAATGTTGGCCCTCGTCCTCATCGGGCAAAAGGTCAGGACTCGGTGCATAAGCTTAATTGCTTGGGCAGACTCTGCATGCCCTCCGACCCCTTGGTGACCTGAGCCACTAAATACACAATGGAGTGAGGAACTGAGGGGAGGGGAAACAGCTCCGAGCTGAGACTTTGGCAACTAGGGAAAGTGAATTGGCTTGAATTGGACTGGATCAGAGCGGAGTGGATTGGATTGGATTTAGCCCTTGTTCCTTTAAACCAGCATCCACTTTCACTATCCAAGGCAGGTCGTGGTTTAGTAAGAAGGGGTCACAGTTCTAGATGTTCAGTGATTCCTTTAAGATAAGCATAATCCTGTCTGTTCAGATTTGCAAAAAAAAGAGAAAGGAAGAAAAAAAAAATCAAGTTCCAATTTCAAAGGTGTCCAATATAGTTCGAATATGTTGAGTTCAACTGTCCAGGGGATGCAAATGGATACTGATCACCAATACCTGTGAGCGAATCACAGACACGGGTTGTGAGCTAAGGATTACAATTGTATCCTTTGAAGAAAAAGCCAGATGCAGCCCTGTGTCAAGAGAGTCAAGGCCCCCTTCCTTCTCCGCCTGTCTTCCTCAGGTGGACCTACGTTTTCTAACCGTGCTCACGGCCATCGCAACGCAGGGAGCGATTTCCAGGGAAACCCAGAATGGCTACTATGTCAAATCCTACAAGCTGGAAGTGAGCACTAATGGTGAAGACTGGATGGTGTACCGGCACGGCAAGAACCACAAGGTAAACCCATTTCCCCACCGCAGGGGCACGCCGGGGTGGGGCAGGAGGGCTGGCACAAGAAGGGCTGCAGAGCCACCCCACGTGGACAAGGAGGCCTTGTTCCCTGAGGCTCCAATAATTGATGGAGGCACCGGAGATGCTGGCCCTGAAAATATTCTTTCTTACGCTAAAGTGATTGGAAAACACCGTTGTGTCTCCGACAGCCTGGCTGCTCTCACATCTTGCACAGCAGAGAGAGAAAGAGAGCTTGCAGGGTGCTCTCTGACTGCACATGAAGGAGAAAATGTGTTCCCTGTCTGAGTCTCCCCATACAGGATTCATTGAGCATTTATGGCCTGAGTTCCTTCCACATGCTGGGTTAAGAATCACAAAACGTCATGAAACTGCCGTTCGGGAGTTACCGAGGTCTGGGAGTAAAAGGGCACAGATCCTGAGAGGGAATCACAATGTCCCGAAGAAGAAAGAGGACAATAAATAATGAGGAGAAATTCGGTGTGTCGGGGATGGGATCTGAACTGGCTGTCGTGAGGCAGCGAGGCGTTGAGTTCACTCGGCTGGTGCCTTCAGTGTCTGGGGCTCTCGGAGGTGTGTCCGCATGGGTGATGTGGGACTTTTGTTGTACATGTGGATGAATGTCTGGCACTCCGTTTTCCTAAGACACGTGGCACTCTGGCGGTGATCAGGCCCGCAGCTGGTGCCCGCGAGGTACATACTGGGTGTGAGGTAGACAGCGTATGGGGGGCTTATTGGAAACGGCCGGTGGTCTCACGTGGGCAGGGCGAGAACTCCGTTCGTTGTGGGTTGGCTCTCGGGTCTCAAAGCAGAGCGCTTATCCTTCCCAGTGGAATCGGGAACTGAGGGAAAGGGTCTCTTCTCTTACTGCCACAGTCCCAGCAGCCCCCTGGTCGGTCAGGTGTGAATTATCAAAAGGCGACACAGGTGGTCCAATCTGGAGAAGCCAAAGGTCTTTTCCAAACAGGGCCCCCTTGGCTCCTGTCACTGCCCCAAGGCAGCTTGCTCTTGCTGGTGCAACTGGAAACCTCAGACCCAGAAAATCCTAAACTATAACGTTGGCACTGTTTCACTCAGGAAATGTGAATTTTTAAAGGAGTGGATTTTTAAAAATTAAGATCGCCATAGTAACATGGCACCATTCATCTGAAATCATGGCTTCTAGATATTACCAGGTGTCTCTCTCTCTCTCTCTCTCTCTCTCTCTCTCTCTCTCTCTCTCTCTCTCACACACACACACACACACACACACACACACCATTTCACAGATAAAGTGAGAGACTTAGCAATTGAAAGACTTCCCCATCTTGACGACTTGAGCCAGGTCTGGTTTCTCATTGCCTGCCTTTGTTTCAGGAAGAGTTACCAAATGTCCCTTGGACATGGCAAGCCAGAGTCTGGCCTGGGTTGCTGGGAGCACCCTGGACTGAGTCCTCATCCCAGCCTGCTCTTTTTCATACCCTTTCTCTCCAGCCTCCCTTTTCAGTAAGAAACTGGTAGAACCCAGAAGGTCAGCCAGGCAGGTGAGGGCCAGCAGCTGGGTCGGGGTGGGTACAGGGGAGGGGGAGGAGATTCCCCCAGCCGTCTCCCTGTCTAGGCTCAATGACTAAGCAGCACTGGCCAGAGGGATACTGTAGCATAAGCCAATTTTAAAAGCGTGCAGATGGACCGGGATGCTATTTAAAACACCATTTGCAGGAAATCTGCTTTTGGAAATACCTTAGCACTGCACATTTTGGTAGAATGCTGTCCTCCCTGGCTTTATCCCTGGTATTCGTTCTGCAGGGAAGATATTCCTGAGGATGGAATTTAGCTCCCTGGGCTCCTTTAGAACCGTTCTTCTCAACTTCTTCATATCAGATACATCCTCCTCTCTTTTTTTTTTTTTTTTTTTTTGCAGTACGCGGGCCTCTCACTGTTGTGGCCTCTCCCTTTGTGGAGCACAGGCTCTGGACGCGCAGGCCCAGCGGCCATGGCTCACGGGGCCCAGCCGCTCCGCGGCATGTGGGATCTTCCCGGACCGGGGCACGAACCCGTGTCCCCTGCATCGGCAGGCGGACTCTCAACCACTGCGCCACCAGGGAAGCCCCCTCCTCTCTTTTTTGTCTCTCTCTCTCTCTCCTTTGCCTCCTCTTCTCACCCGTGGCTAGATTTCTTTCCCTAGGAGCCAAGGGGTAATTTCATTTTTGTTTTGTTGTTGTTGTTGTTTGGCTTTTTAGCGAATCAGTCCTGCCCACATAAGGGACGCCGGGGCAGAGGAAAAGTCCTTTCTGTCCGCATTAGAAATTCATTCTCTTGGTCCCTAGAAAGAGGCAGCAGAATGGAAAGCCTGACAATTAAGCATCGCCCCCCGCCCCCACCATGCTCCCTCGTCCCCCCTCGGGTGTGGCAGGCGAGCTAGGAGACCTGCCAGGTTCTCGCCTCCGGGGCTGATCTCTGCTGCTCCTTCATTAGCAGATCTACGCCCGGCCGACTGTATTTCATGTGCAGATTCCGCACCGTTCATGGTGCGTCAGCGCGGCTCTCTGGCTGTTCGGGTTGAAATAGTTGAGTGAACCATGCCAAATAGATTTGTCAAGTCTGCTGCAGTTTGATTCGATGCCATGAACGGGAGGCGGGGTGAGGAGGGGACTTGGGGGCAGTGCGGGGAGAGGCTTCGTCTACGCCCCCCGGGCACTACCACTGAGCTTCTCTTTGCAGCTGCGGGATGGTGGGCGCCGGGCTCGTGGTGCTCAGTGGTGGGCTTGAAGGCAGGATTCAGCCAGCAGGACCTGTGAGCAAAGCCCAGCAGAGGTGGAGGCAACAGGCTGCTGTGCTCCGTGGGGCAGGGGGAGGGTTTGCGGACACGAACCAGGGCACAGGGCGTGAGGAGGCGATGGTGATGTTTGGGGCAGAAATGTGGGAACTTGATTTCAGTCCCCTGGTCACTGTCAACACCAGTGCAGTATACCAAGGACCAGGGAATTGGGGAAGTCAGAGAAAAACAAGATTAATGAGCTCTCAGGGTAGTGGAGGATGGCTGTGCTATTCCCTTGCAAAACAGTATTTACAGTTTGGACCCAGACTGGGCTGAGGCAAGGCCTGAGCCTGTGGGGGGAAGACTTCCTTGTGGCCGGGAAGCAGGGACGGCCGAGGAGCTCTTTTTCAGTCTCCCACAGCCTGTGAGCAGCCTCTTCTTAGTCTCTTTCCATCCAACAGGTAACGATGAGGCTGCCGATGAGAAAGGCATTACACTGTGGCCGGGAGTGCTGCAGATGTCCTCCTGGCAAAACGCAGCCCAGTTAGGCAGGCCACATGTACAGCACATCCCCAAATCCTCATCCAACTCCACATGCCATAAAAAATGGAACCTATGATTTTCCTTTGGGGGGACCCTCCTTACGCAAATTTATGGAGTAACCGCAAGGCAGAGGGCTCTTCTGCCTGTTAGAGCCCATAGCCAGTCCACGTGCCCCCTTAGATTATACAGATTGCTTCACATATATTTCTTCAGAAACCACAAGCATAAAACTACTGCTTTGGTTTCACCAGATGTATTAATAACACCCCAAACATAGACATAGTGTTGTAAGTACAGGAGTAGAAGGTTCGTGTGTGTGTCTGTAATTACAGGCACAATTATGAGCGCACGGACCAAGGGAGGGGTGTGGAGGAAGATGGGAGGAGCTGGAAGGCACGAGGCCTTGGCCAAGATCCTGCTCACCTCGGAGATGCTGCTTCCGTGAGTCTGCCCTGGAGGCAGTGAGACTGAGGCTGGTGCCAGGGCAGGAGGATAGAAGCCATGCCCTTATATGTCTAAGCAAAAGCGCTTGATTTCAGTTCTCCTTTATTCGGGAAACATGGGCATCCTTCTTGCTGACGCTGCTCTGGTTACCTTGCTCTTAATCACAGTGTTGCTAGGCTGTTCTGACGTATTTGGAAGAAATCCCGGCTAAAAGAAAGAGTCTGTCGGATGCTACCTGTGCCCTGACGGCCAGATTGAGGATGGGAGGGTGAGGACGGGGATCAGGTAAGGTTTGGGTCCAAGAGTTTTCAGAATTACCCTGTAATGAGTAACAGAAGTGCACTAAGCTCATCATATTAATGTAATGATGACTTCCAAGGGGCTTGGAGAACCCTCAGGCACTGGCCCGTTTGCTTCAGAATTTAACAGTGTTTCAGACTGTGGAATTGAAGCTCTCAAGGCAAGTAATTTGCCCCAGGGACATGGGGAACCGTGGAGTCCCTTGGAAGGCACCGGTCACCAGGCTTTGACTTCAGGCCAGTGTTTCCATAATCTGATCCAGGTCTGGCTCACCATCTTGCATCCAGAGGGAAATTGGCTTCCTCGATGTTGCGTCCACGGGTCGAGAGGTGTGCATATTCATGGAGATGCGAAGTCAAGTCGTGCTTGGAAGGCATGGCTCCAAGCACGGGGCTCAGCGTTTTGGATTTGGGGCCCCATCATAGAATCCTGAGATGTAGCGTTGAATGAAGTTGCTTTGCGTTTTGCGTTTGATTTGGCCACATCCCTTCAGAACAAATAAACCCCCGCTTCAAAAATCCTCTGTACTACATTTAGTTTCCAAATTAAAATGAATTGTTGTGCAAGCCATTTGAGAATTTAAAACCCTCTGTGAAATGATCAGAGACTCAAGAGGAGAGAGAGGGGTGTCATAACACCACACCCCCCAAATCAGTCAGCCAACAGTTAGAACCACGTGGCGTCTTTTTGCAGATCTTCTTGGATGATGCGCTACGTGACCTTGGAAATGTCTCTTCACAGCTCCGTGCCTCAGTGTTTCCGCCTGCCCTAATGGAATGGTGCTGTAGCTACTGTTGGCAGAGCGCTTTGGGATCCGTGGATGGAAGGCTCTCTGCAGATATAACTAATGTATTAGACCCGCAGAGCTCTTCTTGAACAGAAGGAAGTTATCAATTTAAAAAGTAACAAGGGATATCCCATGGGATATTTACTGCCTCCTTTAAAAATCGTAGGTCTGGAAGGGACCTGATGAGTCATCCAGACTTCTCCCTGCATCTGATGGGGCCTGTACTTGAGCTGCCTCAGATTAACGGTACCCCTCATTCTTCAATTAGGAGTGCAATTATTCCTCCAATGAAAATTTTTAGGTTTTCAAAAAATACCTTTTTTTTAAGCTTCCTGGTGGATGACTGGCTTTTCCTTTTCCTTTTTTTTTTTTTTGTGATACGCGGGCCTCTCACTGTTGTGGCCTCTCCCGTTGCGGAGCATAGGCTCCGGATGTGCAGGCTCAGCAGCCATGGCTGACGGGCCCAGCCGCTCCGCGGCATGTGGGATCTTCCCGGACCGGGGCACGAACCCGTGTCCCCTGCATCGGCAGGCGGACTCTCAACCACTGCGCCACCAGGGAAGCCCCCTTTTCCTTTTTATTGTCATAATTTTGTTTACTGTCTATAAGATTAAGACAGTGACTCAAACCATCAGCTAGCAGTGGGCATCAGACTTTAGAAGTCAGGGATATGATTGCATCGTCTAGGGTTATATATGTTTAGAAGAGGGCTGATGACCTTTTCAAATTCAAGTCCCCCCAGTTTATCTGTCCCCCTCAATTATAACCAAGAATAATCCAGGGCGCTCGGTAATTAAGTTTGTCCCTTATCCATTTGCCATGAGATGAGCTCAGACCTTTAGCCTCTCCACTTAGGAAGCTCCAGGGAAATTTTCATTATACACAAGCTTGGAACCTTTTCTCCATCAGGCTCCCATGGCTGGCTTCACCCAACTCCCATGGGTGCTGAATTGTCTCCGGGAGCTGAGGCCAGCCTCCCTGGTGCTTACAGCCTTGCTGCTAAATTCCTCATGCTTCCCGGGGCCCACTGTGCGTAGGGGCCAGTGGGGCACAGCAGATAGCAGGGGATGTGGAACGGCGCCGTGATTTCGCTCGGGCTGTGAAAACACACGCTTTGCCCTAACCTCAGCCTCCCTAGATGAGCAGTGGGGTGAACACCTCTCCAGGTGGATTGTCAGGTTCTTTGCCGTCACCGGTTCCCTGCTCTGTGCTTTCCTGAGATTTCACCCGGAAAAGGAGTGCAGGTGGCAGGTGGACTCAGCAACCTCATTCCCTGTAGCTTTTCTGCTCTCTTTTCCCCACCTGGAAGTTAAAAGTGCCTCCTTAAATAATGTGGCGGGGTCTTTGTAGGAGGTTTTCAGTGTGGAGGCCCTTCCCACCCAGGTAGAATGTCTGTTTCCGCCCCACCTTCACAGGAGGACTTCCGGCCCCTCGGTGCTCTGATGCTCCACTCTCTCCCACACCGTCTCTCCTCCAGCCCCAAATCCCCGAGCTGCCCTCCTCTCCTCTCCCCGCTCATGCTTTCCTGACTCAAATCCTGAAACCCTGATCCTGTTAGTATGCTGTGTTCCAGGGCTCAGTGTCTCGTGGGGGTAACATAATCCCGCAGTAAATCTAACGGGCCCTGCCAGGCACACACAGAGGGGGATGTGCACATCCCAGCACCTCAGCCCCCAGCCCCAGAAAGAAAGCGGTCTCCCTGCCCTACAGCCCACGACCAGCTCCTGCTTGCTTCTCTATCTCCTCCCTGACATCAGCAAAACGGCTTGATGACGAAAGCAGCCGTGAAGTAAAGGAGGAAGAGACAGGAGGGCATCGTGGTCATAAACGAGCATTTGGAGGCTCGGGAATTTCTCTGCCCTACCCACATCCCTTCCCTCCCTTAGATTCTCTCTCTCTCTGTCTCTCTCTGTCTCTCATATATATATATATATTTTTATACATGAGAGAGACATCCTTTCTGATTCTGTATCTGGCTAAGTTCCCACATTCACTAGAATAAGAGCAGCTTTTAAAATTTTTTTATAGTCTTTAAGGAAGAGTTTTAAGAGAGAAATGTCAGGACCATGATTTACAAACAGGAAAAAAAAAGGTCCATTACCTTAGCATCATTTCCCGAGTGCAGCATTCACCCTCACCCACACCCTTGCCTGTTTGGTGCAACAAATTAATTAAACAGGATGGCATTCATTGATTAACAATTTATTTCTACATGTAGCCCCGATGGGTGGCTTTAGAGAAAATGCAAGGGGAGGAGGTGGGCGTGGGAGGGCTGGGACTAGGTTCCGCAGTGAGGATGAGTCGGTACCATTGTTTCTGAGACAGATTTTTTTAATGCGCTCCTGGTTTCCCCCGTCTCTGCCCTCGACTCCTGTCATCTCTCTTCTCTGCCTGCTTTGTTCTCCTCCTTCAGTGTCTGTGCCAAGGAGATTGAAAAGGAGAACTTTGGATGCAACGCAACATGTATTAGTGGAGAGAAATATTTAGTCTTAAAAAAAGGAAGAAGAAGAAGCTCTCCTACACAATTTCTACCTCAGGGCTCCAACACTGTGTTGTCTTTGAAAAATTTCCTGCTTTCTGTGCAATCCCTGGAGCTGGCCACGTTCAGATATTTACAGCAAACTAGAAGTAAACTATAGATCACAGCATAGGGCATGAAGAGACGGGCACGCGCAGATACAATACTGAAGCCCTATCGGGAGGGAGTCTATGCGCAGAATGAGGGCCTGCCTCGTGGCGGGAGGTTAAACAGCCGGGAACACTGTGAGGCTGCACCGTGTCCTTCCGCCAAGGAGCTCAAAGACTTTGACGGACGTGGAGCATCTACACTGGCCTGGGCACCCGGATGTTGATGGCAGAGATGAACGGTGTATGGGAGAGGGATGTAGGGCTGGCAGAGAATCCCCCCACATAGAGGCCTCCAAGGTAGGCCGTGAAATGCTCGCTGTTCTCAGCAGTGCCTGAGTCACTGCATACTCTTCAAACAGGACTTTGGGAGGGGTCAGCAGGGAGAGGTGGTATGACTAGGAATGGGGTGAAAGACAGAGAAAAGATGACCTCAGTGATGCTTTCTGGCTAGATGTTTCTTATTAGAGTTTATATATTATTTAATGTGTTTTTTACATAGTATTATAGTCCATGCCTTATGAGCTCACAGGAGTGGTCAAAACATGTTGATTTTCTTTTCCTGGGGGGGAGAAGATTGGGGGGGGCGGTGAAGTTGTAGATAATAACCGAATTGGGATATTGGAAAGCAGCCAATTTAATTGGCAGATGCCCCCCTCCCCCCTGAGGTGCAAATCAGAAAATGCATGAAGTGCTGCTGCTTTCTGATTCTGTCTTACTGAAAATAAACCAAAGGGCTCAGGAATCAATTGGAAAGTGTTGGATTATGTTCAGAATTCAGCAAGGCACCAAATGGATTATCCAAACCACTTCTTGTCCTGAATTGCGGTTTTTTTTTGGCGGTACGCGGGCCTCTCACTGTTGTGGCGTCTCCCGTTGTGGAGCACAGGCTCCGGACGCGCAGGCTCAGTGGCCATGGCTCACGGGCCCAGCCACTCCGCGGCATGTGGGATCTTCCCGGACCGGGGCACGAACCCGCGTCCCCTGCATCGGCAGGCGGACTCTCAACCACTGCGCCACCAGGGAAGCCCCTGAATTGTTTTTTAAACTTGGTTTATAGAAGTGCACTTGAAGAAATCTTTATGTTCAACATAGCTTCATATATATATATATATATATATATATATATATATTAGTAATTACAACATTATCAACTCTATCCCCACCTCTTAAGAATGTTAGGGTCACTTTGAACACACCTCTGGTTTTCCTTTGGGCAGGAAAGCAACCATATTCACATTTCTCTTTAAAGTTAATAAAACTGTATACCATCTGTGACATCCAGCTTTTAAAGCAGATGTTAAAATGTGATCACCATGTTTGATATACGTCTATCTGGGTATGCCATATGCTGACAACCACTGAGTTTTCTCAGCAATATGGACTCCTCACAGGCCTGAAAATTCCTGGCCTCGAGGTGGGACTTGAGAGTCAGTGGCTTTCAGAACTTGAACTTCCCCAGTTGAACAAAGACCTATTTATTGCTTGTGACGTGGCTTCCAGTCCAATATCTGTCCTGGGTATCATGCAGGCACTGGAGCCAGCAGGGAGGGCTGGTAGAGTTTAGTGTCTACCTGCAAGCGTGTTATGGACTTTATTTTCCTGAAGGAGAAATCAAGGTATCTAAGGTTTATTGACTGGCCTATAGTGATTCAGTGAGTCGGAAGGGAATAGGGAGTAAAACCAGTTCCCTGGCATCATCTCCCAAGCACACAACCCATTACCTTGCAATGCCAAGACTGGAAGCCAAGGATCCATCTCAGAGAATTTGATCAGAAAACATAGGAAAGGTGATTCTGAAACCACAGAAGCATTGAAAAAGTCATAAAGATGTATAATGTATGATAGCATTTACCAGCTATAAATAGGGCAGTGCGAGGAGAAAAAATAGAGACCTTGGAAATCCACTGGGTCAGGAGAAATAGAAACTGCTTAATATTTCATTAAAAATGGATCTTCTTAAATTGCACTTTGATATCTTTGGGCGAAAGACGATATGTAAGAACTAAGGTGTTGTTATTTATTACCCTTTGTTCTTAATCATTTGAACTGTTATTGAACTAAAACATCAACAAGATATATTCTCCCTCTGAGGGGGGCAGTCACCATGTGTTCTGGGCACTGTTTGAAGTATATGAAAATCTACTTCACTTGTCAACAAAAGCACTTAGGCTACAAGGGACAATGGTAACTAAAATGCCATGCTAGGACGTGGACACTTCTGGGGCAGTTCTAAATGAGAAACTCCTGTGAAGAAAGCCTTAGAATCTGGGGGCCAGAGCGGACCTTACAAATCAGCTCATACAATCCCCTCATTTAATGGAGGAGGAAATTGGGGCCTGGGGGAGGTAGAGATATTTGCCCACACCTAGGAGCTAATTAACAGCAGAGTCTGGCTCCTGGTTCAGTGGTGTTTGGACTTTTTTTTTCCCACTACACCCACCTCAGAGTGAGAGGTATACAAAAAGTTTATTAAAATAAGATGGTATTCCTTCAGCCAAGGGTCCAGAGAGCGGAAGGCAGATATGAGCACAAGGTCAAGAGCAAACAAGACACCGAGAAGGACCTAGGCTTGGAAACAGGAAGGATAATTTGAGGTCACATTGAAAGAGGCTTCATTTGGTTCCAGGGGTGGGAGACGAGTGAGCAAAACTGAATAGCAGAATGAAGGTCAATGTGAGCGCCAGGTAGATGTCCTCAGGGACATAAACCATGTGCCTGCCTCCCTTTCTGGCTGATGCCATTGTAGACAGAGATCCAGGGGCTCAGCCAAGCCTGTGGCCACACGCATCCATGGGCAGACCAGCCCCTCCCCAGGTATATACCCACACGTGTGTGCCCCCCGTGCCCACGGGCAGCCAGCCTTCCCGAGGCAGTCCACAGACAAAGTCATCTCCTTACTGAGGAAAGAAAGGAAAGGTTTCTTGGTGTTGTCTGCCAAGGCTGAGAAATGAAGGGGTCAGATAAGATAAAATTGGATGTTAAAAACACGAGACGTGCTGTGTTTCTAAACGGTACCAGCGTGGTGTGTACGCTGGGGATTAGCAGCTGTGTTAAAGTTCAGATCCACTCAACACTCCAATTATATATTCACGTGGAAAATCAAGCCCCCGCCCCTGCCCCCGGCTTACGAACTCCTTAGCATCTCCCGTTGGAGGTCACACACAGCCACCGTCACCATCCTCAGGGAGTAGGCCAGTGGGGACCCACCACTGCTCATGAGCCGTCCGAAATAAGCAGAGGGCTGCATTTGCTTCTTCTCTGCCAAAGCAAAACAAAACAAAGCAAAGAGCCTCTGCCTCACGCTGAATTCTCGGAGAACGGATTCATCTCTTTCCCTTGGATTCAGTTCCTCCATCCCTCTCCTCAGAGCTTCAGAGGAAGCCAAGGAACGGGCATGGCAAGGCTTAGATCATGCTGGGCCCTGGGCCCCCCTTCCAGTGGCCCCTCCCCAGCTTAGATCACAGAGGTTCAGGCGCCTCTCTCTTCCCTCAGGCCTTCTCCCAGCTGTCTGGAACTACCCCTCTTTCCTTCTGCTTTCGTGACCCTTCTTCGTCCTTGGCTTTGTCTTCTCGCCCCTCTTTGTCCTCCGTCACTAGGCAGGAAGCAGCCAAACCGAAGCTGGGAGGGATGGGTGGGCAAGCAGTCCCGCCTTGGTGTTCCCTGCGGTCCGCAGGGCGCAGAGGAGGAAACTGGTGGACTGGGACCAGGGCAGAGGCTCCCCAGGGGAGGAGAAGGAGCGGCAAGGCTGGAGCGGGAGCTCCCCTGGGATCAGTGGGCTCGACACCAGGAACGAGGGGTTGCAACTGAATACCGTGGTCCAGGGAAAGCTTGTTTCCTCCTCTCCTTCCCTCTGTTTCTCTTAAACAGGCCACTTCCCCTCACTGGGCAAAAGATATGATGGCTCTGAGGCTTCACCCCCACCATCAGTGGGGTGCTCTTGACAGCTCTAACTTTTGACCTTAGTAAGTAGGAAATATAGAAGGTTCAAGGTTGCCAAATGGCAGAGTTCCTGGTTACAGTTCCTAAGGAAGCAAGGAGCACGTTGTTAATTAGCTCTAAGCTTCTGTGCTGCTCTTTGCTGTTACCCGATCATTCTACATCGGGATTATAAACACCCTGGGAGCAAGCACATCACTGAACAGCAACTCTACTTCCATTCCACCCATGCTTGGGGACCTTAAGGGCTCCATGACTCCTAGCCACCAACATAAACACTGCAGATGTAGACGGGGTGAGCGTCAAGGGAGAAAACCACAAGCCTGAAGTCTAAAAACATGGCAAGGGCTTGAGATCTGGACAGACATCTCTGAGCCTCAGTTTTTTCATCAATAAAGTGGGAATAATAGTACTTACTTCCCAGGATGTTGTAGGCCTAATTACGTTTACACAGTGTCTGGCTCAATTAGATTCCAATATACCAGTTTCCCCATTCCCCTTGTCCCAGGCCTGTCAGTGCCCAAACAGCTTGCATGTTATAGGTGCCAGGAGCTGAAGGAGCTTGTCCCCCTACCCAGGAGAAATTGCTAGTTGTTGCAGAGTTGCCTGTGAGTGGACTTACAGTCACTTGGTTGTTAGAGCTATGACAGGTGTGATCTAGAAGTGATGGTTAGTGGGTCTTTCCCTTCACTCTTATCCAGGGAAACCAAGAGAAACTTACATATACTTGTTCCAGCTACTCTTTTTCCTTTTTTAATGGAGAACACAAAAAAGCACAAGGTCCATATGGCAGTTATTGATTTGGGCCATCTGGTAAGCTAGGACCTGCTCCTACCATGTTGGATTAGAAGCTACTCTGGAAAGCCTTTCCTCCCATAAGAGATGCATTGGTCAGATGGGGACAGGGATGGATTTCATTACAGGGCAGGGACTACAGTGAGAGAAAGGCAGAGCAGGACTCCAACGGTCTGTCTGCGACCCTGACCCTACAACAAAGACCAGAAAGAACCAAGGAAGTGTTGATTGACACAGGGGCACCGGGGGTAGACAGTGCTTCCACCCTCTCACCCATCCACGGAGCAGGGAGACCTCTAAGGGACTAACAGAAACAATTGTGAAGCACTTTCTGATTATAAAATACCCTGGAAATCTTTCTATAGGCCTGAAACCTGAGGAAAAGGGAAAGTCAAGTTCAAGCTAGTGAGAAGAGAGGTCCACAACCCTAAAAGATGATATTGTCGCTCCATTTTTAAAGGATATTCTACTTTCTTTTTCCTCTCTCTCTCTCTCTGTCTCTATCTCTCTCTTTGTCTCTCTCTCTGTCTCTCTGTCTCTGTCTCTGTCTGTCTGTCTCTCTCTCTCTCTCTCTCGACTTCTGAAAGTGTTTTCCTTTCACGGTGCCTTCCTCTGCTGGCCCTGAGGCCCAGAGGCAAAATTTTCCTTACCTCCAAAAGTTTTTGTGAAGACCATGTATTGTTTTCAAGTTAGAGCAGTGTGAGAAATTACATTTTTTTCACTGTGTTTCTAAAACAGCACCAAGGGCTTCCCTGGTGGCACAGTGGTTGAGAGTCCGCCTGCCGATGCAGGGGACACGGGTTCAGGCCCTGGTCCGGGAAGATCCCACATGCCGCAGAGCGGCTGGGCCCATGAGCCATGGCCGCTGAGCCTGCACGTCCGGAGCCTGTGCTCCGCAACGGTACAGGCCACAACTGTGAGAGGCCCGTGTACCTCAAAAAAAAAAAAAAAAACAGCACCAAACAACAAACCCACTGATTATTTCTAAGCTTAAGGGAAATAAAATTGAACAGACCTTTTCCTCTCCGTCAAAGACTGCGTGGCTCACCTACACACGGGGATTGCTGTAACATGGATTCGTGTGTGATATTACAGGTCTTCCAAGCCAACAACGATGCCACGGAGGTGGTCCTGAACAAGCTGCACTCACCGCTGCTGACACGCTTCGTCCGGGTCCGTCCGCAGACCTGGCACTCGGGCATCGCCCTCCGCCTGGAGCTCTTCGGCTGCCGGGTCACAGGTGAGGTGGGGCTCCTGGGAGGTCGGGGAGCTCTGCGCCCCCTTCCGGCCTTCTGCAAACGGCTTGATTGCACCACGTGACCTCAACAGAAGGCTGGCTTTTACCTGTAACTCCCTGTGTGGGTATTGGATGCACACTGACTCTAGACCCTGCCTTGCCGGCTACCACTTCTTCACGCACGCTCCACTCACTCATTCGCTGCACAAATACTTACGGAAGGCCCGCTGTGTGCCAGGCCACACAGTGGGAGCTGGAAGTGAATAAGAGAAGGGAACCCGCAGATGGGGTCTCTGACACGCTGGAACTTTCAGGCGGGTGGGCAAGATAGATAATAAACAAATGTAAGTACAGGGGTAATTATACGCTAAGAGGCGTGTGTGAAGGAGGACGGGAGGCTCTGAGAGTGAGTGAGGGGACCTCGCTGAGGGTTGATTGAAAGTTTGGGGACAGCCTTTCTGAGGATGTGACACTGAAACTCGGGGATGAGTAAAGGGTGGTCTGATGGTGACTGAGGGGAGAGCATTTTGGGTAGAGGGAACAGCATGTCCTGGGATGCTGGCAGGAGGCAAGGCAGTAAAGAGCTGGGGTACCACATGTGAAATTAAGATCTGGTCCCAGGAAGGGTTCCATCTAGTTTGGGAAATAATCCCCCAGGTAACAATTCAATACTCAGCTGAGCTCCCCTGCACTCACTGCCCCTAGGAGGCTCAGTGGGGACTGTGTCACCAAGGATGGGAGAGTCCTTGGCTAACAACAGGAGACACTCAGCCGTGCCAGGCACCATGCTGAGATCTTTTATATTGTAACTAACAGAATCCATGCAACAACCTCCAAGAGGTAAGTACTGCTATTAGCCCTCCTTTAGGCCTGGGGAAACTGAGGCACAGAGCACTTCAATTATTTTCCCGAAGTCACGCAACTAGTAAGTGACAAAGCAAATGGGAATCCAGGCAGTCTGGTGCCCAGCCGAGCTCTTAACCACAGTGCTATCCCACCTTGAAATGCAAAGAAATCAGTGCTGACTTAAAAGTGTTTGAGGGTCAGGTTCTTCGACAGTCCCCTACTGACTGGGGGTGGTTCCAGTTAGTAGAGTCTCAGCGTGACCTCTTGTGTCTTCCTCCCTCTCCGCAGACGCCCCCTGCTCCGACATGCTGGGGATGCTCTCGGGCCTCCTTGCCGACTCCCAGATCTCTGCTTCCTCCACCCGCGAGTACCTCTGGAGCCCCAGCGCTGCCCGCCTGGTCAGCAGCCGCTCAGGCTGGTTCCCTCGGATCCCTCAGGCCCAGCCGGGCGAGGAGTGGCTCCAGGTAGACCTCGGGGCACCCAAGACCGTGAAAGGCGTCATCATCCAGGGGGCCCGCGGAGGGGACAGCATCACTGCCGTGGACGCCAGGGCGTTTGTGCGCAAGTTCAAAGTCTCCTACAGCCTAGGTGGCAAAGACTGGGAGCACATCCAGGACCCCAGGACCCAGCAGCCGAAGGTAGGATGTTCCCGGAGGACTCCCTAAGCTTGCCCCAAACAGGACGGTTGATTTGGGGGATGTTGATTTCCCATCTAGATGGTCATCACCAACCCCTGCCAGTCAAACAGATATTAACTGAGAGATTACTTTGTGCCAGGCCCTCTGCTAAGTGCCTTATTTTAGCCTTTACAACACCTCTAGAAGGTAGGTCCTTTCGTCCCTCCCATTTTAGAGATAGCAAAACTGAGGCTTCATGTCATGCCAGGTCATACAGTACCTGTGGTAGAGCCATGACTCAGACAGAAGTCTCACTCCAGAGCCCAAACACCTAACCACTACTCAACACTAGCCTTTCTAGTGTCTTGGACACTCTTTCAGATAAAGTGTCCTTGGAACTGGCCAGACATCCAAAGGGGATGTGGTTTTTGGAGGCTCAACTATAGAAACTAGTGAATTACTTCCAAAGACAACTGTGTCTTTCTGAGTGTTGCTGCACTCCTTTGTATTTTCCTGGGCTTGGCTGCTTAGATCTTTCTTGCCTCTCACACGGAGGCTGGGAAGAGGCAAGAGAAATTAACTCCAGGCCAGAAGCGCAGGCCAGTGTAACACCCACTCCTGCCATCGGAAGAGTGAAGGTCAGCCCTCAGCGAGGGGCACCAAGGAGCCCCAGGAAAGGGAGAGGACATCACAGCCCTGTCCCTCTCCAGGTTAATCTCCCAACCAGCCAGGCGTTCTGACCCTCATTGCTAAGTTACCCCTCATTTTCCTCAGAAGAGCAGGGCCCCTAATAAGGAAGGGGTATCACATGTCTCTGTTTAGCAAATGTTTTCCATTCTTAATGCAGAGGCAAGGTCTGGGTTGGAGGTTTTGCAGTGCTGATGTAAACTCCCAGCTCATAATTCCAGCGGCTTGGAAAGGCTCAGTGCTTGGTAACCGGAATCTTCAGTGAATGGAGCAGAAGTCGGACCACTGGCTCCCCCAGGGACAGCTGACCCTGGCTCTCCTTGACTATTCTGGGGGCCTGGGAAAGGAGATGATCTTAGCCAGGGTCAGAGCCTGCCCTCCCCATGACAGTGCCCACCTTTTGGAACTGTGGGCATCCTGCAAGATGAGCTGGGTCTGCCTCATTCCTAGATGCTAATCAGCTACAGCCCCTGGCACACCTGCACACCAACAGTCCCCTAAGTCACTGGTTCACAGGTACACTCTGGGTTGGGTCCCCCACCTGGCTTCAGCCAGGGCAGCCCCACTGTCATGCATTTTATGTAGTGTGGCTTTAGGTGAGGTTTCTTTTGACAGAATTTCTTCCACTAAACCAAGGTTGGGGGAACACAGTCTTATTAGATTATCAGGGTGTGGACCAGTGGAAATTGTCATTAGCCTAGAAAAGGGATGGTCACTTTCCCTTCAGCCTCTCAGTGACCTGGCATTTTCTCAACCTAGACTTTCAAGCTGGGACTTTCTAAATCTAGCCTTTTAAGCATCTGGGAAAGAACTTCTTTTTCTAGTAAACCAAGAACTTCAGAACAGGCAACACAGCCTAAATGCCTTTCACTCCTCTCCAGCCAAATCCAGCTTAAGACTCACTCAGAGCTGAATTCTGAGTCCTCAGTTTCACTGCCAGGATAGAGAACAGAACCCAGCAATTGCCACTTTCATCTGCTCCCCATTTGCCGTGTTTCTGGGACCTCCCAAATGAATAAAAACCTTGGTCTGAGAATGGGGCTCCCACGGACCAAAATGGGCAGTGACCATGAATTAACTCTGAAGCTGCCTCTGGTTGGATGTGAGGGGTGAGGTGGGAAGGGGGGAGGAGGGAGCAGAAAGGAGGAGTGAGGAGGGCTCTCCCACCTCAGAAGGGCTGAGCAGCCTGTCTCCCCTGCAGCTGTTTGAAGGGAACATGCACTACGACACCCCTGACATCCGGAGGTTTGAGCCTGTCCTGGCGCAGTACGTGCGGGTGTACCCTGAGAGGTGGTCCCCTGCGGGCATTGGGATGCGACTGGAGGTGCTGGGCTGTGACTGGACAGGTAAGGCCCTCTTTCCACTGCGGGTCTCACTCACATGGTCTCATGACCCCGGCTTCCTGGGACGGCCTGGGAGGAGGTCAGACCACGACGGGGGGACGGGGCGGAGGCGCAGCCATCCCTGGGGTGAAGCCCCATCCGTTCAAAACGCTGCTGCCCCCTGCCTGCCCTGGGCTCCACTTTGTTCGACCTCAGACCACGGGCACTGCAGCCTCTGGACTCAGGACAGCTTCTCAAGGGATGTGCTTTGTCATTTTTAAAGGATCATTTCAGTCCTCCAGCCCCAGTCTCTCAAAAACAAATCATAACCACACACTGCCCACCCAAATTCAATTAGACCCTGACTCTTCAGGCCAGAGGGCTGTGGCTGTTGATTTAGGGAAGAAAAAAAAATGCTCATGATAATAAAGTAATCGGTTCATGTCTGAATCTGGCCTCCAGATGTCTGTGGCTAAGAGACTTCATTTTCATTTGGAAGCCACATCTGTAAAAGGCATTTATTTGCTCAGGCGGGACCCTGTTGCAGGGGAGCTGCCGAGAGCCCGACTTCTTCCCCGTGTGCCGCAGGAGGCTCGCTGGGCTCCACCCTGCGTCGCAGGCCCTGGGAGCACCTCCGAGTCTCCTGAACGAAGATGAGGCCCGCTGATCATGGCCACCCTCCTGGTTTCCCGGGAAGCAGCCCATCCATCCTTCCGAGTCGGGCCCGCCTCCCCTCCAGGCCCCGCCCTCCTCCCCGGGGCAGGGCTGGCACAGATCCCAGCTCGAGCAGGAGCCGGAGCTCGCTCGCTGCCTGCCAAACGGAGCTGGGGCGGGGGGGGGGGGGGTGCGGCAGGCAGGACCCCGGCCCCAGGTATCTCCATTTTCCTGTCTGTGCCGTACCTGTCAGCAGCTCACTCAGCAGGGGATCGTGGAGGATTAGTAAGAGCTTGTCGGAGAAGCGCTTTCGGCTCCCGGGGAGAAAAGTGCTGCCTGTGTGCCTTTATGATGGCGCCGAGGAAGTGTCCCGTTGAGGCACGAAGGCTGGGAATCGGGCCCAAATTAGCCTTTCTCACCTTTCAATGGAAGGCAGCCCCATTGAACATATTTTAGTGGGAAGACACTTTACTCCCCATCACGGAGTGAGGCCAGGTTCCCTGCAGCCTGCTGAGTGTTCCTCACCTGTCCTCTTGCAGGTGCTGAAAACTGCCCTCCAACAGTGACACAAGCTGGCTTCTTCTGGCCAGAATCAGAGGCTTAGAGATGCAGGGGACCCGAGGGCTTCTAGGCCAGTGGCTTTCAAACGTTTCTGACCACCATCCACAACTTAAAATAAATTTATATCACGAGCCACTCGACTTACAAACATGCATGCACACACACACACAAGCACACATACACGTGTGTGCTTATGGGATATAGTATATCATTAAGCACCCGGACTCTGGGGACAGATCTCCAAGTTCAAGTCCTGTCTCTGCCGATCTCGGTTATCCTAGCTGAAGAAGGGGGGCGGTGACCATAGTATATCTACACCCCCCAGGGTTGTCATGAGGATTCAATAAAATAATGGATATAAAATACTTAGCCTGCTGCTTGGCACCTAATAAACTTGTTATAGTAAGTAAGTGTGACTGAAACAAAAGGCTCCCAAAGCGGTGCTCATCCTTGCCACGTGAGTACACTCTGAAATATTATAGCCCCTATTTTAAAATGCTAGTCCTGACCCATGAAATTAACCTACAACCTGTTAACAAGGGTGACATACAGTTTGAAAAAAAAATCACCGATCTAGGCCAATGCCTCCTTCACAGAGAGGGAAACTGAGTCCCAGAGAGAGGAGCCACTTGCCAGAGGCCGATCAGCTACCGGAGGGCTGACTCATACTTCCCTCCTGTCCCTGGTCCTCCGGACCACGCCTCTTCCCAGGCTGGCCCTGCTTTATGACCAGCTGGACAATTGCTAATGGCCTTTTCCTCCTCCTGCCCCCCGCCAAGCTGGCCCAAATTACACCGGCGATGGTCAGCAACAGGTTTCTCATTTCAAAGTCCTCCTGGCCGTTCCTTGCAAGTTCAGAGTAGGGGCTCGATACCCTCCGCCCAGCCTCCTTCCCTTTGAAGTCTCTGACATCTGGTTTCAATTGCCAGGGAGCGTAGTTTGATGGGCAGTTACCTCTAAGTGTCCGGTACAAACACAGCGGACACGGAGGCCGGCTACCGTTTCCTCACTTTCATTCACACGCCCTGCCCTCTCATTGCCTCGCCCGCCCCCTGTGCCCCTGGATTTAACATTATCTCTCTACCACCCAGCTCACCCACTCTGCTACCTAACGTGTCCAGGAACCGCTCTCCCAGGCCACGTGGCTTTCTGCTTGTCAAATTTCCGTTCATTTCTGTGATTCATCCTTGTTCCCTTCTTCATTCCTACCCCAAAAGGATAACAAGGAAAATAATGGACTGGGTTGAGTTACTGCAGCTAAATATTTGACAGGGCTGCTTCACCTGTTCACTTGTTTGTATGTCAAATGATTACTTCTTGCCCTGCTGACCATAGTTTGCTTTACAACGGAGTTTAAGATTCTGTGACACCGTAACAAATACGAACTTACAAGTTAGGACGCTTTGAGGTTATTTGCCCAGCCAGGTTTGGTCACCTGCTACTTGTATTTTGAATAAGTTGCCAACACTGACAGGTCTGGAGATTTTCCCTGGAGATTTTGTTTGTTCGTGTGTTTCACGCGAGGAAAAAAAAAATCTTTTTGCAAGATCTGGCCACACTGGACCACCTCCCCTCGGTTCCTCAACCTGCTGGAACCAGTCACGTGGTGGCCTCCTTTAAACCAGGTGTGCAGGACCCCTCTGCCACTCCTGTCCCAGCCTTTCCTCTCCCAGCCCCCAGCAGGCCATCCTCCCTAACAGTAGCAGTTAGCCTTCTAGAAGCATTTGAATTTGCCGCACCCTGACCTAAAGGCACAGCCCCAAATTATTTCCACTGCAGGGAGTCTGAGTCACTTTGAGCCCATATTCTTTTCCATCTGGTTTTGCGCAGACACGAACCACGATGTCTGGGGTCGCACCTCCCAAGCTGTCGGGCTTGGCTATGACTTCAGCCGTTGTGCTTCTGATTATCTTGTAATAGGTGGGCCCCCGGGTCGGGTTAGCTTTGGTTCCGTCTGACTCAGAGAAGGCAGAGAAGAGAAGGCCCGTTCCACGCGCAAGCAGGGCTGAGCCCGAGACACGACAGCAGTCACCCAAGGGGCTGGGCACAGACAGGTGTTTTCCACAGGACGGAAGCTCACTCCGTTAACCCCGATGTTTTTCAAACCATTTTTGATGGGTGTCCTTCATTGCTTATGTGTGTGTGTCACCCACATCTGTGTCTGAAACAGAACACCCAGAGCATGGTTGAGCCCTGCCTGTGGTCAGTGTCACCCACATTCACTACTGCCTGGCGTGCATGGCCTTTTGTGCTGGCCTCAGGGCCTCTGCTGTGGAGTGGAGTGTGGGTTTGTGTTCGTGCCTCCATTACGGCTATTTCTACAGCTTGGTACTATTCTCCTTAACACAGGCCATGGTCCTGACTTCATCACAGCACACAGAAGTGACTTCATGGGTGTGTGTGTGTGTGTGTGTGTGTGTGTGTGTGTGTCCATCTTGGATTTCCTTTATTCTTCCTTCTTGAAAGGCCCACCCTTGGAGGGGAGACAGTATTTGGCATCTTCCTGCTGGCTTTTGACACAGGCTGCTGCATGTGGTATTCACTCCCCTTCCTATGCCTTTCTGCAGACTCAAAACCAACGGCTGAGACACTGGGACCCACCGTGAAGAGCGAAGAGACCACCACCCCCTACCCCACTGACGAGGAGGCCACGGAGTGCGGGGAGAACTGCAGCTTTGAGGATGGTGAGGACGGGGCCAGAGCCGTATTTCATCCAGGATGGTATGGGTGCCGAGCAGTCGCAGTGGAGGCTGGCCCATGGCTGGGGCCGGGACCTGGGGGTCCCCTAGGTCAGAGGTCAGGGAAGTGTGGTACTTAGGGGCTTGGGGCAGTGGCTATTTCCAACCAATCTAGAAGCATTCAGATATTGGAACAACCAGTACAGCCCTACATCAGCTGAGATAAGGGGTCATCCAAGGAGGATGCCTCCTTTGAATAGTCTCCTTTCCTAGCCCTCACTTCGTATCTTTAGAATCCACAGCTGTGATCGCCCCTCCTGCTAAGCTTGTCTCCGGGGCACAGTCAAGGGAAGATCTGGCTGTCATCCGGGTGACTTGGTCAGTGGAACACGATAGGTTAACTCAGCAGTTAACCATGATTTAATTGCGTTGCCCTGTGTCTTTTACCACCACGGGTTGAGAAAGCCTGACAATTAGGATTATAAGATAGGGCACCGCATCCTCCACGAGGGGAGCGCAGGTCAGTGACAAAGACGGAAGTATGAAAAGGCACCTCACCCATTCCTCAAAACTCAGGGCCTCCTATTTGCGATCAGTCTCTTCACGTGGGAAATCTATTGCATTTTCATTTTATCTTCTAAGCATATCCAAGTTAGAGAAAAACAATAATTGGCAGAGCCCAAAAAGACATCACATTTTCAATCTTCCTGCTAAGGTCACAGAATATGAGGACATTCCTAACAAACCACAAAGTTTGGAACACCTGGCATTTGGGGCTAGAATTTAATGCTTGACAGCCTCCATTTACAGTAAATTACTGATCATTATTAAACGTTCATTAAACCAAATGAGGGAAGATTGGTGAAGAGGCTTGGGAAGTGATGGAGACATAAAGACGTAGCACTGAGTCAGTAGGTAGATGGTGAAATCTGTGGATCCGCACCCTTAGCCACTTGACTGTATGAGAAACTGCAAGGATGCGGTGGACGGCTCCCCAAGATGGCTACAAAGAAGAATGGGAGGGGAGCCAGAAATAAATGCTGAAGTTGTGTGACTGCAAAATGATAATTTAATGCATATGCTCTCAGGAATGTGCTTTTGTACATTGCGTGGGCCGGGGGACACTCTTGGTCAGGGATAGTTGAATACAGAATTCTGACATTTTAATGAACTTGTTTTTGTTTTATGAAGAGGAGAAAGAGACTTGGAGAATCTTCCAAGACATGTTTGATAGAGTTTGAGAGCCAAAAATGGAGCGCTCTCATTTACTGTGTGGTGTTGGATTAGCAGGGTTTGCTTGGTGCAGGGCAAAAGGAGGGGGTTTTGTCTAAATGGCAATCCAAAGGAAAATGGAAGGACTTGCAGAAGTTTAATATAATCTTCCCGTTTATAGTGGTTTGTTTCATTTGGGGTTTCTTTGGTGGTTCCTCCCCTCTCGCTTTTTTTTTTTTTTTTGCAAAAGATCTCTTTGTGGAATTGGGTTCCTGAGATACAGTATGCGTATAAACATTAGAGAGGAATTATGGTATATTGAATTACTCCATATTTTTGAACGGAAAAATAGAAACTTAGAAGTTGTCGGGAAAAGGGGATGGGGAGGGCTAAGGGCTGACTTTTCCAAGCCACAGGTTGATGCTTCAGTAATAGATTCCATGTGTTTCTTCTCAACTCAAGCTGACTTTGGCCAAGGGTGGGCAAATATTAAATATTCTTTCTTGGGAAGGGGAGACATGAGCAGGACCCGGTGGCAACCTGCCGCCAAGGCCAGCAGTGCCCTTCCCCTCAGAGGTGAGCCGTCCCCGCCCCCCGCCCGGGGCGGGAGCAATGCGTTTCCACCCGTCGGCTGTTCCCTTTAGACTTCCTAACCTGCCTTCCCCACGGAAATTCCTCTCTGGGAACCCTGAGAAGGGAAGTGAAAAGGCCAAAGACCCCACTTCCTCCCTGCTACCAGCGTTAGCCAACACTTTTCCGCTGTCTCCGCAGCTACTGAGGACAAGAGTCCAAATCTGGGTTCCCGTTTCCTCTCTTTCCCCACCTCCACCCCACCCCCGACTTAATCACATGTTCAGCACCAGCTCAGACTGGATTTTTAGAGCTGAGTGGAACCTCCAAAGAAATCCTTTGGGTTTGGTCTATCCGCTTAGAGGTGAACAGCCGAGCAGACGGGGGCAAGCCATTGTGTGGTCTCTTAGATTTCCATTCTCTGCTGTCCCTGGAATCCTGGCCTTCAGGCACTCCGAGCCATGTAAAATTATTTTTCCTCCCGGTCAGCGCTGAGCTGAGCGGCAGGCTGGTCTGGTCCCCCCGATTTGCCCTAACATGCCAAATCGCCCACCTGGCAGTGCCTCCCCCAGGGATGCTGAACTGACCCCGTCTTCTGAAACAAGAGGCCTGGCATAGGGAGGTGAAGGGCAAACAAGCCTCCCTTGTTTCCAAGATCACTTTCTCCTCCCTGGCCAGCACCTCCCGCATTTTGAATTTCAGCCTCTCCGGATGCCAACGGGCTGTCCATCACTGCTGACAGCCAGGTTGGCAGGATCCTGCCTTCCACTGAGGCACTGGGGGGACATTCTTCTCTGGCATTTAGGGGACAGCAATTTCCACATTTGTCTGCTCTCCAGGGTGGCCAGAAGAGGCCGATTAGAGCCTGAAGCCATTTGGTGGCCTCATTTATAATTGCTTACTATGGGAACCACTGGCAGCTTGGCTTTCATGCCTGGGAAGGATGAGACCAAAGGCTGACCCGAAAGCCAACAATCGCCAAGATGAGTTAAATGAATAAGCAAAGGGAGCCGTTTCTTTCTCTGCTCTCCCCGTAGGCCCTGCCAGCCATTTAAATAGCACCACTGTGGCTGTTCTCCGAACCCATTTCATTCGCCTTGTTTCGGGGTTTTTGTTTTCCCTTTTAGACAAAGATTTGCAGCTCCCTTCAGGATTCAACTGCAACTTTGATTTCCCCGAGGAGCCCTGTGGTTGGATGTACGACCGTGCCAAGTGGCTCAAAAGCACCTGGACCAGCAGCTCTGGCCCTAGCGACCGGACGTTTCCAGGTAAGCCAGCCTCGAATTAAGCGATGAGAAAGTTAAGGCCAGCCTGCGCCATGTTTTTCAGCTCCATATTCCCTGACTAACTTCATAACTTCACAGAACAGTCCTCTGCCCTTTGCCTGCAAACCACCGGCCTTTACTTGACAATGTCACCCGATGGAATAGCTGGTTGGCGGTTCCTGGCCCTCTCTTGTGATTACAGAGCAGCCTGGAAGCTGGGAGGGAGCGAGAGAGGCCAAGATCAAAGGAGATGAAAGAAAGAGCAATTAGGAGGTCCTAGGAGAGGGGATGAGTCAATGTCCCTTTGTTCCCATAGCCAGCTCTCGATGCCACCATCACAGAGCCCCTTGTGACTCCAAGCTGGATATTGTTCCTAAAATGGCCCACTGGGAAACTCCTGGCCCCAAGTCTGACTGATACTTTTTGGAGGGTATCATCACTTCTGTTGAAAACCAAGTCGAGGGCCTGAAATGCTGCCACACCCATGGGTGTCTAGCAGAGCTGCCTGGCACTTGGCCTCTTGAAGAGTGCTGCTGCCAGTCCTTGGAATATGGTGAAGCCGCCCTCTTGGTTTCAGAGAGCCCGATTTCAGAGGCTCTCCTGGCACTGTTGGTAGAGAGGGGTTGCCTTTAGCCCTTCTAAGCAGGAGTTGTCCACTGTTTCCACTGTGGCATGCTTTTACAGTGATGTTCTGGTAAATGTTTAACGACCGGCTCTCCAGGTTTAAAAAAAAAAAAATCTGCTTTGTAATTAATGTTTGCCTCTCTCCGTGGTGTAAATCCTCCCACTGTGGTTGGATGCAAGCTACCAACATGACATCACCGGAAGTGGAGCTGAGAAGTACACGAACACAGCCTTAGATAGCTTTTTTTCCCTCACACAGATAACATAGATATAAATAACTTCTGGATCATGCATACCAGAAAAATGTATTAAAATAATTAGGAAGTATTGCATTTTGAGAATTTATTTCCTTTCGTTTTTAATATACTTTATTTCATTGCAACTTTATATAATTCAATTGTTAACAATGCTTGCATTTCACAGTAGGCTTGCAAAGTTCCAGAAAACTCCACAATCGGCTCTCACACGCCAGTACGTAGCATACGTTGCTCTAGCACATCGCGCGTTAGCTTTCAGTGTTCCTGGATCTTGGGCCCCCGTAAGCGTTTGAGAGGGAAGTGCTTAATTCTGGAAATTAGTAGATCATATGTTGCCTGCCTAGAGGACGAAAGGGGGGAGGGACCTCCCCTTCTTCAGAGTCCCCCAGAGCCGCTCGGCTGCCCCTCACCCCGAGGACTGGCCGTGTCCCTGTCTCCAGGGACGGCAGTGGGATAGACGCTCTCCGCGGGCCGCCTCCTGAGCTTGCTTTCCCGGAGAGTCACAGCATCTGCTCCGGAGAAAAACATTTTCATATTTCAAGTGTTTATCTCTTCAGGATTTGAGTGCTCAGAGAGATTAATATCTGAAGATCACCACAGCCTCAGGCAACAGGAGAGAACACTTACCCTCGTCCCAGCGTTAATCACCCTCCCCCCTCTCGCTCACTGCAATAATGTTTAATTAATATAATGAGCCTCCTGCACGTTGGAAAAAAAATACTTATTTTTATAACCCAGCCTGGATTTTTCATTTCATTTCCTCTCCTTTGAGACTTGGCCCAATTAATTGGTTGTTTTCCCAACCTCCACTTTTTATCCAAACGTAAAGAAGATTTGCCGTGGGGGTGGGGTGGTGTACGTGTGATGTTTATGTGTGTGCATTTGTGCGCTGTGTGTGTACGTGTGATGTTTATGCGTGTGCATTTGTGCGCTGTGTGTGTACGTGTGATGTTTATGCGTGTGCATTTGTGCGCTGTGTGTGTATGTGTGATGTTTATATGTGTGCATTTGTGCGCTGTGTGTGTACGTGTGATGTTTATACATGTGCATTGGTGTGCTGTGTGTGTATATGTGTGATGTTTATACGTGTGCATTTGTGCGCTGTGTGTATGTATGTCTTTCTTAAGGTATTTGTGGGTTTTGTGTGTATGTGCATATGTTGTTTTCATGTGTAGATTTTGTGTGTTTGTAAATATGTATATGCATGCGTTTACTTTGTGTGCATGTATGAATCTGTGTGTGTGTCTGTATGTTTATGTTTGAGTGTGTCTCTCGTGTATGTGTATGTGTGTGTCTGTATGTTTATGTTTGAGTGTGTTTGTGGTTTATATGCATGTGTGTGTATGTGTGTGTGAGAAGTGTGTGTATAAGGGGGCAGCTTGGCAAAGGCACCTTGAATGAAGGGATGTAGGTGATACAGCAAGGGGAGGTTTACTGGCTCTTATTCAGCATCCATCCTCAGGTTCTTTCGAATAATTCCACTTCCTCCCTTGCACTCTTCTGAGCAGATTTTCTCTAAGAATGCCTGAGGTCAGCCCGGTCCAGACTCCAAGGCCACCAGTTAGCAAGTGACACTTTGAGGACAGCTCAAGCTACTCTCCATTGGACGCGGTTCCCGTCTGCCCCCTCTTCGCCCAGCCCTCACCCTCACCTGATGCCCCATGGGCTGACCCCGGCTACTGGCTGGGAATCCTCCTCCTGCCCTCGTTCCACTTGATTCATTACACCCTGCGGTTTGGGAAGGCTCTTCAGAGCCATCTTGCAGAGCGGGCAAAAGTCCAACCTTTAGCTGGCTGGAGGGGGACAGAAAGAAAATTAGGGCCATAAGGAACTGCTCAATCTAATGCTGTTTCTCCCTTAAGAAATCGAAAAAGAAAATAATTATTTTCCTGTTCCAGAGGAATCCCTGAAATTTGGAAAAGTGGCCCTTGGATGCTGCCTGCAGAAAACAAAATCATAATATTGTCTTCAGAGCCCTTCTCTCCATCCTCTGATGATTTAAAAATCATTTGCTGTATTCCCCATTGTCCTTCCCCTTATAAAACGTGATACTGGGCTCTAAGCAGGAGAGGATAGAGAGCCCTTTCTGTTCAGGGTGGTTCTTTCTTCTTCAAAAAAAAATTGGGGCCCCGAGGAGAGCAGTTGGGAGAAAGGAAACAGCTGTGCTTGGTTAGGGGCAGGGCAAATGCTAACGGGTTCAGAGTCCCGGGACCTTCCAAGTCAAGCCTGAAAGTGCTGTGTCACCCACACTTCGCCCCTCCACAAAGAGGAGACCGCTCCACTCTTTAAGAAAAGTGTGCCATGTGTTTTATCTCCTTGTTAGATAGGTAAACAAAAGTAATTATACTTAAGAAAGGAGGTGTCCCCATCAAGTGCAGAGGGAGAAGGGAGGAAAGAAAAAAGGCAACAGCCATGTTGAAATATCATACACAGACTACTTGATTAGAAGTGCCTGTGGAAACTACTTACATTCCTTAGATGTTTTCTGATTTAGTTCTTTTCTCATGTTTTGTTTTGGTTTTTTTCTTTTCCTTTTAAGTAAGCAATTAGTTCTGTTCTTTTGGCTAGTGGTAATAGTTGCTTAAGGCTGACAAGACACCCACTGGTTTTATTCCACTGTTTTTGTTTTTCAAGATAGTCTTTCAAGACATTCAGAATTTCTTTTTTTAGCTCTTTGCTTGTGGCTTAGAAGCCTGGAGTGTGTTCATACCAGCCCCTGGGGGCCCTGTTCCGAATTCAGTGACCCCTGGTGGTTGCAGAGGAGATAGTACCTTGTTCTGTGAGAAAGCACTTTGCCTTTGCTCTGTAACTACAATGACACAGAAAATGTCTCCCCTAGTGGAAGCCCCTGTATCTCTCACAGATATTCTTAAGTGCATTGATCAGAAACAGAATTTTGAGGAAGATCAGATTCAGCTCTTTAAGGAACAAGGCAAAAACCCCTTGAGATGCTATGGTGAACCCGTGTGTCTAGACCTGCCCTGTGTAATACGGTAGCCGCTAGCCACACGTGACTATTTCAATTTTAATTAAAACTAAATACAGATAAAACTTCAGTTCCTCCATCACATCAGCCACATTTCATGAGCTCAGTACCCACTCTGTGTGGGACGGTGCAGACAGAGAACACGTCCATCATCACAGGATGCTGTCTTGGTCAGCACAGCTGGAGCACCTTCTGGCATGAAGAGTAACTTCCAGGGTGCTTGCTGATGCTGTTGCTCCTTGGTTTGGTGTAAACCAAGAGAAAATAATGAGGGAGATGTGCCTTCTCCATGATCCCTTGGTGGGAGTGTTCAGTGCCTGGCATTTTTTGTCACTGTCATTGTACCTCAGTGAGTAACATAGTAAAGTAAGCAAGTAACATACCGTTAGACAGTATAGGAACTATTTCATTCAGTCAAAAAGAGTAAATACGGGACTTCCCTGGTGGCTCAGTGGTTGAGAGTCCGCCTGCCGATGCAGGGGACATGGGTTCATGCCCCGCTCCGGGAAGATCCCACATGCCGCGGAGCGGCTGGGCCCGTGAGCCATGGCCGCTGAGCCTGCGCGTCCGGAGCCTGTGCTCTGCAGCGGGAGAGGCCACAACAGTGAGGGGCCCGCGTACCGCAAAAAAAAAAAAAAAAAAAAAGAGTAAATACTAAGTAATAGCAATAATAGTAATAATTGTTTTATTATTATTGTTGTTGTTGTTGTTATTATCTTCAGGAATGAGACAAGACTAGAGATAAAGGTACTGTTCCAGGTCAGCTTCAGATTCCTCAAGTGTGTGGTCACCCTAAGTGTGTGTTCTTTTATATATTTGTTGACCTAACGAAGTATGATTACAATATTACTTCATTTCAGTAACTTCAAATCATGGAAGTGACATAAAGAAGACAGGCAAAGGCTATTTGGAATAGTATGCCTTTATACAAGGACAGAGCTTTGGCTACCTAGCATTTATATGCTTATTGGATTGAGAGACCAGAACCTTTACTCTGGGTTCAAAAACAAGTGAGAGTAAGTCAAGAATACCATGTTCTGAAATATTCACATTTTACAAATGGCGGCTCTTCCATCAGATGTAAGTGGTAGTCCTGTTGACTTCTCGTAGGGCTGTTTTGATGCAGATTGGGTCACTGAATAAACACCATGAGAGCAGAGGACCAGAACTGTGGTTCACTATGGGATATACAGGCAAGAGGATTAAGTGTGAGTGGGTATGGTCAGTAGACAGTCACAAAGAAATCAGTGAAAATGACTGATGAGTCAACTTGCTTACAATGGGCTTGATTTTGGGCGGTGAGTTAGCAGGGACTCTGTGAATTAAAAAGCAACTCTCTTAACTCAAAAGACCTTCCTCATAGGTGGGACCGATGGCAGCAAACAATCCAGACACGGGACTGGCATCAGCTTGAACTGCCTTCAGAAAGAGGTTGCTGTGGCGTGTCTGGGGCACAGCCGCTACAAATATGGAGATGGGAACTTCTCAGGCTAGATAATTAAAGACCAGGAACAGCTGGGCTAAAAGAAAGCCATATTTAAGGAATAACTTCAACTGGAAAAGGAAAGCATAGAGGCCCTTCTTTAAGGAGCGTAGGAAGGAAGACATCTCTGACTTTGTAGAAAAGACAGCAGTAGAGAGGAGAAGCTCTTCCTTTTATTCTGAAAGTCATGATTGGTTGAGTGTGTAAGATCGATAATGAAGGGGCAAAGTGATAACAAGACTGAGTTGATTGCAAACCTTCATGAAAGCTGACATACCAAAAAAAGCAGCTCAAGATAGACTCCTGCAAAGCCCAGGCCTGAAACCTCAAATGTCCACAAGATGGTCAATTGCAAACCTTGAGAACATCCTGCCGAGTTCATCCAAAGTCAGTGTTTCCCTTAGTCAGTTGTTAATTTGAGGACCTTAGCAGAGATAGTCTGACCTTGGGAGGCCAGCTGAGGGGCTGACTCATGTCTTAAGCATGACCTATACAAAGAGACTTCATCTCCTGCAGCACTAAATATTCTTTCAGATGGTTTTTCTAGTAGGAGGGCAAGATGCTAGCCAGGAGATGCGTGTGTTGGACAGATGGTGTGTTTGGCTTTGCGATAGCCTGGAGGATCAGACTGGTGATTTATTTCAGGGTTTGGTAAGGTGTCGGCACCACTGATTCCATTGCTGTTGGGCCAGAAGTGGTCACGTGATCAGCTGAAGCCAGATGTGGTCATAAATCGCCAGGTGAAATGTCAGGAGACCCTTTCTAGAGACAGCAGCAGGTTAAGACGCTGAATGACCTTGTCCTCTGCACTTCCTCTCTGCCCTTTTGAACTCCTGTTGTTCATTCCCATGCGATTGTTTTCCCTGCGTCATGGGCAACAACAGATGTTTTGAGTCAAGAACCTAGCAAAACGCCTCCCAAACATGTCAGGTCTGGGGGGAGATGGATTGTATCTCTGGAACATTTTTTCTTCATTCTCTTTCTGCTGCTAAATGTATCTCCTCTGCATTGTTTCCCGTTGGAAGCTATCCATTGCCGACATCACTGCCATCAGCTAAAAAAACAAGAAGACAGCCTCCGGCAGGTAGAGCTGATTCTTAGCTGGCCACGTTTGGGGACCTCTTAACAATCCAAAGGGCTTTTCCCCTAAAGTCTAAGTAAATCAATGAAGTAGCCCACCCACACCAGGCCAACCCTTTGCTCTATCAAGTCACCAACAGCCACTGTCTGTTAAAACTTCCTCTGTGTTTGGCAGTGTTGGCCATAAATTAGAATGTTCTAGAAGAACAAACTCCACTAATAGCACATGTGCTTCGCTCACAGCACATATACGGGTGCCATGACTTCAAAGAACTGAAGCACTTAGCTTGGCGAAGGGTCAGTGTGGAGACCTGCCACAACCAAAGCCCTGGAAAGCGGACATTTAAAGAGGCTAGGGTTGTGTTCCCTGAGGAAGTGAAGACCAGGGTCTTAATTCTTCACAAGTGAAAATGTTTCTAAGTCAGAGGACAGAAATTGGCTACACTCCATTGGGAATAGGAGGAGGACATGTGTCTAAATGACAGTAGGAAAACTTAAAACTGAAGTTAAGAAGTTTCTGACAGTTAGGGCTGTGACCCAGAAAACACATTGCCAGCATGGCCTATGGACACTCCTCCTCTGGAGAATTTAAAGCGAAGGGTGGACAGCTGTTCTGGAGATGTTTTTCAGCATGGTTCCTCTGGGCAGCAGGGCTGGCCCCATCTAAATGGTCTTTTGAGGTCCCACTCTCATTCCAGAATCATGTATTATTTTATTGCATCTACTGTAGATTGACCCAAAAGCATGTGGTAAACAGTGTCTGTTGTACAACTTGAGGCTGGCTGGTTTCTGGGGTTAGGATGGATCTGGGAACCATCTTATTCCAGAGAACATCTTTTCTGTCCTTGAGCCAAATCTTACTTCCTTTGAGTCTTGGATTTGTCCTCCCAGGTTACTGGTGCTCTTTGGACCCTTTTTCTTTCTAAAAGAAACAAAAAGGCCAGCACAGGAGGCAGTGGGTTTAGTGATGGCAGTGGAAATGAAGATCAGAGCATTTATGAAGCGTCTACTGTGTCCCTGTTCGTATGCAAAGCACCTTACAAGGCTCTTTCCATTTCCTCCTCCTCACGACCCTATGCAGTATTGCTGTTATTATATCCATTTCACAGATGGGAAGACTGAGGCTTTAAAAGACGAGCGAACATTAGGATTCCAGCCCAGATGAGAGGCGAGTTTCTGGCGATTTTACTCAGTCCAGTCAGGGCTCAGATCTTACTTCCATTGCTCTCTAGCAGTGGTCTGGGACACAGGACTTCAATTCTCTGAGCCTCTGTTTCCTTTCTGGTAAAAATGGAGAACATAATACTTAATTCACAGGGAAGATTACGGAAGGCAACAAAGCCGCCAGTGTGATATCTGGCCCCCAGAGGTGCTCAGGGCACAACAGTTCTCTTGCCACTACTCTTCCTCTCTCCATCTCTGGGCTTTTCCTGGCTGAAGCCATTCCTTCATGATGTCCTGCTTGTACTCAGTCCTCTCTCAGTGACAGGCAGGGACGTTTTGCAGCTCAGTGTCCCTCTGACTGATGTCTACTGCTAATTCCTTAAATTTACATATCATCTTTCTTCCCTTGAGCTCATAGCACTTAACAGACAAGTGGGGCACAAATGATTTCACTAAGTGAAATTCAGAGGCCTGCTTGTCTTGAGATTCCGCAAACTAGTGGATTAGCTCAGATGTCAGCGCTGAATTATGATCCTTCAGCTGCTCGTGCTTGGCATGCCACCAGCATTAACTCCCTGGTCTTCCAGTGGTCCTTTAAATCATGCACAGTGATTATCATTTTATTGTGAGAGAGAGAGAAGAGAGGAGAGGAAAGGGAGGGAGAGAGGAGGGAGCCAGCTCAGGTACCCGGGAGAGGCATTCTGTGAAACCTTTGGCCTCCTCGTACCTGAAGTTTTAGCAACAGGATGGGTAAATAAAACAGACCGGATAAAATCCAGACAGCCCGGCTCTTTACACCTCCACACACATTTTACTGACTAAATTCTAACCATTATGCTATGATTCCCCTGCTGCTTAAGAATGTAAATTCACACAAGTGACAGTATTTCTGCCAAGCAATTTTCAGGCAGCCAGTGGGTCTTATTTGTGAAACTGTGAAGGAAGAAGGCTGCATAATAAGTCTCTGAAATCTGGTTTCCTTTATATACGAGTGGAAACAGTAAAGGCTAGGAAATGACTGGAGCATGGGAGTGTTTGGGGGGGTTCCCACTGGTAGCTCAGTGGACTGGATGCCTCCACGGGTCACCCTGTTTTGGGATCTGCCTATTGACTGTAGGTATATTCACTTTGCAAAAGCTATTGTACCTTTTTCTTTATACATACTCACATTTCAGTATAAATGTTCCATAATAAAAAGTAGAGCATCTCAAAAAAAATCACCTCACCTTTGAAAAAGACTGTTGGCTCAGTAGGATGGGAGGGAACTGTGAGAAGATTATGTGAACCTGAGAGGCCAGGTGATTCCCCCTCTCTTCTTGTTTCCAATGGGCAGCCTCAACTGCATTCTTTATCCATGTGTTTGTCATTCATTCATTCATGGGAACAAAATTTTCCCGAGTGGTGGCATATATTTGTCACTATCTAGGGGCAGGGAGAAGAAGCATTATTAACCCTTCTATGTGTAAGGCCAGGACCTTACATCTAACCAGGGCAATAGGAAAGACACACACCAAACAGTTAAATTACAGTACAAAGCAGTGGGTGTTTACCCGCTGAAACACATGAATAATGGCCTCCAGTCTTTTTTAAAACAAGGTAAAATCAGTGGTGTGGTCAGTAGATGCTCAAGTTGTTGAGAGAAGAGAGGAATTAATTTTGAAATGTGCCAGAATGTTTAGGAGAAGAACTAGCAACAGGGGGGTGGGATGGGGGTCGGGGAGCAGAGAATTAAGGTAAATGGAGGAAAGGCAACAGCCCTCAGCAGAGAAGCCAGTTTGCCTTGAATAGCATGTGATTGATTACACAGACTGGGGACAAGGTATTGGGGTCACAGCTGAAGTGAAGGGCCTACTGCCTGAATGTGGGGAAACCTGAAGTCAAGTCCAGCTCTGCTACTCACTAGCCTCTCTCCCTTGGAAAGTCACTTGAACCTTTCTGAGCCTCAGTTTCTGCATCTTGTGCAAAATAAGTGTAGTAAGACCTAGCTCACAAGCATATAGCAATGATTAAATTATGAATGCATATCAACATGCTTTGTAACCTGTAAAGCATTATGCAAATATGACTTATAATTATTACCATTAATAGTGGCAGTGGGGCTTCCCTGGTGGCGCAGTGGTTGAGAGTCCGCCTGCCGATGCAGGGGACACGGGTTCGTGCCCCGGTCTGGGAAGATCCCACGTGCTGCAGAGCGTCTGGGCCCGTGAGCCATGGCCACTGAGCCTACGCGTCCGGAGCCTGTGCTCCGCAACGGGAGAGGCCACAACAGGGAGAGGCCCGCATACCGCAAAAAAAAAAAAAAAAAAAATAGTGGCAGTAATGAGACCTGATAGGAGAAGCATAGGTTCAGAAGTTCTTTGCGTGTCTGCTTGTGGCACCAGTGTCTCCTCCCTCAGCAGATCACCATCATTAAAATTCTCTGCTCCAGACAGCTGCCTACGTATCTGTGCCGACTTTGGCCTTGAAGAGGTCCCGTGTTGTGGGACATTAGACCAACGTGGTTCTGGATGGTTAAGGAGTCCCAAACTGGAATCCGAACTATGCATCCCGAGCTGGTCTAATTTGACTTCAGGGGAGGGTAGCTTGTAGAGCAATAACCCTGGAGAATCTAACCAGAAGGGACTTAGGGGAGACAGGGAGGAGGGAGAGGCGTGGCCAGGAGAGGAGAGGAAAGCGCTGTTTCTGGGCCACTGATGACTGTCACAGGCTCCACTCTCACTAGAAAGATGCTGTCAGCAGGAATAACAGCAAACCGGTGGTCCAGGAGTACCCTGCTGATTCAGGGCTCTGGAGTGCCCGCCTGTCCTGCCCTGATAAGCCCAGGATGTTCACAGTCCCTGTTGAGTAAGAAAGCTCTGTGCCCACGTCTCAGATTAACCTGATCCTGAGGTGTCTGATATGCTGGGTATGTGGTGCAAAAGTGCCCCTGCCATCTTGCAGAAGTGTTCAGCTTAAGATGTTTCAGGGCCCAAAGGAGGCCGTGAGATTTTCTCCTCAGATGCCATCCTGCTCTCTGTGCAAGTGGCCGGAATGCTCCCGCACGAGCTGGATTTGCTGGTGCGGGTCCCCAGACCTGTGTCTGCAAGGCATGGGGTCTGCCGGCAGGAACGGGAGCTCGGCCTCCCACACAGTACCTGATGCATCTAAAAGCTAATCGGCCAAAAGACACGCTCTTCAAACATTTGGATGGGTGAAACCCTCATTTCCCAATATGTGTATGTTCTCTGCTAAACACTTAGCCTTTGTTAGTGGTGATGACAGCACTTGTCTTCATTGGGGCTGTGTTTGCCTGACTCTCTAAGGAAGGCCGAGTTCAGGCCTCCCCAGGCTGGTCAGGGAAGGGATTGGGGTCTCAGGCCCCCTGAATCACCCCTGTGCTGCCACCTTTCCCTGTTCTGCTTGAACAGGGATGTGAGTCTTCCGAGTTGCAGTTACTAGAGCCCAGACACCATCCAGTAGCACCGTGGGAGACAGAAGCTTTTAAATGTCTTCCATTTGGACAGCGCCCAGCCAAGATGATAAAGGCTTGAATCATAAACCACCTGGCCAGAAACATCCTCTAGTCTAGCAGCCATTTCGCCCCTTTATTATCCAGTTCATTAGAGTGCACTGGCCCTTTGGGTAAGCCGATGATGAGTAAAACGTAGGTCTGGCCTCTCAGAATCTAGGAGGGAAAGACAAGTACAAATACAACCAGCCAAGACCTACGGCCAGCGGCGCCGGGTGCCATATGTCAAAGGCACAAAAGAAGTGACGCAGGGAAATAGGCAGGAGGGACCTTCTTGACGTAAAGACTCAAGAAAGGGCTTCAAGAGGATGCAGCATTTGAGTCTGGGCTCCAGAGCCCTAAGAAAGGGACACAGGGCCTGGAGAACTAGTTCATAAATAAACAAAGACACCCAAACTCTGCCCCAGCTTCCCCCCCGGAGGGACCACAACTGCCAACTGGTGTCTTTCGCAAGCATTTACCAGGACCCCCTGTTTGGGTTTGTTTCCCCCCAGATGACAGGAATTTCTTGCGGCTGCAGAGTGATGGCGGGAGAGAGGGCCAGTACGCGCGGCTCATCAGCCCCCCCGTCCACCTGCCGCGGAGCCCCGTGTGCATGGAGTTCCAGTACCAAGCCACGGGAGGCCGCGGGGTGGCGCTGCAGGTAGTGCGCGAAGCCAGCCAGGAGAGCAAGCTCCTCTGGGTCATCCGCGAGGACCAGGGCGGCGAGTGGAAACACGGGCGGATCATCTTGCCTAGCTACGACATGGAGTACCAGGTGGGGTGGCGACGGGAGACCGTTGCGGAGATCCGAGAGAATCGTTGTGATCTGTGTTTCAATATTTCAAAGGGCCGTGCCCATTCATCTTTAGGGAACGCGGTTAAGCGCCGCTGTTTTCATTGTGTTTCTCACGTTGCCATGGCAACTAAATGACACTCTTATTTGTTATTCAGAATGTGCCTATCTCTACACGCAGACTTGGTTCTTTGTTTCTCCTATCGCCTTTTATATTGCTGAAACCTTCTCCAACAAATGTTTCTTCTCTCCATTTTATTTTAGATGGCTATCAGGTAGGCTGACAAAGGGACGCAGAAGCCAGGGAAATAGACACAAACAAACCATCCACACACAAGGGAAGAAGCCTGTGGAGCCCCTCAGACTCCGAGGAGGAGGAGAGGGCAACAGCCTCCCACCCCTGTCCCAGCAAGTGTGAACACGGGAAGGGGAGGGTCGCTGTTGGTGCTCAGTGGCCAGCAGACCAGAGAGACTCCTAAGTGAGTGGTATCTCGCCCAGCAGCTCCAGGGGTTGAGTTCTATTATCTCTGCCCCACAGAGCAAGAGCCCCAGGCACAGATGGGTATGCACAGCTGGGGCTGAAACTTGGGTAGGAGTAGGCATACTGTGGAAGAGGTGACTGAGAACCAGCCAAAGCATTAACCTCCTCCTCCTCCCCAGACGAGAAGCAGCAACAGATGGCTGGTGAGGCAGCCAACTGCTCGCTCAGCTTGCCAGAGGACATGTGCTCGTTTGCAGAGGGAGCCTGGGGAGGGCGAGAATGAGGGCGGAATGGAGACCACAGAGCAGAGCGGCTCCTGTGTGCTGCCTGCAGTCACTCTCAAGCTTGTTAGGCAGCCTGAGTCCCTCTCCCCCCACCATCACCTGCCTTCCCACTTATAAACCTCAGTGTATGGTGTTGCGAGTACCTGTTGGCATTTTTGTCTCGCCCACTAAATGGTGAGATTTCCTGGTCAGAGGGTCTTCTCTTAGGCTTTGTAACTGTCATGGTGCCTGGCACGTCGTAGGTGCTCAGTAAGCTAGTGGTGAAGGAAAATCACTTCCCTTCTCGTTGTAATAATGGAGCCATAGGACAGTGTTACCCCCCCAAGGTGACACAAACGTGTATACTACATTTCTCACCTTACCCCCACCTGCTCGTGTCCTCTGAGTTTCCAAATACCTGGATTGGGCATTTGAAAGATTTATGAGAAAAAATATCAAAAATGGCTAGGGAGATTTCAATTCTCCATTAAACGTGCTCTGACTGTGGTCCTTCTAGTCAATACATTCTGGTTACTGGACAACAATATCCATCACGTTGTTATATATGTATTTTTTAATCACCTCAAATATGCATTTGATTTGAACCAACTCTTTTTAAATTAAGATTTCAAGCACCATAGCCATGTGGCCAACAGATGTGTACCAGGTGCAGTAACGCGCACAGACACGCACGCGCACACACACACACATACACGTACATTTTAAGCTGCAGTTAACAGAAAATTGGAAATCTTTGCACTGTTTGGACGAGGAAGCTCAGTTAACCATGGCTCTTTTTCTTCTGGCTTCTAGATTGTGTTCGAGGGAGTTATAGGAAAAGGACGTCCGGGAGAAATTGCCATCGATGACATTCGGATAAGCACCGATGTCCCGCTGGAGAACTGTATGGGTACGTGAATATCTGTCTCTTTGTGGCTCTTCCAAGGGCTGGGATGTACAAGAAGAGACAGCACATCGTTTTCAAACACAGCTCTTACCCAGTGGGTGGGGCAGCTCCAGTCTGTGAGGTAGGCGAGGTGTGAGTGCAGTTATAGCTTGGGCTGCATTCAGGACGGGAGAGGGGTGAGATGAGGTGAAGTCTTATATCCCCGTTCCCATTCAGAAATAGACACGCACTAAGTATATGAAGATTCAGGGTGCCAAGACCCCATCATCAGACTCCAGCTTTTAGCAAAGAAAATGCTAGAGGGCGAGAGCAACTGTCAGTCAGAATTACATGATGGAAAGGTTTGATGGATTTAATGGAAGCCTTTACTGGTGAGCAAAAATAGTACATATGTTATATCAGAGTGATAACACAATTACCCAAGTAGCTCTTTTACATGAATGAATTGCAGGGCAAGCTATGGCATGTGAAGTAAGAGTTTAGATTTTGCTTTGAGGCTCATATCTCTAATGCCCAAGATGCCAAAGTTGTAAGATTAAACATTGCATGCCAGGTGACCAGCATAGGAAGGACACTGTCACCTTGGACAGAAGTACTGAGCAGCCAGCCCACCTGAGATGCACACATTTTACCTAGTTCACCGCCACGGGCCCATCAGAGCCATGGACATTCCCCAAAGCAAGAGGAAATCCTGAGAAGGAACGAGACCTACTTTCAGTCTGCAGAGTAACTATAATAGCTCACCAAGTGCTTTTCTTGGCACGTGGGCCCCAGGTGTGTGTGTGCCTGATGATGTCAGAGCACCTGGGACCACCCTAGTCTCTTCAGGCAATTCTCAGGGCCTCAGGCATCTAAAAGTAATCCAGGCTCTGAGAAAGTAATCAGTGGTAAGTGACTGATTACAATGCTTCAGGGACCCATTACTCTATAAAGGACTTTTTGTTCCAAAGCAACTTTGAGAATCTTTTCCCCACCTACCCGGCCCCCATGATGATGATGTGTTAGACATGGTCTAGAGCATGTGGAGGACATGGGATACTTTCCGTGGGATAGTATAAAAAAGCTTGATGAAATTCATCTTCATCATACCCTTTGTTCACCCTATTTCTTCCCCTTATCTAACTCAAATTTTTTCTGTTTTTTTTTCCAGAACCCATCTCAGCTTTTGCAGGTGAGAATTTTAAAGGTAAAAAAAGTTCTTTTTAAATTTCTGCATGCCTTTTCCTTCCCCCCATGTGATATGAATTTGGTGGAGGCGGTAAGCCTCCAAATTTGACAAAGCTCACAAGAGAAAATAGATGCCACACCTCCTCGCCACTAGATGGCGCCAACAACACCTGTAGATGCAGGGAAAGGGGGATTGAGATCCTCACTGTCTCTTCTTTAATTAAAGTTTAGAAACCTGTAATAGAGACAAATAGGTTACAGATAAACCTTTCAGCCTTGCACTGTCCAACGGAGAGCAATGAGGCTGAACATGCATGAGTGGTGAGAAAGGAGAGGCTGTGGGGAGACTGAACAACAAAAAGAGTCAGTAGTAAATTAAAAGTGAAATGAGGTGGCAAGGATTTATTTTCGCCTGAAGATGGTTTCTTTCCAGTCACAGGGTACCAAGGCAGCGGTCTCAATTAACCCTCCGTGAGGGACACTGGTGGGCAGTTTTGTGAGGGAAGAAAGTTAGGGGAAACACACAAGGAATGATAATCCAGAGGGGGGAAAGTTGCAAAACTCAGGAGCTGGTGTCTGATTAAGGGAGGAAGGAGGCTCATTCGGTGACTGGAGTTAGAGCCCTTGAAATACAAGACGGAAGACCAGAAAAGGGCATTTTATCCCTAATAAGGTAAATAGGGAGCAGGGCAAAGAAAGAGGAATGTGGGATGCTTGCCTTATCCAGGGAGGGAAGAAAGACCTCCAAACTTGGGGAGGCTAATGTCTGTGCTGTTTACTGCAGTGAATTTCACATTTCACCCTCTTTGCAGTCCTCTTGGTTGACACGGCTAACATGTCCACCCGGGTTCCAATGCTAAGCATTTAGAAGCCACTCTATAAATGCTTCACTTGAGTTGGCTGCGGGGGAAAGCGCACTCAGAGACACTCACCCTCACCTAAGGACGGACCCTGTTTTATGCAAACCGTTGTGAGGGTTTCAGTGCCCTGTTTGTATTGGCTGGCCTTAACCCCACAGGTGACAGTATTTCAGAGGTAAGGGAAGTCATTTTTGTGTCTGAAGTCTAGGCTTATTATCTTCACTCTCAGTAACCTGTCCAGCTCCTGGCTGGAGAGAGATGACTTCCTGGGGTGCCACCTAGATGTGCTCTCTGACTCCAAATCATCTCACCCAGTTTGCCACTCCTCAGCCACAGCCCTGAGACAGTAGCTGAGGAAGAGGACAGCACGGGGCACGGCAGACCTACCTACGGAGAATATCCTTCCTTTCTTTGTCACCTTTCCTTGCCTCCGAAACCCCACCCTCACTCCCTCCCGCTGCACATTTTAAAGTATTAAGGGTATTCATGTGCATTTGTTGGTGCTCCTTGGGTGTGAGATTTATGTTAATGTGAATCTAAAAGTATTGGAAGGAAAGCTGAGATCAAAACCGAACGGCTTGGAGTACAGTTGAATTCAAGTTCTAACTTTCGGGACCCAAGGTAATGTTGACGCTCGGGCGGTGAAACTTGCTTATGTTGTTTCACATGATTTTGACTGATTGTTGAGACTCAAAGCTCCGAGGAAAGGCTGGCTACAGACTTACAGCCCCTGCTGCAGACACTGTGCTGTGTGAGCACACGTCTGGGTCCATGAATGACACGTACGGTGGCTAAGCACTTTGCTTCTGTAAGAGAATAAACAAACCAGGGCACATGTGCTGTCCCGGAGGCTGTGTTTACCATGAACGTCACAGGCCAGTCATGTTCTCTTGTAAAAAATATATATATAAATAAAACAGCCTCAGAGCCGCCGTGCTCATTTAGCCAAAATAAACACTGGGCTTAGGGACTCGAAGGTAAGCATTTCCAGTGCGCTCCCGATGGGCTGCTTTGGCGGTTAAGCAAAGGCAGCCCACGAGTGGCATGGATTGGCCCACAGCTGTTGTCTTGAGAGATAACGAACATCTTTGGAAGGAGGAAACCAAGCTGTGGGGAGCAGAGACTTGGCTAAGGAGTCAAGAGCAGGATAGGAGTTGAGGATGGACAGGTTCAATTACATCGGCAAGTTTTACATGGAACTCTGACTTGGTAGCCAGATGAACCCAGGGCCAGGGAGGATTCTATTGGGTTGAGGCCCCTCTGACCTCAGCAGGCACCTCTGGATTTTGACTCGAGCGAAGCCTTCCATTTGGGAGAGGAAAGCGGACCATTCGCTCTATCTACTCACCTCTCCTGGTCAGGGCAACAGCAGCCCTCTCTTGCTGGGGGTGTGGATTCCTTGGGGATGAAACCAGGCTCTCACTCAAAAAGAGAAACAGAGAAATCAGGTTTGGGCAAGCAGGCTATGGAAAGTTGATGGTGAAACAGTATTAACAACAGGCGTATATATTGTTAGTATGTTTTTTTGAATTGGGGTTGTTTTTCTTTTCCATTATATATTAAACACGAGACGGAATCAATCTTATTCTTTAGGAGAGATCTATGTGTACCAGGTAAATCTTTAAGGAAATGCAACAAAAGTGGCCTCTGGACCAGGGCTTATTAGTCTTGATCTTTTATATTTTGAAATGTCTTTCATTTTCTGCCTCTTACTCATTTCTTGCCATAGAACATTTTCTTTTAATTCAAATCGCCTTTTGTCTTCTGCTTGGGGTGTATGCTTTGATTGCATACCGGGGTATGAGTCAGTAGTGAGGAGAAGCAAGCCACGGAGAAAAAGAGAGCCATGTAGTGAAGGGGCGAGGAGGAGAGAGTGAATAAGCTGTGTTGTCATGTGATGTTTAAAGAGACTTTTTTTGCTGTTCTAAACAATGTAGCCTGGGTGCGCTTTTCTTTTTTCGTTCTTTCTTTTCTTTTTTAAAAACACTGGCTATAGACAAAGTGCCGTCATGTATCTTGTTCTAGAATTTGAGCTTTTACAAATGAAAAACTGTGTGTAAGGGTTGGGGGATGGGGGAAAACCGAAAAGGGGTGTAATTAAGGTGATGGATTATTTTTTCTTAACCAACACTTTCTTCTTTCAATAAAAGTAAAAAGAGCAATGAGGAAGCCAGTAAAAATATATAAAGCCCATAATCAGAGTTCTGTAGTTGTTAACCAGCCAGTTATTTTTAGCAGGTCACAGTGGAAGCAAGAGTTCTTATTCATGTTAGAGGCTGTGGGCTTTGAACAAAGCTAGGGCAAAGAGACAGAGTCTGGTACCCTACCTGTCAGAGACCCATGGAAATCCCAGGCACGGGGTGGGGTGGGTGGGCAGTGAGAGTGAAGGATTCAGAAGTGCTGTGTCTACCACTGATGGATGCTAAAAGGAACATCAGTAGCTCCTGTTCAAGCCCGTGAACTTGGGTTTTATGCCTCAGACCAGTTCTGAGGGCTGTCGGGCCCATCCCTTGGGTCTCACCTTGTGCAGTCCTCGGCAGTTTTCAACCAGGTAAAACCAGGAGAAAGTGGACAGCACAGGCTATCTCCTGGGCATAGAGGGGGCCCATTTTGAGCTAATGACAGAGCTGGCTGGGGGTTGACCCTATGCATCAGGTTTTTAGTTCTGTTTATTTGGTACCAACCGGCCCACCTCCGCCGTTTCCCACCCCGATCTCTCTGTCCCCACCCTCATCCTCCCTCAATCTACCAGTCGGCTGCCTCCCGAGGCTTTGTGCCCCAGTGTGATGAGCCACATCCCAGGGCACAGGACGTGGGGTTGGCCTCAAATTCCCTCTTTCTTTGGCTCTCTCGACTAGAAGCACTTGCGAAACACAGTGAGGGTTAATTGGCGTTCCTGCAGTAATCCTCTGATGAAAGGCGGAGAAGTATTCCTAAACCCTGCCAGGGCTCCAGATAGGCAGCTGTGGGGTGTGACTCCTTCTCCTTGGCCCCCTCCCCCTGACGTGCACAGCTGCCAGATCAGGGCTAGGTGTTGCTGAGCCGGGAAGCCTGGAAATGAGAAGTGTGTGACCTGCTCACTGCCTGGCTGTGGCTGCTCGCCTGAGGGGACGCCAAGGCATCGTTTGTGAGATTCAAGTCACAGAGGCCCGACGCGCTCCCTCCCCCGGCACGTTTACCATTCATCTAAACAGCTGCCAACGTCAGTTTCTCTAAGGGGAGAAGGAATTTCTTTTCGCTGACTTTTCCTCTCTCCGGGAACAGGAAGGATGAGCCTTACTTTAAAAGAAGTAGCCTCTGCATAGCACAGGGAGATCAGCTCGGTACTCAGTGACCACCTAGAGGGGTGGGATAGGCAGAGTGGGAGGGAGACGCAAGAGGGAGGGGATATGGGGGTGTATGTATATATGTATAGCTGACTCACTTTGTTATACAGCAAAAACTAACACACCATTGTAAAGCAATTATACTCCAATGAAGATGTTAAAAATAAATAAATAAATAAAAGAAGTAGCCTAAGTGCCACCAAAGAGGGGACAAGTGTCTGAGACTTCAGCCAGCCACAGGTCTGAGTTTAGGGGGGTTTAGACAGATGTGGGAGACCACCAGCTCTCCTGCTAACCTAGTGAAAACCTTCTTCCGGTGATCCACACACACACACACACACACACACACACACACACACGGGTGCAAGGCAACCCAGAAGAGTCATTTCACAGGGAAATTTTGCACTTCTGCATTCTTCTTCCCAACAGATCAGTGGGCGTGACCACATTCTTCGACTCTCTTCTGTAAACTTTTCTAGAGGAGTCAGCCTTCTCTTTTGTTTGTTTAATCTCACAAATTACATAAGCCTTTCATCTGAAATGCCCCTTCACCAGCTCTTCGTTTTCAACCTATGCATAAAAGACTGCAGACAGGCCAGGCCTGAAACAGTTCTGATTTGAAATGAGCCTTTTGGTTTTTTCCCCTCTGAGAGAGATGATTTACCTTTGGTATCTTTCGAAACATTTCTTTTGGAAACTTGGGTGACTCCTCCAGGTCCAGAGGACATGTCATAAACTTAGCTGTAGGAGATGCTGTATCTTTTCGGTGATTCAGTGAGAACTCGACTGAGACAGTCCTCAGACAGCTTCCAACAGAAGTAAGAGGCAGAAAGGGGGAGGACTGCTTCGTGTTCCATCCCTATGTGGTTAGAACAGGGGTCTGCACACTTTTTCTATAAAAGGACAGATGGTAAATATGTTGGGCTTTATGATACTCTGTGTCGCCACTACGCGCTGCCACTGTAGCACAAAAGCAGCCAGAAGCCATATGTAATGAGGGTGGCCGTGTTCCAAGACGTGCAGAAATAGGCAGTGAGCCAGATTTGGTTATCTGACCTCTGGGTTGCAGCACGGGCGGAGGATTTGGTCCACGTGCTTCCCGTCCTGACCCTGCCACTTCCCAGCGGTGTGAGCTTCCTCTGAGGGCTCTGGGCCATCTCTATAGGGTTTCACTGTGTGCTGCCCCCCGCCCTCCTCCTCAGTTTTCCTACAGGTAGAACTGGGAGAAAAATCACTTATCCTCTCAGGTTCTCAGCTCTCCCATCTGAAAGTCATGAAGAATAAAGATGATTCACCATATAGCCCAATGCCCAGCACCCCGGAAGTGTCCATTCATTATAGTTGTAGTTATGGTCACATTTCCCAATTGCTTATTAATTCTGTAACCCTATTTGCACAATAGGAATGGAAGAAAGCTACCGACAGTGTCATTTTTCCCCATATTTTCCTTCCATGCATGGCTTCTTAGAATTTGTTTCTCAAACTTCAAATTCTCCACCTTCACATTACCGCTTTCTCCAGGGGGCTCAGAACTTTACAGGTGGAAGCCTGCTCAACCTTGCAAATACACTTGGAGTTACTGACTATTTAAATTTTTGTTACTCATTATCTCACACGATGAGAAAACTTTATGGAAAATTAGAAGGTAGAAATTAATGAAAAATAGAAGAGGCGTTGAAAGCATTTTTCAGTTGGGGGAAAACAAGGTATGTGAGTAAGTGGGGGACGTTAGAACAATCAGAGGGGACATTCAGGTCCGCACATCACCAGTGCTGGGCAAGGTTGAAGTCACCTGAATTCTTTCTGCCATCCTGGGGGACATGGCCCTGGCTCCTGTGTTGTGAAGCAAAGGCCCAGCCATCCCATATGGCTGAGGGGGGCAAGTGGGGCTAAAATGCAGCCACTCACCAACCTGGGTACCTGGTGCAGGCAGCATCTGCCCAAAGGGGGCACCTTTTTGCAGTTTGACATAGAGGCATGGTATGAGCTAACAGGATCTAACACTTTCCAAGAATAACTATTCTATGAAGTACCATTAGGTCATCAACATTTTTTCCAGGAAGTCTGAACGTAGGTCCAAAGTTCATTCCTCCATTCGTCTGTCCACTCATTCATCTAATCACCCACCCATCCACCCACCCACCCATCCATCCACCCATCCATCCATCCATCCATCCATCGGACATTCCTGGGATTGCTGCTGTTATCTGGAAAGGTGCTTTGAAAGGGGATTTAACCCCTATTGACCTATCACCTTCCTTTTCTCTGGCTAGCAAACCACAGCCTCGTTAGCACACAGCCCCTGAAGACGGCCACAGAGCCAGGTTCCAAACCAGCGAACCACCAGCCTGTGGGAGCTGAGTCTCTTTAGCTGGAGAATGTCCTAAGAAACTCTGGCCCCCAACTGCAGGTCATCAAAAATTGCCTGAGGGGGGTGAGAGGAGGGCTGTTAGGTGTATCCTCTCTTTTCTGACTCCTTTAACGATAAAAGCACAAATTCATATAGTTTGTTTTCTCATTTCTCCAAACAACTGTCCAAGGAAAAAGTTTAAGGAACCAATGTGACGTCCACCAAATGGCTTTTGTCACTAAAATTTTCTACATGGTAATCATTTCTGGGGAGGAGCGTGTTAGCGGGAAAGGGGACGAGGGCTTCATACTAAAGTGGAGTTTGTCTTCCAAAGCAGAGCAGAACTTGAGGTGAGGGGTCTCTCTCTGATTCTGAATCTGTAATCCACACAATGCGATTTCTTCTTCTCCAGCGGGTCCCCTAGATCCTCCCCACCGTGCCCCAACTTTGTCTCTATCATAAGCCACACTTTAGGAATCACATGAAGGCCCCCGCCCCGGCGCGTTGAGCCCTAGGGGATGTATTTAATGTTGAGAACCAGCATTTTGGCTGAGGGAAAGCAAACCTTTGAACTGAGACTATGCGGTGTTGGTGGGAACGTGAGCAGTTGTGACTGTTTTCTGCTTGACAAAAAGTTGTGCTCCTGCTTTGTGGTCTAGTCAGGCGCTTCAGAGGGGAAAGTTAATCCCTGTGGATGTACCGCCTTCCTTTCCTCTCACAGTGATCTGCAGCCTCATTAGAGAATGGGTTTCACCGTGGAGCCAAATCGAAATCAGAGGCAGACCGAGGACAGCCTCTGGGGAGAGGCGGTGGCACAGAGGAACTTGGAGCCCATCCCTGCACACTTTGTTGCTGCTCGTGCATTCTTCTGAGGCCACATGAAAATCCAATGGCAGGATGGTTGCCAGGCAGCAGATACTCAGGGTGACCTGAATAATGAGTTGACACCAGTTCCTTGTGCCTCACGAGCTGGCCATTTCACGGAGCCATTTTCAGTGCCTTGCTTTCTCTTTCTGTTTCTGTGCATAATTTTCAATATGGTCACAGAGAGAGAGAGAGGGAAGGAGGGAAGGAGGAAAGGAGGAAGGGAGCTTTCTCAGCTACAGTAATGAAATGATTAAAAGATGGAGGGCTTCCCTGGTGGCACAGTGGTTGAGAGTCCGCCTGCCGATGCAGGGGACACGGGTTCATGCCCCGGTCCAGAAGATCCCACATGCCGCAGAGCGCCTAGGCCCGTGAGCCATGGCCGCTGAGCCTGCGCGTCCGGAGCCTGAGCTCCGCAACGGGAGAGGCCACAACAGTGAGAGGCCCACGTACCGCAAAAAAAAAAAAAAAGATGGAAATGGTCTGGGAATAAACAAACGTAGAGTAGCGGGTAATGAAGAAGACAATGTAGAAAGGTGATCCTGGGATTCTGGGATCCTTTCCACCCCAGGGGCTGTGCCTGCGGCTGCCAGAGTGTATGCTGGGTGACACATCCTTGTCACAGCTTCTCCAGCTCCGTGACACTTCTGATGGGCCAAGAGGCACCAATGAGCCCTGTACCTTGGCAGAAGGGGATCCCTAAAACTAGAGGAACCAGTGAGTGTGTAAAAGCTGGGAAGGTGGGCAGGCTCTGAAAGATTTTCCAAGAAAAACGCTCTCATTTTTCTAGCACTTCTGAGAAAACATCAGAAGGTCTGACTCACTCCTCAGCTAGTCCCCAAATCAAAAAGAGGTGCTCTGGGGCTTCCCTGGTGGCGCAGTGGTTGAGAGTCCGCCTGCCGATGCAGGGGACACGGGTTCGCGCCCTGGTCTGGGAAGATCCCACGTGCCACGGAGCGGCTGGGCCCGTGAGCCATGGCCGCTGAGGCTGCGCGTCCGGAGCCTGTGCTCCACAGTGGGAGAAGCCACAACAGGGAGAGGCCTGTGTACCGCAAAAAAAAAAAAAAGAAAGAAGTCTTCACCTCAGTTCAGTCTTTTAATCACGAGCATTTATGGAGAGCCTTCTTGGTGCATACCCTGAGGTAGAAACCAAGATGAGAGCGAGTTCTGCTTGAGAGCTCCGCGTCTCATGAGGGAGGCATGAAAATATAAATGAGCCTTGTCTGCGTCTTGAGCAGAGATCCACCCACAGAGTGGGACCAACGTTGCACAGAGAGGGGAGCAGCACCTCCCGCCCGTGGCTCCCACCTGGGGTATCGCATGGATGGAGAGGATACATCTTTCTGGCCACCCCTACTTGATGGAGGCAGCTAGGGAGGAATTTTTCATAGGTTAAGCATACATCATTTTTCAGAAGTAAGGATCATGTCTGGTTTTGGCAAGCTCAAAATCTCCTAGTCCCACTCTGGGCCAGATTCTCATCTGATGTAGGTGGTTGGGAGAATCAAGTTGTAGCACTGTTTTGCATCAGATGGAACTCTAGCCAGTCGTTCCCCAGAGTTACCCTGGACTTAAATCTACAGCATCATCTCCATGGCAACCAGAGGCTAGCCAGTGAATGTGGTTGCCTTCTAAATCCTCTGCTAGCTTCTCTTCCGTCCTCTGTCTTTTCCGCGATTAGAATGATCTCCCTCCCTTTGCTCTCACATACCTACTAGCGTTTTGCACTCACATTTCTTGGTTGCAACTTCCTTCCAATCAGCTTTTTAAATCCTCCATTCAGTTAAAAAAATGAAGATGCACTACTCATTGCTTGACAGTGGTAATTGACCTGTTTAGACAAGACCAGGCTGATTTTCAGTGGGCATGGAAGCCTTGGCAAACCAAAGTGGAATTCCCCTTCAAGTCTAGCCAGCCTAATTAATACATTGTTTGAGAATGCTGGCCAGCCAGACCAAATAGTGTATTTCCGCGCATTCAGAGAATCAATGCTATGGAATCCCAGAAGTCATATCAGCATCACTTACTTGCATGTATTCCTCTGTGTGTGTGTGTGTGTGTGTGTGCACGTGTGCATGTGTGTGTGACGTGTGTGAATCAATGCTTCTATATATTATACAGTAATTGTGGTTTAACAGAAAGAAGAAAAGAGTTTTGGAATCACACAGCTCTTGGCTGGTTGAATATCTAACTTCCCACTTACTTGCTGTATAACCATTCATTTAACCTCTCTGAGCCTCTATTTCCTCACCTGTAAAATGGGTCTGACAGTACCTACCTCATAGGGTTGTAAGTAGGAAATAATATCAATCATTGAAAAGTGCTTGGCACACGCTAAATACTCAGTACCATCTTATTCCCCTGTCCCCTTCCCTCTCCACTCCAAAGCATGTGTGTGTGTTTTCTTTTCTTTTCTTTTCTTTTCTTTTTTTAATTAAATTTGGATTAGTCTGCATGCTCTCAGCCTAGCAACACTCTTCTGTGTCTCTCCACCAGGGGGCACCCTCCTACCGGGGACCGAGCCCACAGTGGACACGGTGCCCGTGCAGCCCATCCCAGCCTACTGGTATTACGTTATGGCCGCCGGGGGCGCCGTGCTGGTGCTGGTCTCCGTCGCGCTGGCCCTGGTGCTCCACTACCACCGGTTCCGCTATGCGGCCAAGAAGACCGATCACTCCATCACCTACAAAACCTCCCACTACACCAACGGGGCCCCTCTGGCGGTGGAGCCCACCCTAACCATTAAACTAGAGCAAGACCGCAGCTCGCACTGCTGAGGGCCGAAGCAAGGACAGCACCCAAAACAAACAAGAAAGACTGCAAACACGTTGCCTCGATTTTGCACTTTTTTCTCCTCGCCTAGTCTCTGTGTGAACGCTCAGACATCTCTCTCTCGGGGCCCAAACCCTGTGCGCTCGTATCCATCCCCACCATTCTCCTTGGGTTCTTTTGTTTGTTTTCCTTTTGTTGATTCCAATGCTGCATCTTGGAATACGAGAAGAGATACACCCCTAAGCACTTCACAACTCAAGGCTCAGCTGGTTTCCTTCCAGAGACTGGTTCCCTGTTTCTTCCCCTTGCCTTATCCCATCCCTCCTCTCGGTGGGCAGTCAGTCTGCCAGGAGACTTGAGGGGAGACCCGGATCTGTGTGTTTGTACATGGTATACATTTGTGCGTGTGACTAGCTCTGTGTGTGCGTGGCTGTGAGAGAGAGACTGGCTCATTGCAGGGGGGGAGTGTGTGGGTGTGTTCAGAGAGGGCCCCCTTTAACTCTTGTGTTACTTCTCTGGGGGTACATGTTCCAGAAAATAATATACTGTACTAGTTTTGTTTACTTGGAGAAGAGATTGAAGCTTTTTGTTGCCTTATCTAGCTCTGGCTGGGTTTCTGTTGGCTACCATTGTCATCTCCAGGTACCCAGAAAACTAGAGGCCATGTGAAAAGAAGTGTGGCCCCCCTCATTCCTATCCCCATGCCCAACTCACCTGACCCAAGAGGAAGGTTCCCCCACTGCACTCAGACATGACCCCTTGTCCTGTCTCGGGCGTCTTTGAAGTCACATGACAACAGCCATTGGGTGCATGTGGAACCATCTCTACTTCCAGCACTGAAGCGAATCTGTCTCATGTTGCCTTATAAAAGAGAAGCTCATAATGAATGTTTAGCTTTTATTGGTTAAATCCAATCTTGGAATAAGTCATAGAGGATAACAAATCTGAGACTGATGTAGGAAAAGCAGTAGCCTGTTGAGAGCACGAGGAGATGGAGGAGAAGGAAGGATGAAATGTTGTCTTTAAGAAACGTCCTCACCCCCTGGGCATTCATTGTGCCCTGCTTAGGATGGGATAGAGTAAGAAGGTTACAAAAACGTATTCTTTGGTGTCATATTGATCATTGTAATAGCATTTGTAAAATGTGGGGGGAAAGGGGTCATTTGCTTTCCTTTCATGGTGTTAATGGGTGCCTGAATGTATAGCCACTAAACTATATGGCTGTTCACCTGACTTATTTGAATATTATGAGAGAATAAAAAGTTATCCGTTTTCTAAAATGTACCAGTGTACTACCCCTTAAAGCGTTCCTGGCATCTGGCAAATACACCCTTATAGGCTGGCCTGGCATTTCCAGATGTTGCTGCATCGTCAGGAGAAGGCATAATGAAGATAAATCCTTTGCTGCCCATTCGTGCTCTCTAAACAATGCAGGGAGAGGGATATTAGAGATAAATTGCCTAATGATATTGTACAAAGGATAGATTCGATAATGAAGTCAATTTCACTGATAGAAAATGGGTATTTTAACGAGATTCTCAGTGTACTGGGACTCAGCCTTGGGGGTGTTTATTTCTCACCTTCCTGCTAGGAATCCACTGAGGAAGTGTAAGATTCTCTCCAAAGATGGTTGCCTGGGCTGAAAGCCTCCAGGTACCTTCTGAGAACAAAATACTAATGATTTTTTTTTTTTTTTTTTGGCTGCTTGGGAGAGAGAGACTCTTAGCATTCTTCCGGAATATCCACATAGATCTCTCCAACACACACACACACACACTCACGTTTACATCTGCTTTGTTTCATCCTCCTGAAAGAATGGTGCTCTCCCACTCTTATTCTATTTCAAAGAGCTGGTCTGTCTCAACCACAGCAGCCCTGCCAGGAAAAAAGATGAAAGGCTAGAGCATGAGCTACGTTGAGATTTCAAGAGGTGTCTTACCCCAGCTGAAGATGGAGAAAGAAAGACAGAGTGAGGGAGGAGGGGTGGCAGGATACCATGGATACCTTATGAGGACTTCCATGCCAATCACTGAGGGCTTTTTGTCTCAGGTATCTGTATCCAGTGATGCCTTTGGGGTCAGGCATCCCTTGAAATGATTGACATCCCTATAGGCACCCCATGGAGGTGTGGTGTCAGGATATTCCGAAATTACACCTGGAAAGTCTAGCCAGTGTAGGAACTGTCTGAGTTACCATACACCCTTGAGGATTTCCCTTCTTTAAAAGAAGATGACGACAACTTTGTGAAATTTGCTGAATCTTTATCTGATGCCCCATGTGGCATCATCTTTATGTACATGCTGTCATTGAGAATATGAGACTGCTCCAATCTCTGTGACTCCCATGATGCACTTCAGCTGGGGATGTCACACTTCTCTCTCTGTCTCTCTCTCTCTATGCTCTTGCAGCCCAAGTGACTTTCATAGTATTATCCAGGTACTATGCTAAAAGGGAAGCTCTTCTATTAAATGTCATGCCTTGCAGCTTTTAAAAGCAAAATCTGTCTTTCACGGGGGGAGGGAAGGGTCCCTCTCTTCTAAGAAAAATAGACTGGACAGGTGACTGCATGCATGCATGTTTAGAGTTGCTTCTCAGGAGACCAAGAGGCGATAGCAGCTATTAAAAAATTACTGAATGAGTGAATTGAAGGTCTAGCTCAGGCCGGTACAGTATTTGCCTTAGTAGAGCTTTCATGTTAACAGCTCCCGGAGGGAACCCCTCACCTCTGGGTTAAAAATCCCTTCCTTGATAGTACACTAGCAATTGCTATCCCCTAATTGCCAGTGAAGGCAGAAAAAAGAATTAAAAGGATCATAGCATTGCCATTGACAGACAGAATGCCGAAAATAAATTGTCTTTTCCTTTGTCTCACATTTTTGGGATTAAAGCCAGAATAGGGTAGGAAATCCAGTAATATTTCTGAGGTTGATACCCCATCTTTAAGAAGACCCTGTCTTTAAAAATGAAACTAGCAGGCAAGTAAACACCTGAATAATCAAAAATTACCAAAGAACAACAACAAAACAAGAAAACTTAAAGATTTTTACTTCCTATTCTTATCCCCTTGCCCTATAACTGTGACATCTCTCGCATTGCTCAGTTGCCTGTGTGTCAAAATAACTTGTGGACGTTGGAAACTATTTGAATGTGTATTGTGTGGAATGTAATAAAGTGATGATATTTTTATACAAACATCTGGGGTTTTTTTTTTCACCTTGGCTTGAGAGAACAAAGTTGAAATGTAGACTGTGAAAGAACTGATGTTTCCAAAGTTTATACATCGCCTTCTGAGCCACAGGGCATTTCTGTGGGAGGTAGGTTCTCCTTGAGGCTGAATGCCAGCTTCTCCTTCTTTTATTTTTTATTACTGCTTGTTAGGAGTTTTATCCAATTTGTGCAGCTGAGCCAATTTTTATGATTGGTGTGGGATTTTGCAAAAGTTGCTAAGTGCTAAATTACTCAATGTGATTCTACAAAATTTCTCTTGATGGCAAATCCCCGGAGATTGGACTCTACTTTCAAAGGGCCCCGGGGTGGGGGGGGCGCGGGGGGGATGAGCGAAGCTGAATCGTGTACTCAGCTCTGCAGAGACAGATAGCTTCCTTTGGAGAAGAAGTAGTGACATCTTACCCCTTGCCTACCAAATGATTACTTCCACGGGGACGTCGATCTCCAATTTATGAGCACTTTCCCAGACAAAACGGGAACTTGTAGCATGTTCAGGCTTGAAGATATTCCAGACTTTGGAGCAAGTAAGGAAAATAATTATATGATTACTGTGAACCTGGAAATACCATGGTGGAACATTTTATAAAAGCAACGATTCTATAACAACTTTGAGGAGGGGGACTTGGGGAAACTTACTCAAAAGGCAGAGCTTTTTGATGAGTATTTTTCTTTTGGTTCTCTTTCTTGAGTAGTTAGTGATATAGTTATATAAAATATTTCTATCTGAGGGGTATTAGGGGCAAACAATCTAGGAAAGACAGCCTCCCAGCTACTCAGTGTTTCTAGATGGTGGTCAAAAGAGGTGGTGGAAGAATTTCCCATCACGCCCTATTCGTGGGGTGTATTAGAAGCATTCCATCAACCCAGGAGCCTTCCTCAGAGTCTGAGAACATCCCTAAAGGTCCCAAGAAAAGGGGCTTGTCCAGGAGATCCTATTTCTGTCAGAATCCTGCTTTTCTTCCTTTCTAAACCTAGATCCAGGAAGGAGTACTTCTTACATCTATAAACCTGCCCAAGTGGTGCTAAAGGAAACAGGCTTCTGGGTTTTCAGATCTTACAGGAAGTGTTGTCAGTACAGATGGCTCAGTATAGATGTCACTGTCTGTCCTCTGCAGGAGAAAAGAGCAGAATGTCCATGTTTAGAGTATTGTTTGTTCCTCTAATGACAAGCATCATCACCCAGTTTGTCTACATAACATTTGGCTATTCTTAAAGCCATTTGTTCCCGTTAGCAAAAGATGAAATGAAAGCATCTCAAAAGCATTTATTTCCAGCAAAGAGCCAGGCTCAGTCAACATTTTCACGAGCTGGCCTGGGACCAAATTTGCCAGTGAATTAAATTAGCCATCGGTTATGCTTCGTTAGCATTACTGGTTTGGGAGCCACCTTTGAGAATTTCATCATTGCTTTTCCCACCTTGGTTCTGATCCCAAGGCTTATTCTATGTGCACTCTCTCTTCCCCAAAATAGCAGACTGTTACAATTCTGATCTTAGGTATCAAACACAGCACTGTTATCAGTATGGTATTTCAGACCTAACCCAAGCATCAATGTTACAGAAATTGTATTTCCATGGGTCATAAACACCAGATGTCAAGGCCCAGGATCGTCTGTCTCGGCTCCTACCTGGCCTTATGATAGTTTAAATGTACGTTCTTGCGGTTGAAGCAAGACTCTGCCCTCCTAGCCCAGATACCCGCAGCCTGGCCAGTCGGCTGTGGCCCTGTGTTTGTTTTCATCACCTCTCTTCAGTGACTCTGCAGTTGTTTTGCACAAACATTGTTGGCCTTTCTGTAATCTCTGATGAAAAGAGCTTCATTTTTAAGTTTTAATTTGTCCGTGTTGTGGGCTCCACATCTGAGCCAAACTGCAGATCTGTAGGTGTGGCTTGTTTTCTCTCTTTGATTGTGTGCATCACTGGGGCTCTTGCAGCTGTAATTTGCCTTTCATCCACTTCAATGACGGCCCAAAGAAAACACAAAAGAAATCCAACCAGAGGAAAAGGAGGGGAGAGGGAAACACCAGCCAATGGTCTTAAAATCAGCAGGGGAAAGATCGGCTTATATAAATAAATTAACAGCTAGGAACAGTGTAGGATTTAATGAAGCCTGACACAGATCAGGTGCACTGGAGTATGTCTCGAGGTTCGATATAATCAGAAACCTGCGCCTTTAGAAGGCGTCAGGCCACAGGCCTCAGCCAGACTACATTTGCACTGTGTGGAGGAGTTCCTTTTGGCCCCAAACTTAAGCATGGAAGAGATACAAGATGTGGGGACTTGCCAAAGAGAAAAACCCCTTTTAGCATGGTTTCTGCATGGCACAGGGCAGAATCTTGGTGCTTCAGGGCAAACAGCAGAAACCATTCTTGCCCCAAGCCCAGTGGACAGGAGACCCAGAATCCTTCTGTTCTCTTTCCAGTAAAGTAATTGTTCTTGGGCTTTGCTGTCACTGACCTCCAAGCTCCCAATAAAACTAAAGTCCCACGGCATCGGACCAAGAAATAGGAAAGGCCATTTGAAGAGTCAGCAACAGACGTGCTGGAGGCAAGACTGGCCCTGGGTGGGGAAAACACCTATTCTTGGAGGCTCATGACCGGAGTCATTATGATACTGAAAAAGGTCATTGGGGGAAATTTTAAGATGGTCTCTGGTTAGGTTTCTTTTCATTTCTTTTTAACTTACAAGTTATACATGACTATACCCTCAAAAAGTGCAAATAATTTTTCTAAAAAGAAGTTCATTTCATTGCTAACCAGTACCAACCCCCTCCCCAGAGGGAACCATGAGAAATTGTTCGAGGTGTATATTTCCAGTCTTTGTTTTATACCTTTACAAATGTATATGTTCATGTCTAATTATGCAGTTTGCTTTGGTTGGGGTTAGTTTGGTTTTGTGTAAATAGTATCAACATTTGCTCACTTTGCTGGATAACTTGCTTCTTTCCATTTGACAAAGCCTTGAGGATACTTTGTTGCACACCGACAGGTTTACCCCATCCTTTTCAGCTCTTGTCTAGCATTTCGTATCATGTCGCTCTACCACAGTTTATTAACTGCTCCCCTACTGGTGGTCATTCAGGTTGTGTCTAGGTTTTCTTTCTATGGTAAACAATACTGCAGTGAACATCCTTGAGGTCGCCTCTTTGTGCAAGTTTCTCTGGGATAGAATATCTGGGTCAAATGGTGTGCCTGTTTACATTTTAATAGATGCTTCCGGTGGCTGAGTTTTACCTTTAAAATGAACCTGCCCCCATTTGAGAGGGTAACAAACCAGTGGACACCCTGCATTATATCCCCTGTCATGTGCAGAAGCCACATAGTCTCTGTGACTATCTCTCTCTCTTTCTCTAAAGTGGGTGGAGTGCTTGCAAGCTGAGGACAATTTTAGTTGAAGGGAATTTTAATCACAGAGACTTTTTTTAATGCTGATTTGCGGAGAATGTGAGCCTGGCTATAAGATGCAGCTCGCTGGAGCTGTGGCCACCGTAGCCCGGGAGTTAATTCTATCCCTGGTTCAGCAGGCAGAGCCCTGTTCTCCATGATTAATGAGTTCCACTTGGTTTCTTCAAAGAGTGACTATGCTGTGCCTTGCTGTTATTTATTTATGTTTTCTACTAAAAAAATTCGTGTCAAACACATCCTTTAAGGTCAGTGCACATTATTGTGCTGCAGACAAAAATATTCCAACAGCCACAAGTAGGCCCATGTGCCAACAGAAAGTCACTAATCCTGTGGCCTTGTGCCCAAGGGCCCCATAATAGCCCTGAGAGGAGCAGGCCTTCCTGGCTGAAAGGAGGCACCCAGCTTCTTTCTGAGGAGGGTCAGGGCTAATGTGACCTGAGGAAAGGTAGTAGGAAGTGCAGTGGCTTTCCAGTGGGAGGTTTCAATGTGCAGGCAAAGCTGCTAGCCCCAAGTGTCTCCAGAGAGGAAGGAGAAGTAGAAGAGAAGCCAAGGGACCCATGAGTTCAAAACACCATTTCTTCTAAGAGCTGCTACCCTTGTTTCTACTGTGCATTTAGACCAAGGGGTCAAAGTAACGTGGCTTTGACGCTGAGCATAGCGGATGGTGTGACGGCCATATATGTGCTTTGCCAGCTTTCTCCAACCTGCCGAACATCCAGGACTGCCGCCTCTAGGGCTTGAGGCTTGGGTATAACGCTTGGTGGCTCAGGGGGAAAAGCAGCAAAAGAGTGAGGTGTGGCTGAGCGACACGGGCGCGCACACACACACAAGCTTGTTTTGTCTTCTATGTGTAATTGTGTACAATTGAACCCTTTTAGTATCATTAACTGACATACCCAAAGGCAAAGGCTCTGATCCAGAACGGGAATGATAGGGCACCACGTCTTGGCTTTCAGCAGCAGCAGTTTCTTTCTCAGGCAGCAGGACTCATTAACTGGATGCTGGACTGGAGGTCTCCGGAACTCGCTAGAGAGCAGCCAGCTCCAGTAATGAAGGGAATGCGGAGAAAGCTTTGAGCCTGAGGTGGCCCTGACCGAAGTCCTATTCTCAGTCGGCCCTGACCGCAAGTCCTATTCTCAGTCGGCCTGCTGGTTACTGGGGCTTGTTTCAGCACAGTCTGTTACAAATCTTTTCCTCTCTTTGCATCTCCCTACTGCCATCAAGGGGCTGGGAGAAGGGATACAAGGACCCTGAGGGCCGTGTGGTCTTCTGTATCGCTTCTCTGGGGCACTTCCGACAGCTGGTACTGAGGTGGGAAGATAGTCACTAGGACGGAAACGGGGGCTGACGTGGGTTGTCAAAGGAGCCCCAAGGGCTTCCCTGGTGGCGCAGTGGTTGAGAGTCCGCCTGCCGATGCAGGGGACGCGGGTTTGTGCCCCGGTCCAGGAAGATCCCACATGCCACGGAGCGGCTGGGCCCATGAGCCATGGCCGCTGAGCCTGCGCGTCCGGAGCCTGTGCTCCGCAATGGGAGAGGCCACAACAGTGAGAGGCCCGCGTACCGAAAAAAAAAAAAAAAAAGGAGCCCCCAAGGTGCCTCATCAGCCTCGGCCAACTGCAGACCAGGATCGCGAGCTTGGAATAGTGTCTACGGGAAGCCCTGAGCTCTCACCGCCGTCATCATTTCCTGGCTCTGAACTCCTTACAGGGCCACGTCCCCTCCTCTTTCCCCAAGAAGGACCTGTGTCCACCTATCTATGTACCTCTGGGTCGGGTGTGGTTCATCTTCAACCTCCATCCTCCCCTTTCTGCAGCTGCCCCCTCTCTCGGTGGCTCCTTTTCTTCTCCTCTGGCATTCCTGCACGTTCTCCACCTCCCTCTACCAAGGCCTCCTGCCAGAAGAGCCCGTCAGATTCCCAACACAGAGCCTTCATTGCTTGCTTCTTCCAAGTAGCTGCATTTTTACAGGAGACCAAACCTAAGGTCGGAGGAATTACTCTCTTATGTTATAACCACAGTTCTCAGCCACCAGCAAACTTTTGGGGGAAATCATCTCTTGAATGGGCAGAGAGAGGTATCTCTTTGGAAGCCCTGAAATCTTATCACAAGGTCATGGATCCTTGTGTTCAGAAGAGCCCAGCTTTTTTTTTTTTTTTTTTTTTAACAAGGGAACAAATCCACACTTTTATTTATTTACTTTTCAGTAAGTATAAATCTTTGAAGGGTGCAGCATCACACGGATTCTGTGTCCAATGGCCTTAGCAGGAAGGTTGCTTTGGAATTTGGCATGAACCATGCCACTGTTTCCATGAGCACAAGTTATCTTTCCCCAGATTACTCTGGTTTTGTTAGGTTTTCCACCAGGAGTTACTGTGTTGTTCTTTGCTTTGTACACGTAAGCACATCTCTTGCCTAGATAGAATTCAGTTTCATCTCGAGCATATACACCTTCAATTTTCAGGAGACTTGTGTGCTCCCTCTGACCTAGACCCTCCTCCTAGACCCTCCCTAGACCCCGCTTATAGCCAGCAAAAATGACCTTGGACCACAGCCTTCCAGACATATTTGTCGTTTTAGAAGTCTTGTTCCCAGCAGGCCTCCACGGGGTCCAAGATGGCTGAAAAAAAAAGACCAGAAGAGCCCAGCTTTTAAGTAAAGCAAACTCTCTTGGTGAGATACATGTGTATAGAGAGTTTTTTTCCAAGGACCTACAACGTAGAGGGACAATCTTTAAGAAGACATTGCTTTTCACATTGGAAGTGGATGCAGTTTTGTTTCTTCTCCTCCATCCTTTCACTTGTCCCAGGTAATACCAAACTTCTCCGCCTGTGCAGTGTTTCCAGTTTATGCACTTCTTGAACCTTGGGACTGGAGGAGAGGAGAAATGTTAAAGCCTATTGGCAAACTCCCTGAAATGTGAAGATATGAGACCTTTTCCCTAACATCTCAGGAAAAAATCAAGAATGCAGTGGAAGGGGGACACTTTTCTCCAAACTTTTCTTTTTCTCACCTTCATACCCTCAGAGAAGGTAGCCAACAAAAGAAGGGCCTCTTTCTTGTGGACATACCCACTTACAGTAATGGAGAATATCTCTGATGTCTCAAAGACCTAGAGCAAAGCAAAGATTCCAGAATTTTCCTCCATCAGCCTTACTGGTTTTTTTCCAGCCTACACAATCATGAAGCCTATGTTTATAACTAAACATTTCTCTGGCGCCTCCATTTTCTTATTTTCACGCCATCATTGGGGCTCAGTGGAGCCATTCTGGCCTCAGCTGCTCATCTGCCTCCGCACTTGGAAGTATTATTAGGTCATTTCACAGCCTTCTCATATGCAGTCAGTATTTCCAATTCTTCTTAGTGTTTCCTCCTGATAATTCAACTAAAAATAATAGAAAATCATGTTCAAAGTCTTCTGGTTTCACAAATCAAGCCCCCTTTTCTTTTCCACCTTGAAACCGTTAGAAAACTTAAAAAAAAATACTTTTTTCCATGACTTTGTGTAGATTTTGCTATAGCCCAAGAGATAAAAAACCCACGATAAAGGATCTTCTGGTGGTGTTTCTAAACTCAAGCCAAACCCAGCACGGGATGAATGGCTCTCAAGTAGCCTGACTCTAATGGAGGAGCTTTGGCAAACATTCGATCTACATCTGAACTTTTGGCTCCTTCTAGCAACAGGGGATGAACAAACTGAATTAGGGAAATTAAGTGTGGTATGGAGTAGGAACCTTCAGCCAATACTTAATATTAAACTGAATTAAACACGTTGAAGGGCCAAGAAATATCTGCTAGTCCTTCATGATTTCTCATTTATTTAGATCACAGTGTTGTGTCTCCTGCTGGAATCAGAACAAAGTGACTGAGAGAATTTTCTGAAGGCTACTCCCATCTGAAAGGTCCAGTGTGATTTAGTTGACTCGGGGGGTTCGGAAACTTGGAATCAAACTCAACAAGGGCTCTAAGTGGCCAAGAGCTAATCCCAAATACATCACAGCCCCAAACAAGGTGTCGAAAATGTAGCTGACTCTCAGTTCTACTGCTGAGCTCTTCAATGACTTACTGCATTTTTCTACCCTCTTCCTCAATTTCTTCCTCCTTGAAGAAGACGCGATGACCTCTGGTATCCTTGAAAGTGAATGGTTTCAGTGATTTCCTCTGTAGGCGTCTCTTCAATCCTTGCTTTAAAGGCTGGTTGCAGTTTGGTGGGTTGAGTGGACGTGTGGGTTAACTGGCTTCTCACCAGGTCTTGTCAGCCCTGCCTCAGCTAAGGTGGAGGCTTCAAACTGGGGGAACCATTTACTAGCTCTGTCAGTTCCTCAGTTGCCCCTTAGCAGGACTGGTTCCTAAGCTAAACGAGCAAGTATGGAAAACATGGAGCCTCATGGCTTCCTTTCACCTGTCCTTTGCATGGTCTTCTCCTTCCACGGGCACCTTAAGGTGGATGCCTTCAGGTGCGACCACCTCCAGGAGAGGACAGACCCGTGGTGAAGACGGGTGGTGAGCCCTTTTCTGTAGAAGTTGCCTTGTCTACAGCCAGCCACCCTTTTCGGGGAACCCTCAGCAGAAAGGCCATCAGAGCTTTCTCATTTTCTTCCTGTAAAGATGAGTTCTCAAGCAGAAAAGAACATCAGTGCTTACTTTACAGAGGAGCAAGCTGAGACCCAGGGAGGGTCAGAGACTCGTCCCGGCTCTCACACCTGGGTGAAGTGGCAGAGCTCAGTTGAGGAGGAAGCCTGCTCCCAGGGCAGTGCTCCCAGTCTAGTGCTCCTCCATATTCCGTGCTGCTCCCCTCCAGGTACTGTCCTTAGAGTGTGTCTGCTACACATTCTGGATGGCCAGCCTGTCATCAGCTTCCACCAGGCCTCTTAAGCCACTGCTCGGAGTTGGCCTGGAAGGGACTCTTCAGAGAAAGCCAGCATGCGTTGGTGTCCTGATCGGTGTGCAAGTGATCCAGGGACGGATGGTCTTAAATCATTTATCTAAAAGTAGCCAGTGGTTTGGGGTACACTCCTCACTCTCTTAACTATCTTGTGAGGCTCTTTTTTTTTTGATGCAGAAAGTAAACAGAACAATGTCAATGAAAATATACGCACAGCAACCACGGCATAGGAGATGTGGTGAAAGGGAAGGTCGAAATTTTTCTGTAACTGCAGAAAAGCAAACTAAACCCAAAGGATCCTAATTTAAGAGAAAAAAGAGAAGAAAATAAGGGAGAGAGAAAAGATAAAATGTGTGTGTGTGTGTGTGTCTGTGTGTGTGTGTCTGTGTAAAGAGAGAGAGAGGGTGGGAAGGAAAATCTAAATGAGAGAGGGCATTCTTGTTTTAGACCTAAACCACACTCAGGGGGAATTTTCTGTTCGCAGGTTGGGCATTTCTCTTGCATGGCATGTGTGATCTTATAGTGCCAGGCAGTGCTCCAGACCCTTCTGGGAGAATCACATCTTTTTAGAGTAGGCAGAGCTCATGGCTGGGTATGGCTGTTCCCCATTTGTGCTGTAGTGTTGCAATGTACTGACAAGGATGCTGGAGAATATTTGACTCTTCCAGGGTGGAAGGGGTTCCTAGACAGTCCAGAGGATGTTTTAGTAACTAGTCACTATCGGGTCTTTTGCTCTGGAAAATCAGGATAATAAGAGATAGGTGAGACCTTGAATCACTCTCCACTGGGTACCTAACCCACCTCTCAGTGATGCTAAGGGAAACAAGGGGACTGTTCAGCCTGAGATGTAATGTCAATATGAAAATGACCAAGTTTTGTGTGGTCGTTTTTGTTTTGTTTTTAGCCGCACTGCGTGGCATGTGGGACCTTGGTTCCCCGACCAGGGATTGAACCTGTGCCCCCATGTCCCCTGCAGTGGAAGCTCGGAGTCCTAACCACTGGACCACCAGGGAATTCTCCAGGCGGAGATGATTTTTTTTTTTTTTTTTTTTTTTTTTTTTTTTTTTTTTTTGCATGTAGGATCTTGGTTCCCCGGCCAGGGATCTAACCCGCGCCCCCTGCATTGAAAGAGCAGATCTTAACCACTGGACCACCAGGGAAGTCCCAGCCAGGTTTCGTTGAATTGAGTTTTTTGTTTGTTTTTTAACTAGTGGCAACTCTGCTCACTTGATTTCTCAAACTCTGTGAAACTCCTTTCCAGGCACTCATGAGTTCTTCTTCCTCTCACTCTGCTGGTCTGCAGCAGCCAGTGCAGGGAGGTGGACAGAGACTAACTCTCCTGTAGGGAAATAGAGGGTGGAAGATTTGTGAGCGGGCAGGGCAATCTCTGAATTCCTCAGTGGATCTGATAAAAATGAATACAAGCCCCAAACCAAGAGATCAGTGTACGAGTAAAAAGGCTCGGGTGCCGTGCTTGAGACCATCGCTATCCATCAGACTGAGAAAGGAGTGGAACTCCACAGCCCCACCCCACCCTTGCAGCAGCCTCCATTCCAAAGCTGTCTCCTCCTCCTTCCCACATTTTTTCCCTGCCTTGGCACAGCCTCCTCTGTCCAACCCCTGCCCCAGGTTCGTCAGCACTTAGAGTCCCCTCCACAGCACCCCACTTCTTTCTTTTTTTTTTTTTTTTTTTTTTTTGCGGGACACGGGCCTCTCACTGTTGTGGCCTCTGCCATTGCAGAGCACAGGCTCCGGACGTGCAGACTCAGCGGCCATGGCTCACTGGCCCAGCCGCTCCGCGGCATGTGGGATCTTCCCGGACCGGGGCACGAACCCATGTCCCCTGCATCGGCAGGTGGACTCTCAACCACTGTGCCACCAGGGAAGCCCCACCCCACTTTCTTTTATGCTATTTTGGCATGGGTGAGTCCTTGTTTCCCAATCACACTGAAGGGCCTCGATTGTAGACACCGGGTCCCGTACATCGATTGTAGACACCGGGTCCCGTACATCTTCCTTTCCCAAACTCCTCCGTGTGGTTCCCGGGCACGTAGTCAACCCACTTAATAAGTGAGAGTTGGTTGATCGGTTGGTTAGTCAGTAAGTGAAAACTGCCATTTGAAGAACCATGTAAATCAGCCTTCCTGTCTGGGGAACGCCTATCATGGAAAAATGTGAAGTCCCAAATTTCAGATCACTGCGTCCTCACATTCATGAGAAGTCTCCATGAGTTCCCATCCAAGTGGTGAGCCAGCAATGCAGGCCAACAGCCAGGGGCTGTGTATCCAGCCCACTAGGATGAAGACAAGGCACACCCTTGTTGGAATGGGTTAGGGATGATAATAGGGGGTTTGTTTGAGTGCACACCTGGGGGAGTTGAGGGGAGAGGGTGTCCTCTGGCCCTAATACAATACTGAGTGTCGGAATTCAGATTTTGGAGTCAGACTGATCTGAGTTTGAATCCGAACAGAGGCCCAGAAGGAAACAGGGTCATGTGAGGACAAAGGCTGAAAGTGGAAGTCGTGTGGGTGGTAAGATCCATTCCTGATCTGTTTTCTCTTAAAGGAGGGGCTCATTCCATTCTCCCTCATCCGTCTCCCATTCACAAACACACCCACCTACTAAAACAGAGTCCTGGAAAGTCCTCTCCAAGTTTTTCCTCATTAAAAAAAAAAATTTAATTCCACGTCCCTGGTCCCCACAGTCTTTTGCCATCTACCTCACTTCTCCAGCCAGGTCTCCATCCTGTGGCTGTCATGTCCCCTTCCCAGGGAGGTGCTGCCTCCTCCACTCTTTGCCTTGAGCTCCTGGGTCACCCCTTCTCCATCCAACCCGCCCTTGACTTTTTTTCACTAGAACTACAGGGACCTGGTGGACATCCACCCTCCCTGCCAGCCTCCTGAGGAAACAGGCTGAGGTTTACTTCCTGGGCTCAACAGAAAAGGAAAGTGACCTGTGCAGGGCAAAGAGCCTTCTGAGAAAGAAAGCTCTTAATCAAACGCAGATATCAAGAATATTAGCAAGGGGACTAGAGAAAATTGCTATCAAAGTAAATTGCTTTTTGTACAAATGTTCCCTTTACCGGGGTTTTCCCCAGTGTGTCATTCTTTCTTTAAGCTTTGTGAACAGATGCTCTTTGAAAATGTTGATTAACTTATCCTTTTTTTGATCCCTTCCCACTCACCCAAACTCCTGGGAGCAGTGATTATGCAAAAAGCCAAGTCAAGCCTCTAAAGTGTTCTTCACCTGAAGTAGGCTTTGATCCTCCAGGGGCAGAAATCTCAGCCACATCTGGGCAATCAATTTCATAGAACCTTAAAAATGGACCTATCCTTGGGAGGTCATCTCATCCAGTTCTCTGCCCACAGAGACAAGAGGCTGTGATCTCCTGGGACAAAATGTTCTCATAGTCATTATCATCCTCTTACCCATTTTCCACTGAGATCCATGCCACATCTACTCCTTTCCAGCCCATGATCAATAGTGTCTTAAGAGTTCTTCCCTGAGGGTGTGAGATGGAGCAAGATGGCATTCTAGCCTCCAAGAATTTGTCACATCCTTGGCAAAGACTGAATCCCTAAAAGCAAGAACAGGATTAGGCCCTAAAGTCACTGGCAGGAGCCCCGCAGTTTTCATCCTGGGCTAATGCACATATTCTTATCCAATGTTCTGCATCTTTTAACCGTGAAGCTGTTGACATATGAGCATCCCATAAAAATGATTAATTGTTGGAAATGTATGGTTTTCTTCCATTTTTTTTTCTCATAAGGTTTAAAAAAAAAAAAACCTCCAGGTTGATTTCCACAAGCCAGATTTGATCCCTATGACAGACACCACCTGCCTCTTGTTGATTCATTTTTACATCTTCATTCCAAGGACACAGCCTGCATTGTAGAGTCCTGGAGAATAACACAGGGGCTGGGCATTGAGGTGGGGAAGCTGTCCTGGCCTGCAGGTACCAGTTGTTGTGCTATAAACATGCCAGGAACAGGCTGGATTTATGGAGGATTGGTGCCACGTGGCAGCCATCTTTTCAAGTAGGGTCTTGGCAAGTGGTTTTCCACATCCCTTACTGGCGACCAAAAGGATGAGAATGTGCTTTAGCACTTTGGCCAGGAATGAAGAAGACTTCGAACATGATGAAAACCATTGTCTCCAGGGACTGACTGAATGTCAGGTATGACAGTGACAGATTGGTCCTCAGTTCAGGTCATAGTCAAGTAGATCTTCCCCGAGGTGTTGTGTAGATGAGGGAGAAGTTCAGGCTGGTCTGAAGTCCTTGTATTCCTCTTGTTTGATACTCTAGCTGTTTGGAATTTGGGGTTTGTGTTAAGCCTTGATTTTTCTAATATAAATTTATAGTGCTGACCTCGAGGTAGTTCACCTGACTTGGGGTTGAAACTCCTGAAGGGCCACCTACATTCACTGGAGCCATTTTGACCTAACAGCAGACACAGGTATAATTAACGTGTGAGACAGGAAGAAATGATAAGACCCTTTTCTTCACCACGTATTTGATTCTCTTTTTTAGTGTTTTACCATTTTAGACAGGTAGTTTCCATTGGCTCTGATTTCTATAAGATGGACAGCATGGTGAATAGAGACCTGAATTATCCTCCCCATTCCCCAAAAGATTATCATAAAAAAAGAAAAAAGATAGACAGTGATAATACTGGAGAAAATTCAGAGTAAATTAATTTAGCTCTGTTCAAGCCTGGGCGAGTCAGATTGGATGCCCATGTTTGATCTATTCTAAACCGTGAAGAAAGCCAATGGGAAAAATAGACTGAGAAGGAAAGAGAAGGGATATTAGCACAGACGTGGAGGCAGACAGGCGTTATAACCTTCTTTCCAGTTCTAGTTCTACATTAAAGCATGTAATGATGAAATGTGATTTCCTTAAATTACTTTACGTTTATTTGAAATCCAGAGGAGAAAGACTCATACTTTGTGCCCACTTAGAGGCATGCATATGAGGAGGGGCAGTTTGCTATATCAAATGAACATCGCAGTCATGGCAACTGATGACGGACATGAGAGACCACTGAAGGTGCCTTAGATAAAACTCAGACCTACGTTGGTTGTAAACAACAGTCACGATAAAGACACAGGAGCATTTACTTGGCGCTAGAGGCCTTTCTTATTGTGTCTGTTCTTCTGGTTATCGCTGGAAGTAAAGACAAATCATTTGAAGGGGAAAGAATCCAGTAATGTACATACTAAATGACCTAGAAGCAGAAAGTGACTCTAGCTGCCTGCAGTGCTGGGGAGTCATCCTCAGCAAGGTAACATCTCTGCCTTTTAGCCACGGCCATAGAACTTGTTATAACTTGATTTTTTTTGTTTTCTCTTTTGTTATAGTGGACATCCCAGAAATACATGGGAGAGAGGGCTATGAGGATGAAATTGATGGTGAGTATTGCTATGATTTAGAAGATAATCATGACAGTCAAGTTTGGCTATAAAGACAAAAACAAAAATAATGTCTGGGGTATTGGAGGGCCAGAATTTAGAACTATCAGCCAGAAATATAAGTGAAAAGAATCCAGAGAGGAGTGAAGAAACCATCAGTTGCTCTCTCAAGGTCAAATTTAGTGATTTAGAAAGTTTATTGAGTTCCCTCTGCCTAATCTGAAACAGATCTCCTACTTTGGGCAACTTTCGACACTGATGAGCTTCAAATCTGAATAAGCCCTTTAGAAGTGAAAGCCGGGCTTCTCTACACATGTCTTTGCTTGAACCCACTGACCTCCTTCCAAAAAGGGCCGAGTGAATGAGCGTCACTCTGAATATTCTCTCAGGCCTGCTGTGGTTTCCAATTCCATGGCTTTCAGGAACCCTTCTCACACCCTCCATGACTCCAAGTTGGGGCTTGTTGCAGGATTTAGGTTTCTTGTCCACACTGCCCATCTCATGTTATCATATTTATTCCAAGCTCTATTTTCCTACTTCAAATACACATACTTCATGAGGCTGAAGCAAGAGTCCTGACTGGAAGGGCACTGAGCAAACACGCAGATGTAATACCTTCCCTCGACTCAGAGCAACGCAGGTCTCTCTGGGAGTCTCTGAGTGCCAGAGTTGATCCCCAAGAGAGATCACCAAGGTTCCCCTCAAAGAACAGCTTTAGACCAAGATTGATGCCTTTAAGAAGAGCAGTTTATAGAGCAGCTGTTTTAAACCTGACCTTAATCAAACACTTCAAGTGTAGCTATAGAAACAGAGTGACTAACCCAAACAGCACCTTGTTAACTGAATGCAGACTCTCCCTGCAAAGCCCGGTCTAACGTTCCTTTTATGGGCAAAGCTGCACAACTGACCTTCACAGAGAGGCTGCAATAGATCAAGCAGCAGAAGCCCTAAGATGGGGTGGAAAAAGTAAGGGATGTGGATGGAGAAAGCCTGATTTATACTCCTAGTTTAACTGCTTGTTAACTCTGGGAACTTGTGTTACCTACTCACTTAATCTCTTAAAACCTCTGTTTCCTCATCTATTTTTTAAAATTATAATATCACCCTGCCTTCTTCATGGGATTATTAGGAAATCCCACAAAATTCTCCATGAATATGGTCATGCCTTGGCCACACTATAGAAATATAAGTATATTAGTTTGCTGGGGTGGCCATAACAAAGTACCACAAACTGGGTGACTTCAACAACAGAAATTTGTCTCCAAATTTCCCTTTTTTATAAGGACCCCAGTCATACTGGATTAGGGCCCACGCTAAGGACCTCTTTTTAACTTGATTACTTCCGTAAAACCCCTATCTCCAAATAAGGTCACATTCTGAGGTACTAGGGGTTAGAATTCAACATCTGATTCTGGGGTGGGGCGGGGGGGACACATAATACATAGCAGTATGGTTAAGATTTAGGTCTGGTGGCTCAAAAAAATCTGCTGCTTGGATGGCCAGGAATGCTAACTTGGGAAACACATTGTGTGACAATAGCCTCAGCCTGTTCTTTGATTTAAGCTGAAGCAGTTGGAAGTCGAGACAAGGAGGCAAAGAAAGAAGGGTACCCAGAACACAGGGCCGCCCCAGGTGCTCCAAAGGCTCCCTGAAGCTTCTGTGAAAATTTGAGCTTCCCTAATGTGAATCAGATTCTTTAAGTATCTAATCCTTAGACCATACTTACTATGTGCTGGTCACCAAGCACTTGGCAAACATTAAGTCATTTAAACCTCCTAACAAGCCAGGGAGTTTATTAGTAACGCCATTTCACAGACGAGAGAACTGAGGCAAAGAGAAGTTAAATAACTTGCCCAAGGTTACAGAGCTAGGATGAGGCAGGCCTGGGCTTTGAAGCCAAGCCATGTAGCTCCAGGGTCTACAGCTTAGTCCTGGGCTCTGAAGAACCTCTGAACCGGGCTGGGGGAGCCTCAGTTATTTCACCCTGAAAGAAGCAGTGCCTGCAGTCTCTCGTGTCCTTTATGTCCTAGATGAGTACGAGGTGGACTGGAGCAACTCTTCCTCCCCGACCTCCGGGTCTGGGGCTCCCCTGGCTGACAAGGAAAAGAGCTGGCTCTACACCCTGGATCCCATCCTCATCACCATCATCGCCATGAGTTCGCTGGGCGTCCTCCTGGGGGCCACGTGTGCGGGGCTGCTGCTCTACTGCATGTGTTCCTACTCGGGCCTGAGCTCCCGCAGCTGCACCACGCTGGAGAACTACAACTTTGAGCTCTATGATGGCCTCAAGCACAAGGTCAAGATGAACCACCAGAAGTGCTGCTCAGAGGCCTGACGGATTGCACCCAAATCACATCTGACGTTTCATTCCAGCAAGAGGGGCTTGTGAAGATGATGATTTTTTTTCCTTTGGAAACTGAATGCCATAATCTTGATCCAGCCGATCCAGAATACTGAAGGTATTCTGAACAGACAGGCAAGTCGGGGGAGGAGGGGAGATGCAGCCTCTCAGGGGGTTGTGACCCACCTAGGACTGCGTGGCTGAATCATTGCTGGGACAAAGACAGGAGCTCATCTCTTTGGGGGTCACGGTTCTGTTTTGTTTGTGAGTTTGTTCTTATTATATTTCTTTGGTCTGTGAGCAACTCAAGAGGCAGAAGAGAATGACTTCTCCAGTACAGAGCAGAGCAGGGATCAATAGTCTCTGCTTTCTCTTTTTAATCAACCCTTGGAAAGCAAACGGTCTTTTCAGACTTTCCATCTTTAGAGAAAAAAATTCCAAAACAAAGCCTTTCAGTTTATGCCATCCTCTGATCGTCTTATGACTTCCGGGATTTGCTGTGGTATAGCTTCTGCCAGCCAACTTGACAAGCTGCCGTTTCCAGTCCTAGCATTTCAGTAGGATGTTGTTGCCTTTAACTTTTTTTATCCAGGGGAAAATTGCCATTTTAGGGTCAGCATGAACAGCTCTTTCTTACATGAGATTTAAAACAAACCAGAAAGGAAACTTCACACGTCAAAATCCATAGAAGCGCCTCCGTGTTAGAAGCGGACAAGCCTTAACATGCTTTGTGAATAGGAGCCATTCATTCAATCGAGACCCAGAATTTGTGGCTGTGAGGCTACTTTGTGGGGCCTCTGGTGGTGGTTTTGCTTTTCCTTTTCCTTCCTCCTTGTTCTTCTAAAACATACACACATGCACACACACATACACACGTGCACCATACGCACACACACACAAGCACGCACACATATACACTCATGCACTCATTTGTCAGGTCTCTAAGCCCCAGGAAACAGCATTATCTGATATTCTCTGAGATGGGGCTGGGGAAATACAGGCTACTAGTATGTTTCTCCATCAGTGAGATGTAACTGGCGACCACTGGCCGGAAAGGAGAACAGTGGAAAGAGCAAAAGAAGTCCATCCTCTGGGATCTTGCAAAGGCTGAGAGGACCGTAAGAAACATAGTGATAAATCCGTCTCTCCAACAGGCTAGTAAACACTGACTTCTCCTTGGGATGACAGCCACCACCTCAACCTTTCAGAAGCCTCAGAACTAGGATGTCCATGAGCTGATTGTGACCAGAAGTCTGCAAGCGCTACGGACCAAAATGCTAATTCTGCTTCAACCCCAGAGAGACCTATGTTCTTACACACACACACACACACACACACGCACAAATTTATGTATTTTTTTATTAAGTGCCTTGAAAGAAAATGAAGAAAACGTATTTTCCTTCTACGTAGAAATCAGTGAATACCCTACAAGCTAAGGCATTCCTCTGTTCCTCTTCCCTGACCCAGCGGCTCCACGCCCAGTTTCCCCCGCATAGCTGATCCTCCTGATGGAGTAAGCCCTGCCACCCGAGTGCTAGTCATAGCCCTAGAGGACTCTCAGCTGCTCTAGAAGGGGAGGCATCCGGAATCGCATGAAACTGTGTGAAGGATAAGATTGTCCACATCAGGATCCAAATCTTGATTTTGTAGTAACGCCTAAGGATTGCTTGCGTGCTGGAAATACATTTGAAACCCAAACAGTATGCCCAGCCTATTGCTTATCAGTGGTTAAACTGTCGGACCATTTTTGCTGCTATGGTCACCCACAATTTCATTTGTCTCATACCCAGGTGAAAGGGGAAGGTTCACCTGGCTGGTTCCTTTAAATGATAACTTATGGAAATGCTAGTTCAGGTGGTCATGTCACAGTGTTCTTTCTGTATGCAGAGAAGAGGGAGAGTTCATACCGACAGCTATGTATTCATATGTGCGTGTGTCTTTGCCAGCCTTTGAGTTCTCTGTATCTACTGTGTATGTGAATGGTCACGTGGGACCCAGTGATGTTGTTGTGACATTGACCTAGGGCCCGAGAGTCACTGCTGATCTCGGCACTCATTGGCACAGTGGTAGTTAGAGGTGAAAAGTAAAGCTGTCAAGCCCAAGGACTTAGCTGCAGGCATCCCCTGAGCTGGGCGTGCGGCAGAAGCAAGTTCTTAATTAGCCCACCTTCCTCTTCGGCTTTCCGTGTAACTCAGTGTTCAGGAAGCTAGCAAGTCCAGGGGCTTCCGGAGTTAGCCTGCAGGAGAAGAGAGTTCAAAAGCCAACACGGGGTGGGGTGAGGAGTACTTCCCTGGCGGTCCAGTGGTTAAGACTTGGCACTTCCACAGCAGGGGGCACGGATTCAGCCCCTGGTCGGGGAACTCAGATCCCACATGCGGCGTGGAGCAGTCTCACACACACACACACACACACACACACACAAAGCCGACGCCGGAGGTCCTGGCCCTCTCATGTCCCTTGGGCCGTTTTACAACTCCCCAAAGACCAGCCCTGCCTCTGGCCCGCAGTTCACCTCTAAGTTATGTACAACTCAACCTGCATCCCTCTAAAGTCCTGTATCCATACTCACCATTGGCTGGTTTGAGGCCCCGCGTGGACTCTGAATGCTGAACAAAAGCAGAGCATCCAGGGCTACATGTAGATACCTCACCAGCACTGGAGGCTGGTCTGCTGGAAGACAGAAAGACAGTGGGGCCTGATTATAACCTGACCAGGGGACACCCCGGTGCATTTGTTGTCTCTATCTGCAGGTAGGCTAGCTGACCCCTCTCCCTGAGTCCTTCCCTTTGGGAAACCCTACTCACAGTATTGATCTCCTTTTTTGCCTTGTACTGAATGACACATTACCTCCACGCTCTCACGGACTAGGCAGTCAGCAGGGCCACAGGGCTGCTTCCTCTCTTAGGTGGGGATGGGGAGTTGACGGGGATGAGGGTCCGAGGAATGAGAGCATGAATGGCAAGAAAACAAGGGAAAAAGTTAAACTGTCACACAGAGGTTAACTTTTCCAAGGTTTTCAGTTAAAGGTATTTGACCATTCGCTGGCTGAGCCAGATCAAGGGAACTTGAGAGCTTTTACTGTGATTCGTCAATGTAAAAAATAAACAACAATGTCAAACTGTGTTTATATGATTTGTATAAAGCCTTTTTAAGATTACTATTTAAATAAACATTATACCAGAGATATTTTTCTGCGTGTTTCTTTATTGGAGACAAAGAGACTTGGGTTCTGGGTGACCAAATCATCCCAGTTTGCCTGAGACATTCCTGGGTTTTAGCACTGAAAGTCCCATGTCCCAGGAAACCCCTCAATCCCAGCCATATCAGGATGGTGGGTCATTCTCTTGGGACAATGTTTCTCAGCACTCTTATGTGAAGTTAGTAGGTAGATTGGCTAGCTCGCTTTTTTTTTTTTTGCAGTACGCGGGCCTCTCACTGTTGTGGCCTCTCCCGTTGTGGAGCACAGGCTCCAGATGTGCAGGCCCAGTGGCCATGGCTCACGGGCCCAGCCGCCCGTCAGAATAGGAAATGTTACCTGTGTGGGTCCTCGAAGCTTCCTTCCCTCTGCCCATTGGCTTCACAGTAACGTTAACGCTAGTTTCTATCAACAAAAGGGAAGGCTCCGAAGAAGCCTGAGGACTGAGGCACAGGCTCGGCTTGCCCCTGGATTCCCACCTCCCAGAAGCCCCAAGCCTGCTCCCCACCATCCGAGGCCGGTCCTCCTCATCCCTGGCTTCCTGGGGGCCCCTGTTAGGAGCTCCTGGAGGAAGGACACACCTTCCGTGTTCTCCCTGAAGATGGGGCCAGGGACTTCGGAGGGAGCTATGGGTCAAGTTGTTTCTGCAGCTTATCCAGAGAATGATGCCTGTGTCCCCTCTCTTCCCAGCCAGAAAACCCCATAGGACAATTTTGTGTGCGGGAGCGCTGTTTCCGTCACAGCCGGCTTCCAAGTGCAGCAAGAGAAAGAGACCCTTGGCCGCAGGTGAGCGGTCCCGTATCCCTCCTCCTTCACTGTGGCGCCAGGTGAGCAGGGCCCCTCTCTCCACAGAGGTACCGCCCGAGCCGGCCTTGCCCATGTGCACAGGGAGGCGCCCGGAAAAGTCCTGCACCAGCAGAGAGGTAAAGCCCAGGCCCCTTGCCAAACCAGCAGGGCCGGGCAGCTGTGGTCAGGCGTGGCCCCTCCTCTACCCTAATTCAAACAAACCTCCCCTGGAAACCCGGGCAGTTCTGTTTGCAAAGGGCAGGCTGCAGCCTCCGCAGCTGCCCAGCCCTCTCAGAACCGTCAAGAGCCAGGTTGCCATAGTTTGGAGCACAGCTCTGCTAATAAATCTCCATCCCCAAGCCCTTGACTGCCTCCACTGGGAACTGAAGCCCAGCCTTCCCGAGCCCCCCCTGGCAGCCCTGCTGCCTTGCCAAGCCTTGACTCCAGGGCCCTGGCAGGCGGCCTTTCTGGATTTGCCTTTTTTCTTCACCTTTGTCCCTCCTCCACCCCCTCATCTCACCTCTCCTTGAGCATTCACATTTCTATTTCCAGCCAACTGTTTTTAGATCCTATGGGAGTTCAAAGAAAGCTTTAGAGGGTTTTGCAAAATCCACCAGCGCTCCTCTCCCCTTGAACTTGGACATGCTGAGGAGGTGGGAGAACACTGGTCCCAGAGCTTGGCACCCAGCGTTCTCAGTTCTGCCTCTAGCTCTGTGACCTTGGGAAAGCCATGCACATCTGGCGTTTTCCAGGTGTAATGACCTATATACACTACCAAAAGTAAAATGGATGGCTAGTGGGAAGCTGCTGCATAGCACAGGGAGATCAGCTCGGGGCTTTGTGTCCACTAGAGGGGTGGGATAGGGAGGGAGGGAGGGAGACGCAAGAGGGAGGAGATATGGGGATATATGTATATGTACAGCTGATGCACTTTGCTATACAGCAGCAACTAACACATCATTGTAAAGCAATTATACTCCAATAAAGATGTTAAAAAAATAAAAAACCAAATCAACAATGATAATAAAAAATAGTGAACATTTGAGTTAAATGAATTTTGAGCCCCAAACTCTAATATCGTAGCTGATGGAGTAGTTCTTTTCGGTTGTCTGAATCTGTGCTGTACAAAGCAGTGAGGATAAAGCTTTGCAGATGCCTCCCCTGTGCAGAGAGGCTGGGAGCGCATCTTCAGGCTTGATCCTACTGTGGAGCTGGCTCAAATCCAATCCCTCACAGCAGAATTGCTCTTTTTCCCATAGCCCTGCACTAATAGCTCTTTTTTTTTTTTTTGCGCGGTACGTGGGCCTCTCACTGTTGTGTCCTCTCCCGTTGCGGGGCACAGGCTCCAGACACGCAGGCTCAGCGGCCATGACTCACGGGCCCAGCCGCTCTGCGGCATGTGGGACCTTCCCGGACTGGGGCACGAACCTGCGTCCCCTGCATCAGCAGGCAGACTCTCAACCACTGCGCCACCAGGGAAGCCCTCACTAATAGCTCTTTACATAGAAACTGACTTGTCTATCTCCCACTAACTCTTACGGGAAGGATACATGCATGCATTTATTCATATAATCAACATGTTTTATATTAAATGCCCACTATGTGCCTTGCTAGGTGCCAGGAGACAATGATATGCATAACAGATGTGGTCCTTGCCTTCAGAGAGCTTACAATCTAGAGAGAGAGACATAGGTAAAGCTAATAAGCACACAAATCTGTCATGACAATCACGGCGGGAGCTATAAAGTGAAGTTTAGGAGTTGTGAGTGTGTGACAGGCTCCGAGAAGCTGCCCCTGAGCATCGCAACTGATGGGAACTGAAATCCCAGGGTGAGTCAGAGGAGAAAGAACAGCAGAGCTGGGGCTTCCCTGGTGGTGCAGTGGTTGAGAGTCCGCCTGCCGATGCAGGGGACGCAGGTCCGTGCCCCGGTCTGGAAGGATCCCACATGCCACGGAGCGGCTGGGCCCGGGAGCCATGGCCGCTGAGCCTGCGCATCCGGAGCCTGTGCTCCGCAACGGGAGAGGCCACAACAGTGAGAGGCCTGCGTACCACAAAAACAGAAAAAAAGAAAAAGAAAAAAAAGAAAGAAGAGCAGAGGGAAGAGCGTGTCAAGCAGAAGGGCCAGCAGGTGCAAAGATTCAGAGGCAGAGGGAAATCTGGCTGCAGCAAAAATGAGGGACAAGGGGAAGCATCTCACTCACCTTTGTATCAGGACCCCCAACTCATACCTGACTCTTACTGTGCAAGCTCAAAAAATGTTTGTTGAATGCATGAATGAGTGAATGACTTGTATAAAGTCCCCTTTTTCTGACAGACATCAAGCTGCCTATTTTGTACAGACTAAAAGATAAATGCATTAGTTCTTCCATATTGCTATTGTGCTTCACCATAGTAGAAAATGGGGAAGTAAGTTTCCTAGAGTCTGAACTGACAGATTATGCCCACAAGTTCCAATGTGGAGATGAGTACTATTTGTTTAAATGTGATAATTTAGGTTAAATATATACAGATTAAAGTACTGTTGGAAGGTTGGAGAATTGCCAGATTTAACAAATAAAAATATTCCATGAGCCACTGTGGAAAATGGTACAGCAGTTCCTCAAAATGTTAAACACAGAATTACCATGTGATCCAGCAATTCCACATCCAGGAACATAGACTCAAAAGAATTGAAAGCAGGGAATCAAATAGATACTTGCTCACCAACGTTCATAGCAGCATTATTCACAGTAGCCAAAAGGTAGAAACAATCCAAATGTCTATCAACAGATGAATGGAAAGACAAAAAGTGGTACGTACATACAATGGAATATTACTCAGCCTTAAAAAGGAATGACATTCTGATACATGTTACAACATAGATGAACTTTGAAAATATTATGCTAAGGTGAACTAAGCCAAACACAAAAGGAACACTAATATGAGATACCAAGAGTAGGCAAATTCAAAGAGAAAGTAAATTAGAGGTTATCAAGGGCTGGGGCAGGTGGGCGTTATTATTTAATGGGTACAGAATTTGGCACATTGAATAAGATCTTGAAGTGGATGGTGGTGGTGATGGTTGCACAGCGTGTGCATGAACTTAACTCCACTGAATCGTACTTAGGGTTGAAATAGTCAATGTTATATAAGTTTACCACAATTTTTTAAAAGCACTTTTCCTTCAAAGAAAAAACCCCATGTAATACTTGGGACATGCCTAAACTGAAAATGTATTTATTGTTTATCCAAAATTTGAGTGTAATTGGGCATCCTGTATTTTCTCTGGCAACCCTAATTGAGAAGCTTCCTGTTCACCATGGACTTCCTAGAACATTTCCAGGATTCAGGAACCATCCTTTCAAAAGCAAAAATCAGTGCTTGTGGTCTGATAAGAATGAGTGTACAAGCCAGGCGCAGAAAATCAGGGGGGTGCCTGCCCTAATTATAGACTCAGCCCTAGACACAGGCCATGAAGTGACTCCCTCAGCCCTCACTCACTCCATCAGTGAAGAGGTGAAGATTAGAAATCTCGGTTGGGTTTCCCATCTGTTGTTTAATCACCGGGATCCACAAATGCAGTAAAAGCTGGTTATAAACCCCTTCTTACGATTGACCACGTACCTAGAATTACAGTTGCTGATGGCAACGCTCACACGATAGCCTTGTCCCCCGCCATCAATGCATCTTCACACCAGAGTTGGTAAGAACCCATGGGGTGCCCAGATGCCTAACTGTACAATCATTTGCACCCATGCCTTCTCAATGAAAGAAAGAGCTCATCGTGCAGCAAGAAACAACAGGTGTAAAAGGCAAAGGCCACTTTGGAACCATTTGGACCAAAGAACATGGCTCAGCGTAACAAGAGCGCCCACAGAATTGGCACGCCTGCACTCATCTGCCTGCGAGGTGGGCCTGAAATCAGACCACAGCCGTGGAGTCTGCGGCTGCTGTTCCAGGTGGTCCCACCTACTCCTTCTCTCAACCGAGACTAAAGGCAGCTGGGGAGGGCGTGGCATGAAGAGATGGGTCGTGTCCAAGTCATTTTTACTAGGTGCTGACAAGTCACCGCGAACGTCTGGAAATGGCGTAGCACGGCAGAAACACACAGGTCACGATGCACTGGTGAATGATTACCAGAGGGGAAATTCATTACAGGCTGCTCTCAGCTCCCAACACATGAGGAAGTGTTACATTGACAAGATGGAAGGTCCCTGCAGTCCCCGCCCCCACATAGCCCCCCACCGCCACCGCCTGCCACCCCACTATTTCAGTTTGTGTTGCATGGAGGGAGGGGAGCCCAAAGGCAGGGGGGAGTTAATTCAGCTACACTCATCAAAAAGGGGGTCATGGTGGCAGCCAAAGCCAACTGAAGCAGATTCGACCTGCATGCCACAAGAGAGTTTTTCCTTACCGCCTGCACCAGCTATGACCACTGCAGTCTGGCGACGATCTATGACATTAAAACAGAATGTCTTTTTTTTTTTTTTTTTTTTTTTAGCTGTTCATGTCACTTGCTTTCCATCCTGGATGTGTGTGTTTCCCCATCCATGTGCCTGGCCTTGTCTCTGTTGGCCCCCAGGTTGCCTGGTATTTCTAACCTTTCCTGGTGAATGATTACCAGAGGAGAAATTCCTTAGAGGCTGCTCTCAGCTAGACACAGACAGATGTAAACACAGACAGATGTAGAACGTGGTGGGTGCCAGCCTAGAACCCGCACTGGAGACTGCGGAAGACTAGGATGAATAAGACATGCTGGCTTTGGAGCCTCTCTGGATCAACACGATCTGGGGTGATGGGAACAAGAAGTCTCGCTTTTGTGGCAGCCAAGAGGACATTATAGATGGAGTGGCCTTCGAGTCCTTGGTAGACAGTGTCACAGGCCGTCATTGTCTCGCTCCTCTTTCTAATCTCTTCTCCAATTACCACTTCCCACGTTAAAGAATCACAGGGCACAAACGGAAGGTTAGCAGAGAGTCAAAAGCATGCAGACAGAGGGGTCAGTAGTTCTTCTTTAATGAGATTTCTGCTCCTTCAAAATGCCATTCACATGCAGAGGGGCCAGGCAGCCGAATCTGCTTTCTTTCTTTCTTTTTTTTTTTTTTTTTTTTTTTGTGGTACGCGGGCCTCTCACTGTTGTGGCCTCTCCGTTGCGGAGCACAGGCTCCAGACGCGCAGGCTCAGCGGCCATGGCTCACGGGCCCAGCCGCTCCACGGCATGTGGGATCTTCCCAGACCGGGGCACAAACCCGTGTCCCCTGCATCGGCCGGCAGACTCTCAACCACTGCGCCACCAGGGAAGCCCCGAACCTGCTTTTAAAGTCAAATGCAAAGCCAGGCCCGGAAGAGACAGTCTCCAGCGGTGCCCTCCCCAGGAGGCCAGAAAACTCAGCACCTTGGCCTCGCCCCTGTGCCAAGCCCCTCACCACTCAGAGGCCCTGCCCGGTTCCTGTTGCCAATGTTAACCTAAAGCGGGTGAGAAGCCCCAGCACGCCCGCCAGCCAATACGATGTTAAATATTACACCTCCCTGCCTGGGCCTGGGCTGAAAGCCGCCATTTCGTTATGCAGCTTCCTCTGGGTTAAGGAAAAAAGAGCACGCCGCTCCCAGATGCGCCCCACGGAGACCTGCCCTCAGTCTCCCCAGCGCTGGGCAAATCTTCAAAACTGTTCAGTTTGTCTAAGCCCCATCCATCTTTAATGTCAGAGTCTACAGTTTCTCCTCTCCTTCTTTTTCAAAGCAGCCAAAAAAGAAAATGTCACTGCATTTGGGGCCAATTCAAAAGTCAGGCGTAGATGGATGTTCTGTTTCATTCTCCGCGTGTCTTTATGTCCCGTGGAGTCTTCAGGGGCTGCATCTCGACCCCCCTCCATCCCTGTGTTCAGTTGGTGTCTTGATGTCTCCCCTCTCTCCTACGCTCCTACTTGCCTTCTTCTAAAGCATCAGCCTTAGAACTCACAAAACCCTCTGTGACTGCAGCCCCTGCTAAGAGGACATCATGTTGATTTGAGGTGGGGGGCGGGGAGGGAGCTTGCCAGGTGAGGCTGTCACCACCCCTATCAACATCCTGCCAGGGATTTGGAGGTTGAACAGCCGATGCAGGTAAGTGTCCCCAGTGCTGCCTTTTAGCAACCAGCTTCTCCAAATTTGGGCAAAACACATGGAATCATCCCAAGCTGTGGCAGTTTGGTTGGGAACGGTGTGTGCACCTCCTGTCCCTGTATGCCTCAGAAAGAATCTTTAAGCCATGAGGGGCAGGCGGCAGTTCTGATGAAGATGCCAGTCGGAATGCATCTCTGACAGCCCCTGGCTCACCCAGGAGTGGGGAGCTGATGCACTGATTGATACCTGGGGGCGAGGCTGTCAGCTGGGAGGACACAGGAAGGAGATAAGGGACTCAGCCAGTGTCAGACCGTCCTGACACACGTCGCTGTAAATCACTTTGGGGAAACATTCTAACCTGCCAAGAGCCGAGAAGGGTGAGTAGGTAATAAAGAAACGGTGAGAAGCAGCTGTGTGGGCTGCCGGCTCTGGGACGGACCCTGGCCTTGGCTCTTGATGGAAATGTACAAAGCTCATAGAACTCCGTCCAGCCCTCCTCAGCCCAAGCGGAGGTACAGCACTTAGTTCATTGCAGTGGGTTAAAATAGAACGCGGGGTGAATTTTAGAGTATGTGAATTATGCCTCAGTAACACTGCTATAAATATATTCCAACCAGTAGCCCAGGATGACTGCAGTAAAAATCCTCCGTCCCCACCCCTGCCCCCTGCCGCCGTCCACCGCCTGCAGGAAGGCAGTAGAGACCACTGTTGACTGTTCTCACCCTGCCTTTGCCCACTGATACCTGGAGTGAGAAGCAGCCCATGGTGAGCTGTGAGGAAAACAGGCCTTAAAGGTGCAGCGTTTTGATGAGAAAAGATTCCTCCAACTCCAGAAAGCCCCAAGACTGCACTTCAGCATCCCCCAACCATGTTGCAGATGTGATTAGCCCTGGCCAAACCCATTTTAGAGATTGCCTTTCAACATGTTTTAATTAGACATTTAAAAATAATAACCTTATTATTTTGTCCAGGGGACGGAGTTGAAAATAATGAACGGATTAGTGATTAATTAATTGCTGGCAGGTGTGGGGAGAAACCATCTATGGCTTCTTAGCATTTTCTCCCTTTCTCTCTTAAGATCATTCTTTCTTATTTTAGTTAATTTTTTGCCACCGCAGCACTTCTCTTATCAAATATTCAAATAAACTAAGCAAATGAGTGTACTGAGACCAAAGTACTCAGTATGACATTTAATTGGAATTGCAGCCTTGCTTTCTCCCGGTGGAATCTCAGGGCACCTGGAAGCTTTCCCTGGCAGTGGAATTGGACTCCAAAAGTGCATTGTTAGCATCTAGTTCATCTTCTTTTCAGGTGCCAAGGGCATGGCTTGACTGAAGCAAGGAGCCGTAAGACGCTGGGTGTTTGTGGTACTCTGGTAAGGAACAGAGGCGGGAATTTAACAAGGCTGTGGACCTTCTCCCACCCACCTGCCTCACCATTCACTTCCATGTGTCTGCGCTGCATGAGTACACACCAGTGGGTGCACCATCCAGCTGTTGGAAGGGTCAAGGCCCAGTGGCAACCACGTGCTTCTGTTGGCAGCATCTCTCTGGTCTCTGCAGGAGGGCTCCCGTCATTTATCACAAACACGGGAACAACTAGGTCTGATGCAATGATGCACATCCATGACCTTGAACCCAAGCCATGGGCAGAGGACGGGTGACAGGCAGGACCTGTGCTTGTGTACAAGGCCCCCAGCACTAGACTCTCAGGGAATGTGGGCTTCATATGAAGCTCTGTTCTTTCCAAAGGGACAGCTGCTCAGAAAGGCTACGGCGAAGTACACTTCCTACTCTGCAGGGCTGTTTCCTGAAAGAGTGAACAGGCATCTCTAACTACCCGAGGGGATTGGGGGGATGTAGGTCTGTAATGGAGACTGAGCTATTGGCTGCTTCAGAATAAGTTATGAGTTTCAGGACATTACTCTGGTGCCTTCTCACCACTGGGAGATGCCTGAGGAACAAGGGCCTAGGCTGTCTTCTCAAAAGCAGGCAAATTGTTGAGCCATGACCATAGATTTATCCAGAAATGATGATTAGTAGGAATAGAGAAGGAATGGAGGGGGAGTTTTAAAAGTGGGTCTCTGGGACTTCCCTGGTGGTGCAGTGGTTAAGAATCCGCCTGCCAATGCAGGGGACACGGGTTCAAGCCTTGGTCCGGGAAGATCCCACATGCCGCGGAGCAACTAAGCCTGTGCGCCACAACGACTGAGCCTGTGCTCTAGAGCCCGCAAGCCGCAACTACTGAGCCCGTGTGCCACAACTACTGAAGCCTTCGTACCTACAGCCCATGCTCCGCAACAACAGAAGCCACCACAACGAGAAGCCCACGCACCGCGACAAAGAGTAGCCCCCACCTCGCCCAAACTAGAGGAAACCCAAGTTCAGCAATGAAGACCCAACTCGGCCAAAAGAAAAAAAAAGTGGGTCTCTGATGGCCACTCTGTCCTTCAGCCCAAAGTATTTGTCTCCAGATAGAGGCAAAGATAGAAGTAGTTTGCTTTGGCTGATGGAGCCCAGATGATGCCTTGTCATCAAGCATTTCAGTAACTGGGAGTTGAAAGGTAAAGTAGGGAGGGGGTCACAGGGAAGGAGCCATGGGGGTGGGGACACTGCTGGCCGGGAAGCTGGTAAAGAAATGAGAGGTGCTTCTGAGGGCTTCTAAACCATGCAGGTGGAGTGAGGGACCCAGCCAGAGGGAAGATTCTCTGGTACTTCTCTCAACAAATCTTTTTCTCTCTCCCAAGTTTGGAAGCATCGAAGAACTGGAAAATTGAGATTGGGATCCCTAAGGGGTTTTCTAAAGTAGCCACGTAGATAGTTTTTTAAATCCTCACAGATAGATCACTGGGCGACCATAAGAAGAAGGAGGTGGAGGAAGAGGAAAATTCTTTATATATAAATGTGAAAAGATCTTTAAGATCTTAGGAACTCCCTGGCGGTTCGGTGGTTAGGACTCTGCACTTTCACTGCCAAGGGCCCGGGTTCAGTCCCTGGTCAGGGAACTAAGATCCTGCAAGCCGGGAAAAAAAAAGAAAAAAAAAAAAAGATCTATAGTTAAGCAAAAAAGCAAAGTGAAGCACCATGTCTAGCACGTGGGACAGGCTCTATAAGTTGAAGGGTCCAGTGAAAAATGAAATTGAGGGGGTTCAAAAATTAAGAATTTCAAGAGAGCAAGAGCAGAGCATTAACCAAGCGCAGGGCCCTCCTGACCGTGGGGCCCTGTGTGACGGTGGCACATTTCGTTCTCCACACCCATGAAGCCAGTCATGCTGGGATGCTACCATGCAGTAAACCTGAAATGTTACATAAGAAATAAATAATGAGGTTTGCTTATGGAGGTGGTGAGAACTAGTAGGAATGAAGAAGGAGGAAGGAGAATATCCACTCTATGCCTATTTATACTTTTTAATGTGTGAGCTGGGTGGATGAGTTACCAAGTCAAAAAATGAGAGCTTCCCTGATGGCGCAGTGGTTGAGAGTCCGCCTGCCGATGCAGGGGACACGGGTTCGTGCCCCAGTCCGGGAAGATCCCACATGCCACGGAGCGGCTGGGCCTGTGAGCCATGGCTGCTGAGCCTGTGCGTCGGAGACTGTGATCAGCAACGGGAGAGGCCACAACAGTGAGAGGCCCGCATACCGCAAAAAAAAAAAAAAGTTAAAAAATGAAATAATTTAGAAAAGTCCTCAGGGCTGTAGAGAACTGCATGCAGACTCTAAGCAATACATGGGTTCGCATTCACATTTCTCAGTGATTCCATGTTGCTACGTGGAGGTCCTGGGAATGAGAAGAAGCTCAGAGGACAGAGGCATCTGACTGAAGCCACAACTGTCCTCTTTCTCACCATTCATGCGCTTGCCACTGGACTTAGATTTCTAAGAAGCCAAATAAAGTAAAACACGTTATCTCACTCTGTGATCTGTGAGGTTCTCTTCAGCCTCCTGAATTTCACTAGGCCTCAGGCACATGAGCCAGTGCCTACTTTTACAGCTGCCTTGTAGGGCAATAAGTGCTATTCTTGTGAGCAGAGGGACTCCAGATCTCTTTAAATGCATGGGTTGGATGAATGTATCAGTAATAATGGTAGTAATCAGTAATAACAACACGTTCCAAGTTCAAGAAGACACCTTATGTAAAATAGATAGCTAGTGGGAAGCAGCCGCAGAGCACAGGGAGATCAGCCCGGTGTTTTGTGACCACCTAGAGGGGTGGGATAGGGAGGGTGGGAGGGAGACGCAAGAGGGAGGGGATATGGGGATATATGTATACATATAGCTGATTCACTTTGTTATACAGCAGAAACTAAACACAACATTGTAAAGCAATTATACTCCAATAAAGATGTAAAAAAAAAAAAAAAAAAGACACCTTCATGTGTCTCCAGAATGGTGCAACCCGGAGAAATGGAAGCAGAATGTGAAATACTCCCAAACTACAGATAATCATAATAGTTGGCACGTATTGGGTATCTACAATGTACTGAAGGAATTACTCATTTAATCCTCATGATTCCCCTCAAGGCAGGTCCTACTATTTTTCTCATTCTATAGATAAGGAAACTGGAGTCCGAAGAGGAAAATTAACTTGCCCAATATTACCCTGTGAATGAAGGATGGAGCCAGACTGGAACAAGGACATTCTGGCCCCAAAGCCCACAGTCTTAATCATTAACCACATAGGAGGGAAGCCCCAGTTTTAATGTAAATGATCTATGTAATATTGAAATAAAATGTAATAATTCTTCTCAGCTGTTTTACCAACAGAATCTTCCTCTGTCCAGAACACAATAGAGCTAATTTGGAAGTAAGGGCTACCTACTTTCATTTGTATAGATGTGGCTATGAATTCTTTTGTGTCATCAAGTCAAATGAACACTAGGTTCACCATTGTTTAAGGCCCACAGTAGTGCTCGGTATGGACTGCACCCCCTTTTTCTTGGAAACATTTCTTAAATTTTGACAACTTGACAGCTCTTAGGAGCAACTCTCTCACGACTTTCCACAAGCTCTCCAAGTGTTGTAAGAGGTTGAGGTAGTTAAGAGGAGTGATGAGGAATTACTTCCAAGAGTACCAATAAATCAATAATCCAGAGTCACAGAAGGTCAAGTTCAGAGGCAGATGTTGGCATTCCTTAACTGAGAAAAGAAGACTCCAGGACTCAATTCAAATTGGCTGTAGAAGTAGTATGAAAGTCAGACCAAACCCCAACATTCCCTTGGGAGCTTTTTCCCTTCTGAATTGCCTAGGACACCAGGAACCAAGTATCTCTGTGAGAGAAGTGTATCGATATATACATGTGTACCTTCTATCTTGTTTTGCATTTATCTTCCACTAAATCATGGTGATTACTTTGATGGAAAAGCCAATTTCAGACATATCTTTCTTTCCCAGCACCTAAAACATGACAAAGCAAAATAGATCCTTGATATACGTTTGTTGAAATGATGCGTGAATGAATGAATGACTCATCAGTCAGTTGAGGTACTACCATATTCCTTAATGGCCAGGTTATACAAGTAATATCTCATCATGACAATCCAACCCCTCCCTGCAGCCAACCAATGATTTCAAAATCATATGAAATATTCAAATGATTTTTATTCTGTTGACACTTTGTGATAATTGCTAGAAATTCTTTTCCCAGTAGGCAGAAGCTGGAGATGAAACAAAACCAATATTAAATTTCTTCATCAAGAATTGGAAAGTGCTGGGCTTCCCTGGTGGCGCAGTGGTTGAGAGTCTGCCTGCTAATGCAGGGGACATGGTCTGGGAGGATCCCACATGCCACGGGGCAACTAGGCCCGTGAACCACAACTACTGAGCCTGCACGTCTGGAGCCTGTGCTCCGCAACAAGAGAGGCCGCGATAGTGAGAGGCCCATGCACCACGAAGAAGTGTGGCCCCGCTTGCCACAACTAGAGAAAGCCCTCACACAGAAACGAAGACCCAACACAGCAAAAAATTAATTAATTAATTAATAAAATCCCACCCCCAACATCTTCAAAAAAAAAAAAAAAAAAGAATTGGAAAGTGAAAACAAAATGTCTTGAATATAGTAAAAAAGGGACATTTTGCAGAGCAGCTTAATATATTGCCCTGGAATGCCTAAAAGTATTTGTGTGATATTGTCAAGTAACTACTCAATAAATGCTTTAAAGCTTGTTTGGCTTGTTCAGATTTAAACTACTAAGAGAGGGACTTCCCTGGTGGTCCATTGGTTAAGACTCCATACTCCCAATGCAGGGGGCCTGGGTTCGATCCCTGGTCAGGGAACTAGTTCCCTCGTGCCACAAGGAAGATCGCACATGCCGCAACTAAAGACTCAGCACAGCCAAATAAATAAATAAATATTTAAAATACTAACAGAGAGAAAAGAGGTTTGGTTGATTTTTACAAATTCAATATCCAAAGTAGTATGGAAGGAAATAAAACAGCTGGGATTTGTGTAGTTGCTAATTTAGCTGAAGAATAATCATCCAGCTAAGCAAAAATAATTCCTCTGCCACGTCTGGAGGAACCAGTTGCAGAAGGGAAGGTGTGGTTTTGTTGCCAAAAGGACATTTTCCTTACTGGAAAAAATATTCTTAATTTTATGCAAATTACTGTTTTGTCTTATCCTTATTTATTTATGTATTTCTTTTTCTGCTTCAAAGTGATGAAACATAAGAAGTGGGAAGGTGGTCTCAGGATTTTTATGAGATTAATAAAGCCAGGATTTCTTGGGAAAGAGACTGGCTGAATCTTGGTCAGGTGATGAGATACTATAAGGAGTTCAGTGTCCTAAAGTTTTCCAGTAAAAGCTGCAGGATGAGAAAGACTGCCAGTAGCTTGTGAGGAGAGGCCAAGGGATTTGTCTACACTCTAAGAGTAATTGAAAATCGGGAAGTTTTGCTTAAAGGGAAAAAAGGAAAAGTCAAGTTACAAATAAACAATGATTGATAATTATCAAAGTCTAGTGGGACAAAGAACTTAACCCAAACATAGACTTTTTAACAGTAGTTCTTTGGATGTTGTTCTAAGTTCTCTACAGAGTATCACTTTCTATATTGCCTTTACTATTTTAAGAGTTATATTTAGATTTTCTTATTTGCATTTCTGTTTTTCTCAAAACGAGTGATTCTTTTTTTTTTTTTTTTTTTTTTTTTTTTTGCAGTACACGGGCCTCTCACTGTTGTGGCCTCTTCCGTTGCGGAGCACAGGCTCCGGACGCACAGGCTCAGTGGCCATGGCTCACCAGCCCAGCCGCTCCGCGGCATGTGGGATCCTCCCGGACCGGGGCACGAACCCGTGTGCCCTGCATCGGCAGGCGGACTCTCAACCACTGCATCACCAGGGAAGCCCAAAACGAGTGATTCTTGAAACTTATCTGTGTCGGAATCACCAAGGAAGCTTTTTAAAAATGGAGATTCCTGAACCCAAGGTCCCAAAGAGTCTAATTAGGTGGATATAGGGTTGGGGCTCAAGACTCTGTGTTTTAACAAGGAAATAGGTCCTAGGTAATTTGATGCAAGGAATTCACATCTCACTTTTGAGAAACTACTCTTATGATTTATGAAGCAGGTAATGTCCTGGGTCTATGCATCTGGAGCAAGGAATTACCACCAGATGGAAATTTATCAAAATTACAAGCATAATGGAAAGGAGAACTCTGAGAGGTCAGAGGGTAGTGATTTTATCATTTAAACGTGATGTCAAATAACTACTCAATAAATGTTTCAAAACTTAGTTTATTCAAATTTAAAATATTATGAGTTTAGAGATTTGGATGAATTTTACAAATTCAATACCAAAAGTAATGTGGAAGAAAAATAAACAGTGGATGTGTATAATGGCTAATTTATTAGAGTTTTGAAGTCCAGGACACATAGAAACAGAACCCAGAGAGAAGGCTGGAGAGCTACAGAAACTCGTTTTACCTAGTTTTCAATTCTGCCAGCCTCTCCCTAGAAGTAATGACTTGATAATAAACTTCAAACTAATTTTTAATGCCCACAATTTAGAAATCACTATTGGGTTGCGAATCTCCATCTCGCCTTATTTCACCTACCTCTCCAGGTGAGGCATGTCCAAATCTGCCTTACAAATTCAAAGCATGTTCTTCTGATTTCATTGCAACCCCTCCCTCAACTGAAAAGACAGGGGAAGAAAAACTGAATTGAATGAAAAGGAACCTAGCACTGGACAGCATTTTGCCCCCTCCCAAATATGCACATGCCTCCTTCTCTCCCTCCTTTTATGAGTATGAGAGTTCCATGTAACAGTACAGTCCCAGTACCAGGAATCTTTGTAATTTTCCTTTGTGGAATACCTGGGCTACTGTAGGTCAATAGAAAAGTAGGAAGAATGGCTTCTTACCTAGATTCTGCAGAGGAAGATCTATTTTTCACTGACCCATCAGGATACCCATTCACCCAGAGAAGTAATATGAGCTGAGACATTCTAAGACACATCCCTTCTTAGAGAAGCTCAGCCCACACTGGCTCTGTAGAATCAAAGGTTTCTCAGAGGGCCCATTTCCTAAAGCTGTTGTCATTTCAGAGGCTCTTCTGGCCCCTCTCTCCAAGGTCTCCACCTTAGTTATGCAGCTGTTAGCACCGTGACAGCCATCAAAGAGTACATGCTTTGGGCAACGCAACCTCGTGCAGTGGGGAAGTGTTTGACTCAGAAAGTCACAGTCTTCCATACGGATCTCTCATCTTCCCGTTTGTCAGTGACAGCAGATGGTACAAGGCATCAAACCCTTGCAGGAAGCCACTGCCCTATAGCATGGAATGAGAAAGCATGGAGCATTGGGCTTCAGACACTAATTGCCTGACCAACAGCAAATCACTTAGCCTCTTTAAGCATCATTTTCCTCCTCTATTAAAGGGGTATTCCTACCTTCTGGGTTTGTGAGAATTTGAGATATTCAAAATGCCTGGGATATAATAGTTGATCAATAAACGGCAGTTATTATTTTATGCATGAGCCTTAGGCTAATGTATGTGTGAACACTGAGTTATTAATTAGAAGGTAAATGAAAGCTGGCTGGAGGGAATTGCATTTGACCTTTAGCAAATTATTTCATTTAGATGCATTGATGCAAAACTATCACATGTTATGAAGAAAGACAAAAATAAATCTGGCTGACAAAAGATATTTTAATAAATATTCAACCTCCCACCAACATCACATCACAGTCTATGGCCACCCCACTGTCATTTGTAGGCCATTTGGGGAGGCTTTGTGCCTTTCCCTCTCTTGTCAAAGTCTGGCCGATCGGGGGCTGGATTCAGCTCGTAAAATCTTTTTTGAGTGCCTGCATCTAGTGACTGCTCCAAAAAAAAGGTACTCTCGATGCTTTTTCCCTTCAAATAAGCTTACCACCAAATCAACTTGAGAGTACCGGGGTTGGTAGAGTCTCTCTAAATTATTCCCACTGATAGAACTGATAGAACTGATCCCAGATAGTGATCTATACCAGTTCAGCTGGTATAGTGATGCAGGAGCCTGATGTACCCATCCTTACGTGCCCCATTTTACTGACAGGCAAAGAGAACCTACCGCAGTCCATATAAAGTATTGATACCTTATAACATGGGGGCAATGTTATGAGATTTACTTTGTTTGCAGAACTATGGTCTATTACAGGGAGAACAGCATAGCTGTTCGAGCTGATGAGAGAAAGGGAGAAAGGAAAAATGACCAGGGCTTGCTACAGACTGGAAAAAGAAGAGACACAGACGCATCATGACCTTATCTTGGAAATCTAGAGACTAGATTGATGAGTGAGAAAAGAAGGAGTGTCCCAGGGAAGGATGAGGGTCCATGAAGGCATTTCTGGGAGGGCAATGCACAAAAGAGGAGGTTGAGGGGGATAAAGAGGCTGGGGCTGCCATTCTTTGAAGAACAGTCAGGGACAAAGAACTGACTGGCAGCCTTGGGGAAGAATGGAGCTAAGGCTACCAAGCTGAAAAAAAAAATAGAACTAGAAAAGAAAAGAAAGGGGAGCTGTAAGAGAAATCAATTGCTGATACTATTCTGTTAGAAAAGACTTCAGATCCCACGACTAAAAGAAGAGATTTGTGTTTTTCACACACAATCCGCTCATGCTGAATCACATGTAAATGGTGTTATTGGGGCCTCATCTGGAGTGTCTCTGCCTCTCGACCTACCTACCTGGGATGAGGATGTGTTAGAAAGTGCAACTCAGTGAATTCTGCAAAAGGGCTCTGATTAACCTTAGAAAACTCCGACTGCACAAGCAGCCAATATAATAAGCTCGTATGTTGTGACTGATTACGACCATTACCATTCCTGCATATTTCTGCCTTCTAATGCCCACAGAAGAGCGGGAAGGAGAGTTAGGCAAACATTTTTGGGACTGGTTTTATTAAGCTAATATACCAGGCATTGCCCATTTTGCATCCTGAGAAGTCATCAATTGCTTTAAACTTAGCATTTTCGTTAGAAATCATCTATTTTAAATAATTATACAGTAAACCTTTGAAGTGCTTTTTATCCCAGGACCTCAAAATACACTACTATTGCTGCTGAATCTCAGCATTTGGTAGATAGTACTACATTAATTTTCTAGATGGTTAAACTAAAGCATCTAATGGTGAAATACAAAATCAGCTATAAAGGTAGGAAAGGAGTTCAGAGCACTCTGGGCCAAGCGCTTACCATTCGCCTATATAACTATGCTTATTGATACACGCTGCTATCCAGATGCACAATTATGATCTAGGGGCAAGTGAAGACTTTGACCGTCCATTTGGAGAGGACATCAGTCATGTTGGTGGCTGCCTGACATGTTTTAGATATGCTTCTCATGTTTGGGGAGCAGCTCACTTTCCTATTTCCCTTGCAGCTGCAGGGAAGACATGTGACCTGGGCTCTGCCAATCAGATGCACTGGTTGAGCAGCAAGTCTAGTTCCTGGTGCAGACATTCAGCAGAACAGATTATAGTGTCAACTGCATGGTGGTGGCAGCGCTGGCTTCCCCATCAGACCAGTCTGAAGGCACAGTTGTAGGCATGTTTCTGGAACTTTAGCCTCTAGCCTGGTTCTTTTGTCCTCTCAATGATTGTTTGAATTCCCCTGTACACTTTTTTTTTTTTTTTTTTTTTTTTGCGGTACGTGGGCCTCTCACTGTTGTGGCCTCTCCCGCCGCGGAGCACAGGCTCCAGACGCGCAGGCTCAGCGGCCATGGTTCACGGGCCCAGCCGCTCCGCGGCATGTGGGATCTTCCCGGACCGGGGCATGAACCCGTGTCCCTTGAATCGGCAGGCGGACTCTCAACCACTGCGCCACCAGGGAAGCCCCCCAAACCGTAATTATTAAACAAAGAAACATGAAACAAACAGACCATCAGTACATGTGTGTAGTAAAGCAACTATTGGGATTTACTCTGCTTCATCATATACCAGGTGAGTCAACCACACACCTTGCTTTGTGTTGTAGCTCTCAAGGTGAATCTCCTTTGGGAGACATTACACAGCCTGAAACAGAACCACTGTTGGTATTTGCTAAGGTATCTTGGTGTGGGTAAGAGCTTCCCCCCAAATTCCCTTTCTGTCAACATTTGGCAGGGCTTCTGTCAACAAAAATTACAACAACCAACACCTAACAGAGGAGTGTCTGGCATAGTCAATACTCAATACTTCTTTTGTAATCACAAGACAATCAAATGAAAATGAGCCATGTCTAATCTAACAGTGAGTGAATATAGTAACACACGTAGTGCCAAACATGTAAGTGCTATATAAATATTAGCTATTAGTGTTATTATTATTATCTAGAGTCACTGTTGCTTCTTGTTCACATTATGGGAACCCAGAAGGGCCTCTCCCACTTCCTTCTCTCACTCCATGCCTCTTATTTAAATACTATCAAAACTTTCAAATTTAAACCACCCCTCTTTCTCTCCCTCTTCCTCTCCCTCGCCCTTTCACTTTTTTTCTCTCTCTCACACACACACACACATAGTGAGAGAATGTGGTCTCTCATGCATTGCTGATGGAAGTGTAAGCAGCACAGCTCCCACGGAGGGAAATTTGGACAAAATTTATAAATACAAATACAAATTTGTATCAAAATTACAAATACAAATACTTTTCAACCCAGAAGGTCACACTGGAGAATTTATCCTACAGATTAACTCATACCCACGTGATAAACCATATGTAAAATGTTATTCATTTGCAGACTTGTTTGAAATGGCAAAATGGGAATCAAACCAAGTGTCCATCAATAGGGAGCTTATTAAATAAACCTTGGTACAAGCATAGAATCTGAATACTATACAGCAATGAAAAATTTTAAATGAGGAAGATTTCCATGTACTTTTATGAGATGATCTCCAGGATATATTGCTAAGTTTAAAAATAATAAGGCAAAGGAGAACAGTGTGTAAAACATTCCAGATTTGGCATGAAAGTGAGGGGGGAGTGGATAAGTATATATACTTGTATTTGTTTTACATTAAGAAACTCTGGAAGGGTATGGAGGAAAATAAGAGGAATGATGGTCATGGCAGGGAATGGAGAATTAGGCAGGTAAGGGAGAGAGGAAGCAAGGAATGAAGGGAAAATATTTTACTATAATAGTTTTAATTGTCTATTCAAAATAGATATAGATAGATAAGTGATAGATACATGGATAGATAGATAGACAGATAGGTAGATAGATAGATAGATAGCCCACCTTTCTTTTAAATGAAAAGAAAACCTGGTCCTATGACTGTCTAAGGAGTAGATTCCCCCGCCAGTTCTCTGTCGTTGGAGTGGAGGCCCAGGAAGTTCATTTGGAACAGGCTGTCCCCTCCCCTCCAGGCTGCTTCCCCTACCTACTGTGGGATGATGGGGACTTGGAGATGGGTAACTGTGCCTAGAAAGCTGGACATCTGTATTGGTTAACTTAATACAGTCTGCTGGGCTCTGGCCCTGTTCTCACATCTATATATTCCTTCTGGGACTTAAGAGTATAAATTAAGAAGAACCTCTAGGGTCACAGACTCCATATTATAAAACTCTTCATTTCTTTGCTTTCATCAAAAGTTTAAATTCAGGCTTTTAATGTGATTTGCAAATAGCTTTGTGTGATATGACATTGGAGGTCAGAGGACTTCTCAATCCATCTGAACATACATAAACACACTGCAACAAAAATCCATTAAAAGTAGAAATAGCTAATCCTTTACATGGGGTGAATAAATAATTCGCCTCCAGGCTCTCCAACCATAAATCAGTTGTGCTGTTATCAGATGCCAACGGTGGAATAGGAAAGCAAAGCGGAGATGAACCATTTGTTTTCTTTCCAGGTAGTTGTCTAAACAGACTATGTAATGAACAAGCTAGGGAGAAATCAGTGACTTAATGCTCTTCTGATGAAAACTTTTCCTGATTTTTTACCTCAGGTAAAGGATGGATCTGATTCACACTTTAAGGGCTCCAGTAGTGGCACATGCCAACAATCTGATGTGACCCAGGCACCTACACAGGCTCATCCCTGCTCCAGTGAGAGACCCACTGGCAACTTGGCTCCCAAGCTCGGCTGGAGGAAGAAGGGAAGGCTCAGGGACAGAATAATGCAGGACTCATTCTACACCGAAAAGGCCTAAGGAAGAGAGGTGCTCCATACCTCCTGTAGTCAGGAAAAGTCAGGAGGGCTATGGAAGAGCTTTAAGGATGAAGAGGACCCAGGCAGGAAACGAGGCTCAAGTCAAGCCAGCCACTTCCATGCAGATGACCCCTTACAGCAAGACTTCTTAAAATTCAGTGAATAAATGTTTACACGGGGCTTGCTTTGTGCCAGGCACAGTTCTAAGTGCTTCAGACACCAATTACGTAAATCCTCACCACATCCCCTTGAGGTAGGTTCTATTGTTAGCTCCATTTTACTGGGGAGGAGATTAAGGTACAACATAATTAAGAAACCTGCCCAGTTTTATTCAGCTGTGGATGAGGAAGCCAAAGGAAAACAAGTGACTAGAGATATGAGCCTTAAGGTTAACAGAGCCACCCTGATAATTATCATTAGCAATTCCACTCCAAGGTATATACCCAAAATAGTTGAAAACAATTGTTCAGACAAAACCTGGACACAAATGTGAAGAGCAGCACTATTCACAAGAGCTAAAAGGTAGAAACAATCCAAATGTCTATCAGTGGATAACAAAATATGGTATTTCCATATAATGTAATATTATTCAGCCATACAAAAGAATGAGATACTACATGTCACAACATAGATGAATCTGAAAACCATTATGCTAAGGGCACATAGTGTGTAATCCCATTTACATGAAACATCCAAGAGAGGCAAATCCATAGAGACAGAAAGCAGATTCGTGGTTCGCAGGGCCTGGGGAGAGGGAGGAAATGGGAAGTGATGGCTTAATGGGTTTGGGAGTGTCCTTTTGGAGTGATGAAAATACTGGAACTAGGTAGTGGTGATGGTTGCATAACATTGTGAATGTACTAAATGATACTGAATTACATACTTTAAGATGGTTAAAATGTTAAATCTTAGGTGAATTTTACCTAAAAAAAAAAACAGCTCAGTGGTTTTATAAAATAATTATTTCTTCTCAGTCACATATCTGTGGGTCATCTGGGGGTAAGGTGATCTAGTGTTAGCTAGGCAGAGCTTGGTTCTGGGCTACAGGTTGGATCCAGGTCACCTCACATGTCTCTCCTCCTCTCACCAGTAGGCTGGACAGGGCATATTCTCCTCACAGTGACGGCAGAAGCACCAGAGGGCACCCCAACACTCAGACACATCTAAATGGCTTGCATCTCCTTGGCCAAAACAAGTCACACGGCTGAACGCAAAAACAAAGGGCAGGGAAGCACACTCCACTACTGGGGAAAGGAACTATTGATACAAAGATGAATGACAACATGGATGAACCTGGAAGACATTATGCTAAGTGAAATAAGCCAGACACGGAAGACAAATACCGTAAGATCTCACTTAGATGTGGAATCTACAAAAGTCAAACTCATAGAATCAGAGAATAGAAAGATGGCTGCCAGGGGCTAAGGGATGAAGGAAATGGGGAGATGCTGGTCAAAGTGTACAAGCCTTTGGTTATCAGATGAATAAGTTCTGGGAGTCTAATGTACAGCCTGGTGGTTACAGTTAATAATGCCATCTTGTATACATGAAATTCACTAAAAGAGTAAATCTTAAGTGTTCTTACCACAGAATTAAAGGTAACCATGTGAGATGATGAATGTGTTAATTAACTTGATTGTGGAAATCATTTCATAATAAATGCATATATTAAATCATCACATTGTACACCTTTAAAAGTCACATTGTACATCCTAAATATATACAATTTTGATTTGTTAGTTATACCTCAGTAAAGCTGGAAATAAAAAAAAGAATGATTTTTTAAAAGTTGAATGGTAAAACACAAAGATAAAGAAAGGAGTAAGGAACTGGGAACTTGAATGCAATCTACCTCAGCTTTTTCCCTACACAGTTGACCTCTTCACTCTTTTTTTTTTTTTTTTTTTTGTGGTACACGGGCCTCTCACTGTTGTGGCCTCTCCCGTTGTGGGGCACAGGCTCCGGACGCGCAGGCTCAGCGGCCATGGCTCACGGGCCCAGCCGCTCCGCGGCATGTGGGATCTTCCCGGACCGGGGCACGAACCCGTGTCCCCTGCATCGGCAGGCAGACTCTCAACCACTGCGTCACCAGGGAAGCTCGACCTCTTCACTCTTTACTCCTAAATGGCAAGAACTCCTCCATATCTTTTCCACCAGCTTTCATGATTTTTTAGAGCAAAGGGCCTCCTTCTAAGGAATGTGACCCATTTTCACTCAAGGTACTCTTATTAAATTGTACAAAACACAGATCAAAGTGAGAGTTTATAATTCAGCTGGGTTCTTCTAATGTTTAGCAGATGGAATGGATGAGTTCCAAAGCAGTTATAGGAGCCTTGGTAACAGATAGCACATTTTCAGGTGTGTAGATCTCCCCACCATACTTAGTGGCATATTTAAAATCCCACCATCAGTCAAGGGGAAGAGAGAGGACCTGGAGGATTGTGTAGGAATTTCATGGGCCAGTCCTGGAAGCAGTAAACAACACTTCTACCTACATTCTATTGGCCAGAATTCAGTCATATGGTTGCAAATTTTATAGGTGCAAAGGAGACTGGGAAATGCAATCCAGCTGTATGCCTAAGAGGAAGAGAGAACTGGTAAAGTGAAGAGTTAGCTAGTCTCTGCCATATTCTACATTAAGCTGTCTTTATTTGAATGTCAAACCACCTAAAGTTGGCTTCAGAAAAGTGCTAATCTCTTGTTTGTGGGAGTTTAGAGGACCACGTCTCCAAGGCTGGAGGAATAAAGGAAAGTCTGGCACCAGGTTTGAGGACATTGGGCAGCTAGAGAAGTAGGGACCACAATAGCATCAACAAAACTCGGCTCAAAGAAATGTAAAACTGTACCAGAACTTGAAGAAAAAACATGTGAGGCCCCAAAGACCTTCAAGATTCCAATGCCCGGAATTCAAACAAGAAAACTAAGTGAGTTCTTAGAGGCAAATACCATTCAATGACAAAAGCCTTGACTTCATTTCACTCAAGTCTGCCCTGGGGAAGCAGGACTTCCGTATATGTTACAGATTTCACCATTCTATTAATGGCTTGCTCCCTAGACTTATACTGTCACCCTAAATAAATTGAAGCTTGAACAAGCAATGTAATCAAAATGATTTGGACACAAAAGTCCTTCTTCTCTTTCTTTCCCACTCCTTTTGCCCACCTCCCCCCTCATAACAGCTGACCTGAAGGAAGTAAAGGAAAAGCTAGGCTGAGGATGCTGTTAACACCTCCAAGGTCAATGAAAGACAAAATGAATTCAAAAATTATACTTCCAAAGTACTCATCATGCTTTCCCAAGCTGGCAAGTTCCTTCTTTCTAGACAATGACCCAGCCTTCCCCCCTGAAATTTCAAGCCGGTTGCTATTTCCACCTCTCTCAACTGGAGGCTTTATTATCTTAAGGTGAGAAAAGTTTCTTCAGCAGAAGTCTGCCTGGGAGAGAAATCCGAGTGATTTAAGCAGTGCTGATGTGTACTGGAGATGGAAGAGAATCCCCAGCTGCCACATAGGAAAGAAAAAATGTAAACTCAGATACATTTATTAAGGTAGGTTGGATATCTATTCAGCCAACCCTCTTTTTTTTTTTAACTCTCAGATACTATTGTAATGAAAGCCACCACAAGTTCTCAGCAAATCACAGCTTCGAAGGAAAATGTCAATCCCTATCAAACCCCAGTGAATTGTTGCAGCTGATGGAAATCTAAATTCATCAGTTACTTTCCCCATTTCCCCCTCCATCCGCTCCAACCAACTGCCTCCTCCTCCAACTCACCCAAGAGTGCAGGAACAGAGATGCAAATCAATGCCTGCGGGACATCCCATCAGACAATGGGAAGGTCTAAAGAAAGGTTAAAGCAGAAAGGGAACGAAATTTATAGACTTAGCATTAAAATCTTAAAGGACCTTAGGAACAGCAATGAATCTGATGTTAGGAAAGGCAGGAGCTGCCAGAGGCCGTGGCAGGAAGGCCTGACACGGGCCATAAATCTAAGCTTAGGAGCAGAAAAAATATAGGCTTCTTTGCAGGCTGAGGCAGCATGATGCAAAGATTCCACCCTGGACTTGAAAAGAGGCAAGGCCACAGAGGCATGGTGGGGAAGAAGCAGACCGGGACTGCAAATAAGGAACGAAAAGAGGAGCAGATCGTGTGGGTGGGAGCAGGGAGCCAGCTCGGGCCTGCAGAGGTCGGCAACAAAGACACCAGCAACACACATATGGCTGTGGGGGGAGCTTGAAACTGATCCCCAAAGAAAGAAACAGAAAAGCTGTGGTTGCTCCTTGTTGCATCTATGAGATGGAATGCAGACAAACCTTGTAAGCGACCAGAATCAACACGAAAAGCCAGGCAGCTGGGGGCAAAACAAGGTTGTGGAGGGGTCAGAAGATTGGGGGTGGGAGGGTCAGAAGATTGGAGGTGGGAGGGTCGGAAGATTGGGGGTGGGAGGGTCGGAAGATTGGGGGTGGGGAGCTTGGGAAAGGCAGCAGTATCCAATGGTTATGACACAAGCTGGGCAGCCAAGAACTCCCAGGATTGTCGTGAATTTTCATTCACTCATTCTATGTATTTTGGGGTTTTGTTTTTGTTTCTTTCAATTATGCCCTCTGGGGCCCAAATATACTACATTAAGACACTAATTAAAATGCATAAAACCATTGCAACTGAAAATAACATACCATGAATTATTACGAAAATAACAAGCTCCAAGTGGCCTTCCCACTGGGACAGGGCTCACTGGAAACACAAAGTTGGCACCACTTTGATTGCCAGGGCTCACACCAGCTTCACCCACTTCCTAGGGTGAGGCATTCTTTTCTCTGCCTCAGTTTCCCCCAGAGGAAAAGAAATAAGGAAATCTCTTTCACAGTTCACAATCAACAGGAAAGGACTGATTGAATTAATATCTTCACAGTACATTTCAAACCTTTGAAATTAAGTTATTTTTAATGTTAAATAAATATATACCCAACTCACTTATGTAAAGTAACTCTTTCAGTGTTTTAAAATATAAAAATCAATATAGTTTTTCCATGTCTTACATCCCTCTCCACTCCATTTACTTTCTATATTCTGCATTTCTTCTCTTTGGCTTTCCTAATGGCTTTCCCCTACTTATCAAATTTCTGTCCACTTTTATTTCCTAGTGTCCATCATCTCTCTCCTTTCTGCCATTCGACTCTCCTCAATTTCTCACTTCTCCTATTTGTCTTGGAAACTAGAGTGCACCTCATATGCAATGTCATTTCATAGGTGAGTACATATGGTCATTAATATTCATTAGTTTTCTTAATCTCTAGTAAAAATAGAATAAAACATGCTACCTTTCCGTGTGTCAGACTAGTTGATTACCAGAATATATATTTAAAGTATAAGACTCTCCTTCTAGAGAGAACCTAGAGGTCAGAAAGCTCTGGGTGGTTGATGCTTTCCTTGGATAAACCAAGGAAAAGGGAAATCAGCAAAGTTAAGAGAGAATCTTGGGGGAGAAATATAAGGCTCAAAGTGATCAGCAAAACTATAGCCTTCAGCAGTGAATTCACCAAAGTGATTATCATCTTTTCACATCCTAGACTCACCAGCAGATCAAAGGGATTTCTACAAAAAGTTAAGAATCTTAGACTCTAGAACCTAACTTGCAGTGTTTCGTGTTGCCTGTAAAAAGTCAATCTGGGGCCTCCCTGGTGGCGCAGTGGTTGAGAGTCCGCCTGCCGATGCAAGGGATACGGGTTCGTGCCCCGGTCTGGGAGGATCCCATATGCCGCGGAGCGGCTGGGCCCGTGAGCCATGGCCACTGGGCCTGCGCATCCGGAGCCTGTGCTCCGCAACGGGAGAGGCCACAACAGTGAGAGGCCCGCATACCGCAAAAAGAAAAAAAAAAAAAAAAAAAAAAAAAAAGTCAATCTGGATCAGGAAAAGAACTGGCTGTTATGACTCACACCCCGCATGTACTATGTTAAAACCCAGAAAGATGCCAAAATGTCTCTGTAAAAGATAAAGGCTGTATAAAGAGTAAAAAATAAAGAGATGGAAAACTAAACACCATCTCAGATGTAAGGATATTCAGATATTTAGGACCTCCCATAAGAAATAACTTCTTTTTTTTCTTAAGTCAATGGAGCCATAAATAAATGAACTTAATCTGACTTCTAACTAGCTCATTTGGTGAAAAGCTAGTGGGCTAGAAGTTTATTTGCAGAACTGGGATCTTTCAGCAGCTCAATAACAGGCTTCCTGTTTGACTTTGCACAAGTTATTCAACTACTTAATATCTAAAGTTACTCATCTGTAACACGAGTAAAACAATATGATAGCCATGTTATTTTTGGCTCTTGGGCTGCTCCCAACCTTGAATGTGTAACTGAATCTCACAGAGGAATTTCACAAAATTAATGAATATCTACAAATGCTGAAGGGCCTCAGGTCAATGTTGACTTCATGGAGTTATAACTATAGAGTAGCTGTTAATAGCCCTAGTGCCACCACCTTCTCTCCTAATCATTACTATTTCTGTCTGGTGTGTCCCTTCTGTTTAAGAATCCATCTGTCCCTCCCCTCCTAGAAGACTTTCTCTCCATTCCACCATCCATCTGAGCCCTTACCACAGCTTTCCTCTGGAATGCATAAGAGACCTTGTTGACCTTGACTTGCCTCTGCTTCCTCTCTCTTTAACACCTTATAAGCTGGCTTCTGTCCATCGCTCTATATAGTTTTCTTTGTGTCAAACTCAATAGTTCTCTGATGTACAAATTTTCCTACAAAGATGTGTTCTTCTCACCACTTTTACTGGTGCTGTGAAGGTTGATGTCTAGACTTCAGAGATGCTTCCATGTAGTAGATCACCTCCAACCTTTCTGGTGACTCCTTGGCAAATTCTTATTTCTCTTCTTGCCCAACGATCATCCTTTCTAATTCTTTCTAATAGATGGTTCACCTAATCATGTACTTTTTCTATTAACTGTCTGTATAATCTCCAGCTTCTGTTCTTTATCTCTTTTAGATCTGTAGCATGAATTCTGTTGAAGATACATGTGTCACTTATCCATTGTCACGATAGTAATGCATAACAAGCCACCTTAAAACTTAGTGGTCTAGAGGGGAGACCTTCAAGGTGACAGAGGAGTAATACAGGGAGATCACCTTCCTCCCCACAAATATATCAGAAATACATCTACATGTGGAACAACTTCTACAGAACACCTACTGAATGCTGCCAAAAGACCTCAGACTTCCCAAAAGATATATTTTTTTTCCTTTTTCTCTTTTTGTGAGTGTGTATGTATATGCTTCTTGGTGTGATTTTGTCTGTATAGCTTTGCTTTTACCATTTGTCCTAGGTTTCTGTCTGTCCGTTTTTGTTTTTTTTAGTATAGTCTTTAGCACTTGTTATCATTGGTGGATTTGTTTTTTGGTTTGGTTGCTCTCTTCTTTCTTTCTTTTTTCTTTTTTTAATTACTTTTTAATTTTTTATTCTTAATAATTTTTTATTTTTATTTTAATAACTATTTCTTTTTATTTTATTTCTTTTTATTTTATTTTTTCTTTGTTTCTTTCTTTTTTTCTCCCTTTTCTTCTGAGCCATGAGGCTGACAGGGTCTTGGTGCTCCAGCTGGGTGTCAGGCCTGTGCCTCCGAGGTGGGAGAGTCAAGTTCAAGACATTGGTCCACAGAGACCTCCCAGTTCCACGTAATATCAAACAGAGAAAGCTCTCCAAGAGATCTCCATCTCAACGCTAAAACCCAGCTCCACTCAACAACCAGCAAGCTACAGTGCTGGACACCCTACGCCAAACAACTAGCAACACAGGAAAGCAACCCCAACCATTAGCAGAGAGGCTGCCTAAAATCATAATAAGGTCACAGACACACCAAAATACACCACCAGATATGGTCCTGCCCACCAGAAAGACAAGATCCACCCACATCCACCAGAACACAGGCACCCGTCCCCTCCACCAGTAAAACCTACACAATCCAGTGAACCAGCCTTAGCCACTAGAGGCAGACACCAAAAACAACAGGAACAACAAATGTGCAGTGAAAAGGAGACCCCAAACACAGTAAGTTAAGCAAAATGAGAAGGCAGAGAAACACACAGCAGATGAAGGAGCAAAGTAAAAATGCATCAGACTAAACAAATGAAGAGGAAATAGGCAGTCTACCTTAATAAGAATTCAGAGCAATGATAGTAAAGATAATCCAAAATCTTGGAAGCAGAATGGAGAAAATACAAGAAACATTTAAACAGGGACCTAGAAGAACTAAAAAGCAAACAAACAATGATGAACAACACAATAAACGAAATTAAAAATTCTCTAGAAGGAATCAATAGCAGAATAACTGAGACAGAAGAAGAGATAAGTGACCTGGAAGATAAAATGGTGGAAATAACTACTGCAGAGCAGAATAAAGAAAAAAGAATGAAAAGAATTGAGTACAGTCTCAGAGACCTCTGGGACAACATTAAACACACCAACATTTGAATTATAGGGGTCCTAGAAGAGAAAGAAAAAAAGAAAAGGACTGAGAAAGTATTTGAAGAGATATAGTGGAAAACTTCCCTGATATAGGAAAGGAAATAGTAAATTAAGTCCAGGAAGTGCAAAGAGTCCCATACTGGATAAAGCCAGGGAGAAACATGCCAAAACACATATTAATCAAACTATCAAAAATTAAATACAAAAAAATATTAAAAGCAGCAAGGGAAAAACAACAAATATCATATAAGGGAATCTCCGTAAGGATAACAGCTGATCTTTCAGCAGAAACTCTGCAAGCCAGAAGAGAGTGGCAAAACATATTTAAAGTGATGAATGGGGAAAACCTAAAACCACAATTACTTTTCCCAGCAAGGATCTCATTCAGATTCTATGGAGAAATTAAAATCTTTACAAACAAGCAAAAGCTAAGAGAATTCAGCACCACCAAACCAGCTTTACAACAAATGCTAAAGGAGCTTCGCTAGGCAGGAAACACAAGAGAAGGAAAAGACCTACAATAACAAACCCAAAACAATTAAGAAAATGGTAATAGGAACATACATATTGATAATTACCTTAAATGTAAATGGATTAAGTGCTGCCACCAAAAGACATAGACTGGCTGAATGGATACAAAAATAAGACCCATATATATGCTGTCTACAAGAGATGTACTTCAGACCTAGGGACACATACAGACTGAAAGTGAGGGGATGGAAAAAGATATTCCATACAAACGGAAAACAAAAGAAAGCTGGAGTAGTAATTCTCATATCAGACAAAATAGACTTTAAAATAAATTCTATTACAAGAGACAAAGAAGTACACTACATAATGATCAAGGGATCAATCCAAGAAGAAGATGTAACAATTGTAAATATTTATGCACCCAACATAGGAGCACCTTCATACATAAGGCAAATGCTAACAGCCATAAAAGGGGAAATTGACAGTAACACAATCATAGTAGGGGACTTTAACACCCCACTTTCACCAATGGACAGATCATCCAAAATGCAAATAAATAAGGAAGCACAAGCTTTAAATGATACATTAAACAAGATGGACTTAATTGATATTTATGTGACATTCCATCCAAAAAAAAAAAACAGAATACACTTTCTTCTCAAGTGCTCATGGAACATTCTCCAGGATAGATTATATCTTGGGTCGTAAATCAAGCCTTGGTAAATTTAAGAAAATTGAAATCATATCAAGTATCTTTTCTGACCACAACACTATGAGACTAGATATCAATTACAGGAAAAAATCTGTTAAAAATACAAACACATGGAGGTTAAACGTTACTTGATAACCAAGAGATAACTGAAGAAATCAAAGAGGAAATCAAAAAATAACTAGAAACAAATGACAGTGAAAACACGACGACCCAAAACCTATGGGATGCAACAAAAGCAGTTCTAAGAGGTAAAATTATAGCAATATAATCCTACCTCAAGAAACAAGAAAAAACTCAAATAAACAACCTAACCTTACATCTAAAGCAATTAGAGAAAGAAACACACAAAAAAAACCCCAAGGTTACCAGAAGGAAAGAAATCATAAATATCAGATCAGAAATAAATGAAAAAGAAATAAAGGAAACGATAGCAAAGATCAATAAAAATAAAAGCTGGTTCTTTGAGAAGATAAATAAAATTGATAAACCATTAGCCAGACTCATCACGAAAAAAAAGGAGAAGCTCAAATCAATAGAATTAGAAATGAAAAAGGAGAAGTAACAACTGACACTGCAGAAATACAAAGGATCATGACAGGTTACTACAAGCAACTATATGCCAATAAAATGGACAACCTGGAAGAAATGGACAAATTCTTAAAAAAGAACAACCTTCCAAGACTGAACCAGGAAGACATAGAAAATATAAACAGACCAATCACAAGCACTGAAATTGAGACTATGATTAAAAATCTTCCAACAAACAAAAACCTGGGACCAGAAGTCTTCACAGGTGAATTCTATCAAACATTTAGAGAAGAGCTAACACCTATCCTTCTCAAACTCTTCCAAAATATAGCAGAGGGAGGAACACACCCAAACTCATTCTACGAGGCCACCATCACCCTGATACCAAAACCAGACAAATATGTCACAAAGAAAGAAAACTACAGGCCAATATCACTGATGAACATAGATACAAAAATCCTCAACAAAATGCTAGCAAACAGAATCCAACAGCACATTAAAAGGATCATACACCATGATCAAGTGTGGTTTATCCCAGGAATGCAAGGATTCTTCAATATATGCAAATCAATCAATGTGATAAAACATATTAACAGATTGAAAGAGAAAAACCATATGATCATCTCAATAGATGCATAAAAAGCTTTCAGATACAACACCCATTTATGATAAAAACCCTCCAGAAAGTAGGCATAGAGGGAACTTACCTCAATATAATAAAGGCCATATATGACAAACCCAACATCGTTCTCAATGGGGAAAAACTGAAACCATTTCCTCTAAGATTAGGAACAAGACAAGGTTGTCCACTCTCACCACTATTATTCAACATAGTTTTGGAAGTTTTAGCTATGGCAATCAGAGAAGAAAAAGAAATAAAAGGAATCCAAATGGGGAAAAAAGAAGTAAATCTGTCACTGTTTGCAGATGACATGGTACTATACATAGAGAATCCTTAAGATGCTACCAGAAAGCTACTAGAGTGAATCAATGAATCTGGTAAAGTAGCAGGATACAAAATTAATGCACAGAAATCTCTTGCATTCCTATACACTAATGATGAAAAATCTGAAAGAGAAATTAAGGAAACAAACACTCCCATTTACCATTGCAACAAAAAGAATAAAATACCTAGGAATAAACCTACCTAAGGAGACAAAAGACCTGTATTCACAAAACTATAAGACACTGATGAAAGAAATTAAAGATGATACCAACAGATGGAGAGCTATACCATGTTCTCGGATTGGAAGAATCAACACTGTGAAAATGACTATACTACCCAAAGCAATCTACAGATTCAGTGCAATCCCTATCAAACTACCAATGGCATTTTTCACAGAACTAGAACAAACAATTTCACAATTTGCATGGAAACACAAAAGACCCCGAATAGCCAAAGCAATCTTGAGAAAGAAAAAAGAGAACTGGAGGAATCAAGCTCCTTGACTTCAGACTATACTACAAAGCTACAGTAATCAAGACAGTATGGTACTGGCACAAAAACAGAAATAGAGATCAATGGAACAGGATAGAAAGCCCAGAGATAAACCCACACACATATGGTCACCTTATCTTTGATAAAGGAGGCAAGAATATACAATGGAGAAAAGACAGCCTCTTTAACAAGTGGTGTTGGGAAAACTGGACAGCTACATGTAAAAGAATGAAATTAGAACACTCCCTAACACCATACACAAAAATAAACTCAAAATGGATTAAAGACCTAAATGTAAGGCCAGACACTATAAAACTCTTAGAGGAAAACATAGGCAGAACACTCTATGACATAAATCACAGCAAGATCCTTTTTGACCCACCTCCTAGAGAAATGGAAATAAAGACAAAAATAAACAAATGGGACCTGATGAAACTTAAAAGCTTTTGCACAGCAAAGGAAACCATAAACAAGACGAAAAGACAACCCTCAGACTGGGAGAAAATATTTGCATATGAAGCAACTGACAAAGGATTAATCTCTAAAATGTACAAGCAGCTCATGCCACTCAATATCAGAAAAAACAGGGAGTGGTGTTGTGATGAATTGGTCAATTGGGATTGCCATGTATACACTGATGTGTATAAAATTGATGACTAATAAGAACCTGCTGTATAAAAAATAAATAAAATTCAAAAAAACTTATATTATCCTATATATATATATATATATAATATATATATATATATCAAAAAAAACAAACAACCCAATCCAAAAATGGGCAGAAGACTTAAATAGACATTTCTCCAAAGAAGATATACAGATTGCCAAGAAACACATGAAAGGATACTCAACATCACTAATCATTAGAGAAATGCAAATCAAAACTACAATGAGGGTGGTAGAAGTGTAGAATTGGTGGGGTGGGATGAACCGTGCTCCTGGTGGAAGCAGAGGAGCCGAGCGGGAACCATGGCCAGTACAGTGGTAGCAGTTGGATTGACCATTGCTGCTGCAGGATTTGCAGCCCGTTATGCTTTGCAAGACTTGAAGCATATGGAGCCTCAAGTGAAACAAGTTTTTCAGGAGCCTCAAGTGAAACAAGTTTTTCAAAGTCTACCGAAATCTGCCTTCAGTGGTGGCTATTACAGAGGTGGGTTTGAACCCAAAATGACAAAACAGGAAGCAGCATTAATACTAGGTGTAAGCCCTACTGCCAATAAGGGAAAAATAGATACGCTCATTGACGAATTATGCTTTTAAATCACCCAGACAAGGGAGGATCTCCTTATACAGCAGCCAAAATCAATGAAGCTAAAGATTTACTAGAAGATGAAGCTAAAAAATGAAGTAAATGTATGATGAATTTTAAGTTCTTACTCATTTATGTATATGCGTACCGGCTTTTTATAATAAAAGGCCGCAAAGCTACACATTTTAAAAATTGGCATAAGCTAAATCAAAGCCTTCATATAAATTTGAGGATTTAAAATCAGATTATAGGAAACATATGTATATGTATAACTGATTAAATTTGTTATAAAGCAAAAAATTTAAAAAATAAATAAATAAATAAATAAATAAATAAAATCGGATTATAGAATATTTGTAGGTCAATACTCAATAATTATGGGTAAATGCATGCCATTTGAAGTGTTGTTCATTAAAAAAAAACTACAATGAGGTGTCACCTCACATCAGTCAGAATGGCCATTATCAAAAAATCTACAAACAATAAATGCTGGAGAGAGTGTGGAGTAAAGGGAACCCTCTTGCACTGCTGGTGGGAATGTAAATTGATACAGCCACTATGGAGAACAGTATGGAGGTTCCTTAAAAAACTAAAAATAGAACTACCATACACCCAGCAATCCCACTACTGGGCATATACCCTGAGAAAACCATAATTCAAAGAGAGTCATGTACCAAAATGTTCATTGCAGCTCAATTTACAATAGCCAGGACATGGAAGCAACCTAAGTGTCCATCGATAGATGAATGGATAAGGAAGTTGTGGCACATATATACAATGAAATATTACTCAGCCATAAAAAGAAATGAAAATGAGTTATTTGTAGTGAGGTGGATGGACCTAGAGTCTGTCATACAGGGTGAAGTAAGTCAGAAAGAGAAAAATAAATACCGTATGCTAACATATATATGGAATCTAAAAAAAAAAAAAAGGGTTCTGAAGAACCTAGGGGCAGGACAGGAGTAAAGACGCAGAGGTAGAGAATGGACTTGAGGACATGGGGAGTGGGAAGCGTAAGCTGGGACGAAGTGAGAGAGTGGCATGGACATATACATACTACCAAATGTAAAATAGATAGCTAGTGGGAAGCAGCTGCATAGCACAGGGAGATCAGCTCCGTGCTTTGTGACCACCTAGACGGATGGGATAGGGAGGGTAGGAGGTGATGCAAGAGGGAGGAGATATGGGGATATATGTATATGTATAGCTGATTCACTTTATAAAGCAGAAACTAACACACCATTGTAAAGCACTTATACTCCAATAAAGATGTTTTTAAAAATCTATAAAAAAAATAAACTTAGTGATCTAAAATACTAACCAATTTTTATTGCTTGTGAGTATATGAGTGCTCTGAGTAGTTTTGTGATGTGGGCCTGACTTGACTGATCCCCGTTAGGTGTGTTCATACATCTGCCATCTTCCCAATCATTCTACCACAACACCTCAGCATAACTGTCCTGCTGTCAGATCAGGCCAAGCAAAGAAAAAGATAATCTTTTTGCCTGGTCTTTTGGGCAACACTATCATAATTCCAAGACCCTAAGCTCCCTACACTTTAGAAATTTAAAATCATCATTCAGCCTATCTCAACTTTTCAGCATTATCTCAATTTTTGTTTTCTCCTTATCACATCCTGCCCAGGCTCTTGGAATCATTTCTTTACAAACCTCCACATTTCCAGGGATCCATCATCCCTACATTCCCCTCCTGTGAGAGTCACTTTGACCCTCTTAGTCTCTTGTAAAAATCTCTGCTCTTGCTCCTGTCCCTCCACAAACATTTGCATATATATGCACAGGTTGGTGTACCACATCTTAAAATCAGAAGGAAAAGGGAATCAATAGCAGAATGTTTTTAAAAATGAAAAATAAACAAAAAAATAAAAATTAAATTAAATGACACAATAGTTGAAATCCATTTTATCTATTTCTTCCAATTGAGCCAAATCCTGGAAAACTCTGAAAATGACATATTTACCATCTTCAGTCCATTCACTCATGCTGTATATCCATTGCTGACTACTTATAATAAACATACATGATTGTTGGAAAACTCATAAATCCAGACCTTGTTGATATGGCTAGTGTCAAAATTAATCATCTCTTCTCAAGCAACATAGTTTTCCCTTTGTTAACTTCATTAGAGCCCTTGAGCAAAATAAAATGTGCCCGGATTTTCAAAAGTATCTCTGGAAATTATAACAAGACCCAAAGTCAGTCAGTAATTTCTGGATCTAAAGCCTGTAGTTGAGGTATAATGTCCTATTTGGCTAAAAAAGGAACCATTTTTCATGAATTTGCTCACATTTATTTTCAATCCTTGCTTGCTGTTTTGCCAAAGATGGCTGCATCTCTAACCTTATCTCTTTTTAAGCCCATTTCTAGAAGGCAGGGGCTTAGTCCTCACCACACTTCTCCAAGCTTCCTCACAATACGTGGCATGTAGTTGGAACTTAATCGGTATTTACTCTTTATAATGATAGTGTGGAGCTCATTTCAAACAGACCACCCTTTTGTCAGTGGACTTCACAAAAGCAGAAGCTTATAATAGAAAAGTGCGGTCTTTTGAACATCTGGAATAAATGCCAAGACACTGGTCTAAACACTCTTCTCTGAAGATTCAGATTTGTCTTTCTTTTAAGCTTGTATGTGTGTGTTATAGCTATTGTTCTTGAAAAACCAATGTCTGATGCTTTTTCTTTGGATTTGTTTACACTCATAGCCTTAAACTAAATTTAAAACCTTAACAGCTGCTCCTTATTCTTTGTTTGAAACTTAGTTCCCTTTACACTTTAAGCTTCTTCACCCTGTGTCTTTTAGAGCCTCATCTTCCAGGTCTCATGGCCAACACTGAAGATCCTTGGAGGGAGGACCCCTCATCCCACTGATTTTGTTCAGCATAAGACTAGCTCTTTGCCCTCTTTGTTTTCCATGGCTCAGTCATTCTAGACCATCATATGTCATCGTAAACACTGTTTCCATCTACATACTTTCAGGTACCCTGTGTCCACTCTTGGGGGACCAATCAATCCTCTTTGGTTTTCTTCAGTTACTGAATCCGGCCATTGATATCTAGTTTTCTCTCCTGTTGTCAGTATGGAGCCAATCAGACCAGAGAATCATATTAACCAAACAAGAGAGTAGCACCAGGGTTAGAAAGGGCTAAAGTTCTCAGGTTGGTTTTCTTTTATATCTCCCCATTCGTAACATACAACTCCTAGTAAGTGGACTTCAAGCCCCATATTTTACAAAGTTCCCTCTGACACGGTTCACCTCAGCGCTCTCCTCTCCTCTTTCCCACAAACTCTTGAGGCCCTAGAAAGTCTTCTTTCAATCCATATAGACAAGCAGTTCCACTTATTAGTTTGATCCAATGCCAAGTTACTTTTCTGAAACACTTTCAGTCTGCATTATAAGCCAACACTCCCACGAGAGCTGGCCTGCTTCCTTCCCACACTGATGGTGTGAGAGGGGGAAAAAAACACCCCCCACATCAGAGAACAATCCCACTCAGGTCTGGGATTGGTTGAGAGATAAGGCAGGGTGTGGTTCTGAGTCAGCTGCTCAGCTCTTCTACCTATCCTTTTTACACTACAAAGTGGAATAAATGATGAACAGGAAAATTAAGCAAATCGAACAAAATGAGTGAAATGAGCTTGTCTGTCCACATGCTAATCCGCATGGTGATAGGGAGCAATTTCAAATCAGATGTGAGCAGTAGCCAAAACTATTAGTAGGTTGGGAAATGGAGTGCATCAAGGGTCAGATTTATAAAACAGTACTCTTTCGCCAAACCTCTGAAATTCTAAACAAAAATAACACTCAGATACATTGAAAAGACCAAACCAAAGCATCTGGTTTCCTTAGATGGTGTACATAGCAGGAGAAATGTTGGCAGAACATTTGATTACCATAAAAGAGACAGTTATGCAGAAACCACATTAGAGTAAACTCAACCAAAACAAAGTCAAATGTTTGAACTGTTTTGAATAAATTATGGTAGAGACTTTAAAAAGGGTCTAGCCTGGATTAATGAGAAATGCAAATGAACTGGCTCAGAAGCAAACCGTCTTCCCCTGTGTTGTGACCCTTTGCCCCTCAGATCTGGGGGTGAAGTAAATACCTGTCATCTATAGAACTGCTCAGAGGCACATCACATCCACATGACGGGTGGCTTGAGCCAAGCATGTTAACCGTTTCCAGAGAAGTGATAAGTCAGTCTGATGCTGAAGTGTGTCTGCTGATTCCCCTTAACTGCCAGCTCCACACCCCCTATTCCTTTCAGTGAAGAACTACATGGACCAGCTGGTTTTGATCATTTCATCCATGGCAAAGACTGTGAGAAACACATTCACTTTGGTAACATAACGTATATACATTTACACATATATATCTGCACACGTTTTTTCTCTGGGTCGTATATATGTCTATTTATTGTCTAGGGTTGGCCACAGCCTTCAGTCAGTCTTTCAGAGTGTCCTCTTATGACAACAAAACCTTCCCTAATTTGGGTTCTCGGCAGCTGAATCCAACCACCTTTGGAAACGAAACTTCTGGGCTTTAAAAAGCCCAGCTCATCTATCTGGGCTTTCCAATTAGCAGGTCATGGAAAATGATACAGCCAATTTTCTAAGGGACTCTGATGATCCCTGGAGACTCTCCCCTTTAAGCCCCTCTTAGCATTACTCTGCTAAAAGAGATGATCGAGAAACTAATACTATCTTGAGAATATGTGAGTGGTTCTCATCACACTCTCCAGATCCTGTCTAGAGTAAGAGCAAAGACTCAATGATTTGTGGGCTTGGAGTTTCAATGAATCAGAAGAATCTTCCCTAAACTGATGTTAATGAAAAGAATAGAGGAGAAGTATGAAATGAGGTTGACAAGATGGCTTGGAGTCTTGGTTATGGTTCTGCTTTGTGGTCAGGGGAACAAGCTCTGGTCATAACTTTGCTGATAGGGAGTTGTTTTCATGAGGGCACTTTAAGTGAGCTACTCCCTCTCACCGGATAGCCAGACTGCCTCATGCCAGGGAGCCAGCACCACCCCCGCTACTTCTGCTGTCCAGTGCCTGAGGTTGAAAAATGTGAGGCAGCTGGGGGACATGAGAGCCAGGCATCCTTCTACTTATTTGTTTAACTACTCTGCTAGCCTGGGTGTAATCACACTGTTTTCCATTTATATGATCTGATAATTGGAAAGCCATACCTGCTCAGCGTTGGTCCATGCTTAGAGGCCCTAAATGCTGGCCCTGGCTATTTCATTCCAAATATGCCCTGGATGCCAAGAGTGATCAGGAAAAACATTTGAGAACAGTGTTGTCAGACTTTAGCATGCAAAAGTCTGGTAAACTGGATAAAACACACATTCTCAGGCCAACCCCAAAAGATTCTGATTTAATAAGTCTGGGGTAAGGTCTGAGAATCTGCATTACTGAAAAGAAGTTGCATTTCTAACAACAAATTAATGCTGATGTTGTTGGTCTGCAGATTTTACTTTGAGTAATGTATTGCCTTTGAGAGAGTTGCTATAAGAGGTCAAGTCATTAATTTCTTTTCAATCAAGTCAATAATAGATGTTAATTGGAAACTAACTTCCCCGGGTAAGAAGAAAGGAATCTGTGGTCCTTCACGTTGAGACATTTTTCTTTCCCTCTCACTACTTATCAATCAAGGCCTGGATTGAGTGCCTCTGGACCCTCAACCAGATGCTCCAACCTACACTAACATCTTCCTTATCTGAACTTCTATTACACTTCAACATAGGATTGCCTACTTTTGTTCCTAATTTTTCACTAATTGTTCCTTGTATGTGAATTTTGTCATAGATCTAAACTCTAATACAATTGGATAAAGGCCTTCTCAACACTCACAGAGCAAGGAGAAGACATAATGTTCTTTAAAATGAAGATCAAAGCAGAACTAAATTAGTGTGCCTGTGAATGTAAGAACAGGTAACATTGGAGAGCTGTGATCATAAAGAAGTCATCAGATCAATTCATCACCATGTCATTTTGGCTGTGGTTCTAAATTATTTATGTTCAAAGTGTCTGGCACAAGATAAAGACTCTGCTGTGTGGAACAGTAAATGACTTACCTTTTCTGATATTTTTTTCTAGACAGGAATTAGTTTAAACTGTGTCCAAGATGTTCCTAGATTGGATGTTGCTGCATGAAACAGATTAAAAAGTAATATGGTGGGGTCTATGGAATGGCCATGTGAGGAGTGCCAAGACCCTCTCCCCAGGGAAATACCATTTAACTACTAAAAATTATAAAAGAACAGCCATTTAAAGTCTCTGAAAATTTTCCTAAGGACACACATCAAATGGAGAGACAGTCATTTAAGAAAATCTACTAAATCTTAATATAATATGTATATTGTAAGTCCTAGAACAACCACTAGGAAAATAATTCCAAAAATATAGTTAAAAATCATTAAAGGAATTAAAATGTTACACTAGAAAAATTCATTTAATACAAAAGAAGATAGAAAAGGAGAAACATGGGAACAAAAATATGTGAGACATAAAGAAAGAAAATAGCAAAGTGACATAAATCCAAACATATCAATAGAAACACTAAATATGAATAGACTATACAATCCAATCAAAAGGCAGAGATTATCAGACTGGATAAGAAACAAGAGTCAACTATATGGTGTCCACAAGAAACACATATTAGATTCAAAGATACAAATATGTTGAAAGTAAAAGAATGGACATACAGATGTATCATGGATGTATCATGCAAACAGCATAGATGTATCATGCAAACAGCAACCATGAAAGAACTGGAGTGGCTGTACCAATATCAGACAAACTAGACATTAAAACAAATAATGTCACTAGGTTATAAGATTAAAGATGTATTTTATAATATGTATCTTTTATAATATAAAAGGCTAAATTTTATAATGATAAAATTATCAATTCATCAAAAAGATATGGCAATTATAAACCTATATGCAACTAAAAACAATGCCTCAAAATACAGAAGCAAAAGTTAACAGAATTGGAGGGAGAAAGATCATTCAACAATAACAGTTGGCAATTTCAACACCCCAAATTCAATAATAGATATAACAACCAGAGAGAATATTGACAAGGATATACAAGACTTGAACAAACTGTAAACCAACTAGACCTAACAGACATCTAAATAACACTCCACCCAATCACAGAATAATATATATTCTTCTCTAGCACACAAGGAATATTCTCCAGGATAGAATATATGTTGGGCCATAAACCAAAGCTTAATAAATTTAAGGTGATTGAAATCATACAAATTGCTTTCCAAACAAAATGGAATTAAATTAGAAACCAATAATATAAGGAAATTTGGAAAAATGTATGAATATGTGGAAATTAAATATACAGTGCAAAATAATCAGTCAAAGAAGAAATCATAAGAGAAATAAGGAAATAGTTTGAAATGAGTGAAAATGAAAAAACAACATTCCAAAACTTATGGGAGGCATCTAAAGCAGTGTTTAGAGGTAAATTTATAGCTGTAAAATGCCAATGTTAAAAAAGAAGAAAGAGCTAAAATCAATAACCTGGCCTTCTATCTCTAGAAACTGGAAAGAAGGAGAAAACTAAACCCAAAGCAAGAAGAAGTAAGGGTATGATAAAGAATAGGAAAAAAATCAACAAACCCAAAGGTTAGTTCTTTGAAAAGAATAATAAATTTGACAAACTTTTAGCTAGACTGACCAAGAAAAGGGATGAAGACTTAAATTACTAAAATCAGGATTTAAAGAGAGACACCACTACTAACCTTAAAAAATAAAATTAATTATGAAAGTATTTATGTTATACCATTAGTAATGTATCACAATTCTTAGACATTCTGTTCCCATTTTTTCCATTCATTTTTATCTTGACTTTCCAGTTTTGGAAGTTTCTATCTTCTAGCTCACTGATTCTTTCCTCAGCAATGCCCAGTCTACTGATGAGCCCATTCAAAAGCATTCTTCATTTCTGGTATGGTGTTGTTTTATTTTTAGGTTTTTGGTTTTTTTTTTTGTGGTACACGGGCCTCTCACTGTTGTGGCCTCTCCCGTTGTGGAGCACAGGCTCCGGTCGTGCAGGCTCAGCAGCCATGGCTCACGGGCCCAGCCACTCCACAGTATGTGGCATCCTCCCAGACCAGGGCATGAATCCATGTCCCTTGCATCGGCAGGTGGACTCTCAACCACTGCGCCACCAGGGAAGCCCATTTTTAGTACTTTTTAAATTCATTCTTAGAGTATCCATTTTCTCTGCTTACATTACCCATCTGTTCTTGCATGTTATCCACTTTTCCATTAAATCCCATATTAATCAGTTACTTTAATTCCCAGTCTGATCATTCCAAAATCTTGGCCATGTCTGAGTCTGTTTCTAATGCCTGCTTTGCATCTTCAAGCAGTGTCTTTTGCCTTTTAGAATATCTGATAATTTACTTTTGAAAACCATACATGACATACTGGGTTAAAGGAACTGAAGTAAATAAGCCTTTAATGTGAGGCTTTATGTTTATCCTGCTAGAAGTTAGGCTGTGTTTACTGTTTGTTATGATAATAGGTACAAAAGGCCAAAATTTCCTTTAGTGTCTTTGTTTTGGTTCCCCTGCTGTCTCGAGGTTTTCCTAGACACTGCTTATTAGAGTCTGAGCCTTGAAGTTCTTTTGCCTACAATCCACTGTTGTTACACAGGAGCCTGATTCATATAGTGCAAAGGTGTGGTGGTAGGGGAAGCATTCTATAATGCCATGATTAGGTCCCAGTCTTTTAGTGAGTCTGTGCCCCTGGGCTGTGGGGTTCACAAGTTCTTCTCAGGTTTTTCCTTACCTATAGGTAACACAGGAAGGCTAGTGATGGCTGGAGTTAGCTATTTCCCTTCCTCCACATCAAGGGCTAAGGAGGCTAGAGTTGGGTATTTCTCTTTCCTCAGGTTGACTAGACTCTGGCAAAAATAGTTTCTTTTGAGGACAAACTTTTATAAAGGAGCACAGAATGCTCTGAACATATTTTAAAATGGTTACTTTTTCCCTCTCCCTGCTAGAAGTACAAGGAAATTTTCTAATATTCACCTCTGAAAACCTGGTGAGGTTCCTGAAGGTAAAACTCATAACAGTGTGGAGACCTCCATAAGAAGGGGTCCCTGGAGTTTCTAACTCTGAAGCTAGTCCACACTGAGCCTACAGAAATTCATCAATTACTATTTCAGTTTTCCCTCCTGTACTGGCTCCAGTGGCTGACTTCTGCTTCTGAGCTTCTTCTCCTGGTAAGCTGTGATTCTTGGTATCTGCCTCTCTCTCCAGTTTGGGGGGGAAGTTGTTTCTTCTATGACCTCAATTCTCTGAAGGATGAAAGAAGAGTTGCTGGTTTTCAGTTTGTTCAGCTTCTTTGCTTTTGTGAGGATGGCAGTGATGACTTCCAAGCTTTCTAGATGTTGGACTAGAAACTGAATCATAAGGAAAAATTATAAACAATTGTTTGCCAACAAAATGAGATAAGTTAGATAAAATGGGCAAATTCCAAGAAAGACATAAACTATCAAAACTGACTGAAAAAGAAGTAGATACTCTGAATAAACCTATAACAAAGAGATTGAATTAGTAATTTTTAAACCTCCCACAAAGAAAACCCCAGCTCAGATGTCTTCACTGTTGAATTCTACCAAATATTTAAAGAAGAATTAGGGCTTCCCTGGTGGCGCAGTGGTTCAGAGTCCGCCTGCTGATGCAGGGGACACGGGTTCATGCCCGGGTCCAGGAAGATCCCACATGCCGCAAAGCGGCTAGGCCCGTGAGCCATGGCTGCTGAGCCTGCGCGTCCGGAGCCTGTGCTCTGCAACGGGAGAGGCCACAACAGTGAGAGGCCCGCGCAACGCAAAAAAAAAAAAAAAAAAAAAAAAGGATTAATACAATTTTTCACAAACTCTTCCAAAAAGTAGAAAAGTAGAGACCCCTTCCCAAATCATTCTATGAAGCCAGTATTAACCTGATACCAAAACCAGACAAAGATATCACAAGAAAATAAAACTACAGACCAATATCCCTTATAAATATAGATGCATAATTCCTCAACAAAATACTAGCAAACCAAATCCAGCATAAAATAAAAAGAACTACATACCATGACCAACTGGGATTTATCCTAGGAACACAAAGTTTGTTTAACATCTGAAAATCAATCAGTATAATATACCATATTAATAATGAACAAAATCCACATGAGCATCTCAGAAGCATTTGACAAAACCCAAGAGATTTCATGATAAAAACATTCAGCAAACTAGGAATAGAAGGGAACTTCTGCAACCTAATAAAAGTATCTATGAAAAACCACAACTAACATCATATTTAATGACAAACGATTTAATACATTTCCATTAAGATTAAGAATAAGACAAGAGGGCTTCCCTGGTGGTGCAGTGGTTGAGAGTCCGCCTGCCGATGCAGGGGACACGGGTTCGTGCCCCGGTCCGGGAAGATCCCACATGCCGCAGAGCAGCTAGGCCCGTGAGCCATGGCCGCTGAGCCTGTGCGTCCGGAGCCTGCGCTCCGCAAGGGGAGAGGCCACAACAGTGAGAGGCCCGCATAACGCAAAAAAAAAAAAAAAAAAAAGAATAAGACAAGAATGTCCACACTTGCCATTTCTGTTCAACATCATACTGGAGGTTCCAGCTTACTCTTGTATATAGAAAAGCCTAAAGAATCCATGAAGAACTATTAGGGCTAATAAGCAAGCTCAATAAAGTTGTGGAATATTAGATCAATATGCATTGATAAATATCAGTTGTAGTTCTGTACACTAGCAAGAAGCAATCAAAAATAAAAATTAAGAAAACTATTCCATTTAGAATAGCATTGAAAAGAATAAAATACTTAGAAATAAAAAACAAAAGATGTAGACACTCAAAAGTATTTAGAAAACATCATTGAAAGAAATTTTAAAATATGAAAATAATTGGGAAGACATCTCATATTCATGGACTGGAAGACTTGATTTTTTTTTTTCTTTTTGCAGTACGCGGGCCTCTCACTGCTGTGGCCTCTCCCGCTGCGGAGCACAGGCTCCGGATGCGCAGGCTCAGTGGCCATGGCTCACAGGCCCAGCTGCTCTGCGGCACGTGGGATCCTCCCAGACCGGGGCATGAACCCGTGTCCCCTGCATCAGCAAGCGGACTCCCAACCACTGCGCCTCCAGGGAAGCCCCCAGAAGACTTGATATTTTTAAGATGGCAATATACTACAAATTGATCTAAACTCGATATAATCCCAACAAAATCCCAGTTGGCTTTTTTTGGGCAAAAATTTAAATTGGTAGAATTTTGGCTAAAATTCATATGTACTCAGAATAGCCAAAACAATCTTGAAAACAGAAAACAAATTTGGAGGACTCAACTCTTTCTAATTTCAAACTTACTATAAAGCTACAGTAATCAAGACTATGATATTAGCACACAAGAATAGACCTACAGATCAACAGAATAGAATTAAGAGTTGAGAAATAAACCTTACATTTATGGCCAATTTGTTTTCAACAGGGTTACCAAGACAATGAAATGGGGATAGAATAGTCTTTTCAACAAATGACCCTGGGACAACTGGATATCCATACAAAAAAGAATGAGCTTGACCCCCTTCTTTACATCATACATAGTAATTAACTCAGAATGGATCATAAACCTAAATATAAGAGCTAAAACTATAAAACTCTTGGAAAAAACATAGGAATAAATCCTCATGACCTTCGATTGGGCAGTGGTTTCTTAGATATCACAACAAAAGCACAGCAACAAAAGAAAAATAGATAAATAGATTTAAAATATCAAAGCTAAACACTTTCATGCTACAAATGATCTCATCAAGAAAGTGAAAAGAAAATCAACAGAATGGGTGAAATATAGTCAAATAATAGATCTGATAAAGGACTTGTCCTTAAAAAATTAAAAAAAGAAGGAACACTTACAAATCAATAAAAAGCCCAATTTTTAAAATAGCCAAAGGATCTGAAGAGACAGTTCTCCAAAGAAGATATATACAAATGGTTAACAAGCACATGAAAATGCAAATCAAAACCACAAAAATACTTGCCATAATGGCTACAGTCAAAAAGACCAACAATAATAAGTGTCAGTGAGAATGTGGAGAAATTGGAACCTTCAATGCACTGTTGCTGGGAATGTAAAATGATGCAGCCACTTTGGAAAACAGTTTGGCAAATTTTCAAAAAGTTATTAAAGAGAGAGAGTTACCACATGACCTAGAAATCTCCTTATATACACTCCTAGCTCTATACCCAAGATAATGTATACCCTGTAGCATGGCTGGATTCAAGTGCTCCCACCATGTCATCAGGACTTTCAGTAGATGGATGTATGATTGATGATAGATAGATAGATAGACAGACAGACAGATAGATAGATAGATAAATTGGATTTATCCCAGTTCTGCTTTCCTTTGTGTTGACCGTGCTGTCTGACCCATCAAGAAGACCACCAGCCACTCTAGGTCTACAGTCTTACAGTTTACCCCTTTACCCACTCCAGTGGAAAGGGCACCTTTCGCAATACTTACAGACAAGGTCACCAGACTGCTTCTCAATGGCCTGCTTGGGACACTTGTCCATCACTCAGTCAATAACAGTGGCATGGACACCAGACTCTGATTGATCTGACCTGGCTGTCATGTTCATCTCTAGGTGTGCGATGGGGAAACTCAGATGAAACATGGACTGACATGCACTGTTGGTCCCCCTAAGGAACTGTAAGATGCTGATAACAAAGTGGGTATGGGTGTTGGGATCCACCACAGTAGCTGAAAGTATAATTTAGAAGCAAGTTGTTGTTAAACCTTCTGAGCTTAGGAAAGAAAAGACCTATTACGATCACTGGAAATGCTTTTTAAACCTATCTGAAAAAAAAGTATGTGACCAAGTTTGAATAACGAACTTTAATTTAAATACCCTACTGCACAGATGGTGCCTCATGAAAGAAATTTTAAATGATAGCAAACTTTAGAAGCCCTTTATGGTTTCAGTAAATCTAGTCTTCATGATTATATGGCTGGACTTGGTACAATTTTGACATATAGTATCTATTGGAAACTTTCCATTTCATCATACTATACACATAAGCTTGACTTCAATGGCAGAAAGGGAGAGGTGGAGCAGTCCAATCTCTTCCCTAAATAGAATGGGGGGCTGGGGGAGGGAGGAGGACTGCAAATACAAGAGTGTTTAAGGATATTGTGTTACAATGTTTCCTGGTGTATAAACCGCAGAGCAAAGCAGGCTCATGTCTCTGCCTGCTTCACACTGAAAAGTTGCAGCTTGGGACCAGTCCCAGAGTCATTTTCTGGGTGGTTGAGTTTCAATCTGGCTTCTGTGATCTTAGCATCTGTAATCTTTGTCATCTTGGTGTAAGACTTCCAGGAAAGTTTTTTAATTAACATTTTATCAAAAACATACACATAGGGGACTTCCCTGGCGGCACAGTTGTTACGAATCCGCCTGCGAATGCAGGGGACATGGGTTCAAGCCCTGGTCCAAGAAGGTCCCACATGCTGCAGAGCAACTAAGCCCGTGTGCCACAACTACTGAGCCTGCACTCTAGAGCCCACAAGCCATAACTACTGAAGCCCGTGCGCCTAGAGCCCATGTTCCACAACAAGAGAAGCCACCATAGTGAGAAGCCCGTGTACCGCAACGAAGAGTAGCTACTGCTCACTACAACTAGAGAAAGCCCGTGCACAGCAACAAAGACCCAACTCGCCAAAAATAAATAAATTTATACATTAAAAAAAAACATACACATAGGTTCCTTAAGTAGCCTAGTACTGATCAACTGTTCAGGACTTTTCCATAGCTTAGCTTTTTTTTTTTTAACATCTTTATTGGAGTATAATTGTTTTACAATGTTGTGTTAGTTTCTGCTGTATAACAAAGTGAATCAGATATACGTATACTTGTATCCCCATATCCCTTCCCTCTTGCATCTCCCTCCCACCCTCCCTATCCCAGCCTCTAGGTGGTCACAAAGCACCGAGCTGATCTCCCTGTGCTATGCGGCTGCTTCCCACTAGCTATCTATTTTACATTTGGTAGTGTATATATGTTCATGCTACTCTCTCACTTCGTCCCAGCTTACCCTTCCCCTCCCTGTCCTCAAGTCCATTCTCTACATCTGCATCTTTATTCCTGTCCTGCCCCTCAGTTCATCAGAACCTTTTTTTTTTAGATTCCATATATATGTGTTAGCATATAGTATTTGTTTTTCTCTTTCTGACTTACTTCACTCTGTATGACAGACTCTAGGTCCATCCACCTCACTACAAATAGCTCAGTTTCATTTCTTTTTATGGCTGAGTAATATTCCATTGTATATGTGTGCCACATCTTCTTTACCTGTTCATCTGTCAATGGACATTTAGGTTGCTTCCATTACCTGGCTATTGTAACTGCTACAATGAACATTGTGGTACATGACACTTTTTGAATAATGGTTTTCTCAGGGTATATGCCCAGTAATGGGATTGCTGGGTCATATGGTAGCTCTATTTTTAGTTTTTTAAGTAAATTCCATACTGTTCTCCACAGTGGCTGTATCATTTAGATTCCCACCGACAGTGCAAGAGAGTTCCCTTTTCTCCACACCCTCTAAAGCATTTATGGTTTGTAGATACTTTTGATCATAGCCATTCTGACTGGTGTGAGGTGATACCTCATTGTAGTTTTGATTTGCATTTCTCTAATGATTAGTGACATTGAGCATCCTTTCATGCGTTTGTTGGCAATCTGTATATCTTCTTTGGAGAAATGTCTACTTAGGTATTCTGCCCATTTTTGGATTGGGTTGCTTGTTTTTTTGATATTGAGATGCATGAGCTGCTTGTAAATTTTGGAGATTAATCCTTTGTCAGTTGCTTCATATGCAAATATTTTCTCCCAGTCTGAGGGTTGTCTTTTCGTCTTGTTTATGGTTTCCTTTTCTGTGCAAAAGCTTTTAAGTTTCATCAGGTCCCATTTGTTTATTTTTGTCTTTATTTCCATTCCTCTAGGAGGTGTGTCAAAAAGGATCTTGCTGTGATTTATGTCATAGAGTGTTCTGCCTATGTTTTCCTCTAAGAGTTTGATAGTGGCTGGCCTTACACTTAGGTCTTTAATCCATTTTGAGTTTATTTTTGTGTATGGTGTTAGGGAGTGTTCTAATTTCATTCTTTTACATGTAGCTGTCCAGTTTTCCCAGCACCACTTGTTAAAGAGACTGTCTTTTCTCCATTGTATATTCTTGCCTCCTTTATCAAAGATAAGGTGACCATATGTGCGTGGGTTTATCTCTGGATTTTCTATCCTTTTCCATTGATCTATATTTCTGTTCTTGTGCCAGTACCATACTGTCTTGATTACTGTAGCTTTGTAGTATAGTCTGAAGTCAGGGAGCCTGATTCCTCCAGTTCTGTTTTTCTTTCTCAAGATTGCTTTGGCTATTCGGGGTCTTTTGTGTTTCCATACAAATTGTGAAATTGTTTATTCTAGTTCTGTGAAAAATGCCATTGGTAGTTTGATAGGGATTGCACTGAATCTGTAGATTGCTTTGGGTAGTATAGTCATTTTCACAGTGTTGATTCTTCCAATCCGAGAACATGGTATAGCTCTCCATCTGTTGGTATCATCTTTAATTTCTTTCATCAGTGTCTTATAGTTTTGTGAATACAGGTCTTTTGTCTCCTTAGGTAGGTTTATTCCTAGGAATTTTATTCTTTTTGTTGCAATGGTAAATGGGAGTGTTTTTTTAATTTCTCTTTCAGGTTTTTCATCATTAGTGTATAGGAATGCAAGAGATTTCTGTGCATTAATTTTATATCCTGCTACTCTACCAGATTCATTGATTCGCTCTAGTAGCTTTCTGGTAGCATCTTAAGGATTCTCTATGTATAGTACCATGTCATCTGCAAACAGTGACAGATTTATTTCTTCTTTTACAATTTGGATTCCTTTTATTTCTTTTTTCTTCTCTGATTGCCATAGCTAAAACTTCTAAAACTATGTTGAATAATAGCGGTGAGAGTGGGCAACCTTGTCTTGTTCCTAATCTTAGAGGAAATGGTTTCATTTTCTCACCATTGAGAACGATGTTGGCTGTGCATTTGTCATATACGGCCTTTATTATGTTGAGTTTGGTTTCCTCTATGCCCACTTTCTGGAAAGTTTTTTTTATCATAAATCGGTGTTGAATTTTGTCAAAAGCTTTTTCTGCATCTATTGAGATTTATCATATGGTGTTTATCCTTCAATTTGTTAATGTGGTGTATCCCATTGATTGATTTGCATATATTGAAGAATCCTTGCATTCCTGGGATAAACCACACTTGATCATGGTGTATGATCCTTTTAATGTGCTGTTGGATTCTGTTTGCTAGTATTTTGTTGAGGATTTTTGCATCTATGTTCATCAGTGATATTGGCCTGTAGTTTTCTTTTTTTGTGACATCTTTATCTGGTTTTGGTATTAGGGTGATGGTGGCCTCGTAGAATGAGTTTGAGAGTGTTCCTCCCTCTGCTGTATTTTGGAAGAGTTTGAGAAGGATAAGTGTTCATAGCTTAGCATTTTATACATATTAAATTTTCTTTGCAAATAGAGGTCAGATCCTGCCTTGCATTTTTTGTAGCTTCAATAGCAACTCTGCAGAGTAGATGTAAAATAACATTTTTTAACTAATGCCAGTTCAATTTTTGAGAACGTTACCTTGCATGGGAATATTACTACTGCTGCTACTACTAAGAATAATAATAACAGCACGTCTTATGTTATTAAATACCATCCATTTACTAACCACTTACATGAACTAATTTAATTTTCACATGGCTTTCAGAGGATGGTACAATTTCAACAATGAGGAAACTCAGAGAAGTAAAGTAACTTACCCGACATCACACAGCTAATAAGGGATGAAGCCAAAACTTAAACTCGTATTCTGATCAGTGCTTTTCACCACCTTGCTGGTATCTGAGGGGAGTCTCTAAGTTACTATATTTATCAGGAAACCTGGTGACTCTATCGTGAGACCTAGTTACTGCAATGACTAGAAAGCACACATGTGAAACAATACACACACACACACACACACACATCCCATGTGTGTCCACAATGCTCTCACACACATACGCTGCTTCTTCCCTGGCCAATCTTACCTCTCTCTCTCTCTCTCTCTCATCTCTTCACTTCCTCAGAAAGGCAGCCAATGATGTCAGATGTAGAGTCAGAACTCCATGCCATTTACTTCTCAGGCGACCACTGGTAAATCACGCTAGCCCTCAACTTTCAGTATTTGTGAAATATCCTGCCTCCTTCACAGTATCCTGTGAGCAACAAATAAGCTCATGTTGGGGCAGGAGTCTTGGATGTACAGTTGCAGAACTTGTATCTGAGGAAGATGTAACATTCTTTTGCCTTTCTTGGAGTGACTAAAGAAACCAGGCCCCTCAGCCCTGCTCATTGCCCTCAGGAGCCCTTGATACCCAGAGGGCTAGCCACATCATTCATTCATTCATCCTCCCCATCTCTGAGGAGAAGAATGTAAAAGGGCTAAAAAAATAAAGTCCAGAGTTAGGTCCCCATACTCCCCTCTACACCAGCCTAAAGGGGCACATTCCAAGGTCTTTCTGCTCCTTGATGGGTATTCTGGATCTAAAAATTCAAACAGTCACTGAGACTCCACAGCAGCCAGCTTTCTGAAAGGAATATAGTCCCCTCTACCAACCTAGTGTGAGGAACTGGTGGGGATCTTCTCCTGACTTTTGAGGTTATGGAAATGACAGTAGACAGAGAGTAATCCCTGTTGAAAGAGAAGGTCCCACATTTCCCAGGGCTGGATTCAAAGAAAGCTCCAGTACTCAGAGGAGAACCATAGACCTGGCTACCAGGCCTTCATCAGGAAGAGATGAAAGACAAGGTGTGGGAACTCAGAGAGACTGTGAGATAGAAGACAGAGGGTTTCCCTCTCAAGGCCGAGGAAGTGGATGCCCCCAGTGATTCGTTCATCACATTTTGGGGCACTGCAAGAAAGGGAGGCTGGGATTTTGGTTGGTTGGTTTCTTAGCCCTTGGACTTCCTGAGCTTCCCAGGTAGTAAGAACTGAGGACAAATGGCCAGACTGAGATTGCCAGTTTCCAGAGGAACTAAAGATAGACATAGCTCTGCCTGCGGGCCCAGCAATGAGGCCATGGAGTGTAGAGACTAGGCTGCAGGCTTCCCTGACACCACTGAGGCACAGGCCAAACTGGAGAGACATCAGCAGAAATGGTACCAGGCCATCAACTGGTGGTGAGAGGGGGGAATGTCTGAAAGATGTGGTCAAGCTTGCAAAGCTCAGAAGCTGCTCAGGCCCCAGCCAAAGCCCTGGGGGCCTTTGGGGTTTCCACCCCTCCATGCCAAGGCTCAGATCAACAAGCTGCACCAATGTAATGACCGCCTGAAAAGAGGCAAACGAGCTCCCTGCTGGCAATCAGGCAGGAATAACCTCCCCTCCCACCCCACCTATCACCACAGAGGGAAATACATGGGGAAGGGAGGGTGTACAGAAGGCAGGCCACATCTTTACCTCCTCTCCAAGCCACTGGGGCCGTGAATACAACCAGTGCCAGGAGGAAGGCAAAGAGCTTTGGATGGAATCTGCGATTGAAGCTGAAATTGCAGAATGAATTAGAGTAAATTCCAATAACTAGAAAGAGACTGTTCTAATAAGCAGAAGTGGATGAAAAGTTATGGAATCCAACTGAGAGGTTGCTAAGGGAACCTGCTGCCCCAGCAGGAGGGGAGGGATCGTGGTCGACAGAGCACAGCTGGTAGGAGTTATTGGAAAACTACGCTGTTTCATGTTTATTCACCAATAGTGTGAGACCTCCCTATCTAACCCCTGATACACCAACGGTGAGTTTAAAGCACATCCATCATCACCCATATGGGCCAAGGGTCAAGGCTGTGAGGGTAGTGATTAGGTGTATAGTGTCTGGAGTCAGTGAGAACTAGTGTGAGACCCAGCTCCACTGCTTGCTAGCTGTGTGATCTTGGACAAGTTCAACTACTCTATGCTTCCGTTTCCTCATTCATACATGGAGATATTATAGAGTTCTTAGGAGAGAGCTCATATAAAGCATTTAGCCCAGTGTCTGGTAAATGGTGAGTCCTTAAATATTAATTATTGTCCTTATTAGTTTTCTATTTTAAACAGCTTTATTGAAGTATGATTTACATACTATAAAATTCACCATCATAAGTGTACAGTTTGATAATTAAAGTAACTTTAAATGGTCATACAATCACCACAATTTTTATAAAATCCAATTTTAGAACACTTCCATTGCACCAAAAAGTTCCCTCCTTTCTTTTTTTTAATTGAAGTATAGTTGGTTTACAATATTGTGTTAGTTACTGCTGTACTGCAAAGTGATTCAGTTATACATATATATACTTTGTTTTATTCTTTTCCATTATGGTTTATCATAGGATATTGAATATAGTTCCCTGTACTGTACAGTAGGGCCTTATTGTTTATCCAACTATAGCCAAAAGCTTACACCTGCTGACACCAACCTCCCACTCCATCCCTCCCCCAAGCGCCTCCCCCTTGGCACCCACCAGTCTGTTCTCTATGTCTGTGATTCGGTTTCTGTTTCATAGATAGGTTCACTTGGGTCATATTTTAGATTCCACATGTAAGTGATATCATATGGTATTTGTCTTTCTCTTTCTGTATTGTCCTTATTATTGATCTCTGCTCAGAAACCCACAGAATGTTCCATATGCTGCCATCTTCCTCCTCATTTAGCACTCCTTCTGCTCTTTGATCTCTTGGCTTTCTGGCCACCATCCTCTCTGACCTCTCCTTCTTTTGTCTGGCCACACCACAGGGGATATGGGATCTTGGTTCCCTGACCAGTGGTCAAACCCACACCCCCTGCAGTGGAAGCTCGGAGTCTTAACCATTGGACCACCTAACCCTCTCATTCTTAATCTCCTTGTCAGCATCTCGGCATCTACCAACATCTTTGGGCTCATTCCTGGCCCTCTCCCCTCTCCCCTCCACAGTCCACGTGTATTCTCACCACTTTAAATACCACCTACAGGCCCCCAGCCCCCCAAATCACAGCTCAAACCCAGGTCGTTTCCCTGAGTCTTGGGCTTCCAGACCTCCTGCTGACTTGACAGCTCCTCTAGACGTCTCATGGACACCTCAAACTTAAAATATCCAAGTAGGAGCTCTCGGTCTGCCCTCCCCACCACTCCCTACACCTGGTCTTCCCACCTGACCCGCCCCCCTGTCCTTGAGCCCAGCTGCTTGCTCAAACCAGAAACCAAGGAGTAATCCTCTAAACCTCTCTCTCCATCACCCTTCACCACCAATCCATCACCAAGTACTCTTAGTTCTACATCCAAAATATACCCTTAATCCATTCACTTCTCTCCATGTCCACTCCCACCACCACAGTGCTTAGCTCTCACAAAGGCAACTGCAAGAGATTCCTAACTGGTCTCCTTGCTTTCACTTTTTTTTACTTTATTTTATGGTAAAATACCTATGACAGAAAATTTACCATGTTAACCATTGTAACATGTACAATTCAGCAGCATTTAGTACATTCACAATGCAACCATCACCACTATCGTTCCAAAACATTTTCATCACCCCAAAAGGAAACCTCATATCCATTAAACAGTCACTCCCATCCTTCCCACCCCCAGCTCCAGGCAACCACTAATCTGCTTTCTGTCTCCACAGATTTATCTACTCCGGACATTTCATGTAATTGGAATCACACAATAGGTGACAGTTTGTGGCTGGCTTTTTTTGTTTAGCATCATGTTTTCAAGGTTCGTCCATGTTGCAACATGTATCAATACTTCACTCCTTTTTATTCCTTGCTTTCTTTCGCTCTCACCCTCTATTTTCACAAAGATGCCCAAGTAATCTCATAAAAATATTATTCTCTTGTTTAAAACTTTTCATCGGCTGTCCATCACACTTAGGTTAAAGCATAGATTTCTAACCTGACCTTCGAGGACCTGTGTCCCCTGGCCTTTGCCTATCACTTTGCCATCATCTCCCCCCAGCTCCCTTTTTCTAGCTGCATTGATCTCGGCTCTTTTGAAGCTCTTCCCTGGGCACGTATTTCTTCCACCTGAGATGCTCTTCCCTCCCTTCTTTGCCTTCCTCAGAGAAATCTTCCCTGACCCCTTAATCTAAATTACTTTGCCCCACTTCTTCTCAGAGTACCCTATCTTGCTTTATAGCACACACCACAATTTGTCGTTGAGCGGTTGAGTTTAACAGTCATCTGTTTAATAGTCTGTTTAATATTCACCTTCCCTCGTAGACTGTAAGCTCCACGAAGTCAGGAACCAAATCTCTCTTCCTTACCAGTGTTACCTCACAGTCTAGAACTGTGCCTACCACACAGTAGCTGCTCCAAAAATATTGGTGACTGAGTAAATGAACGAATGGGTTTTCCAGAGCAGAAAGAATGGGAAACAGTAATTCGACCACTTCTGCTATTAGAGAGCCTAATTAAACATTGCTCAGATGGCCCTCAGCCCCCATTTACCCTTATCATCACCACTATCATCAACAGCAACCTCCTGCCGACCTAGGGGTGGCTGCACTGTGACAGCCTCAGAAAAAAAGCACACTTTCTGGGTAATTCCAGATTTCCTCCTACAATTTTCACTCCAGGCAGCTAGAAGCTAGAGGCCAGCAGCCAGCCCATGAAGAATGACTGCCAGGGAACAGAGAGAAACTGTGGGATGATTTCCTGGCTTCTATCCTTTGGTTGGCCAAGTCACTCTTAGAGCCACGGTCCTCAAACTTCCCTGCTCGCAGTGCTCTTCCATGAGACCAAGACGCTTCCCTCGCAGCTCCTGCTTACCCTCTTGAAAGAAACAGAGAATTCAGGAGAAGATTGGCCTTGCTTTAACTGAGACACCAAATGAGGCCCGTCATAAAGTAATCACTAATTTACACCAGCGACAAAACTTAACTTTAATGTTAACCCTGCAGGAGACCAGCCTAGCAGACCACCAGGGAACCTGGACCACACTTTGAGAACATCTCTCTAAAAGAATGTGGGAATTTCTTGCTAACCTCCCTGACTCTATTATTGTGGTCCCTGATGAACACTAACCCAGTTAAGCTAAAATCATTTTTAACAAAGAGCAAAGCCAGCCCTGCTCTGGGCAGGTCACCACGCTCTTCACTGTCAGCAGAGCATCCCTGTCTTTAGTGTCTCTGTCAGCTGGCATCATCTTCCTCCTCTTCTGATGTGGTTCCCCATCTGCACATGTCCTGGCTGAGTACATCTGGAATTAACAAACTAGGTCCATTACTTCTAGCTCTCTGGGGCTTAAAAACAATCAGTGGCCACAAGTGGGCTTTAAAAACAATAAAAGACCACAGCATTTAGACCATAGCTTTTAGCATTCTTCACCCTGGCTCACCCCTGCAAAGGAGCCCCAAGTCCCATAGAACACTGGGTAATACATTCAGCTAGTCCATCAGCAAACATTTGCTGAGCCTTAGCAAGTGCCAGGCACTGGGTTGGAGACCAAGGATACAATGGTAAACATGACACATACAGTTTTTGTCCTGATGGAGTTTACAGCCTAGTTGAGAATAAATAAGTAAATCACTATTCAACTTAGTAATTGCTACGATAGGGAGATAAAGGATCCTTGAGAGCTCATAGGAGGGACCAGTCGTCAAGACTTGGGGAAGGAAGTCAGAGAAGGCTGCCTGGGAGAAGTGAAATCTAAGCAGAAGGGTGAAGGATAAGTAGGAACAACAAATGAAGTGGATGTGCTAGAGTAAAAAATGTGCAAGATAGAGGGAACACACGTTCAGGGGATCAGCAGTAAAAGAAGTTAAGGAACTAAAATGGAGGTTAGACTGGATGGTGGGGAGAAGAGTTAGGAGAAACGATGCTGGAAAGCTAAGAAGCAGACAGATCTTGCAGGGTCTTGTAAGTTACTTCAAAGAGTTTGACATTTATTCTAAGGGTACTGAGGAGCCAGAACAGGATTTGAAACAAGGGAGGGGAAAATTCGCATTTTCCAAAGTTCTCTTTGACTGCAAGGTGACCAGTGTGTTAGCGAGGAACAGTAATGGCGGTGGAGACCAGCTCAAGGCTCTTCCAAAGCCAGGTGGGTGATCATCGATAATTGCCTCTGCTAGGATAGTGAATGTCAGCTGGTATGGAGGAAAGAGGACAGAGGTATTTTGGAGCGAGAAGACTTGGTGATAGGATGGATGGGGGTGGGGGGGTTGGTTGGAGGAAAGAGGAATCATGATGACACTCTGGCCCTAGCAAATAAGTGAATGATCATGTAATTAACGGACATAGAGAACTCCAGAAGAGGAGCTGGTTTGGAAGGAAGAGAAGTTCAGTTTCGCACATGTTGGTCTGTAGGTGCCAGAAGGACATTCATGTATGGTTCTCATGTAGGTAGTTGGGTCCAGAGCTCAAGAGAGAAATCGTTTGGCTCTATGGCCACATTTGGGAGTCAGGAGCATGAATGTGCATTTTGAAGCCGTGGTAGTTAACAAATCCCCTCAGGGAAACCACTTCCTAACGTTAGCTACAATGAAGCAGAACCTGAAGGGTAAGTGGGATGAACAAGTGCAGTAGAGGAGTACGAAGCAAAAGTCTTCCAGACAAAGGGAGCAGCCCATGAAAATGACCAGAACTGAGAGAATTTGGGGAACTAAAATCAGATTAGTACTATAAAAAGATAAGAGGGCCCCTAGGACAGAACTCCTAGGAGCACCAACGTTCAAAGACTGGGCAGAAGAAAAGTCTGAAAAGGAGACTAAAGACTAAGAAATAGGAGCAAAACATGAAAGTCAGGGAAATCAATAATTCAAGATAACGGTCAACAGGGTCGACTGGTGTCAGGAGGCTGCCTCCCCAGTGCCTGGAACCGTATTCCATAAATAGTTGTTACATGAAAAGAATGTGCACTGAAGTTAGCAACAGAACTCTTGGTGACCTAGAAAAAGGACTTTCACTAGGGCGGGAACCAGGTATGGTGGAGTGAAGAGTGAATATGGGGTAAGGAAGTGAGTGTTGACAACCCCTCCAAGAGTTTCAGCTAAATCCCAAGTTCTCACCATGACCTAAGAGGCCCCTGCCCACACCTCTAACTTCAAACACAAGCTGACCTGGTGCCATCACCTTCTTGTTCAGTAGGACTCAGCCACGTGATCCCTCCTTCAGGTCCACGTCCAAACTCAGAGGCCTCACCCACACTGTTCCTTCTGCTGGAGTTCACTCTTCCCTCCACCCCATCCCAACCCACAGCCCAACCAACTTCTACTCATCCTTCAAGGCTCAGCTGTCCTCAGTGAAGGCTTCCTGACTCCCCATATGCTCCCCCAATCCCATGATGCTAAGTTCCATCATTACACCATCCTGTTGCACACTGAGCTTCCCCTCTGTATCACTTAACCCGAGTGCAGTGAATTATTTGTGCAGATATTTAAGATTTATCTCCCCAACTAGACCATAAGCTCCCCATCTAGGCTAGTCCCTAAGGGCAGGGACTGAACCCCAGGCCTGAAACAGTGACCAACACATAGTAGGCACTCAATAAACATTGAATGAATAAATTAATAAATGAGCAAGTAAAGGGATAAAATAGTAGTTTGAAGGAGGCTAGAGATCAAGGAAAGGCTTTTTTTTTTAATGGGAGAGACTAAGGTTCGTTGAAATGTCCATATGAAGGGACCAGGGGAGAGGGAGGGGAGATAACCAAGAAAGCAAAATATCTGAGGAGGCATAAGAGGATGACAGTGGGTGGAACAGGTGGAGGGATGGTCCTTAGATGGGAGGAGAACCACCTTTTTCACTGAAGCAGGAAAGGAGGGAGGATGGGTGAGGGTACAGTCTTAGTGGCAGGAAGTGGAGGGGGTACCTATCTAAGGGCTTGTTCTGTGAAATCAAAGTTTAAACCTTGGTTTCTCTTGATCCTAAATAGTCACATGCTTATTTGAATAGTCCCTTCAAACTTTACTTTGAAATAGACAAAAATTAAAGGAGCCACATAGGACTTCCCTGGTGGCGCAGTGGTTGAGAGTCTGCCTGTCGATGCAGGGGACACGGGTTCGTGACCCAGTCCGGGAAGATCCCACATGCCGCGGAGCAGCTGGGCCCGTGAGCCATGGCCGCTGAGCCTGCACGTCCGGAGCCTGTGCTCTGCAACGGGAGAGGCCACAACAGTGAGAGGTCCGCGTACCGCAAAAAAAAAAAAAAAAGAGCCACATAAACAAAGGAGATGGAAGAAGAGGATGGATTTGAGGTACATTCTGGAGCTATCTGGTGATGGACTGGATGAGAAGATAATAGTTTTTAATTTAGTTTTTGCCAAGGTTACATGCATACATAAAGACTCAAATCGTTCTATAAGACTTGTTGCTGCCAGTAGCTGTCTCTGCCCCCTTTATCTTTCCCCAGAGGCAACTAATTTCAATTCTTTCTGTGAGTTCTTTTGGTATTTATATCTATATCAATAAATAACATGTTTGTTTTTCTAATTCCTGATTATCCTTCCCACTATGGAAGATGAGAATTTAGCCCTTTTTTGCCAAATTTCTTCACCCCTGCCACACACATGCACTCCTTCTGCTCCCCAATTCTCTATCTCAGTTTTTAGATAGATTGATGTTCTGTGTTTATATCTATGACTAAGTAAATGCAGTTTACAGATGAGCCATGGACTATCCTGTGATTACTGTCCTTTTCCTTGCCTGCACACATTTTTTATTTTGTCTGAAGTTAATAGTTATCTCATTTTCCTTTCTTGTTATTAATGTTGTTACCATTAATTCAGCTCCAAGCTCTCCTCTTCTCCATATATATACAACAGAGAGACTCTTAATTTCACCTTATTGAATAAATCTCTCCTGGGTCCTCCTGACCTGCTCCAGTTGCCCTCAACAACTTCTGGGTACATGGCTGTCACCATGGTCCTGGCGGTTCCCTTTTCCTCTCTCCTTTGTTGAATCTTCTGTTTCCTGTCTCCCATGTCTTCCTGTCTCTTGGTTTACACCCTCAGTTTGGTGGAGCATATCCTCCAGTAGCTTCCTGAGAAAGGGTGCATAGGAAGTAAAATGATTGAGACCCCGCCCAACTTAAAATGTCATTCACCAGCATAGAAGAAAATATATACACAGGATCATTTTAATAGAGGCAAACAGGTATTTGTAAAATTCAACATAAATTCATGATTTAAAAAGAAACCCTTGGGCTTCCCTGGTGGCGCAGTCGTTGAGAGTCCGCCTGCCGATGCAGGGGACGCGGGTTCGTGCCCCGGTCTGGGAGGAGCCCACATGCCGTGGAGGGGCTGGGCCCGTGAGCCATTGCCGCTGAGCCTGCGCGTCCGGGGCCTGCGCTCCGCAACGGGAGAGGCCACAGCGGTGGGAGGCCCGCGTACCGCAAAAAAAAAAAAAAAAAAAAAAAAAAAAAAAGAAACCCTTGGGACTTCCCTGGTGGCACAATAGTTAAGAATCTGCCTGCCAATGCAGGGGACACATGTTCTAGCCCTGGCCCGGAAAGGTCCCACATGCCGCGGAGCAACTAAGCCCGTGCATCACAACTACTGAGCCTGTGCTCTAGAGACCATGAGCCACAACTACTGAGCTTGTGTGCCACAAGTACTGAAGCCCACGTACCTAGAGCTTGTGCTCCACAACAAGAGAAGCCAACGCAATGAGAAGCCTGCACACTGCAACCAAGAGTAGCCCCCACTCGCCGCAACTAGAGAAAGCCCGCACACAGCAATGAAGACCCCAAAATAAATAAATATAAAAAGAAACCCTTGTTGAATAATGATTCACAGTAGCCAAAAGGTGGAAACAACCCAGGTGTCCATCAGCAGATGAATAGATTAACAAAAGGTGGTCTATACATACCATGGAATATTATTCATCTACAAAAGGGAATGAAATTCTGATACATACTACCACATGTATAAATCTTGAAAACATTATGCTAAGTGAAAGAATCTATATACAAAAGAACAAATATTATATGAACATTTGTATGAAATATCTAGAATAAGCAAATTTATAGAGACAAAGTAGATTAGAGGTTACAAGAGCCTGGAGGAAAGGGGAGTGGGGTGTGGTTACAGAGTTTCTTTTGGGGGTGATGAAAAAGTTTTGGAAAAACATAGTTGTGATGATTACACAACAGTGTGAACGTAATTAATGTCACTGAATTGTACCCTTAAAATAGTTAAAATGACAAATTTTGTATTATGTATATTTTACCATTAAAAAATTCCAAAAAATGCCTAGCAAATTAAGAATAAAGAAAACTTCCTGATAAGAAGTACCTATAAAATAATAACATTAAAAGATCATCCTAAATGGAAAAACATTAGAATAATTCACTTTAAATAAGAAATGAGACAAGACAGTCAAGTCTTTCTATTTCTATTCAGCATAGTATTAAAGACCCAGCCAGCACAAAAAGAGAAGAAAATGAAAGAAGGAATGGAAAGGAAAAAAATAGAACTGTTATTATTTTCAGATGATATAACTGTTTGCACAGGACAGCAAAAAAGATCTATGAGCAACTTATTAGAAATAATAAGCAAGTTTAGCAAAAGTCAAATGCATACTCTTGTATTCTTGGAATAAACAAACAGAAAACGTTATTAAAGAAAAGACAAAATTCACAATAGTTTCAAAGGACACCAAGAACCTAGAAATAAGTCTAAAAATACATATAATACTACAGAGAGAATTATAAAACTTTATGAGTAGCCAGTAAGATGACCCAAATAAATGAAAGGATATATCACATTGTGAATAGGAAAACAATAGCATAATGTTGCCCATCTCCCCAGTTCAATAAAGTTCCAATCAATATGTTAGCATGTATTTCTATAGAACTTGATAAGCTGATTATAAAATTTAAATAAAAGAGTAAAGGGGGGAAAATTGCCAAAACTTTTATGAAGAAGATGAACATGGAGGGAAAAATTGAAGAATTGCCCCACTAGATATGATGCTCTTTTTTTTGGTGAAACTACAGTAATTAAGACAAGATGCTATAGGCACTGGTACAGACAAATATAGAGTATGGTATTGAATACAGAGCTCAGATATAGACCCATACATATATGAGTCTTTGGTATACAACAGGGGTGGCCTGCCAAATCAGTGAGAAAATAAATAGAGTGGGATAAAAAAAAAGGTCTTCCATATGGAAAAATATGAAATTAAATCCCTATTCCACATCATGTCCTGAAATTAATTCCAGATGGATTGAGGCTTAACTATAAAAATTAAAACTCTTAACAAAATTCATAGGCAAATGTCTTTTAGACTTTGAGGTAGTGAAGAATTTCTTAAATAATATTTAAAAAGTGCTAACAATTTAAAATTTTTTACAAATTCAGGCATACTAAAATTAAGAACTTTTTGTCAAAAGAAAGTGAAAGCAGAGCCCGGAGGAAGATGGCGGAAGAGTAAGACGCGGAGATCACCTTCCTCCCCACAGATACATCAGAAATTCATCTACACGTGGAACAACTCCTACAGAACACCTACTGAACGCTGACAGAAGACCTCAGACCCCCCAAAAGGCAAGAAGCTCCCCACATACCTGGGTAGGGCAAAAGAAAAAAAGAATAAACAGAGACAATAGGATAGGGACGGGACCTGCACCAGTGGGAGGGAGCCGTGAAGGGGGGAAGGTTTCTACACACTACAAGCCCCTTCGCGGGCGGAGACTGCAGGTGGCGGAGGGGGAAAGCTTCGGAGTAGCGGAGGAGAGCACAGCAACAGGGGTGCGGAGGGCAAAGAGGAGAGATTCTGGCACAGAGGACCGGTGCCCTCAGGCACACACCAGCCCGAGAGGCTTGTCTGCTCGGCCGCCGTGGCGGGCGGGGCTGGGAGCTGAGGCTCGGGTATCGGCTTTCAGTCGGAGCGCAGGGAGAGGACTGGGGCTGGCGGCAGGAAGAGAGCCTGAAGGGGTTAGTGCACCACGGCTAGCCCGGAGGGAGTCCGGGGAAAGGGTCTGGAGCTGCTGAAGAGGCAAGAGACTTTTTTCCCTTTTGTTTCCTGGTGCGCGAGGAGAGGGCATTAAGAGGGCTGCTTGGGGAAGCGCCGGAGACAGGCACGAGCCGCGGGTAAGTCACGGACCTCGGAGACGGGCGTGGGCCGCCGCCGCCGCCGCCCGCCGCCGCCCGCCGCCGCCGCCGCCGCGGCCCGCCGCCGCCGCCGCTGCCGCCGCCGCCGCGGGGCCTGTGTGCGAGCGCGGGTCACTGTCCGCCCCGCCTTCCGGGGGGCCTGTGCACCCCGCCACTGCCGGGGTCCCCGAGACCCGGGGACGGCTTTCCCGGGAAAGCGCACGGAGCGCCTCGGGCTGCTGCAACGTCACGCCGGCCTCTGCCGCCGCAGGCCCGCACCACACTGCGCGCCCCTCCCTCCCCTCTGCCTGAGTGAGCCAGAGCCCCCGAATCAGCGGCTCCTTTAAACCCGTCCTGTCTGAGCGAAGAACGGACGCCCTCCGGCGACCTACGCGCAGAGGCGGGGCCAGGTGCAAGGCTGAGACCCGGGAGCTGTGAGAGCAGAGGCAGGGAAATCTCTCTGTGCAGCCTCGGAGGCAGAGGATTAAAGCTCCACGGTCCATTTGATGCGCCCTGCGTCTGTGGAGTGCATGAATGGACAGCGAATCATCCCAAATTGAGGAAGTGGACTTTGAGGACAAGATTTAAGACTTTCCCCCCTTTTCCTCTTTTTACAACGAATTATTCCAAATTAAGGAGGTGGACTTAGCAAGATTTCAGACTTCTCGCCCTTTTCCTCTTTTTACAACGAATTATCCCAAATTGAGGAGGTGGACTTGGAGAGCAAGATTTTTGATTTTTCCCCCTGCTCTCTTTTTGTGAATGTGTATGTGTAATCTTCTGTGTAAGATTCTCTCTGTATAGCTTTGCTTCCACCATATGTCCCAGGGTTCTATCGGTCCGGTTTTTTTTTTTTTTTCAATAATTACTTTCTAATTTTAATAACGCTACTATATTTCATACTTTATTCTATTTTACTTTACCTGCTCTTTCTTTTTTTCCTACTCTCCCTTCCTCCCTCCCTCCCTCCGCTCCTCCTTTCCTTCTTTTTCTTTCCTCCCTCCCACCCTTCTTCTTTCCACTTTCTTTTTCTTTCCTTCCTCCCTCCCTCCTTTCTTCCTTTCCTTCCTCCCTCCCTCCCTCCTTTCTTTCCTTCTTTCTTTCCATCCTTCCTCCCTCCCTCCCTCCTTTCTTTCTTCCTTCCTTCCTTCCTTCCTTTCTTCCCTTCTTCCTTTCTTTCCCTCTCTCTTTCTTTCTTCTACTAATTCTTTCTTTCTACTTTTTCTCCCTGTTATTCTGAGCCGGGTGGATGAAAGGCCCTTGGTGCTGCAGCCAGGAGTCAGTGCTGTGCCTCTGAAGTGGGAGAGCCAACTTCAGGACACGGGTCCACAAGAGACCTCCCAGCTCCACATAATATCAAGCAGCGAAAATCTCCCAGAGATCTCCATCTCAACACCAGCACCCAGCTTCAGTCAACGACCAGCAAGCTACGGTGTTGGTCACCCTATGCCAAGCAACTAGCAAGGCAGGAACACAACCCCACCCATTAGCAGAGAGGCTACCTAAAAACATAATAAGGCCATAGGCACCCCAAAACACACCACCAGACGTGGACCTGTCCACCAGAAAGACAAGATCGAGCCTCAACCACCAGAGCACAGGAATTAGTCCCCCCCACCAGGAAGCCTACACAACCTACTGAAACAACCTTAGCCACTGGGGTCAGACACCAAAAACAACGGGAACTACGAATCTGCAGCCGGCAAAAAGGAGACCCCAAACACAGTAACATAAGCAAAATGAGAAGGCAGAAAAACACACAGCAGGTGAAGGAGCAAGATAAACACCTACCAGACCTAACAAATGAAGAGGTAATAGGCAGTCTACCTGAAAAAGAATTCAGAATAATGATAGTAAAGCTGATCCAAGATTCTATTTCCAAGATCCATAATCTTGGAAATAGAATAGACAACATGCAAGAAACAGTTAACAAGGACCTAGAAGAACTAAAGATGAATCAAGCATCGATTAAAAACACAATAAATGAAATGAAAAATACTCTAGATGGGATCAATAGCAGAATAACTGAGGCAGAAGAACGGATAAGTGAGGTGGAAGATAAAATAGTGGAAATAACTGATGCAGAGAAAAATAAAGAAAAAAGAATGAAAAGAACAGAGGACAGTCTCAGAGACCTCTGGGACAACATTAAATGCACCAACATTCGAATTATAGGGGTTCCAGAAGAAGAAGAGAAAAAGAAAGGGACTGAGAAAATATTTGAAGAGATTATAGTTGAAAACTTCCCCAATATGGGAAAGGAAATAGTTAATCAAGTCCAGGAGGCACAGAGAGTCCCATACAGAATAAATCCAAGGAGAAATACACCAAGACACATATTAATCAAACTGTCAAAAATTAAACACAAAGAAATCATATTAAAAGCAGCAAGGCAAAAACAACAAATAACACACAAGGGAATCCCCATCAGGTTAACAGCTGATCTCTCAGCAGAAACCCTACAAGCCAGAAGGGAGTGGCAGGACATAATTAAAGTGATGAAGGAGAGAAACCTGCAACCTAGATTACTCTACCCAGCAAGGATCTCATTCAGATTTGATGGAGAAATTAAAACCTTTACAGACAAGCAAGAGCTGAGAGAGTTCAGCACCACCAAACCAGCTTTACAACAAATGCTAAAGGAACTTCTCTAGGCAAGAAACACAACAGAAGGAATATACCTACAATAACGAACCCAAAGCAATTAAGGAAATGGGAATAGGAACATACATATCAATAATTACCTTAAATGTAAATGGACTAAATGCTCCCACCAAAAGACACAGAGTGGCTGAATGGATACAAAAACAAGACCCAGGGGCCTCCCTGGTGGCGCAGTGGTTGAGAGTCCGCCTGCCGATGCAGGGGATACGGGTTCATGCCCCGGTCTGGGAGGATCCCATATGCCGCGGAGCGGCTGGGCCCGTGAGCCATGGCCGCTGGGCCTGCGCATCCGGAGCCTGTGCTCCGCAACGGGAGAGGCCACAACAGTGAGAGGCCCGCATACCGCAAAAAGAAAAAAAAAAAAAAAAAAAAAAAAACAAGACCCATATATATGCTGTCTACAAGAGACACACTTCAGACCTAGAGACACATACAGACTGAAAGTAAAGGGATGGAAAAAGATATTCCATGCAAATGGAAATCAAAAGAAAGCTGGAGTAGCAATTCTTATATCAGACAAAATAGACTTTAAAATAAAGACTATTAGAAGAGACAAGGAAGGACACTACATAACGATAAAGGGATCGATCCAAGAAGAAGATATAACAATTGTAAATATTTATGCACCCAACATAGGAGCACCTCAATACATAAGGCAAATACTAACAGCCATAAAAGGGGAAATCGACAGTAACACAATCATAGTAGGGGACTTTAACACCCCACTTTCACCAATGGACAGATCATCCAAAATGAAAATAAATAAGGAAACACAAGCTTTAAATGATACATTAAACGAGATGGACTTAGTTGATATTTATAGGACATACCATCCAAAAACAACAGAATACACATTTTTCTCAAGTGCTCATGGAACATTCTCCACGATAGATCATATCTTGGGTCACAAATCAAGCCTCGGTAATTTTAAGAAAATTGAAATTGTATCAAGTATCTTCTCCGACCACAATGCTATGAGACTAGACATCAATTACAGGAAAAGATGTGTAAAAAATACAAACACATGGAGGCTAAACAATACACTACTCAATAACGAAGTGATCACTGAAGAAATCAAAGAGGAAATTAAAAAATACCTAGAAACAAATGACAATGGAGACACGACGACCCAAAACCTATGGGACGCAGCAAAAGCAGTTCTAAGGGGGAAGTTTATAGCAATACAATCCCACCTTAAGAAACAGGAAGCATTTCGAGTAAACAACCTGACCCTGCACCTAAAGCAATTAGAGAAAGAAGAACAAAAATACCCCAAAGCTAGCAGAAGGAAAGAAATCATAAAGATCAGATCAGAAATAAATGAAAAAGAAAGGAAGGAAACGATAGCAAAGATCAACCAAACTAAAAGCTGGTTCTTTGAGAAGATAAACAAAATTGACAAACCATTAGCCAGACTCATCAAGAAAAAAAGGGAGAAGACTCAAATCAATAGAATTAGAAATGAAAAAGGAGAAGTAACAACTGACACTGCAGAAATACAAAAGATTATGAGAGATTACTATAAGCAACTCTATTCCAATAAAATGGACAACCTGGAAGAAATGGACACATTCTTAGAAATGCACAACCTGCCAAGACTGACTCAGGAAGAAATAGAAAATATGAATAGACCAATCACAAGCACTGAAATTGAAACTGTGATTAAAAATCTTCCATCAAACAAAAGCCCAGGACCAGATGGCTTCACAGGTGAATTCTATCAAACATTTAGAGAAGAGCTAACATCTATCCTTCTCAAACTCTTCCAAAATATAGCAGAGGGAGGAACACTCCCAAACTCATTCTACGAGGCCGACATCACCTTGATACCAAAACCAGGCAAGGATGTCACAAAGAAAGAAAACTACAGGCCAATATCACTGATGAACATAGATGCAAAAATCCTCAACAAAATACTAGCAAACAGAATCCAACAGCACATTAAAAGGATCATACACCATGATCAAGTGGGGTTTATCCCAGGAATGCAAGGATTCTTCAATATACGCAAATCAATCAATGTAATTCACCATATTAACAAGTTGAAGGAGAAAAACCATATGATCATCTCAATAGATGCAGAGAAAGCTTTCGACAAAATTCAACACCCATTTATGATAAAAACCCTGCAGAAAGTAGGTATAGAGGGATCTTTCCTCAACATAACAAAGGCCATATATGACAAACCCACAGCCAACATTGTCCTCAATGGTGAAAAACTGAAACCATTTCCACTAAGATCAGGAACAAGACAAGGCTGCCCACTCTCACCACTCTTATTCAACATAGTTTTGGAAGTTTTAGCCACAGCAATCAGAGAAGAAAAGGAAATAAAAGGAATCCAAATTGGAAAAGAAGAAGTAAAGCTGTCACTGTTTGCAGATGACATGATACTATACATAGAGAATCCTAAAGATGCTACCGAAAAACTACTAGAGCTAATCAATGAATTTGGTAAAGTAGCAGGATATAAAATTAATGTACAGAAATCTCTGGCATTCCTGTACACTAATGATGAAAAATCTGAAAATGAAATCAAGAAAACACTCCCATTTACCATCGCAACAAAAAGAATAAAATATCTAGGAATAAACCTACCTAAGGAGACAAAAGACCTGTATGCAGAAAACTATAAGACACTGATGAAAGAAATTAAAGATGATACAAATAGATGGAGAGATATACCATGCTCCTGGATTGGAAGAATCAATATTGTGAAAATGACTCTACTACCCAAAGCAATCTACAGATTCAATGCAATCCCTATCAAACTACCAATGGCATTTTTCACAGAACTAGAACAAAAAATTTCAAAATTTGTTTGGAAAAACAAAAGGCCCCGAATAGCTAAAGCAATCTTGAGAACGAAAAACGGAGCTGGAGGAATCAGGCTCCCTGACTTCAGACTATACTACAAAGCTACAGTAATTAAGACAGTCTGGTACTGGCATAAAAACAGAAAGATAGATCAGTGGATCAGGATAGAAAGCCCAGAGATAAACCCACGCACATATGGCCAACTTATCTTTGATAAAGGAGCCAGGAATGTACAGTGGAGAAAGGACAGCCTCCTCAATAAGTGGTGCTGGGAAAACTGGACAGGGACATGTAAAAGTTTGAGATTAGATCATTCCCTAACACCATACACAAAAATAAGCTCAAAATGGATTAAAGACTTAAATGTAAGGCCAGAAACTATCAAACTCTTAGAGGAAAACATAGGTAGAACACTCTATGACATAAATCACAGCAAGATCCTTTTGGACCCACCTCCTAGAGAAATGGAAATAAAAACAAAGATAAACAAATGGGACCTAATGAAACTTCAAAGCTTTTGCACAGCAAAGGAAACCATAAACAAGACCAAAAGACAACCCTCAGAATGGGAGAAAATATTTGCAAATGAAGCAACTGACAAAGGATTAATCTCCAAAATTTATAAACAGCTCATGCAGCTCAATAGCAAAAAAACAGACAACCCAATCCAAAAATGGGCAGAAGACTTAAATAGGCATTTCTCCAAAGAAGATATACAGACTGCCAACAAACACATGAAAGAATGCTCAACATCATTAATCATTAGAGAAATGCAAATCAAAACTACAATGAGATATCATCTCACACCAGTCAGAATGGCCATCATCAAGGAATCTAGAAACAATAAATGCTGGAGAGGGTGTGGAGAAAAGGGAACACTCTTGCACTGCTGGTGGGAATGTGAATTGGTACAGCCACTATGGAGAACGGTATGGAGGTTCCTTAAAAAACTACAAATAGAACTACCATATGACCCAGCAATCCCACTACTGGGCATATACCCTGAGAAAACCATAATTCCAAAAGAGACATGTACCAAAATGTTCATTGCAGCTCTATTCACAATAGCCCGGAGCTGGAAACAACCTAAGTGTCCATCATCGGATGAATGGATAAAGAAGATGTGGCACATATATACAATGGAATATTACTCAGCCATAAAAAGAAACGAAACTGAGCTATTTGTAATGAGGTGGATAGACCTAGAGTCTGTCATACAGAGTGAAGTTAGTCAGAAAGAGAAAGACAAATACCATATGCTAACACATATATACGGAATTTAAAAAAAAAAAAAATGTCATGAAGAACCTAGGGGCAAAACGAGAATAAAGACGCAGACCTACTTGAGAATGGACTTGAGGATATGGGGAGGGGGAAGGGTAAGCTGTGACAAAGCGAAAGAGAGGCATGGACATATATACACTACCAAACGTAAGGTAGATAGATAGTGGGAAGCAGCCGCAGAGCACAGGGAGATCAGCTCGGTGCTTTGTGACCGCCTGGAGGGGTGGGATGGGGAGGGTGGGAGGGAGGGAGATGCATGAGGGAAGGGATGTGGGAACAGATGTATATGTATGACTGATTCACTTTGTTATAAAGCAGAAACTAATTAAAAAAATAAATAAACTTTAAAAAAAAAAAAATGAAAAACAAACTGAATTCAAAGTTGTCAAATAATCTGTTAAAGATACTCTAGATATTAAGTAGTAGAGATTGGAATGAAATATTGTCTTATATAATGGACATTTTAAAATTAAGTATTTACTACACTAATATTATAATTTCATAATATTTCTCACTAGAAATGTTCATTAAAAGCATATTACTATCATAAAACCCAATAAATCCAATTTTTATAAGATAAAAAAAAAAAAAAAAGAAAGTGAAAGCAAGCTACAAATGGGAGAAACATGGGGGAATATACAATAATTATTCCTGGGCAGCAGGTATAACTGGTATTGTCCTGGGAAAATCAGGATGCTTGTCACACTAACTCAGGCCCAGTAATTCTACTCCTGGTATAAAGCTACAAGAGACTTTTATCCATAAACACATGGAGGCATCTACAAGAATGTTCATAAGAATGCTGTTCACGATAGCAAACCCTGGTGTTATGGACTGAATGTTTGTGTCCATGCAAAATTCATATGTTGAAGCCCTAACCCCCAATGTGATGGCATTTGGAGATAACTGCGTTTATATGAGGTCATGAGGGTGGGACCCCCATGATAGGATTAGTGTCCTTACAAGAAGAAGGAAAGGAATCAGAGCTCTTTCTTTCTCTGCCTTGTGAGAATAAGGCGAGAAGGCAGATGTCTGCATGCTAGGAGGAAGGACCTCACCAGGAACTGAACTGGCCAGCACCTTGATCTTGGACTTCTCAGTTTCTAGAACTGTGAGTAATAAATATATATTGTTTAAAACCCTCAGTCAATAGTTATAGCAGCAATTTTGTTATAGCAGCCTGAGCTAATTAAAACACCTGGAAACAAAGCAAATACCCATCAACAAGAGAGTGGATGAGTAAAGTATTGTATATTCACACAGTGGAATATAATAGAGCAGTCAACAGGAATGAGCTACAGCTATACACATCAGTATGAATAAATCCTAAAAATATAATGTTAAGTTTAAAAAGTAAGTCCTAAGTGGATACATACAGAATGATATGCTTTTTTATCAAACTAAAAACAACTTAAAAAAAAACTTACTTTGCAGGAATACGATTGAATGAGTATGGTTGGGTTTATGATATGTCAACTTAGCTAAACTGGAACTACATTTCCCAGAATTCCCTCTGGGTTAGCTCTGGGTTAGCAAGGGTCTCAAATGAAAGTTAAACGACTTTTGGAAGGTGGACCTTCTTTATTTCAGAAGGTGGGCATGGGGGTACCAGGCCCTATTGTAGCTCATGAGCATCGTCATTGACCTGCTGCCTCTTCACATTGGCATGGAGAACTGGTGGTTCCATGGTAACTCCACTTCTCTTTCAGCTTCAGATACTTTCAGTGAATCCTGGCCCAGTGAGCACAGCTGCACGCCTCCTCAGCTCCTGCTGGGTCTCCTCCTTCAGCTTCTCCAACTCCTGGGCTAGACCCATCACCATATACAGAAACAATCATGCAACAATGGTGTAACTAGCTCTGGCAACTACATGGAGTCAAATCTCTTTCATAAATTCCGTATTCTATATCATTCTTATGGCTCTGCTTCTATGATCTAAATTCTGACTGACACAATGAGATACACCAATCTAAAAAGAAAAGTAAAAGGAATGGTAAATATAGGATTCAGGACACTGGTTACTTGGGTTAGGAAGAAACAGGAGGTTAGACCAGGGAAGGACTGTAAATGTAACTTATTGCCATAATTCTAGTTTTTGTGTTGAATGGTGAGTTCATAATTGCCTATTACATAAAAAATAAATATAGTTACATGAATGAATGGATGGGTGGCCATGTGAAGAATTCTTCAAATGAAGAATTATGAATATTCTAATTATATGAAACTATGGCAAGAGAAAAGGAGAGAGAGTAATAAGTAATTTCTTTTGAAAGAACATACCCTTGAAATAACATCATCATTTTAACTTACCTCCTATTGATTCAAACTTGGTCCCCTGGCCATATCTAATTGAAAAGACAGCTGGGAAATGTCTTTAGTTGGGCAGACCATATTAACTGGATGAATTGCAAGGTGACTTATGTCTAAAGGGAAGAAAAAGACAAGGGCTACTGGGAGAAAATGAACAGTCTTTGCCCCAGGTGAGGACTATAGAAACAAAAGATTCATGAGATATTTTGAAAAAAGAATTAGTCAGCGCTTTAATGAACACAGACATCAAAAAGCACTCTGTGAACCAATGTATGAACCCAAGTGGTTGGTGAGCTAGTGTTGCAGACATTTGTTTTGAAGTCCCCCCTAAGACATCTTCCTGAAGGCGAAGAGAATCATTTTTTAGGAGAATCATTTCCTCCGCATTGGATACTGTCTCGTGGAACAATCATCATGTACCATGTTTTCCTCTAGCCAAGGTGCTAGCAAGACACCTGTCTTAATTTAGATGTCCCAAAAGTAGACCGTAAAAGATTTAAGAGTAAGCATTTTATTTGAGAGGCAAACCCAGGAAACTACGTGAAGAAGAGGAAGTGAGAGAAGAAAGGAGGGAAGTGTAGGCGAATGAGCACATGACTGCTGTGGGCAACTGAGGCTCATTCCCATGTGGACCCTCTGAGAGACTGTGTGGAACACTCCTCAGGTTGTCTCCCCAAGGGGGGCAGAGGCTGGGGTGTATATACATCATTGGTGAGGATGGCTCTTGGGGATTTGAGTTCCCAGAACTTCTGGCCTCACCTGCCATAGGCTGATCGAGCCTCTGTGGACAGAGTGCCCTCAAGCTGTCAGCACATAAGGGAACTGTAATCAGGTGACCTCCAAGGGAACATGGTCGGTGCATCCACAGCACCTTTTCCACAGCCAAGGTAAGCCCAGTGGATTCTCACTCCCAGGAAACTGAAAAGTCAGCAGAGTTACATGGAGACTGAAAAGTGGAGGTCCATCTTGCCTTAGCCAGACTGCTCCTAATAGCAGACCCTCCTTAGGTGGCCCCCTTCCTAGCCTTCCAGAGATGCCTTGTTTCTGATCCATTTCCAAATCTGATTCTCCAAGTTCTCTGCCATTTCTGGAAGCTTCCACTATCCTTTCAGAACTTCCAGTAAACTCTCAGAGTTGGTCTCTGTTGTTTGTAACCAGAAAACATAACTGGTATAACTGGAAACCCAATACACCTGGAGACTCCATAACCTAGATACCTGATACACCTGGAGATCACTGCCACTGATCTGAGTCCTTAAGAATGTAAGTCAACTCTCTGCACTTTGGTTACCTCATCTATAAAATAAAAAGATTGAAATTGATTATTTCCAAGTTTCCACTCAGTGGTAAGATTCTATGATTCAATTAAGCCAAATTGATGGTCAAACAAGGGAAATCCATAAAACTCATTACTACATCCCGACTTCCAAACTCCACTCTGTGCCAGTGTTGCAGCCTCCTTCCTAGAAATAGTAAGGGCTCCAGAATCATTGCAGGTTGACTCTGTACAAAAATGAGAAAAACGGTAACAAAGTCCAACTCCTAATTTTATCCCAAACCTACCAGCAAACTGACCAAAAAGAGTGATTCAGGAAAAAGAAAAAGTGTTTTGCTTTTATCCAAAGGACTTCTGGGCAGACAATACTAGGCTGCCCACAGAATTCCTATCACATCGAATTCCTAGTCTGTACATAATTGGATTTCTCTTTCTCACTCCCATCACCACCACTTCTGGAAGGCATGTTCGAGGCATGGAGAGAGATGACACATATAGCCCATTGTTCTCCTACATGGATTCAATAAACAAATGCTCAAGTTGGAAAAAGGATGGAGCTGCAGTCTGTTATCATCTGCCAGCTAATGATACAGTTGAACAAAGGTAGCAATGTTGTGGAAAAGGAACACATTTAGGACTCTGACTCTCTACCAAGTTATGATGATTTCCCAAGATATCCAAGGTGGAGCAGAGATGCGACTGATAAAATACGTGGCATGGGTTGAACAGCACGAAGAGAGCAACTGACTGCAGCTGTCTGTGCGATTTGGCAGCCTCGACGATGCAGACAAATCTAAACAAATCACCATCCCTGGCTTCCTGACGCCTCCAGGAAAGCCCTGTAATGACTGTTCTGTGCTGGCCTCCCAAGTAAGGATGAGGAAAATATGCAGAATCCACAACTTTAGGGCTTTCCTACGGCTTCTGCTCAATGTAACAGCTGCCACCCTTACACAGATTTGGCTGTTTTCTGCAAAATTCAAGTTTTCATTAACTAATCATGTGTTTGCAGCCCTTCCCACTGTGCCTACAGCTAGCATGGTGGACACAAAAGCCCCATTCCCCCCATAGCCCAGCCTTATGGAAACCCAACACATAGCCCAGATTAGGAGAAGCTGAGATTTGTCCTCTGCCCACCTAGCCATGTCTTTCTAACTCCATTTCCAAAGCTTAAGTGGGAGCATTAGTAACTGGGTTTGTGCACACAGCCATCACCTGGAGGCACATCTCCAACCCTGAGTCCTGGCAGCTGCCTTCCTCCCATCTCTCCTGAAACTGCCAGGATAACTGCAGCTCTGCTTGGCAGCCGTGGTCATCTAGTTAGACACATTCGCTTGGGGGGGAAGGAATGCATCTGCCCTGACCAGTCTGGACCATGATGTGGAATGGGTGGGTGGAAAAGAAGTCCTGCGCCTTGAAGTCCCCTCTCCTGGAAAAAAAAAAAAGAAGGGTTAGAAAAACTTGCTCTTTTTGTCCTAGCAGCACTTCAGTGAAGCAGTCCTGAAGAAGGCAGTGACAAAAAAATGTCTGATTGGCCACTGACAGAGACTGCTGGGTCTCTACAGAGAGAGTTGTGGCCCTGTCAGAATGCCATGGCTTAGGAACACTGGGGAGGGGAAGAGGAGGGCAAACCCTGTCCCTCCACTCAGCATGCTTGGGGAAGGGCAGTGAAAGAGCTTCTGACTGCAGCCAGAACAGCCCAGGTGGCCTTGACAGCAGGATGGGAAGGTTCCTCCAGGAAGTCAGCATCCCTAGATGAAAAATGGGGAGGGAGGGAGAGAGTGGAAGAGGGAAAGAGAGAGAGAGAGGGAGAGACAACAGAGCTTCTTTCTATGGTGATTATAAGTCAACATAATCACAAAAGAAACACTTGAGTGCCTAGTTTGTTGCCATGTACACAGCAGGTGCTCAATAAAACTTGTGGTGATGGAGTTAAATGTGACTTCCTAGACAAAGCCTGCTTTACTGTAAGTGAAATAAGTATCTGTTGGATTGAATTGAATTGAAACAGGCAGCAGTTTAGTGTCGTAATTTGAGGAGCAATGGAAAAATGGTCCCCTGCCCCAAATCTCTCTCCAATTAGAGCTGCCAGAGTGTTGGAAATTTCCAGATTCCTCTTTTGGGTTAATGGAATAATGAAAACTGTGTGTTGAAAGGCAAATATTGTCTGAGAGAGATAACCCATGAAGCTATTATGATCTATCATTCATCTAGGATGGCAAGTCCAATTCAATTCAAGAGCCAGCACCAATAGATTCATAGGAGCTGCCTGGAGTTCTATCCTGAGAAGGCTCTGAGGCCCCACTTGGCTCAACAGAAAGCAGTACTCTGGGAAATCACTGATATCTGTGTGGATATGGAAAGTGGTTTGGTATGAAGGGTGCCACATATATGGCATCTTGTCTCTTAGCCTGAATCCTTTGGTCATATCAGCTCCATCAGTGAGCAGGCTCCTAAGGGAATATAAGCTGAGATGGACGTTCACAACTTAGGAAGGGTCCAGAGCATGAAGGTTTTGCCTGAAAAACAGACCAGGGCACAGAATTCTGATGGACAGTATGAGCCATGTAAGTCTGGGGATAAGGGACCAAAGAAAGGTCATCTAAAATCTAACTTTGCCTACTTCAGTCTTGCCTTGAGTGAGCACTTACTACAGACTCTACAGTCTAGAGGATGACCACAGCTTTTCCTCTCCCATTACATGAATTTGCCTAGTCCTTGTCAAACTTTTCCATCAAGTTCCCCCAACAGCAGAGGAGAACGAATGGCTCACTCTCTCGGCACCCAGGGATAGTGTCAGCAGCCTGCTGTGAGCAAAATATGTCTTTGAAATCTCAGTTTTAACTTAAGAATTTATGTAAATTTACATGATATCATATTACTGTTTGCTTCCATGTAGAAAGATTTACTTACCAGTTCTATTAGAGTAATGCTCTCTGCTGTATCAGATCAAGCCCAAACCCTCAGTGATTTAACACTTCAGAAATGTATTTTTCACTCACCTGAAACCCATGTGGTTGTGGCTTGCGGGTGGACAGTCTGCCCCTTGGTCTTGCGACTTTACCCTCTTTTAGGGCCACTGAGTCGTCTCCATTCTGATGGGGAAAGAGACCGTTTCTTAATTACTTGAGTTCAGAATTGACACCCATTCTCCCCCACATTCCAGGAGCAAGAATTCATCATGTGGCCCCATTTAAATGCAAGAGGATCTGGGAAATATAGTCCCTGATTACCCAGCAACAACTCTGGGTAGACTAGTAAGGCTTTACCTCAATAACTAATGTCTTGGCCTTTCCTGGTGGCGCAGTGGTTAAGAAACCGCCTGCCAATGAAGGGGACACGGGTTCGATCCCTGTTCCAGGAAGATCCCACATGCCACAGAGCAACTAAGCCCGTGCGCCATAACTACTGAGCCTGCGCTCTAGAGCCCACGAGCCACAACTACTGAAACCCGCGTGCTTAGAACGCGTGCTCCACAACAAGAGAAGCCACCACCATGAGAAGCCTGCATGCAGCCTAAATAAATAAATAAATAAATGTATTTTTTTTAAAAATCAATGCCTTAACTTCTCCATCTCTCCCAAAATTGGAGAGAAAAGTTAACCTTCCAGAAGGATGTGCTGAGTTTTATCCCATACTTTATTCAGCCCAAACACGTTGCCACATATTCCCAAAAGGGTATCTACCCCCATTTAAGAAACACATAAGTAATCCATTTTCAATAAGATTCCATTGACAGCTCCAATGAAAACAAAATTGAATGGACTATCCCATTTCACCTCCTCTTCTCTCTGCTCGCTCTTTCCCTTCCTCTCAATCCCGTTAGGTACCATCAGGATTTTGAAAGTGGGCCCAAAGCCACGTTGAATATTACCAGGAAATGGCTGGCTGGCTATCTACCAAGAGCCCTTCCAAAGTGGTATTATCTTAATGAATTTTTCACAATCCAAAGTCTGGCCAGAAGACTTACAGGTCCAAAAATTCAATCTTGTTAGTGTTCCAGGATTTGCCTGACTTGAGAGGGCTGGCTTATGTGAACTAAATTCACAAAACACCAAAACTTCACAACAAAATGTCAATACCTCTGTTGACAAGGGGATGTGCAGCTGTCAGAAAGATCAAATGTTCACACTCTTCTCTCCAGCACTTTTTCTCCCTGTAGAAAATCTACCCAGGAAGTCAATTACAACCCGAAAGTTCCTTAGTGATCATGGAATCAGAGCAAGGGCAGTTTAGTTAGATGACTTGAAAGTTTAATAGTATCAGGCGGCTGTGGCCTGATGAAGCCATCACCACTGGAATATTCATACCAGCTTCTCAGAGATCCCTCTGGTCTGTCCTCTAAGTCCTATGATCACCAACTCCCTTTCCGATGGACACTTTGTTTCTCTGGACACATCCATACTATCCATAGGGTAATGGCCACATTCATCTTCTGCCTTCTTCTGATTTGGCAGATGTTTTGTCTCTAAGGTACATTTATGTATGGCTGGTCTCACCCATTGTGTTAATTTTATAATCCAGCGCTCAGAGCTTAGAAGAGGAGAAAATGGGAAAGGACAGGAAATTCACTCATCTCTGCCTACACCAGCCGATGTTTTTCTAAAATGGAATTTAAAAACTTATTTGAAACATGGAGAGACTGGATATTTGTAGATCTTTGACTGAAAAAACAAAAAACAAAAACGCTTCTCTCCTCTTTTGCAGCAGTCTTCCCAGTCAAGGTTGTAACCCAGAGCTGCTGGCAGCAAATACACACTGAAAGATTAGTCCCAATCAAAGCCAAGAAAGGTGGCCAAGTTCAGTGCCAGGGAAGAGTATTGAGTTTCAGTTGCCCTGAGTGAGAACGAGACAGTGGATAGGAGATCAGGTAAAGATCACTAGCCATGGTGCAAGAAACAGGTCTGCAAACAAATGGCAGGGAGGGGTCAGGTGAAAGGGAGCAGGGTGGAAGCTTGAAAACAACAAGACACCAGGAGGCTCCTCCTTATTGGACATAGGCCTGTTTAAGGCACCAGACTGAGCCAGACACCAGGCAATCTGGGAAAGTAATCTTCTTTAACTGAGTCTGCAACATCAGCAGGCAATCACATAGGGTGGTAAAGAAAGGGACTCGAGCACAGAGAACCATGAAGGACAGTCCGCAGCCAGATTGCCCTCACATCTAACCAGAACGTACAAAAGAGACAAGACCTGTTTTGCCATTTCAGCTCTGACAATAATTGAACTTCTGCAACTCATTTTACTCTTTGAGCCTTTCTGCAGCTCAATTTACCTCCTCTGTTAAACGAGGCATTTGAAATCAGTGTTCTCCTTCCCCAATGTACAATGATACTGTGCCTACAAAGGTAATGCACCCCTCTAACCACATACCTATTTATATCCTATGCTGAAAAGATTACCTGCTGTTTTTTTCTTTTAACTTTTGAAGTTATAACATACCTACAGAAAAGGCTGCCAAACAGCCCTGTAACCAGCTCCAGATTAAGAAACAGAACAATTTATCAACGTCTCAAAAGCTTCCCTATGTCCCTTCCCTGTCACCACCTACCACCCCCCACCCTCAAACAACCACCATCCTAAGCTTCAAACAGAATGATAGATTAGTTTTGCCTGTTTTACAGTTTTATGTAATTGAATCATACAGTGTGTGCCCTTTTGTGTCTGGCTTTTTCACTCAATTATTTGTGAGACTCACCCATGGGGTTGCATGTGGCTAGGTTTGGTTCTTTTTTTGTCACTTACAGTGGTCCACTCTCTGGACATACACAATGTACTTATCCATCTTATTGCCCATGGACTGTATTTTTCTTTGTATTATTTATTTATTTTATTTTATTTTATTTTATTTTATTTTTATTTATTTATTTTTTTTTTTTGCGGTACGCGGGCCTCTCACTATTGTGGCCTCTCCCATTGCAGAGCACAGGCTCCGGACACACAGGCTCAGCAGCCATGGCTCACGGGCCCAGCCGCTCCACGGCATGTGGGATCTTCCCGGACTGGGGCACGAACCCGTGTCCCCTGCATCGGCAGGTGGACTCTCAACCACTGCACCACCAGGGAAGCCCCTGTATTATTTATTTTTATATAATTTATTATTATTATTATTACTTTGAGCAGCAAAAGGTTTATCGCAGGGCCAAGCAAGGAGAACAGGTGGCTCATGCTCAAAAAAACCCGAAGTTCCCCATGGTTTTGGGGGAGAAGTTTTTTTTTTTTTAATAAATTTATTTATATATTTTATTTTATTTATTTGGCTGCATTGGGTCTTCATTGCTGCATGCAGGCTTTCTCTAGTTGTGGCGAGCGGGGGCCACTCTTCGTTGTATTGCACAGGTTTGTCATTGCGGTGTCTTGTCTTGTTGAGGAGCACAGGTTCTAGGTGCGCGGGCTTCAGTAGTTGTGGCACGTGGGTTCGGTAGTTGTGGCTCACGGGCTCTAGAGCACAGGCTCAGTAGTTGTGGCACACAGGCTTAGTTACTCTGCGGCATGTGGGATCTTCCCAGACCAGGGATCAAACCCATGTCCCCTGCATTGGCAGGCGGATTCTTAACCTCTGCACCATCAGGGAAGTCCCTGGTGAGAAGTTTTTAATAGGCAAAATGTGGGGTGAGGGATGCAGAGTGTGTTACTTTCTTCTGATTTGTTGGTGATGAGGTAACAGGGCAGTGCTCCAGGGATCTTGTGCTCAGCCTGAAGTTCCTTGTATTATTTAAATCATAATGTGTAGAATTTTCTGTTCTTTGCGATTGAAACATAAAGGAATTTTAGCCCTCTTCACTATTCTCCCTTTATATCTCATTGTTCTCACCCATTCCAGTAGCTTCCATGATCACATCTATGTGGATGATTCTTCTACACTCCTACCTAATACCTGTCTCCTCATCTCCAACTCCAGCACTACTAGCTTTTTGTTAGGTGGCTGTATGTGGTCTACGAAGTTTTAATCTTGCCCATGGACCTTTGTGTTGTTTCCTACTTTGGTATTATGAAGAATGCTACTATGAAAACTCTTATGCATGTCCTTGGGGGCACATTTTTAAGCATTTCTGTATTTTTTATCTATTAATGTATAACTAATTACCAAAAAATTCAAACTACACACATTATCTTACAATCTCTGGGGTCAGGAGTCTGAAGAGCTTAGCTAGGTCCTCTGTTTCAGGGGCCTTCACAAAGCTGCAATCAAGGTGTCAGCCAGGGCTGGGGTCTCATCTGAAGTCCCTACTGGGAAAGGATTTGCTTCCAAGCTCCCGTTGTGGTTGGCAGAATTCAGTTTCTGGAAGAGTGCTGGACTCAGTTCCTAGCTGGCTATTGCCCAAAGGCTACATTTAGTTCCTTGCCATGGAGACCTCTCCAACATCAAAGCATGCAAGCCAAGAAGGCAATAGAGTCTGCTAGCAAGACAGAAATTATAATTTTATGTATTATAATTATGGAAGTCATATCCCATCACAGTTGTGGTATTCTATTGGTTAGAAGAAGGTCACAGGTCCCATCCACCCTCAGGAAGAGGGGATTATACAAGCAATGAATCCCAGGAGGTGGGGGTCACCAGGGGCCATATTGGTGTCTCCTTACCACAATTTCTGTTGGGATTATAACTGAGAATGGAATTGTCTGGTCATAGGTCCAGCTTCAGTTATGGAAATCCACTAGTTTTCCAATGTTATACCAACTGACGCCCTCACCAACATTTGGTCCACATCTGGGATTGGTTTTTACCCAGGTTTCCTTCTGGTGTGAGTTATCAAATTGTTTCTGACAAAAGAAAAAAATAGCTTTCTGCACCATGGGCTGTGTTACATTTAGCAGTGTGCCTTACTCCTTAATTGAATTGAGAGGCAGAATTCTGAAGTCCCTGCCTCAGACCTACTCACCCCTTTTCTCCGCTGTCCTCTCTGTAAATGCAAAGTCAAAGAAGATACCAACTCCAGCAGCATCATTAGTGCTATATGATTACCAAGATGTGGGTTGAGGAATCTGGAGAAAGAGTGCCACCACCTCATTTACTGGAGTCCCCTGGTAATTAGTCATCCTTCATCAAGCCTGGGATGAGCCACTAGGAGTGACACTGATTGGGTCCTGAGCTGCCAACCAATCTTAAAAGGGCATTGATTCCCAGTAGCATGAAAATTTCCTATTGTCAATTCCTCTTTTCCATGGCAATGCAGACCGTGGACATTCAATAATTGATTGAAATACAGTAAGACTAATAACATCCTACCCCAAGAAGTGCTCTCTAGATTTGTCTATTTCAAATACAGCAAAGGCACCAGATATAAGAGAATTCTGAGGAAAATGCAATGGGCCAAACACATTTTTAGGGTGTACATGAATGTAATTAATATTTCTGCCCATGCATGTCCAGCACGGTAGACTCCTGAAAGCCATAAAATAGTGGTAATATGGGCAGAAGACCTGAATAGACATTTCTCCGAAGAAGATATACAGATTGCCAACAAATTCATGAAAGGATGCTCAACATCACTAATCGTTAGAGAAATGCAAATCAAAACTACAATCAGGTATCACCTCACACTGCACAATGGCCATCATCAAAAAATCTACAAACAATCAATGCTGGAGAGGGTATGGAGAAAAGGGAACTCTCTTGCACTGTTGGTGGGAATGTAAATTGATACAGCCACTATGGAGAACGGTATGGAGGTTCCTTAAGAAACTAAAAATAGAACTACCCTACGACCCAGCAATCCCACTACCGGGCATATACCCTGAGAAAACCATAATTCAAAAAGAGTTATGTACCACAATGTTCATTGCAGCTCTATTTACAATAGCCAGGACATGGATACACCTAAGTGTCCATAACAGATGAATGGATAAAGAAAATGTGGCACATATATACAGTGGAATATTACTCAGCCATAAAAAGAAATGAAATTGAGTTATTTGTAGTGAGGTGGATGGACCTAGAGTCTGTCATACAGACTGAAGTTAAGTCAGAAAGAAAAACAAATACCATATGCTGACACACATATATGGAATCTAAAAAAAAAATGGTTCTGAAGAAACTAGGGGCAGGACAGGAATAAAGACGTAGACGTAGAGAATGGATTTGAGGATACGGGGAGGGGGAAGGGTAAGCTGGGACGAAGTGAGAGAGTGGCATGGACACATATACACTACCAAATGTAAAATAGATAGCTACTGGGAAGCAGCCCCATAGCACAGGGAGATCAGCTCAGTGCTTTGTGTCCACCTAGAGGGCTGGGATAGGGAGGGTGGGAGGGAGATGCAAGAGGGAGGAGATATGGGGATATATGTATACATATAGCTGATTCACTCTGTTATACAGCAGAAACTAACACAATATTGTAAAGCAATTATACTCCAATAAAGATGTTAAAAAAAAGAAGTAGTGGTAATAACAGTACTGGGGTAGTAATATGAGTGAGCTACCTGAATTTGAAAAACTTCAAAATATTTTCAAAGAACTTCTTAAGGGACAATTGACTCGAGTAGGCTCTGCATAAAATACTCTCCTGTGGACACCTGTGAAATGTTGAGGCTAATTGAGGCTTCTGATGCTGATTATGGACAAGTTTGTGGGTTGCTGTTTTTCCTCCACTGAATTCCATCTCATTTTCTACTACTCCCTTTCAGTGGGGCTGTGAGTGTATCGGATGTAAAGAGTACTAAGTGGAAGCATGCTTTTGTGTGGAAGTCATTACAGTGAACACCTGTTCACTGTTGAGTTTAATTGGACTACAGCTGGTGCTGATTGTGTGCGAAAGGGGGCTGCTCCTCTCGCCCGCCGAGGAGCTTGCTGTCAGTCTAACAGTGGGGAAGTCGACGCTCTGAAGTTCAGCTTGCACATTGCAGTCAAGTACTCTCTGCCCTGTATGGCTAGTTGCCTCTGAGGTGCACTGTGGTCAATTTAGCCAGGCAAGAAGAAAAAGGTGCCTGCATCTTTGGTCTGTTTTATTAAATCAGCTCAGTTCCACATATGGAAATTTGGGGAAATATGGGGGAGATGGTTGGTACAAATTTAGCATAATTATTTACAAAGGAAACAAAGAAATGGAAGCTTCGCTCAGAGTGATATTCTTAGTAATATTAGCTGTTCACCTGTGTCCAGAGATGATAGGCATTGAATACATGTATAAATAGGAAACCAATAATGTAGCTCAGTGATCATCAGATAGTGACAAATTAAGATTGCATTCTTGTGAACACTTCGGCAGCACATATACTAAAATTGGAACGATACAGAGTTTAACATGGCCCCTGCGCAAGGATGACACACAAATTCATGAAGTGTTCCATATTTTTGCACATGAAAGGATGCTCAACACCACTAATCATTAGAGAAATGCAAATCAAAACTACAATGAGGTATCACTCACACCACACAATGGCCATCCTCAAAAAATCTACAATCAATGCTGGAGAGGGTGTGGAGAAAAGGGAACCCTCTTACACTGTTGGTGGGAATGTAAATTGATACAGCCACTATGGAGAACAGTATGGAGGTTCCTTAAAAAACTAAAAATAGAACTACCCTTTGACCCAGCAATCCCACTACTAGGCATATACCCTGGGAAAACCACAATTCAAAAAGAGTCATGTACCAAAATATTCATTGCGGCTCTATTTACAATAGCCAGGACATGGAAGCAACCTAAGTGTCCATTGACAGATGAATGGATAAAGAAGATGTGGCATATATATACAATGGAATATTACTCAGCCATAAAAAGAAATGAAATTGAATTACTTGTAGTGAGGTGGATGGACCTAGAGTCTGTCATACAGAGTGAAGTAAGTCAGAAAGAGAAAAACAAATACCATATGCTAACACATATATATGGAATCTAAGGAAAAAAATGGTTCTGAAGAACCTAGGGGCAGGACAGGAATAAAGATGCAGACGTAGAGTGAGGACATGGGGAGTGGGAAGGGTAAGCTGCAATGAAGTGAGAGAGTGGCATGGACATATATACACTACCAAATGTAAAATAGATGATTAGTAGGAAGCAGCCGCATAGCACAGGGAGATCAGCTCCGTGCTTTGTGACCACCTAGAGGAGTGGAATAGGGAGTGTGGGAGGGAGGGAGACACAAGAGGGAGGGGATATGGGGATATATGTCTATGTATAGCTGATTCACTTTGTTATACAGCAGAAACTAACACAATATTGTAAAGCAATTATACTCCAATAAAGATGTTAAAAAATATATTTAAAAAAAGATTACTTTCCTGATTGAAGAAATGACTATGGAAAAGACTATGTCTGTAGCCTTTAATAATAACAGAATTAATAATAAGCTCAAGTTGTTGACTTAAAAAGAACAGATGCCGACTTGCATATTTCAGTCATTTAGATGTAATTCACATTACTTATTCATTTAATATCAAAATGCATTGAAACAATGAAACATTGAGTCTACAAAGGCCCTTGCTTCATATTCATATTAATATTATTAATTTGCATGATTCTGAGGATGACCCTTGCGTCCCAGGGATGGCAACAATCGCCCAGAAACCAGGAAACATCCTTGCTGAAGCAAATCTGCTGATACTCGATTTTGGCTGTTCAGCGGGGGTCATCCCTCCTTGTGGGGGGCTAACAGGTGTTGTGGGCATGACCCACCTTTGGGGGAGGTGAAACTGACTTGCTTCTGAGAGTAAAGGGTCAGATGAGTGGTTGTATCTAAAAACTATTCCAGGACTCCATTTTTTGTTGTTTTGATATTTGCACAGTCCATTTGTACATAGGATACGAAAGCTCACTTTACCATTTTTGTTTGCTGAGATAGGTCTGGTTCACCATCCTCAGCCCAGGAGGGGAAATGAGGCTGAGAGTTTCCCTAGAGTCAAAGTGCAGGGCAAGTTGTAAACTATGGGCCTCTCCTACGTCAAGTTCAACAGCCTCTCCACTACCACGGCAGCCTTGGTCTTAGAGCTTCAGCTGCCACCCAAACTGAACAGGGACTCCTCTGAGGCGGAATCCAGCTCCACTGTGCCATTTTCTAGCTGTGCAGTCTTGGGTTAGCCACTCCTCCCGTGTGGGTAGGATCAAATGAGAAAACTTTGCAAAAATGCTTTGTCAACTGTGAAGAGCCTCACAAATATAGAGACATTTATGACTCAAGGGGCAGCTTTTCAGTTCAACTGAAAACAGATTTTTCTGCATGAGAAACTGTTCCTGTGAAAGGCAACAGTGAGAGATTCAAGGGTAGAAAGTGTATGCTCTCTCCTCTGTTCTCTTTTTGGTGACTTACAATTAATGATTCCTTTCAGGCAGATACCAAATGCAGCATCACTATTGATCAATAGATGTTCTTCCCCAATTGTTTGTGTTAGCTCTCTACTTTTCAACCGAAGACTACAGTTGTGCTCTTTGAGGAAACATACACTTGCACACGTACACACATGCTCTCTTTCCCAGCACAGATGGAAAGCAGTCAGAGTTCATATGAGTGAGATCACAGGTACTTCCTGTGTGCTGGCGTGGTCTTTCTATAGCAAGACTCATCCTCACCACCACCCCAAGTGGATGGAAAACATGAGCTGCCCCTGATGAGATGATGTGAGCAGATCTCAGTGTTTGGTAGAAAGGCCCTGGGGAATTGTATGTCTGGAGGCCTTCCCTTCTGTGCCCCCAGAAGTCACTTTGACATCCAAAGACCATCCATGGCCTGTGCTGGGTTGACTAATTTGCCCTTACGTGATCAGACCATAGGGTCAGGCCAGAAAAAAATAACTGATGATCATTTTCCTGAATTAAGAAATAGAGGCACACATGGAGCATCTCCAAACTGGAACTCAAACTGTACCATGTGCAGTAACTCAGGCTTTAATGAAAACGGATGCTGGACCAACTGCTAATCTGGGCAAAATCAGAAACGCAGCTTGCTGTGTGCAATCCATGCAAAAGGGAAGCTGGTATCTATTGAGAGCAATGCAGTAGGGCCCCCGCCTGCTTTTGGTTTGGGGGCACAAACTTACACCACCTCAAGGAGGCTGTTCCAAATAAGGAAATAAACAAAAGCTGAGTCTACCACTGGGACCAGGGTCATCGTTCAATGACAGCATCCCAAAAAAATGCCCAAAGAATCTTGGGCGTGTGTGTCTGGTCAATTCAGAAGCCATGCCATTCAGAAGCTGTGCACTATGGGAAACACCAACTCTCCAGGTTGGCATGTCCTTTAGGGGGTCAGCCCTATCTGGAGAAAGATAAGCACATCTCAATTTTGGCCCCTGGCTGCCACAAGCCTGGGGCAGTTCCTGGGACCCCACACTAGACTATTTCAGGTTTATAACTCCTCCGTCCCAGAGCCACAGCTTGCGTTAGCCCTGCCCATCCTGCTTGGCGGCATGCCCAAGCCACTCCCACACAGCTAGTCCAAGCCAGCCCCAGTTTACACGGTGAAGTCTGGACGTTCCCCTGACCTGGCAGAGCAGCCTGATGATTCCTCCGCTGCTGCCGCCTCTCTCCATCTCTCCATCTCATCCATCCTGACCCGCGTAGCCATCCTCCTAGACAGGCTGGCTGGTCCACCGTACACAATGGTCAGGGTGCGCACAGAGAACTGGTGGGCGCTCGCCCCCTCACGACTCCATCGCTGAGCAGAGCCACATGTTCCCCCTCCCCAGCGCTGCTTGGCTTCACTCAACTAATTTGAAACAGTGATCTGGACACCAGCAAATGCTCTAATCCTGCTCTGTGGCCCAGGCCGCTCCACCCGTGGCAGGGACCTACCCCACTGCAGCACAGAATGATCTTCCCGGGTGGCTCATTCGTCACAGCCTGCCCTCGGTTCAGTGGCTTTATCTGGGTCCTGCAGGAGGTGACATTCTGTCAAGAAGACCTTCACAGTTGTGTCATCTCCCTTCTCCAGCCGATCCATCAACCCAGTCTCCCACATTCCATCCTGGGCCCTTCTTGTTTCCTTCTGAGCAGAAGGGAACTTTTGCTCATTTCCATTAGATCAGCTGTGCTCCCATGTAATGTGTGTCGGGGAATTGTATCGGAAATGCAGATCTCTGTACCTAGGGATTCTGATTCAGTGGGGGGGGGGGGGGTGGAGTCCCAGGAATCTGCAATTTTGTTAAGTACCCACCCCAGGGGATTCCAGTGTGGTGATCCAGGACTGTAGCTCGAGAAACCACTGCAGGGGGCGGGGCACAACAAGGTCAAGGACGAGGTCCTCTTGTTTGCCACCATTCCCCCAGCTTTGACGTGATGCTTGCTCACAGTAGTCACTCAGCAAACACCTGTACTGGATGAATGATTGAACAATGACAGCAAGAGAGGTATCCTGGTTCCCCAAGGGCAGTGAGCAATGGGCTCATCCTTCTGGAATTATTTGGGAACATCTAAATAGAGCGGCAGAGTTCATACACTTTGACTTGGTAATTGCTTCTGGGAGGAATATACATAACAAGTATGATAAGAAAGGTTAGAAAATTGTTCTTTACCTAAAAGGAAATTTGGGATCCCGTGGACATCAGGCAATAAAAGGATGACCAGGGTGCCTGTGATGTTTTCTCATGAAAGAATTCTACCTGGGCAGTTAGAGTGCAAGCCAGGTGTATGTGAAATGATGCAAACGAATGAAGAAGCACCCCACACGGTCTGCCCCCGCAGAGGAGGTGTGTGCACAGATGAAGCTCGAACATGAGTGGTTAGCAGTTAATGTTCGTTTGATTCCTTTTATGTACAAAACAGCACAAATCCGTACAAACTAAATAAAAACAAATGAGGCTGCTGCCACGTGGCTGGCCTAGAGCTCCTGGTAAACATCTGAAGAAAAGGATGGCAGGAGGCAGAGAGCTGGGCTCAGAGAAAAAACATCAGAGACGTGTATTGGTTTTGACAGAGGAAATCACTCCCAGATGCTGGATGTGGTCTTTCCAGGTTCCTCCCTCTCGCTTCCCGAGTGGCAGGCTCAGGGCTGGTTCAGGGTCCTCTCTCTCTACCCTTCCTCTTGCCTGGATCCTCTGCCCAACCCAGGGTCCCCCTGGCCTGGTCCCAGTGGATCCACACAAGACCTGTGTCCTCAAGATATGCTCATGTGCCCAGCCCTTCCCAGCCTGGCCCTTCGCAGGGCCCCTCAGATGTGCAGCTAGAGACACAGTGCAGGTCTTAAAGGAACCAAAGAAGAGCATATTCCTGAGGGCGTGCCTGAACTGACCAGTCACACTCTTCACATTCCAGGCCGTTCTCTCTCCTAGCACCTCCATTTTGGAGATTCTTCCCCAAGGGTTTGTGGGTTAAACAGGGAGGCATTGCCAGAGCCAAACTGTCAGTAGGCTGCCTTGCAGCTGACCGCACAGAAAGGCTGGCCCAAAGGTGCCTTTGGGGAGGTGAAGCAGGGAAAGCAAAAAGAACACAGTTTCTAAAAGACTAGCCAGCCTGATCAGGCCAAACAGCATTAGCGGTAGCATCTTTCTCCACCACCAAAGAAACAGCGTATTAATTGCCCTGGCTTTGGCGCTAGTGCTTTGGAAAACAAAAACAAAATGTCACAAGGTCCCAAAGCCTATGGCTTGCTAAGAGCATTAGGATCGTCACCGTCACCATGGGAATGAAGCACCATCTTTCTCTTTTAAATGAGGAGAGGGTGTAAAGTGTTTAATGCTATCCCACAGCTCTCGCCGCCGGGATTCCCTTTAGCCATTCCTGGAGCAGAACAGCGAGGTAGCACAGAGGCACTGAACACAGGGACCTGGCAGGTGGGGGCATAGACTGTGGCAGCTGCTGGAAGGACGAAAACAGAGAGCACTGTCACTTGCCCCTGGGCCACCGGCCTCAGCTGTACTTCCCCAAGGGCAGCGCATGCTGGAAACAGGCATGGAGACTCCAGACCTTCTGTAAGGGACAGGGCTGTTTTGCTCAACAAATTCCTGCCCAACATTTGACTGTCCCACTAGACGATCCTGGAGGAGAAACATCTATTTATAATTTATCTGAACCTGGACCCTAACTTGTATTTACATACAAAACCTCAAGCATTACTTGCATGGTTTTAATATTCACTGAACTCTGAAAATGCACTTAACGTGTAAATCAAGGGAAGATTGTACTTTGTTTTTTATTGCAGTGAAATTCACATAACAGAAATTAACCATTTACACTGTCTTAAAGTGTATAATTCAATGCGCTAAAGGCATGAATATATGTTCACATTGTTGTGCATTCACCACCACTATCTAGTTTCAAAACCTTTCATTTCCCCAGAAGAGAGCCCTGTACCCACTAAGCAGTCCCTTCCTACCCACCACCCACCCACCTCCAGCCCCTGGTAACCATCCATCTGCTTTGTGTCTGGATGGATTTACCTGTTCTGAATGTTTTATCTCATGTAAATGGAATCGTACAATATGTAACCTTTTGTGTCTGGTTTCTGTTTTCAAGGTTCATCCATGCTGTAGCAAGCATCAGTACTTCATTCCTTTGTAAGGCTGAATAATATTCCGTTGTACATATATTCCACATTTTGCTTATCTGTTCATCCGTTGATGGATATATGTGTTGTGTCCACCAATTGCTGTTGTAAATAGTGCTACTATGAACATTCCTGTACAGGTATTTGGTTGAGTAGCTGTTTTCCATCCTTTTGGATATATATCTAGGAGTGGGATTGCTGGGTCATACAGTAATTCTGTGTTTAGCTTTTTGAGGAATATGTAGTTTGTTTTATATGAAACTCTAGCAAAAGTTGCTCATTATTTCTGAAAATCACCCTGCTGATGACCATGCCTAGATCAAGTCTACATCTGTGGCTCTTGCACTCATGATGATCAACAAGCAGGAGCTATCACCTGACTATGTTAATTATTACAGCCAAGCATTTACACACTGGAAAATATTATTTCCTTTTGTGCTATAGCCAGGTCATTATATTAATTATTATTAATGATTCGTGTAGGTAGGTTATCTTATCTATAAAAGATATAGGATAAGGAGCATTATAAGCATTTTTTTTTTTTTTTTTTTTTTTGCAGTACGCGGGCCTCTCACTGTTGTGGCCTCTCCCGTTGCCGAGCACAGGCTCTGGACGCGCAGGCCCAGCAGCAATGGCTCACGGGCCCAGCCGCTCCGCAGCACGTGGGATCCTCCCAGACCGGGGCACGAACCCGTGTCCCCTGCATCAGCAGGCGGATCCTCAACCACTGCGCCACCAGGGAAGACCCATTATAAGCATTTTTGAAAGGAGGAGTTACATCTGGTAGAGTTAAGAATCACTACGACAGTGTCTTAGTCTATTTGAGTTGCTGTAACAGAATCCCATAGACTGGGTGCCTTATAAACAAAAGAAATTGATTTCTCACAGTTTTGGAGTCTGGGAAGTCCAAGATCAAGGCACAGGAAGATTCAGTGTCCAGTGAAGCCTCGCTTCCTGGTTCATAGACAGCTGTCTTCTCACTGGGTGCTCACATGGGAGAGCTTTCTGGGGTCTCTTTTACAAGAGCACTAATCACATTCATGAGAGCTCCACCCTCATGACCTAATCAGTTCCCAAAGTCCCTAACTCCAAATACCATCACATTGTGGGTTAGGTTTCAACATAGGAATTTGGGGGTGGGAGGGACACAAATATTCAGCCTATAGCACAGAGGGTGTTGAACTGCATGCCAGCACTTTGTATCTGTGGAAACAATGTGATATTGATACTGGAATTGCCGGCCAGGCCAGTGTTGACACATTTTGTCTGACAAAACACTGTGGTTTCCATACCTATAGCCCAAAAGTTACAGGTGTGGCAGCCTCGAAACACATAACTACTGGAGTCCTGGATGATAACATTTGTGGTGAGGGTGTTGGACGATATACAATAGAATGAGCATAACACTGTTTCTGCTCAGACAGGGAGATATTTAGAGTACCTCTTCCTAGAAGTAGTTCTTTCCACCAAAGCCTGGATAATATCCCCTCACTTGCATGCTGTATAGGAAGGGAAGCTAGTCACAAATAATAAAGCAGTGGGGAATTTTGAGAGTGTCAGCCTCTTTAAATTTCAGCTGCACCTCTTCAGGGCAGTAAATTAGAAACAGGGAAAGATGGAGCTGTAAAATAGTTGACAAAAACACTATACTTAAAATATCATCCTACTTAGTAAATTCATGACTGGTTGCTTCTGGGACAGGGGAGAGGGAAATTTGATCAAAAGATACTTCAGGGCTTCCTTGGTGGCGCAGTGGTTGAGAGTCCGCCTGCCGATGCAGGGGACACGGGCTCGCGCCCGGTGTGGAAGATCCCACATGCCGCGGAGTGGCTGGGCCCGTGAGCCATGGCTGCTGAGCCTGCACGTCCGGAGCCTGTGCTCCACCACGGGAGAGGCCACAACAGTGAGAGGCCCTCGTACAGCAAAAAAAAAAAAAGATATTTCAAATTTCTCTGTAATATTTTATTTCTTTTAGTAAAAGAAAACCCTTTCAGAAAATAGATTAGCATGTTGATATTTGTAAATTCTTGGAAGTGAGAATATGGATGTTGTTTATATATTCTCTGTAAACTTCTGAATTTTTTCCCTCAAAATCAGATAGACAGATAGATAGATAGATAATCTTAGAGCAATTCTAGACAGAAACTGAGCATTCTCAGTAATTTATATAAAACCTCTAAATGTAGGTTATCACAGAATATTGAGTAAAGTTCCCTGTGCTACACAGTAAGTCCTTGTTGGTTATCTATCTTATATATAGTAGTGTGTGTATGTTCATCCCAAGCTCCTGATGAGAAAAGAATCTAAAAAAGAATGAATATGTGTGCATGTATAACTGAATCATTTTGCTGTACACTGGAAATTAACACGACATTGTAAATCAACTATACTCCAATAAAATTAAAATTAAAGAAAAAATGTAATGTGACAAATCTAATGCAAACTAATGAGGATCACAGAAAAGTAGCCAACATGGGAGCAGGATGTTGAAAGGAGAGGAGAAACAGAGAGGACCATTTCCCATGATTCTTTTTGCAGTCTGGAGAAATGTTCCAACAGTTCATCCTTCATACACGATGATGGGCGTTAATACCAGAGCCACATGCAAGAGTAATTTTGTTTGTTGTGTTTATAGGCATTTAAATTACTGTCTTGTATTCTGTGTCTAGATGGGTTGGTCATCTCAATTAATCTTTTATGTTCTCCAAATGGCATCCCACGCTAAAAGAACTTTTCCAGGCATTGCTTAAGGTAAACCTGAGGCCAGGTGGGACCCAACTGACATTTCAGATGACATTAAGCGTCTCAAGTCCGATGCTTAAGAGAGCCAACCAGTAAGATGCCTGTGGTAGATTAAAGATAACCACAGATTCTTTGTTTCTCCTCCCGTCAGAAAGGTGGAATGTATTTCCCATCCCCTGGAACTTGAGCTGACCATGTCTTGCTTGACCAATAGAATTCAGAGGCAGTGATATTCTAGAACTTCTAAGGCTAAGTCATAGAAGCCTTGCAGCCTCTGCCATGATTCTTAGAATGCTCAATCTGAGCGAAGCCAATGACCGTGCAAGTCTGACTACTCTGAGACTGCCATCCTGTGAGGTAGCCTAAGCTAGGTGAGCAAAGATGCCACGTGGATACAGAACAATGACCTTCCAGCCCAAGCTTCTCTGGCCATTCCAACCCAGGCACCAGACATGGAAGTGAAGAGGCCATCTTGGACATTTCAGTCCCACCAGACATGACATGGAGAAAAAGCGAGAAACCCAACTGACAGCTGAGATCACAGCCTCAGATATATGGCCCCAGTTAAAACATCCCAACCATCTCTTGCCATTTGAGTCACCCAATCATCATGGAACAGTGATGAGCTATTCTCACTGAGCCTCATCCCAATTCCTGACACACAAAATCCTAAGCACAATAAATGTTGTTTAATGCCACTTAGTTTTAGAGTTGTTTGTTCCACAGAAATTGATCACTGGAATACTTCCCTTACCTGAACAGTGCCTAAAGATTTGATTGCTGCCTGGATGGGCAGGAATTCACATATACTTTAATTAACCAACCCACCTCCAACGTGAAAATAGATGTTTTCTTGACTTGCAGATGATTATATACTTTTGCTGTTTATTTGTATCTTGTTTTCTTGTTTTTATTTTGTTATTTATATATCTGAGGACAAAGGCCAAGGTTTGTTCCAAGGACAGGTGGTCCTTGGGGACGGGAGGAGGGCAAGAAAAGTCCATGGTTTAAAAAAAAAAAAAAAGGTGGGAAATGCTGGTAAAAAGTAAAAAGTAAATAGGTTTCACTCTTGCAAGATTTCTCAAAGCTATGTGTATACAAATGTGCATTGTGAATCATCAAGATGAAAACAGAAGATGAAGCATTTCTCCAAGTCTATTAGATCATGAAAAAGGTATTTTGGTCCCAAGTACCATCTTGCAGGATTAACACTTCACAGAGCATCCGAGCCACTTGCTCACATTGGTGTTTCTGTCTTGGTTTACAACTGTTCAGTAGGCAGCTGTGTGCACATTGTTCTGGAAGCACGGCACACAGCAGTGCACTCTGGGAGTTGCACACATGAAATGAGCCTTTGAAAGAAGCCAAAGAGCAATGCAGAAATGACACTCAGAGGGTTCACTGAGTGTCATTAAACCTCGCATCTCTTCTGATGGGTTAGTGCAATTGCCATATTGATGGTTAAATATTTTTACCAACATCCTTGGAATTATAAAGATTGGGAGAGGAAAGGAAACCAACGATGGTGGAAATGATCACATAGCCCCTCTTGTCATTGTTAAAAAAATCATTTTGCTTTTGATTCTGGGAAGCATGTTCCTGGGAATATTAGCTAGCCTTCTCACTTGATCCCAATAGAACTGTCCTTTTCATGTTACCAAATGAGCTTCATGATCAGTCATGCCAATTTCAGCTGGCCAAGTGCCCAAGCAGTGCTCAAGGCTGGTCCAAGTGTTTTTTCCACCAATTTGAGCTGTCAAATTCATTCATTCTCCTAGGTTAGAATATCATCCCCAAAAGAGACATTTCCTGAAGGCCAAAGCTCATGTGTTCCTAGGAACACATCCAAGCTGGACTCAGCACTGCTCTGAGATAGGCAGGAACCACACGATGAGGAATTCAGAGAAGCAAATACAGCCTCCCCACACTTGGACCTTTCCCACTCTCAATGCTTATTCCCAGTCACCAGGGACTGTATGACTATGTTTTTCTAGGTTCCCCATGCCCAGGATTCAGATAAGCATGAGGACTGTTCCTGTCCTGGTCATTGACTCCATAGTTTGGGGGATTTCCTATAAGTTTGTGGTGCTTTTTTTCATGGTTCAAGCTAGTCTCATATTTTACATCCCTCCCTCTCCCTATTATAGGGCTCAGGATATTGGATTGTGATTATCTACCTATATGTTTATATGCACCAGTGAATGTTGTAAGGCTAGGAATCCTCTTGTTTACCCCACATCCCCAGTGCCTAGCAGAGTGCTACCTGTTACCTGCCTCATCCTGGGTATCTCATCTGGTTCTCTGGCAGGAAGAAGGAGAAAGGAAAAAAGATGAAGAAAACAAAAATAAGTGCCAGCTAAATCCACCTTCTTTTATCAAGAAAAAAACATATATCTATCTATTCTAAAAATCCACCCAGTAGGCTATTTTTACAGCTCATGGTCCAAGAATGAGTCACTTAGCCATCCCCTGAGTAAAGGAATCCATGCCAGGAATGGGGTGATTTTTAATAAGGCATTTGATTGCCCTAAACAAAATAGGGTTCCTTAGTAAGGATGAGGGGCAGAATAGATGCTGAATCAGCAACCCGTGTCTGATGATCAAAATGAAAAGACCAGGCCTGTTTTTATTCATAAAAATAAATCAATAAAGTTTTTAGAAGGTGTGCTTGGGCATTATTTCTATCTACAGGTAAAGATGACAATTTTATTTACCTAAGAGTCCACTGAGAAATTCTTATACTCCTCTGGCCGGTGGAAGTATCAAATTGGGGCCGGGGTGGCAGGTGTCTTTTCTTTTTAAATAAATCACTGGGCTGTCAGAAATTGAGCACAGCCCCTCTTAGTTTGGGTTCCTTCGTGAATCACCAGACCACATCCCCTTCCATTTATTTGCCTGTGTTGTGTTGCAAATGACATTTAAAAGACATTTTTTTCCCAAAGAAAATGTAAAGAATAGAGTTCCCCCACAGCTACCACCCAGGATAATGAACTATAGCTGCTGTCATGCCAGGAGGGCTTAATGACAGTGTTGGATGTGTGTGTGGACAGCCGAGGCTCCTTTCAAAGTTGTCTCTCTGAATGGGCTTCAAGATGTTTTGACAATTATCTGTTACAAAGAAACTCACTATTAATTGCATATTGTCATAGCTCTTAATCCAACGTAACTGTTAGGCCAACAAAGCATTCTATCCTCAGGAGAAGGGGACGCAGACACGGCCAAATCATTTCCCACTGGGTAAGTGGTTTCTCTAAGTCCCTCTCAGCTCCCTGCCTTCAATTTTCATGTATAAAATCAAGAAAAAGCTCCCCTCTCTGTGCATGACTTCAGCACTTTGCCAGCCAGGAGTTAGAATGACTCATCCCAGGATCTGTCAGGAAAATGCAACCACAGGAGTAGCATTTCTCATTAAGGTTCATGGAGGACACTAGGGACCCAGAGGCATTAAGGCTGCAGAAGCTCCGAGAAGCTCAGACAATGCTAGTGATGCTCCCTGGCATGTTCCCATATCCCTTCCACCCCTCTGTGTGATTTGATGCTGGAGAAAATGTGCTTTAGTGGGAGGCTGCTGGGTAAGGTGGTCAAGGAGAGGAGAAGCAAAGGTAGGATGGAAATGTCAAAAAGTCTTAATTGGAGGAGTATTAATTGTTCCTTAAATCTGAGAAGAAAGAACCATATCATTATTGTACTAGGTTCAGGATCATTACTCCACCTCGGACAAAGTCAGGGAGTTGAATCACCTGGAACCCTAATCCAAGCCCTACATCCCTATGGATTGATCTTCTGAAAACACAGATTCAGTCACATCCTTCCCCTTCTTATTCACCTCCAAAGACTCCCATTGCCTTCTAGATAAAGCCCATACCTCTCAGCCTGGCCTATGAGTTCTTACATGGATGGGCCCAGCCTACTCTTCCAGGCTTGTCTCCTACCACCCTCCCCCAGCCACACAGAGACCACAAAAGTCTACTCACCGTTCCCACAGTCGGTGCACTTTCATGCTTTCGGACCTTGGTTCATGCTGTTCCCTCTTCCTAGAACACTTCCTCTTCCTTCTTGCCTAAGAATTCTTGTTATCCTTCAGAGCCAATTTAAATGTCACCTCCTATGTAATGCCTGTCCCAAGCCCTCTGGCAGAATTTAACTTACCTCCTCTGGACTCTCTGCATTCTGCTTCTACTCAACTATGCCGCTTATCATACGGTAACATCATCATGTTTCTGTCTCCTGTTTAGTTGGAAGGTGATTTTCTTCTCAGCAGGAGTTGTATCAAATTGGCTGGTATAGTTCAAGCAACGAGTATAGGTAAAAGGAGATGTAGAGTATGTTAGAGGATGGGAAGAAAATGGAAGGATGGATGGATAGATGGATAGATAATTTGTATTATATTAGGTATCTTGGGCAGTTAAAGAGGATCTCCCAAGCCTATGAACTGAAAGAAATCTGTAAATAAAGAGTCATTGAACTGAGACTCAGATGATCCCAGTCCTATTAGCTTTATAGGTCCCAATGTCCCTATCTAATAAATCAGGAAGGCATTTCCTGTTCTAATATTGCATGAGTCAGTAATAGTCTAAACCATTGCCATCCAGTTGCACTTTCTATGGGAATGGAAGTGTTCTAAAATTTGTTCTGCCCAACAGAGTAGCCATTAGTCACATGTCACTATTGTATACTTGAAATGTGACTAGTGCAACTGAAGAACTGATTTGTAACTTTAATTGATTTTATATTTAAATAGCTACATATGGTTAGTGGCTACCATATTGGACAATACAGGTGTAATCCATTACTCACAATGTCATACCTCAGTATAGTGCTACTTAATACCATCAAAGGCATTGCTAGGCAGGCTCAAATTGCACAGATTCTTCTTGTCCAGGTAATAAAGACACCTATGTTGGGTGAAATGAGTGGTGTTCTACCATCTCTCATTTCTCAGATAAACATAACTCCTCCACTGACCTTGCCCTAACCTATCACACCTACCTGGCCTGAATTCACTCAGAATGATAAGGAGCAGCCCAAAGATGCCCAATTGAGAGATCCAAATCTACTGATGAATCTCAAAGTTTGAACGGATACATCTCCAATCCCCTTACCCTGGTGCTCAAAGTTGTCACCCCCATGAGGGCAGGAATAATGTCCTGTTCATCACCATATCTCTCAGGACATCTAGAATCCTGCCTGGCACTTAGCAAGTGATCATTAACATTAACTTAATTAATTTACCAGAATTGCCTATAGGGAAGAGTATTCTAGTTATAGACTTGAACTCAAGACCAACAATTTCACTCCCAAAAGCCTATCTGCCCACCCAAGGTGGTCAATCATAAAACCTCACTCAACGTGCAACAACAGACAGGTCTTAAACACCTGCTGTGTGTCTAATCCTAGGCCTTTGGCCATTTACTCAGGACCCTGTATACAGAATACCTAAGACAAAGTCCCTCCCCTCCAAGAGTTCACAGTTTAGTAGGAAACAGAGAAACACAATCAATTCTAATTCTAGAAGCCAGTTAATTCCAATAGAAGTGCATGTAAGAAGGCATACAATAGTTCTTCATTTTTTAAAGTTTAAGAATCTGTTCTCATCACAAGAAAAATATTTTTGTAACTACGATGGTGATGGATGTCAACTAAACTTGTTGTGGTGATCATTTCACAGTGTATACAGATATCAGATCATTATGTTATACACCTAAAACTAATAAAATGTTATATGTCAATTATACTTCAATTTAGAAAAAGAATCTCAGGAGTGGACATCGGGTTGCATCACCCAGACAGTCCTTCAGTGAAGGAACTGTTGTCCCAGCACTTCTAAGTGCTGTTGGCAGACAGACTCCAAACACAAGTTTCTTCTGATAGCCCTCATCCAATGCCTGGACAATGCAGGAGTATAAAGGCCCAGTCATCTGGCACCACTTCTAGATAAATCTGAAAAACCTTTTAGCTCCATCACAAGAATTCAGCTGAGACTGTTCTTAGACCTGCATCCAAGCTTGACTTCTTCCTCTGAACACTTCTGCTTCCTTTCCTTCCTTTCTCAACAGCCTTCCTTAATAAACCTCTTACATGCTAAACTCCATCTCAGAGTCTGCTTCCCAGAGAGCCCAACCTACAACAATTAGTAGCACAAGTGTTGAAAGAAAGCAGAGGAATAGATAGGGGTTTTGGAACTTCATCACTTCCCATCTGTCTGGCAGAGACCCCATCACACTGATGGAAGCTGGAGCACTTCTAGCCCATGGCACAACGTAGCAGTCAAGTCCAGTCATAAAACAGCCACTGGGGCTGTATTGTGATGAATACCAGTGGAAGGGGATATATTAGCTATTGCAGTGTATCAGGTGTTTGAGAAATATGGCAGCTGTAGTAATTACAAGACCAATGTTGGCTATTATTAAGCTTCATTGATACTCTGAAAAAATATAAGAAAAAGCTGAGAGGATTAATCCCAACTGAAAGTTAGGTGTGAAAGCCAGAAGACCTTCTTGGTAGCATACAAAGAAGCTCTCATTTACTGCAGTGTGAGGGCAGGGAAAGCTGAAGACCAGGACCAAGATATAATTGTCAGAATAGCTGAGCCCAAAATTTGGTTATGATAAAATGGGACCCTGACACAAGAAATGGGAAAAGCTGGGTTAACCCCCGTTCCCAAATTTTGAATCCACAGACTCCCCTGAGCTTTCTGAGACTGCTGGAGAGGCCCACCCTCCCTATTAAGAAGTTGCATTCCACCACTGACTGGAGATTATGAGAGTCTTCTCCACTGCAAGGCCACAAGTGCCCCACCCAAGATCTGCCCTCACGTCCCTTCCTGGTCACTTATAACTAGATTTAGTTAAGTCACAACATAACCCAACTGGGGACAAGCTGACAAGGGGGAAAAAAAGGAACTATACCCTTAAGGAGTTTCAAGACCTAGCCAGCATGTACCAGCAAGAGCTGGGAGGGTACACTCAGAATTGTCTTCTGGAGGTGCTTAATCAAGGAGGTTGGAATATAAGGTTGGATAAGTAAGAGTTTGTCGATTTGAGAGCCCTCTCCCAGGATAAAAGATTTAACACCTTGGCAAGACCACTAGAACAGGGGTCCCCAGCCCCTGGGCCATGGATGAGTATCAGTCCGTGGCCTGTTAGGAACTAGGCCACACAGCAGGAGGTGAGCAGAGGGCGAGCCAGCAAAGCTTCATCTGTATTTACAGCCGCTCCACATCTCTTGCATTACCACCTGAGCTCTGCCACCTGTCAGCATTATGGTGAGTTGTGTGGCTCTTAACATTATATATTACAATGTAATCATAATAGAAATAAAGTGCACAGTAAATGTAATGCACTTGAATCATCCCAAAACCATCCCCCCACCCCAGTCCGTGAAAAAATTGTCTTCCACGAAACCAGTCCCTGGTGCCAAAGAGGTTGGGGATTGCTGCCCTAGAAGCTGGTATAAGCCTACAACTAGATGGCTGTTGCAAAAATGGGAAAAGCAATGCTCATGCTGAATGAGGTTGAAATGCCAGAATTGCCATGGTTGATGGTGGAAGAAGGGATTAAATGTTTCAGAAAAGTGGAGATGCTAGAGTGGATATACTAAGAAAGACCAGAGTATCTACATGGTGATTTTGTTCCAAGGGAGGACTCTAAAGAATGGCTAGTGAGAGGGGCACCAGCATCACTGAGAAATGTAGTGGTGGGTCTCTTCTCTAGGCCAAGGCTGACAGCAGGAAAGGCCATTATAGGCTCACTGAAAGGAATGGGTTGAAAGGACTCTGAAATACAGAGGCAAGTTGGCAAAGCATAACCATTAGGAGCTAGGTGGATTCAGTTACCATAATGAGTGGCAAGACTGGAGGGAGGCAGCGAGAGGGGGTTGACCTGCATAGAGCTTATGCAGTTGGTTCATAAAACATGAAGCACCTAAAGGCAAAATAGGTGGGTCGCTAACAAAGGTACTACTCAGTTTGTACCAGCTAAGGAGATGACACATGGACGGTCAGGAGATTAGGGGTGGTTATTCCAATATCATAATCCCTTGCCTGTTTTTACAATCCAGAGCCCATTGGATGAAGCAGAGGCAGATCCCCAGGGAAAAGGACCCTACAAAACCACAGAAGGTATTCACACTTCTGATTCCCACAGTTCTTCTCCAAAAGGATCCTCAAACATTTATTCAGGTAACCAAATTGAGGAGAGGGGCTACCCAAAGATTTTGAGGACTGTTGGACACAGGATCCAGGTTGACATTGTGAGTAGGGGTCAATGGGAGCTAGATAACGAATGGAATCTTAGCCAAAGTCTAATTCACAATGGGTCCACTGAGTCTGCTGACCCATCTGGTGGTCATTTCCTCAACCCCTGAATGTATATCAGAACAGACATACTCAGTGGTTAGCACAACCCCTACATTGCATCTTTGGACTGCAGAGTAAGAGCTATAAAAGTGTGGAAACTTCTACCTACCACATCCCTGACAGCATCATAAAAAATAAAATCATACCAAAGGAGTGTGCCAGAAAACAGGGCCTCTTTCAAAGATCTAAAAGTGCACTGTCCAATTGGTAGCCCTAACCACATGCGGTTATTGAGGACTTGAAATGTTATTGGTGTAACTGAGGGAATGAATTTTTTATTTTAATTAATAAAATTTTTAAACATACGCAAGTTAGTTATTTGAAAAGTTTTCAATATGTTTGGAACAACTTGAGTACGTGAGTCTACTTTTTCAATTGTAAATATTATGAAACTTAAATATAGATCAGGTATTTCCAATGAAATTTTGACATCTGACTTGGAATGTACTGTAAGTATAAAATATACTTAGTACCCCCAAAAAAGAGTGTAAAAAATCTCATTAATAGTGTTTTATGTTCATTACATATGAAAATATTGTTAATAGATTGAGTTAAATAAAATATATTGCTAAATTCAATTTCACTGCTTTTTTACTTTTTAATGTGGCTATTAAACATTTTTAAATTACACGTGGCTCACATTATATATGCAGTGGAAAGCACTGGTCTAAAGGATGCAGAAGCTGTGGTTCCAATCATATCTCCATTTAATTCAGCAGTCTGGCCCCTGCAAAAGCCAGGCAGATCGTAGAGAATAACCATTGACTACCACAAACTCAGCAGGTGGAGACCCCAAGTGCAATCATCATGTCAGGTGTGATTTCTTTCCTAGAGTTGATTACTGGTGTCCTAGGTTCGTGTTATGTGGCGCTTGATTTGACAAATGTGTTCTTTCCCATCCCTGTCAGAAAAGAGGCTCAGAGACAGATTGCTTTCACATAGAATGGACAACAGTACACTTTTACAGTTTTGCTTCAATGGACTCAGACCTGTGTTCAGATTCCACATCTCTCCCCCCTTCCCCACTCCACGACTTTAGCATTACCAAGCCTTGAATTTTTTTCCAAGAATAAAGTTAAATTAATTATATCCACCTCATAGGATTGCTATGAAGACCAACATGAGCTAATATGTACATGGTGCCTGGCATAGAGTAAGCAATCAGAAAATAAAGGTCTTGGGGCTTCCCTGGTGGCGCAGTGGTTGAGAGTCCGCCTGTCGATGCAGGGGACACGGGTTCATGCCCCAGTCTGGGAATATCCCACATGCCGTGGAGCAGCTGGGCCCGTGAGCCATGGCCACTGAGCCTGTGCGTCCGGAGCCTGTGCTCCGCAACGGGAGAGGCCACAACAGTGAGAGACCCAAGTACCGCAAAAAAAAAAAAAAAAAAGAAAATATAGGTCTCTCTTCTCCTTAGTGGCCAGAGAGAAAAACCTTAAATGGTAATTCTTCTAGGGCACTTAAGTTAGGGTAAATTGGATATTACCTTTATTTTGTTGTGATATATACTGGTAAGTTCAGGGAAGGCTGGTGCTTAGGCCACCTGCAGGATGTATATATTAGTGGCTCTCAACCCTGGCTGCAACCGACGTTACATAATAGAATTAATTTGGAGAGTTTTTGAAAGATATGGATGATCAAGCCCCAATTCCAGGGATTCTGGATTAATTTAAATTTTAAAAATTATATTTGATTCAGTTATTGGAAAACTTTTAAATATGTTCAAGAATAACTGGTCTGGGGTAACCAGACCAGAACAAAATACTCAGGTATTTTTTAAAAGTTCTCCCAGGAGATTCTAATTTGCAACCAGGGCTTAGAGCCACTTTCCTACCTGGCCACCTTGTCCTCAGTCTTGGATACATGTTCTCCCCTCCTGGCAGCTCTTCTCAATGAAAACTCAATGCTCATCAGCCATAGATAAAGATTAATGAGATAATGGCATCTGGTATGTTTGAGATCCTTCCTAGGGGAGAGGGGTCATTGCCATTATTAGCACTTCAAGTTGAAAGTAAGGGATTAGAAGAGGAAAGCAGATCCCTTCTCTCCCTGCTCTGCTTCCCCCACTTCTGGATTTATTATTCTGAATATGTTGCGGAGTCCAGGGCCTGCGGAAGGTCCTGGAGCATCTTAACATGGAGGCCAGCCCAGCCAAGCCCAGGTGTGAACTGGCGGCTAATGCTGTTTGCTATGAAACACAAGAACCCAAGTGTCAGCGTATTTGCAACACATTTCAAGATTGGGTCAGGAGGCCAGGAGTTGATGATGAATTATTTATTTATTTATAGACTTACTTTGCTTACTGGCAAATTTGAGGTGGGCAGGGTTCTCAAGCAGATGCCGGAAAATCGTCAGGTTACAGAGAACAGGCCCCAATGGAGAGGGAAGAAGATAGATTCTGGTTGTGACATTCTGTGTGGTCAGTTCATCCCCTCCTATTCCCTGTCCCGTGGTGGAGTGAGGCACCAAGGGACGAGGGACAAGGTGTTTGTCATTGGCCTGTTTACTGGGACACTGGCAAAGGGCCACCTCGGCACCGAGCAGCAAATCAACTTTCCATTTTGTGTTCATTGTACAGCTGAGTTATCACAGCTGCCTGGCACCCCAGATGGGTGTGGTCACTTACTCCCAGAGCCTGGATGACAGAGTGCATTCTACCTCATTGCCAAGTCCCCTCATGAAGCCCACTGGGAGGGCTCAGGAAGGGAGCAAGTTCTTCAAGGGTGGAAACCAACTTCACACTGTTGACTTATGGTTAACATATGTTGCCCCCCACTTTGGGGAAGTGTGTAAGTCACGTTACTTCTAATTTATACATGTTTTCACTGAAAATAGAAAACGCTACTAATTCTCACTAGAACCAGAAAACCTTAGCTTTGGAAGGACCTGAGAGGTAAACTAGTCTAACTTCCCATTTAATGCCCTTCAAGCCACCCTTTCCCCAGTGAGTCATCTACCTGTCTCTACTTGATGGTCTTATGTGATGGGGAACTCACCTGGGACCAGATATCACTTGATTATCCAATGCCCATCCCCAAACCAACTTAAATGAGTCTTTATTGTGACTTCAGAAGACAGTGCACCAAAAATCATTTGTGCTCCTGAGGGAGTAAAGGCATACGTTGAGTTACCTGGCTCCATGCAGGGAGAGCATGCTGGCAAACAGATCCAATTATATCAGCCACAGGGCACTGGACACCTGCAACCATTCATCACGCTCACACCTACTTCCCAGCAGCCTGGGAAATTGCCCTGAGCACAGTAGCTTGGCATTTGTTTTTTTCTCTTTTCTTTTTAACATTTTCAAATCCTTTTTTCTCCTCCTGCTCATCTGGCAGCCACTGTTAGTCCAAAGGCATTAAAGCCTTTGAGGACCCCCTGAACTTACCATCCATCCTTCAGAAGCATCTCCTCCAAGCCCTAAAATGACACTACTTGCCCTTCACTAAAGGGCATGTACTTCATTTGCTGAGTTATAAAGAGCATGAGGTTTAGGGTGTCTCGGGCTCGACCCAAAATCTAAACCTACCACTCACAGCTCTGTGCCTGGGGGAAATGACTTAACCTCTGCATGTCAATTTTCTCATCTGCAAAATGAGCTTAATACCAATCTTCAAAAAGATGGGAAAATGAAAGAAAATGTGTGTATAGAAAACAATGCAACACAGTAACATTAACGAATCCAAAGGGAAAAAGCATATAACCACCTAAATAATGACAGAAGTTTTTTTGATAAAATTTAACACACATTCATGATTTAAAAAGGAAAATAGAAGCAAACTAGGAATACAGATGGACTTCTTTAACTGACAAAATGTATCCACAAAACATCTACAGTAAACTTCATGATCAAGGGTGAAATGGTGAAATATTGCCGTGGTTATCCAACATTGTATTGGAAGTCCTAGCCAGAGCACTAAGTCAAGAAAAAGAATAAACAACACTACAGTGGGAAAGCAAGAAATTCAACTATCACTATTCAGAGTTGACATCATGGTCTAAATGAAAACTCTAAAAGATTTTACCAATAAATTATTAAAACTTATTTATTAAAATAATTTATTAAAATTATTAAAACAAGAAAATCTAGCAAGATTGCTGGAGGCACAAATCAAAATGCAAAAATCATTGTATTTCTATTGATAAATACCAAAAACAAAAAGAATTTTTAACTTTAAATACCATTTAAAAATAGAATCAGGGCTTCCCTGGTGGCGCAATGGTTGAGAATCTGTCTGCCAATGCAGGGGACACGGGTTCGAGCCCTGGTCTGGGAAGATCCCACATGCTGCGGAGCAACTAGGCTCGTGAGCCACAACTACTGAGCCTGCGCGTCTGGAGCCTGTGCTCTGCAACAAGAGAGGCCGCGATAGTGAGAGGCCCGCACACTGCGATGAAGTGTGGTCCCCACTCGCCACAACTAGAGAAAGCCCTCGCACAGAAACGAAGACCCAACACACCCCAAAATAAATAATTAACTTTATAAAAAAATAGAATCAAATCTATAAAGTATTCAGAAAAACATGTAAGTGTTCTGAATCCTCATCCTGGGCTTGTTCATTGCCCCACCCACCTTATTCTGCAGCAGCAAGTCACAAAAAGCTCTTCCTGACCCTAGCTACACACACACAGACACACAGACACACACTCTACTTTGCTAATCATGGCCAAGGGCTATGCCTGAGAAGGGACCAAAAAAGTAATATATTCACCACTTCTTGTTTTCTGCTGCCTGGCTCCATTCCCCTGTCATTCAGCTCTCTCCCCGCTCAGGCTGATGTTATTTGAACCCAACATAAGGCACAGGACTGTCAGGTTGTGTGAGCTCTAGGAGAGAGGCAGGCAGACAAGAGGGTGAAGAATAAGAATCAAACACCCAAGGAAATTGGGTGCAGGTTGAAAAAATAAAAAAGAATATGAGTCAGGACTTTAGCATCAGACAAGTGTGGGTTCAATTTTCAGATTTGTCTTTTACTACCTCTGTAACGTAGGGCAATTTGTATAAGGACTCCTATAAGAAATAACCTTAGCAATACATGCGAGTGTTTGATACAAAGTAAAGTTCAATAAATATTAGCCATGAGGATGGTGGGGGCTAGGGGTTGAAGATGGTGTGGAGATTACTAGAAATAGATGCAATTCTATAATCTAAAAATCAAAACTGAACCAACGAGGTGCTATTTTTTGCCTAACTGCTACTGACAAATACTAATAAATGTCTAATTCCTACTATTGGTGAGAATGTGGGGAAAGGGGCTCTTTCATGCAATGATAAGGAGTTGATGCAAATTTTCGGGAGCAAATTATGGCAACACCTACCAATTACCTTAAAAGTGTACAACCCCTTTTACTTACACGAATTTACCTAATGAAATAATTATGGATATGTACCAAGACATACACCCAAGTATGTTAACTGCAACGTTGTAAATCATTAGCGAAAATCAAGGAGAGGGGACATCTAAATATCCAACAGTGGGAATTAAAGAAATGATGATCGAATACCTGCAGTCATTGGCAGTTGTATTAGAAGGACATATTTAACACCATGAGAAAATGCTCACAACGTATTCTAAAGTTTAAGAAGCTGGTTTCAGAACAAAGGAGAATTTTTAATATTCTATATGAAAAAGATGCTACAGAGTCACGAAAATATTATGAGCAGGCATCTCTGGGCAGTGGGAATTACAGCTACGATCAGCCCTTGGTTAATCACGTTGATTTACATATTTTGAAAGTTACCTTGAAAGAACTTATGTCATTTTTTACAACTGCTGAGCAACTTTTAGGACCAATGAAGAGAATAGGAAGCCCTCACTTAGCACCTTGCGGCCAGTCTTCTCCCCTGGGGCCGCCCCCCTCCAGGCTGCTCCCCACCCCAGCACCCAGCACAGCATCCCACCCACCCTTCCTTCTCTGCCTGGATCCCAGGCCACCCAGGAGTAAGGTCATCTCTTCGTGAAGACAGATTAGGGGAATGCCTACGCAACAACTCTCGTGAAAATGCCTATAAAAAGAGATTTTTTTTTAATTTGGATGTGTTTGTCCTTTACCAAGTACAGCAAAGCAGGAAGACATTACTTTTGGAAACAAACGGAATATAACAAAACAAAAATGCCGAGTGTGGTGGTAGATCCAGTGATGTTTCCATCTTTGTGCCCCTGTGCTTCTCTCTCCCCAACCACAGCGTTTGCCAATAAGGGAATCATTTTTCGAATCTCAGAAAATGTTATTGGTGGGGCAAAAACGATGGCTCTACAGGGCAGGCCTGAGTGAGAGGCTCAGCTCCAAGCCCCAGGTCTGCGCTATCTCCAGAGAGCAGGGGCTAGGGGTGGTTTTGTTACGTTAATAGCCCTTATAGCTAATTGCCTTCTTGCTGCTCTCTCTGTTTTGGAGAAATCAATGGAAGGTGTTAAGCTGAAAAGAGTCGTAATTTATTTCCTTCGTGCTTTTCTGTGTTTTCCAAATTTTCTAGGATGGATATGAATTACTTGTGGAACCAAGTTGTTATTATTGTTATTCTTCTTATTAGTAAAGAGAATTGTGACATGACAGCTACAGCTACCTCCCATGGCATCATTTCAAGTGCCCTGGAAAGATCTCCCTTGCCTCCTGCAACTGCCAAAAATACTTTGAACGGAGAATGAGGAATTTCACTTCAATGAGCTAAAGCTTAAAGTTCAAAGGGCTTGACCAGAGGTGGGGGAGGACTTGTCTCTACATCACACCATGGTGTAAACGGCTAACATCTCGCTGGGCTGCACCCTGGGAAGGGGCCTTTTCTTCGTCTAGGGGTCCACTACTTAGTAGCTTAGGCCTCCCCGCTTAACTCTTGCCCCATGGACCACCCTCCGGGCCATGTGGGTTGATTCCCCTCTCCCATTTCCCTGACAGAAAGCCAGCACCCGGCGATGGGTCATGGAATGGCAGGGGCAGTGCCATTGTAGAAAACTGCTGTCTTGGCTCCAACGAAGGCATGAATCTGGACTCTCTCCATAGCCTTAGAAAGGAAGGACAGTCTCACACTCACCTGGGTAAGGAAACTTAATGGCCCAGAGGGGTCACCCCACATCTCCTTTGGGGAGCTGGGCGTTACAGCGTCCTAGCCCTCTCTGATGCACACAGGACATCTAATCACACCCCCAGCCCTGGGAAGGGAGGAGGAGGCATGGCTGGTTCAGCAGCTGGACTTAAGGCCAAGTCGGAGTCAGGAAATCAGGATTCCCCCGGTGTGCAAACTATTTCAGAGCCAGCCTTTTTCCTTACATTGCTCCAGTCAGCAGGGGGCTCCCAGGCCTCCCAGTAGAGCCTCCTGGGTTGTTACTGGAGCAGCTGAAGGACAGAGCTGGAAGCCACCGAATCCTGGCACCAAACTCCAGCTGCACCCTCCTCATCATCCAGGCTGCCTTAGCCAAGTCCTCATACTCACGGAGCCTCCTTCAGGTTCCTTCCTGCCACTGTGAGGACCACATACTTCGCTGGATGCATCATAGCCATGATCTGTGAATTATTTTGCTGCCTTATTTCCACCCCACATGCAGATTTGTTTACATCCCTGAACATAAAGGACTCAAAGATCAAGAACCTAAATGACTATTAGGTGTATGTCTCACTGATTTTCTCCTCAGGGCCACTGAGCTGCAAAAAAGTAAATACAGAAATAGCAAGCAACAGGGGCCTCATGCCAGGGAGGAAAACCTTAATCTTGGTTTTGTGGGTTTCTGTTTATATACGAAAATTAATCAAGGAACACAAAAAGATCAACTTTTCTACTTTTTAAGTTTTAGAAGTGTACCTAAAACCTTATTAAACACACAAATAAGAATAAATATACATCACTCTTTATTACAGCTGGTTAAGGATGAGATGGAAAAAAATCCACAGGAAGGAGAGACACCTGGAATGATGAGAAGGAACAGGCCAGGGCTGACTGTGGGGCATCCAAAAGATACCCAAAGAGAAGCTGGGAGGGGTGGTGGGATAGTCAGCGAGAGAGAGCAGAGGCTCTGAGAACGACAGGAAAGACAATGGCCCCCTCTGACCATTTCCCTGCCCTATGTGTGGGCTCCCTTCCCTGGCCAGTAACTCAGGAGCCCCACCGCAGGCCCTTTGCTATGGAGCAACAGTGCCATCTTGTGGGCAGTTTCGTTGTCGGCGCTGCAGATCTTTAGAATCCCGTTGCCTTTTCACTACAGTGGACACACTTTTCAGCAATTAAGAAAGAGGAGAGTGAAGCACCTTCGTTTTAGAAAACTTAGTGAGGTTCAAACACAATGAAAGGAAGGCCTGGCGACTTCCCTCACCATCATTCACCTCCTGCAAGTATCTGACTCTGTTTCTCTTCCATATGTCCGACTCCAGGGGCGCGCTCTCCAACAGGGAGGGTTCCCTGCATCCAGCCCAACCACGCGCCCCTCAGAGGACACCGTGGCAGGGGCAGGGGGCTGCCGGCGTGAAAGGGCAGCCGGGGGTTTGGGGGGGCATGGGGGAGGAACGCCACAGAGATGGGAAGCGGCTTGACTTGGCTTTGGATTAAAAGTATTCAAACTTGGGCAGGAAGCAGTTGGGGCAGCAGCTGGATTCAGGCCCCAGAAGATGTGTTCTTTCCAAGGATAGTGTGGAATTCAGACCTATGGATTCCTCCATGGTTTCTGGCGTTGCTGAAAATAGTCCTAGACATGTTTCTTTGTTGCTATTTTATTGATAATACTGAACATTTGGTAACAGACTGAAGAGCCACATCGCCAATCAGTGGACTTGTTTGGAGCCATTAAAACAATACTGGGGAGGGCTTCCCTGGTGGCGCAGTGGTTGAGAGTCTGCCTGCCGATGCAGGGGACGTGGGTTCGTGCCCTGGTCCGGGAGGATCCCGCATGCCGCGGAGCGGCTGGGCCCGTGAGCCATGGCCGCTGAGCCTGCGCATCCGGAGCCTGTGCTGCTCAATGGGAGAGGCCACAGAAGTGAGAGGCCCGCGTACCTCTAAACAAAACAAAACAATACTGGGGACTTCCCTGGTGGCACAGTGGTTAAGAATCCACCTGCCAATGCAGGAGACACATGCCGCGGAGCAGCTAAGTCTGTGCGCCACAACTACTGAGCCTGCGCTCTAGAGCCCACGAGCCACAACTACTGAGTTTATGTGCCACAACTACTGAAGCCCACAAGCCTAGAGCCCGTGCCTCGCAACAAGGGAAGCCACCGCAATGAGAAGCCCGCGCACCGCAACTAAGAGCAGCCCAGGCTCGCGGCAACTAGAGAAAGCCCACATGCAGCAACGAAGACCCAACACAGCCAAAAATAAATTTATTATTTTTTTAAATGCTGTATGGAGTCATTGGCTTCTAATCTGTGCACTTTTCTGTGTTTGTGTGTTTTACTTCCATAAAAAGGATTACACTGAAAAATGATGCTGTGGAATATTTAATGGCATGGGTAAACACTCTCAATGCAATGTTAGATTTTAAAAATTCCAGTATGCCCTGTGTTATGTACTTGAATGTTGCTGAGAAAGCAAATCTTAAATTTTCTCACCACAAAAAATAAATGGTGATTATGTGACAGGGATGGAGGTGTTAGCTAATGCTATGTTGGTAATCATTTTGCAATATATAAAAGGATCGAATCAACATGTATACAATCTTATATGTCAATTATAGCTCCATAAAGCTGGGAAAAAATCCAAATGTCATTATGGTTTGGATTTTTCTTTCTTACCCTCACTTCTCGTTTGTGCTATCATATAATATTTTATGTGTCCTTGTAAACCATGTGAAATTCATTCTGGAATAAAATAGAGAATTAATAAGTAAGGAAAATAATGTTTATAATAGATGCCCCACTCCAAAATTTATACATGTGTGTGGAGAGAGAGAGAGAGAGAGGAAAGAGGAACAAGACCATACAACAATCATCGACATTGCGGTCGTCTCTAGTTAGGGATTGCTGGTCATTTTAATTTTATTTATTTAATTTTGTTTACATTTCCTGTGTTTTCTACACTGAATAGGTATTACTTCTTAAATCAGAAAAACAGTCAGTGTTTTAAAGGAAATGAGTTTCTGCACTAGCCCTGCCATCCTGCATCCCATTACTTGTCTCACAGGCCAGGTGGGCCAGGCCGACCCTCTTCAATCAAATCAGAGACATCGTGGGACATTCAGCTGGTTGCAGAAAGTATCCCTCGCTTCCAGTGGCCTCCAGTACCAGCGTGAGAGCAACTGCCTAATGAAGCAGCTGGGTCCAGCAGAGAAGGCAACCTCTGAAGCCGTTATGATTGCTTACCGACTAATACAATTGAGTTTGTGGGTGCAGTGTGACGCTTCTGAGCTCAGCCTGCAGTCAGGACCCCCGACATACATTCTCACTCTGTCTTTGACTAACTCTCGACTTGGAGCGAGTGACCTAACTTCTCAATTCCCTCATCTGAAAAGTAGAGCTATAATCATCAGACTTCTCAAGATGGCTGAGAAAGGAAATGTGTTAGACTGCACTGTCTGAAATTGCTGTTTTTACAGGTCAAAAATGAGCAAATATGGCAATTTCTTGTGGTTCATCCTCCACATGGCCAGGGCTTAGCTCAGTGCCGGCTCGTGGCCAGAGCTCCTCATCATTGGGGTGATCTTACCCCCATTTCACAGATTGGGTTGTAAGGGTGGAAAGTGGGAAGAAAGGGGGGCTGCAGGGAGGTATTGGGGAGGGACGAGGTGAATGGGGGTTGAAAGCTCTGGAAACGCAGCATTGCCAAAAGCTGGTCCCAGCCTCCCACTTGTCATCTCAAGGCCACCTCCCAACGCCCCCACGGACACACCCCTTACCCTCCTGACCTCGTTAAAGTTACTTCCACATGGCAGAACTCCCCCATCCAATCTGAGCCCCAAGGGATCCGCCTCTTGACCCCAGAGGGCTGGGGTCAGGACAGGAACCCTGAACCCTCCACCTCCATCTCCCTTTGGACACAGGGGGCCAAGGTGGCGGTATATGCTTCTTCACACAGGGGAGAAGATGCAGGGGCTATAATTTAAGCAGCCTGGGTGTGGTGCTCCCCTCGGCCCTAATTAACTCAGTTGCTGTGAGTTCCATTGCACTGGGCGCTGAGAGACCAAGTCTGAGGAGTGGGGAGTCATTGGAGGCATTGTTGGGGTGCAGGGAAGGAGGAAGCCACCACTAGTCAACCAGTTAGGGCCGTTTGTTGCCAGGGGGTAATACAAAGTTGGGTGTTTCCTTTAGATATCAGATTCTGAATCAACGTTCTTTTCTAACAAAAGGTCTGCAGGCTCCAGCCAGAGCTGCTGATGCCCCCGCCCCTCTGATAAGGACGTTGGGTTTCTCAGTGCCATCCTTCAAACTCCCGTCTAAATAGGAGCACACAGCTGGTGTGCTGGGTGTTAACAGGAGAAGGAAGATGGGGGTCAGGAGAAGCAGTGAGGGTGTCAGAGGCTTTTTCCTGCTTGGGTTAGTACCTCCAAGAATAGCACCTTCAATTCACATTAAACAGAAGGTCTACGTGGCTTGTTTCATTTAATGCTCCAAACAGCACTGTATGTAAGAGTGGTAAGTGAACACATGGGGTCAGAAAAGCTGAGGGCCATTCCCAAGTTCAAGGAAATAGGTGAGAGAGCCAGGACCCAAACCCACATCCACTGTTGCAAAAATCCATTCTCAAAAAAAAATGGTTCTGAAGAACCTAGAGGCAGAAGAGGAATAAAGATGCAGACGTAGAGAATGGACTTGAGGACACGGGGAGGGGGAAGGGTAAGCTGGGACGAAGTGAGAGAGTGGCATGGACATATATACACTACCAAATGTAAAATAGGTAGCTAGTGGGAAGCAGCCGCATAGCACAGGGAGATCAGCTCTGTGCTTTGTGACCACCTAGAGGGGTGGGATAGGGAGGGTGGGAGGGAGGGAGATGCAAGAGGGAAGAGATATGGGGATATATGTATCTGTCTAGCTCATTCACTTTGTTATACATCAGAAACTAACACACCATTGTAAAACAATTACACTCCAGTAAAGATGTTAAAAAAAAAATCAAATTGCCACAAATCTGAAGGAGAATGATTGTTCTAGATTGGAGATTCCCAAACTAGGGTGTCAGAGACCAAATGATGGCAAGGACTACTTCCAAGTTATGGCAAGGAATCTGCTCGTTCAGAGGGGACATCAAATGTGGGCCATTAACTCGAAAAGACAGAAGTATGACTGATGTGCCTAATCAACCATTCATTCATCAATCCAACTGTTACGTCCCACTATTTTTCAAACATCTGTGGATGTTATGATGATTAAGATACAATTTGTTGTATTGTTGCTTGCTATTGTCGCCTGGTTACTGTGGTAACAAGCAAGCCCCAAATTTCAGTGGCTTACAACAGCCAACATTTATTTCTCACCCAGATTACATGGAGGCTGCAGGTTGGTTGAAGCTGGTTCTGCTCTGCTCTGTGTGTCTCCCCGTTCTGGGACTCATCCTGAAGGAGCAGCTCCTACTGTGACGTGCTGCGGGAGACCTGGCCACACCAGGCAGTTGTATCTGAAGCTGCTGCCCATGTTGTGTCCCCACCATGGAGTGTGGCCACGTCACCTACAGGGGACACAGGAAGCCTCTTAGGAGAGGGAACAAAGAATCATGAACAATGATGCAACCTACAACTTTGTAGATTTTCCCAATCGGGAAATACTAAAGGTAGAACTACCGTGAGGAAGACTTCCTAGTCAAAAAATTGGGAGGCTCCCTCTGGAAGGGATAATTTCACATCTACTTCTAAATCTACCAACTGCCCCGCTGCACAAGTTCTATCAGTAATTTGTTTTTTGTCTGTTTGTTTGTTTTTTATACATTTATTTATTTTAGTTATTTATTTTTGGCTGCATTGGGTCTTTGTTGCTGCACTCGGGCTTTCTCTAGTTGTGACAAGCAGGGGCTACTCTTCGTTGCAGTGCATGGCCTTCTCACTGCAGTGGCTTCTCTTGTTGCAGAGCACGGGCTCTAGGTGCGTGGGCTTCAGTAGCTGTGGTACACGGGCTTCAGCAGTTGTGGCTCGCAGGCTCTAGAACGCAGGCTCAGTAGTTGTGACGCATGGGCTTAAGTGGTCCGCGGCATGTGGGATCTTCCTGGACCAGGGCTCAAACCCATGACCCCTGCATGGGCGGGCGGATTCTTAACCACTGAGCTACCAGGGAAGACCTCTATCAGTAACTTGTTACATGAACCAGGAAGGAAGGCAGAGTTTCCAAGATGGAATTCAATATTTAAATATTGGTTTTAAGGTTCTAAGGTCAACCTTAAGCTGTCCCCACGTGTATCTGCCCTGAGGAACCTCTGAAGCAGCTTCAGGTGATATAGGTCCATGGGAAATGCCATTCATTGGCCTCCCCAAAAGGATGCTACAAAATGACTTCTGTTGGTCAAATCTAGGCCAAGAGTCTTACAAAATGGGACAGAATCTTAAGAAGACAGCCATTCAGGAAATACTTATATCATGCAATGCGAGACACGGAGATGAATAAGAAACAGTGCTCATCTCCAGAGGCCTTGAAGGAGAGCAGAGTCCACCACGCAGCCTCAGCTGATGAGCCACACAAGGCTCCAAGGTCCAGGAGTGGCCAAAGGTGTGCACACCAAGTCAGTGACCACAAAGGACTAGCCATCTTGACTCCCTATCTCTTTCTCTTACCATATGCTTCCTTGATTAATGGACCTTCCGTTCTAATTCCTTCATTTCATTCTGCGTTACCTTTTCCTTCCCTACCACAAGGCAATGTGGTCCCCGTCCTTGGAAACAAAAGAGAAGTTGTGAGAAGAAACAACATGTACCCAGAAAGCAGGTGCCAGCTGTACATAACCCAGAGGCATCAAACAAGGAAAGAGAATCCAGGAATTTTTTAAAAATTATGTAAATGATGAAAGCCGCCTTTCGCTACATCCTTTCCATCAGAACTCTTGGAGCATTTGTGGCTTTGATTAATGAGGCTATATCCGAGAGTGATATTCATGTTACCCAATAAAGACACCATGGGGTTGTTCCCGGCCCAATTTTGGCAACTTGCTCAATATTCAAACTGAGCTTTCTTTTTCCTTCTATCTTATCGACCAGGTACAAAAGGATGTTGTTTAAATGAGAAAATCTCTTCGTTCCTGTACTGTTCTAAACTCAGTGGGTTCTCTTTTCAGCCAGGTGAGAAAAAGTTGCAATTTCAATGCAGAGAGTCCATCTGAATGCCCGCAGTCTGGGAGGTATAATGAACAAGCTTCAGTCTTGGATTGGTTCCCAGACCTGCAAGGCGAGAATGCTGTGGTGTCTAAACAGAAGTCCCTGGCTTTCTTTCAGTCCCTAGTCTTATTAGGTTTGACGCTCCTTTATTATGTTTTGTTCTGCATTTCTAAATCCCCCTTCTGAAGCATAACGCTGCAAACATGGGGTCTGCATGCCCAAGAGCATTGTTCCTCAGTCGCCATGGTAACTCAAGCGCATCCACCAAGCACTTTCCTCCAAATGAAATAGCCAGCTGGGGCTCTGAGCTCGCACCTTGCACGCACCCACCCCAGCCAGTGACTATCCCCACGGGGGTTTCGGTTTATGAGTGAGCATTGGCAACAGCCAAAGGGGCCAGCACAACTCTGTTTTATCGACTTTATTAAAATAAAATATCTATTTATTGTTGTTTCACCTGTGACGAGAGGGGAACTGCCATCACTTGACAAATAGGCTGAGAGGCTGTCGAGTTTCACTCGGGTGTTGGTGGGTAACAGATGCCGTAATGTGGTTTCATAATAGCGTAATAAGACTTTGTACTTTTACAGCGCCTTTCATCAGGGAATCTCCAAGTCCCTCATTAGTCCCCGCAGCTCCCTGAGAAGGAGGTAGGTGGTGAACGTGTCCTCCCGACATGGCAAGCCCAAGGCAAGGGGAGGCCTCCAGCTAGCTGCCTAGACATAAACAGGATATGGATCCACAAATAGGCCATTGGAGCCCCTGTCTGATGGAGCTGCTCTAATCATGTAATTATCCCACCATCGTGCCCATCATTTGCATTTTTAATTCCACTCATTAAACTTACGGCTTCTGTTTAGGGACACTTGCCTCCACACATCTCAACCGTCTGAATGCCTGTGGCTGGCCCTCTTATGCATTAACCAGGCATCCTGATAGAAAGATTGAGGAAAACATTCGCTTGGTCCCTCTGTAAAACAGCACATGACCTATCCAAGCAGAATGGCATGGGAAATGGCAACGTCTATGGAAACACAAAACAAGACGTTCTGAACAGCCCCACGTCCACGAGAGAGAAACCTTCGGTCATCTCTCAGTCATCTAAAAACTTCCTCCCAGGGAACCCTTCTACACTGTCTGTGGCGATGTAAATTGGTACAGCCACTATGGAGAACAGTATGGAGGTTCCTTAGAAAACTAAAATTAGAATTACCATATGATCCAGCAATCCCACTACTGGGCTTACATCCAGAGAAAACCATAATTGAAAAAGATACATGCACCCCAATGTTCATTGCAGCATTATTTACAACAGCCAAGACATGGAAGCAACTTTAGTGTCCATCAACAGAAGAATGAATAAAGAAGATGTGGTACATGCATACAATAGAATATTTCTCACCATAAAAAAGAATGAAATAATGCCATCTGCAGCAACATGGATGGACCTAGAGATTGTCATACTGAGTGAAGTAAGTCACACAGAGAAAGAGGAATATCATATGATATCGCTTATGTGGAATCTAAAAAAATGGTACAAATGAACCTATTTACAAAACAGAAATAGAGTCACAGATGTAGAAAACAAACTTATGGTTACCAAGGGGGAAGGGGGGGAATCAATAAATTGGGAGATTGGGATTGACATATACACACTAGTATATATAAAATAGATAACTAATAAGAAGCTACCGTATAGCACAGGGAACTCTACTCAGTACTCTGTAATGACCTATATGGGAATAGAATCTAAAAAAGAGGGGATATATGTATACATATAACTGAATCACTTTGCTGTACAGCAGAGACTAACACAACATTGTAAATCAACTATACTCCAATAAAAATTAATTTAAAAAAATAAAAATAAAAACTTCCTCCCCACCCCAAATCACATGTCAGTCTCTATTAAAAGTGGGTGGACCTTAGATGGTGTCTAACTCCAACACCTCCACCTTCAGATGTGGAAACTGAACCCCTGAGGGATTTCCCAATTAACTCCAAGCCCCATAGCTAGTCAGTGGCAGAGGGGAGCTCAGAGACCAAATGTTCCACCCAACTGGTTCACAACTCCCATCGATGTTAACTGGACAATCCTAAAAAAAACTCATGTGGGAAGATTTGTACAGAGTGTGTTGCCCTTGAATAATAGCCATATAAGCACCATGCTAACAGGGATTTTGTCTGTTTTGTTCCCAGCTGTATCCCAGAGAAGAGAACCTAGTACATAATGAACTCTCCATAAATTTTTACTGATGATCAAACATCTGCATTCATCCTACTCGACAGGGTTCAGGGAAAAGAACAACGGGCAAGGAATCAGAAAATTCATCTGAGCCTCCGTCTCTCCTTCTGTGAGATGAGGTCACCATCTACTTCCTGCTTGGTTCGTGGGGCTCTGGATCTTGCCATACCCTTTGCCTGGACAGATTTTTCCCATTTAGAATTCAGCTCAAATGTCACCTCCTCAGAGAGGCCTTTCTCGGCCTGCATGTTCATAGTTGACCACTTTCATCCCAGCCATTCCTTTTCACTTTATTCCTTTTTATTCCCGTTTTATTTTCGTTGTGGTCATTATGAATGTTGCTCGTTCTACAGCTCCCTCCCCCACTATGATTTAAGCTCCATGGGGTCAAGGGTTTTTGTCTGTCTGGTTCACTACACTCTTCCCAGGACCTAGACCAGTGCCTGACATGTGGGAGATGCTCAATACATATTTGTTGAAGTAATAAGTGTAGAATGAAAAAATACTGAAAGAGAAAGTGCTAAACATCATAAAAACCAAAGTATTTGTTTCAAAACTGAAGATGTTTACTATTATTGTATTACTCATATTTATCAACATTAGCAGCAAATTGGAGCTTCTGACACCCTCTTTGGACTTAAACAAATTTCAAACAAATTTCTAGAGTTGATATGTGTGTACAAAACACATCCCTACAATATATCATTACCTTCCTTGTTCCACGTGATCTCGCAGTTGGTGTTCTAAGTGTTTGTCTTGGCCTCTGGGCTTTATTAATGTAAATTATAGACTCAAGTCATCAGTTGGGTGTATAATTGGGTGGATGGGATTATCTATATAGAACTAATTGCTGAAAAGTAGGGCAGAGTCAGAGATGCCCAAGAAATCAGCTGGCCCAACTGGTCCGTTTTATAGATGTGGAAACTGAGGCCCTGGCAAGTTAAGGGATCTGCCCTAAGCCACCACATGGCTGATCTGAGGAGATATTGGAGGACTTCAAAGGAACAAGTCTGCCCCTTTGATATAGATGGAATTTAAGTTCAATGAATGTCGATTAAACTGACTTCAGTTAAACATGTTGTCAAGGAGAGCTCCTCTCCCTTCAAACTATAAGAATCGGCACCCACGGCAAAACCATCCTCAAGGGGGACCTGTCACTCAGTGTCATCCAAAAGGAACACAGGTACAGTAGCAAACGTGGCACTAAACATCCCACACATACTCTCAGAATCCTTCCCACTCACTCTCAGAATCCTTCCCACTCTTTCACACAGGAAGTGCTATCCTACAATAGTCCTTCACCAATATTCTCCTCTTATTGTAAACAAACAAACAATAAGAGTTCTTCCAGGGCTAAGAACACAGGCGCTAAGCAGATGCACGGAGCCCTTTGCTGGACACTGGGAATAAATAGATGAAAAGACGTGTCCATTGCCTGTGAGGGCTTAAAGGCCAGAGAAGGGATGGGTGCTTATCCTAAATCCCCATGCTGCAAGGCAAACTTCACAAAGGCAGGGATATTTGTCAGGTTTTCCACTACTGTATCCTCTGTACTTCAGACAGTGACTGGCACATGGTACGCATTTTAAAAATATTTGTTGAGGGCCTCCCTGGTGGCGCAGTGGTTGAGAGTCCGCCTGCCGATGCAGGGGATACGGGTTCGTGCCCCGGTCTGGGAGGATCCCATATGCCGCGGAGCGGCTGGGCCCGTGAGCCATGGCCGCTGGGCCTGCGCATCCGGAGCCTGTGCTCCGCAACGGGAGAGGCCACAACAGTGAGAGGCCCGCATACCGCAAAAAGAAAAAAAAAAAAAAAAAAAAATTTGTTGAAATAAATGTTGGAGAGGGTGTGGAGAAAAGGGAACCCTCCTGCACTGTTGGCGGGAACGTAAATTGATACAGCCACTATGGAGAACAGTATGGAGGTTCCTTAAAAAACTAAAATTAGAACTACCATAGGACCCAGCAATCCCACTACTGGGCATATACCCTGAGAAAACCATAATTCAAAAAGAGTCATGACTTCCGGGTAAGATGGCGTAAGAGTAAGACGCGGAGATCACCTTCCTCCCCACGGATACACCAGAAATACAGCTACACGTGGAACAACTCCTACAGAACACCTACTGAACGCTGGCAGAAGACCCCAGACCTCCCAAAAGGCAAGAAACTCCCCACATACCTGGGTAGGGCAAAGCGGAGAGATCCCCACACAGAGGATTGGTGCCGAGCGGCACTCACCAGCCCGAGAGGCTTGTCTGCTCGCCCGCCGGGGCGCGCGGCGCTGGAAGCTGAGGCTCGGGCTTCGGTCAGAGCGCAGGGAGAGGACTGGGGCTGGCGGCGAGAACTCAGCCTGAAGGGGGCTAATGTGCCACAGCTAGCCGGCAGGGACTCCGGGAAAACTCTGGAGCTGCCGAAGAGGCAAGAGACTTTTTCTTCCCTCTTGGTTTCCTGGTGCGCGAGGAGAGGGGATTAAGAGCGCTGCTTAAAGGGGCTCCACAGACGGGCGCGAGTCGCGACTGAAAGCGCAGAGCCCAGCGACGGGCATGGGACGCTGGGGCTGCTGCTGCCGCCGCCAAGAAGCCTGTGTGCGAGCGCAGGTCACTGTCCACACCGCCCTTCCGGGAGCCCGTGCAGCCCGCCACTGCCGGGGTCCCGGGATCCAGGGGCGGCTTCCCTGGGAGAACGCACGGGCGCGCCTCGGGCTGGTGCAACGTCACGCCGACCTCTGCCGCTGCAGGCTCGCCCCGCACTCCGTGCCCCTCCCTCCCGCCCGGCCTGAGTGAGCCAGAGTCCCCGAAGAGGCTGCTCCTTTAACCCTGTCCTGTCTGAGCGAAGAACAGACGCCCTCCGGCGACCTACACGCAGAGGCGGGGCCAAATCCAAAGCTGAGACCCAGGAGCTGTGAGAACAAAGAAGAGAAAGGGAAACCTCTCCCAGCAGCCTCAGAAGCAGCGGATTAAAGCTCCATAATCAACTTGATGTACCCTGCATCTGTGGAATACATGAATAGACAACACATCATCCCAAATTGAGGAGCCCGGAGTCAGTGCTGTGCCTCTGAGGTGGGAGAGCCAACTTCAGGACACTGGTCCACAAGAGACCTCCCAGCTCCACATAATATCAAACGGCGAAAATCTTCCAGAGATCTCCATCTCAACACCAGCACCCAGCTTCACTCAACGACCAGCAAGCTACGGTGCTGGACACCCTATGCCAAACAACTAGCAAGACAGGAACACAACGCCACCCATTAGCAGAGAGGTGGCCTAAAATCATAAAAAGTCCGCAGACACCCCAAAACACACCACCAGACGTGGACCTGCCCACCAGAAAGACAAGATCCAGCCTCATCCACCAGAACACAGGCACTAGTCCCCTCCACCAGGAAGCCTACACAACCCACTAAACCAACCTTAGCCACTGGGGACAGACACCAAAAACAATGGGAACTACGAACCTGCAGCCTGCAAAAAGGAGACCCCAAACACAGTAACATAAGCAAAATGAGAAGACAGAAAAACACACAGCAGGAGAAGGAGCAAGATAAAAACCCACCAGATCTAACAAATGAAGAGGTAATAGGCAGTCTACCTGAAAAAGAATTCAGAATAATGATGGTAAAGATGATCCAAGATTCTATTTCCCAGATCCAAAATCTTGGAAATAGAATAGACAAAATGCAAGAAACAGTTAACAAGGACCTAGAAGAACTAAAGATGAATCAAGCATCGATTAAAAACACAATAAATGAAACGAAAAATACTCTAGATGGGATCAATAGCAGAATAACTGAGGCAGAAGAACGGATAAGTGAGGTGGAAGATAAAATAGTGGAAATAACTGCTGCAGAGCAAAATAAAGAAAAAAGAATGAAAAGAACAGAGGACAGTCTCAGAGACCTCTGGGACAACATTAAACGCACCAACATTCGAATTATAGGGGTTCCAGAAGAAGAAGAGAAAAAGAAAGGGACTGAGAAAATATTTGAAGAGATTATAGTTGAAAACTTCCCTAATATGGGAAAGGAACTAGTTAATCATGTCCAGGAGGCACAGGGAGTCCCATACAGAATAAATCCAAGGAGAAATACGCCAAGACACATATTAATCAAACTGTCAAAAATTAAACACAAAGAAATCATATTAAAAGCAGCAAGGCAAAAACAACAAATAACACACAAGGGAATCCCCATCAGGATAACAGCTGATCTCTCAGCAGAAACTCTACAAGCCAGAAGGGAGTGGCAGGACATAATTAAAGTGATGAAGGAGAGAAACCTGCAACCAAGATTACTCTACCCAGCAAAGATCTCATTCAGATTTGATGGAGAAATTAAAACGTTTACAGACAAGCAAAAGCTGAGAGAGTTCAGCACCACCAAACCAGCTTTACAACAAATGCTAAAGGAACTTCTCTAGGCAAGAAACACAACAGAAGGAAAAGACCTACAATAACGAACCCAAAACAATTAAGAAAATGGGAATAGGAACATACATATCGATAATTACCTTAAATGTAAATGGACTAAATGCTCCCACCAAAAGATACAGATTGGCTGAATGGATACAAAAACAAGACCCATATATATGCTGTCTACAAGAGACCCACTTCAGACCTAGAGACACATACAGACTGAAAGTAAGGGGATGGAAAAAGATATTCCATGCAAATGGAAACCAAAAGAAAGCTGGAGTAGCAATTCTCATATCAAACAAAATAGACTTTAAAATAAAGACTACTAGAAGAGACAAAGAAGGACACTACATAATGATCAAGGGATCGATCCAAGAAGAAGATATAACAATTGTAAATATTTATGCACCAAACATAGGAGCACCTCAATACATAAGGCAAATACTAACAGCCATAAAAGGGGAAATCGACAGTAACACACTCATAGTAGGGGACTTTAACACCCCACTTTCACCAATGGACAGATCATCCAAAATGAAAATAAATAAGGAAACACAAGCTTTAAATGATACATTAAACAAGATGGACTTAATTGATATTTATAGGACATTCCATCCAAAAACAACAGAATACACATTTTTCTCAAGTGCTCATGGAACATTCTCCAGGATAGATCATATCTTGGGTCACAAATCAAGCCTTGGTAAATTTAAGAAAATTGAAATTGTATCAAGTATCTTTTCCGACCACAATGCTATGAGACTAGATATCAATTACAGGAAAAGAGCTGTAAAAAATACAAACACATGGAGGCTAAACAATACACTACTTAATAACGAAGTGATCACTGAAGAAATCAAAGAGGAAATTAAAAAATACCTAGAAACAAATGACAATGGAGACACGACGACCCAAAGCCTATGGGATGCAGCAAAAGCAGTTCTAAGAGGGAAGTTTATAGCAATACAATCCCACCTTAAGAAACAGGAAAAATCTCGAATAAACAACCTAACCTTGCACCTAAAGCAATTAGAGAAAGAAGAACAAAAACATCCCAAAGTTAGCAGAAGGAAAGAAATCATAAAAATCAGATCAGAAATAAATGAAAAACAAATGAAGGAAATGATAGCAAAGATCAATAAAACTAAAAGCTGGTTCTTTGAGAAGATAAACAAAATTGATAAACCATTAGCCAGACTCATCAAGAAAAAAAGGGAGAAGACTCAAATCAATAGAATTAGAAATGAAAAAGGAGAAGTAACAACTGACACTGCAGAAATACAAAAGATCATGAGAGATTACTACAAGCAACTCTATGCCAATAAAATGGACAACATGGAAGAAATGGACAAATTCTTAGAAATGCACAACCTGCCAAGACTGAATCAGGAAGAAATAGGAAATATGAACAGACCAATCACAAGCACTGAAATTGAAACTGTGATAAAAAATCTTCCAACAAAGAAAAGCCCAGGACCAGATGGCTTCACAGGCGAATTCTATCAAGCATTTAGAGAAGAGCTAACACCTATCCTTCTCAAACTCTTCCAAAATATAGCAGAGGGAGGAACACTCCCAAACTCATTCTACGAGGCCACCATCACCTTGATACCAAAACCAGACAAGGATGTCACAAAGAAAGAAAACTACAGGCCAATATCACTGATGAACATAGATGCAAAAATCCTCAACAAAATACTAGCAAACAGAATCCAACAGCACATTAAAAGGATCATACACCATGATCAAGTGGGGTTTATTCCAGGAATGCAAGGATTCTTCAATATACGCAAATCAATCAACGTGATACACCATATTAACAAACTGAAGGAGAAAAACCATATGATCATCTCAATAGATGCAGAGAAAGCTTTCGACAAAATTCAACACCCATTTATGATAAAAACCCTGCAGAAAGTAGGCATAGAGGGAACTTTCCTCAACATAATAAAGGCCATATATGACAAACACACAGCCAGCATCGTCCTCAATGGTGAAAAACTGAAACCATTTCCACTAAGATCAGGAACAAGACAAGGTTGCCCACTCTCACCACTCTTATTCAACCTAGTTTTGGAAGTTTTAGCCACAGCAATCAGAGAAGAAAAGGAAATAAAAGGAATCCAAATCGGAAAAGAAGAAGTAAAGCTGTCACTGTTTGCAGATGACATGATACTATACATAGAGAATCCTAAAGATGCTACCAGAAAACTACTAGAGTTAATCAATGAATTTGGTAAAGTTGCAGGATACAAAATTAATGCACAGAAATCTCTGGCATTCCTATATACTAATGATGAAAAATCTGAAAGTGAAATCAAGGAAACACTCCCATTTACCATTGCAACAAAAAGAATAAAATATCTAGGAATAAACCTACCTAAGGAGACAAAAGACCTGTATGCAGAAAATTATAAGACACTGATGAAAGAAATTAAAGATGATACAAATAGATGGAGAGATGTACCATGTTCTTGGATTGGAAGAATCAACATTGTGAAAATGACTCTACTACCCAAAGCAATCTACAGATTCAATGCAATCCCTATCAAACTACCACTGACATTTTTCACAGAACTAGAACAAAAAATTTCACAATTTGTATGGAAACACAAAAGACCCCGAATAGCCAAAGCAATCTTGAGAACGAAAAATGGAGCTGGAGGAATCAGGCTCCCTGACTTCAGACTATACTACAAAGCTACAGTAATCAAGACAGTATGGTACTGGCACAAAAACAGAAAGATAGATCAATGGAACAGGATAGAAAGCCCAGAGTTAAACCCACGGACATATGGTCACCTTATCTTTGATAAAGGAGGCAGGAATGTACAGTGGAGAAAGGACAGTCTCTTCAATAAGTGGTGCTGGGAAAACTGGATAGGGACATGTAAAAGTATGAGATTAGATCACTCCCTAACACCATACACAAAAATAAGCTCAAAATGGATTAAAGACCTAAATGTAAGGCCAGACACTATCAAACTCTTAGAGGAAAACATAGGCAGAACACTCTATGACATAAATCACAGCAAGATCCTTTTTGACCCACCTCCTAGAGAAATGGAAATAAAGACAAAAATAAACACATGGGACCTAATGAAACTTAAAAGCTTTTGCACAGCAAAGGAAACCATAAATAAGACCAAAAGACAACCCTCAGAATGGGAGAAAATATTTGCAAATGAAGCAACTGACAAAGGATTAATCGCCAAAATTTATAAACAGCTCATGCAGCTCAATAGCAAAAAAACAGACAACCCAATCCAAAAATGGGCAGAAGACTTAAATAGGCATTTCTCCAAAGAAGATATACAGAGTGCCAACAAACACATGAAAGGATGCTCAACATCTTTACTCATTAGAGAAATGCAAATCAAAACTACAATGAGATATCATCTCACACCAGTCAGAATGGCCATCATCAAAAAATCTAGAAACAATAAATGCTGGAGAGGGTGTGGAAAAAAGGGAACACTCTTGCACTGCTGGTGGGAATGTGAACTGGTACAGCCGCTATGGAGAACGGTATGGAGGTTCCTTAAAAAACTACAAATAGAACTACCATATGACCCAGCAATCCCACTACTGGGCATATACCCTGAGAAAACCATAATTCAAAAAGAGACATGTACCAAAATGTTCATAGCAGCCCTATTTACAATAGCCCGGAGATGGAAACACCCTAAGTGTCCATCATCGGATGAATGGGTAAAGAAGATGTGGCACATATATACAATGGAATATTACTCAGCCATAAAAAGAAATGAAATTGAGCTATTTGTAATGAGGTGGATGGACCTAGAGTCTGTCATACAGAGTGAAGTAAGTCAGAAAGAGAAAGACAAATACTGTATGCTAACACATATATATGGAATTTAAGAAAAAAAATGTCATGAAGAACATAGGGGTAAGACAGGAATACAGACACAGACCTACTAGAGAATGGACTTGAGGATATGGGGAGGGGGAAGGGTAAGCTGTGACAAAGTGAAAGAGCAGCATGGACATATATACACTACCAAACGTAAGGTAGATAGCTAGTGGGAAGCAGCCGCATAGCACAGGGAGATCAGCTCGGTGCTTTGTGACCGCCTGGAGGGGTGGGATAGGGAGGATGGGAGGGAGACACAAAAGGGAGGGGATATGGAAACATGTATATGTATAACTGATTACATTTGTTATAAAGCAAAAAGTTTAAAAAAATAAAAATAAAATTAAAAAAAAAAGAGTCATGTACCACAATGTTCATTGCAGCTCTATTTACAATAGCCAGGACAAGGAAGCAACCGAAGTGTCCATGGACAGATGAATGGATAAAGAAAATGTGGCACATATATACGATGGAATATTACTCAGCCATAAAAAGGAACAAAATTGAGTTATTTGTAATGAGGTGGATGGACCTAGAGTCTGTCATACAGAGTGAAGTAAGTCAGAAAGAGAAAAACAAGTACCATATGCTAACACATATATATGGAATCAAAAAAAAAAAAAGGTTCTGCTGAACCTAGTGGCAGGGCAGGAATAAAGATGCAGGCATAGAGAATGGACTTGAGGACACAGAGGGGGAAGGGTAAGCTGGGACAAAGTGAGAGAGTAGCACTGACATATATACACTACCAAATATAAAATAGATAGCTAGTGGGAAGCTGCTGCATAGCACAGGGAGATCAGCTTGAGGCTTTGTGATGACCTAGAGGGGTGGGATAGGGAGGGTAGGAGGGAGGCTCAAGCAGGAGGGGATATGGGGATATATGTATACTTATATCAGATTCACTTTTTTGTACAATAGAAACTAACACAGCATCGTAAAGCAATTATACTCCAATAAAGATATAAAATAAATAAGTAAATAAAATATTTGTTGAATGAATAAATAATGAAAATCTTGCTGAGGAAGTTGGAGACAGCTTTACAGAAGACATTAGATTGAGCTGAGTCTTAAAGAAATTCTTTCTTGAAGGAAGAGTCCAAACATCCCAGTGGTAGAAGAGAGCCTTCTGGAATGCTCGGGGCCCAAATGCAGAGTTTGAATTTTTATCTTATAGGTGAAAAAATTTGAGCAAAATGTTTGCATTTTGGAAAAGCCCAGATAAGCAGTACTTAGCAAAGCTCACCAGCCCCACCACTCCCCAGGCCTTTAATCCTGAAGCCTTTAATCATGTGGTATCTACAGCAAACACCTCCCCTTCCCATCCAGTCTGCATCGTCCCTGCTGAGAAGCTCTCCTGAACCATGTCCCGCTCATGGGGAAGAAAGACCTGTATGAGCCCACCTGTGGGATTAGTCTTTGGCTGGCTTTTAAGCTCTGTCCATCAGTTCCTAGTCTGGATTCTCCTGGAAGCAGGCACTGGGACAAGGACTTGAGAATAAACGGGTTGCTGGGAATGAGACCGGGAAGAATAAGCCAGCCACTGGGGAGAGCGAGACACCGAAGGGAAAAAGAAACAACAAAGGGTGATCTGCGCGTGACCTACCACGGTGAGGCGCTGCAGCTCAGCTTCACGAGAACCTTGTAGACTGAATCTCGGCATTGTCCCCGGGGAGGCCAAGAAAGCCCATCAACTCCTAACCCTTTGGCAAAGAAGTATTGGGGGGGTGGGCATTAAATTCCAGGCACCTGAGGTCTGCCCTGCGCTCTGACTGACAGAGCCCTCAGACAGAGAAGCAGAGAGACGTGGGCATCGGCAGGAGGGAGCTGTCCGCGTGCACAGGGGCCGCCTCTGTGGCTGCAGGGGAGCTAAGAGGTGGCAAGGGGATGAGGGCATCAGCAGCGTCCTCTGTACCTCCTGCACCACCAGGCATTTGTGTCCTTTTAAAAAGACGGTGGCAGAGACAATACAGTACTATGCGTTCACAATTCTATTTCTTCTTGGGCACCCAGGAAGCCCACATGTCACAGGTTCCCTTGTAGTTAAGCCACCTCATCTGCCCCGTATAAGATGGACAGAAGTGATATAAAGTCACTTCCAGGTCTGGCCCTTAAGAACATCCCCTGTGAACCTCCGGTTTGCTTTCCCTTCCGTGACTAACTGGAAGGCCATGTGTTTAAAATGGTATGTTAGGACTTTGTTAAATTAACGTGTGTTAAGCAGAGCACGGGGCTCCGGATGCTGAGCCAAGGTTCAACAACAGACCACAAGAGAAATTGAAATAGACAAGTTCATCACTCACAGGTCCCAAGGGACCACACAGGGAAGTCAATGCAGAGTGCAGACAGCACCTGCGGCCGGACCTGGGGTACATGCCTTTACTAGGGTCCATGGGTAGAATGGGTTGAGGCTCCCAGGTTAGGGCTAGATTAATCAATTCAACCTAAAAGAGTGCAGGCTTGGTAAGCATAAGGCACACAGATGTTGGGAGGGGAGGGAGACTGTTGATCACAAGGGCTATGGGAGAAGACATACCAAGAAACTTACATTTGCTTGTGACTCTGCAGGCTGCAATCTAAGGCATGTGCTTGCAAGAAGGGGCTGGTGTCAGTTTAAGGCCCTTGCAGGCTGACGGATGCAGAGGGAGGAATAACATGGAGTGAAATTAGCTAAACTCTCGATATGGTAGGAACACAAGTCAGAAGAAGTATTTATCCCTGAGTCCCCACGTGGAGGACCCCACCAAGGAAGGCCACTCACATCACACCAGACCGTGCTGTGAATGAGATATAAACAGTTGAACGGAGCCCCTTAGATGTGCAGGCTTATTTGTTCCCGCAGTACAGCCCAGCCTATCCTGACGATTACGGCACATACTTGGGCTCTGCTGAGAATCTCCGCATGTCCCACCGACATGTTCCTTTTCCCCTCTTCTCTTCATAACTTGAAAATTATAGTTGAAGGCAACATTAGAACTTGGAACGGTGTGCTTACGTTTCAAGGAATAAATATGCTTTGCTGAGTGATGTTCTCGCAGTTTGTAATGAATTCACGAAGCCCAGGTGGTATAATAAATAGCCTTGATAGTATCTCCCAAGGGCCCCTGCCCACTTTAAGACATCAGTTTGGGCAGTAAGGTTCAGCTGCCCACCCCCTCCACGTAACAGATCTAGAGAAACTACCAATTACTGCTCAACTGCCTTGCACGCAGAAGCCCTCAGGGTCAGAGGATGACATCCTGAAGGCCCATTTGCAATGATTATGTAATTAATATTATCATGATGTATAACTGCGTGTAATGGTTTTCATAGACAGAGACCTTTTCGTCCCAGGCTATTCGTCAAAGAAAGGTGGTTTCTGGCTCTTCCTGAGGGACATTCAGGGGCATCCTTTGGCAACATTGTGTCTAGTTTTTATTGTGCATCTTTAAGTCTTTTCTTTGAAATCCATGGGTCCTGGAAGTTCTTGAACTAGGTTTTGTGGCTTTATGTCCCCTTCGTGGTTTTTAAAACCATCGGTTTACACAAATGCTTGATCATGAGCATTGACTCCTCCCAAAGTCAGTCATAAATGACTGAAACTTCACGCAGCTCAATATTTGCCGAGAGACAATAAATCTCAACACGGACCCAAACCAAAAGTCGATGGATATGTACTGATACATACTTTCTTTTGACAAGAGTAATCAATTGGGTATGGATTTTGAACTAATTTTATTTTGATTAGAGTGTGGGACTGGCTTGACGGTGCCGGCTGAAAATAAAGGCTGGAGAGTATGATAGGAACAGTTGCTCCTTGTAATCCCATAGTTAAATGCAGTACTGTGAGCAGCACTTAAAAAAGAAAAAAGACCTTGTCATCTATCAGGCATCCAGAAGGGCTGCTTTATGTGAGATGATGTCATCATAATGGCAGAGTGTGTTAAGCCCTCTGCGAATCCCCACCGGGTATTTGTCCTGCATGAGAATCAATTACAGAAAAGATAAATGGTGCATTAGAAGTGTCTTTTGGCATAGCTTTCACTTCTGATATATGTTGTTCTGCTGAGCAACAAACGATTTAGATAAACCTCAAGGTCATGTTTGGACCAGAGAGATGTTTTTCATCAGCCAGAGAGTGACCATCCTGATAAGAGAAACAGCAGCTTGTGGAAAATTGTAAAGCAGCTGCATCCTCGGGGCAGCCTGAGCAGCCTACCTGGGCCGCCTGGATTAGGCTGAAAGCCCTGTGGATATTACAGGAAGCCACGCCAGCATCCAGACCGAGGGCGGGCGATGACTCTTCCATCATCTCCCAACTACAGCCCCTCTGAGTCCACTGGGCAGTTATTGCTATGAACTGTAGTTACACCTCAAGGAGGGACCCTGGAGAGTGCATTTCCCCACCACAAATCCGGCAACCAGCTGAGTTGTGATATTTCCCCCCTGGGTCTGTGTTACCAGCTGATGTCCTGTCTTGGCCACACCTCTTGTTTTCCCTGAGACGTCTTCACAATGCCACTTGTGACAAGGGACAGCGTGTCCATTCATGCCTCCTTCGGGTCACCTCGGCATCCACTTCCTTGTCACTGGGTCCTCAGACCCGTTGCACTGGGACTGTCACCACCCCAGGGGGTGCAGCACAGCCGGGCCTGCGTGTACTGCAGCAACGTCATCTTTCTGTCATCCAACCAATGTCATCCTTCTGTCATTCAATCCAGTGCCTGCAGTGGGCTCTTATATAGGGCCTTTCCTTTTAGGACCTCACCGCAGCCTCAGAGGCCTGTGAAATTCATGTTTTTATTCCAGAATCTTCACTGTATTTAGGGGACTCGATTGCCTTCCTTGGAAAAGGTTGTCCTCCATATTTTCATAAAGAGAAATTCAAGTTATCGCCTCTTTACACTAGGAAGCTTTCCCACCACTCCAACCCGGGGCATCTTCTCCATTCTTACATAGATGCTGTAGATACAGAGAGCTCACATCATAATCACCCAGTGATTTGTCATCTCTGTAGCCTGAAACAGTAAGCACTATGAGAGATGATTTTCATCTTATTACCAATTATAAGCATGGCTTTTATTACCAGTTATAAGTATACACTCAACAAGTGCTTAGGAATAAATGAAGAAGTCTTAGGATATTAAATATCTATGCACATATTTTTCTACCAGGGTCTATTACAGTTGGATTAAGAACTTCAGAGATTAGCTTCTGTTTTCCCCCATTTCTCAGAGTATGAGCCACAGAAACTCAGCAAAATGTAAGGACCACTTTAGGGGCCCAGAGTCTCAGGCCTGGTTGCCATCTCTGGCGTATGTAGGGTGTGAGTGTGGACCAACCAGTTAGAAGGGAACGGACCATAAGGGTGACGGATTCCAGGCCAATAAACACTGCTTTTTTGCTTGTGAATTTTTTCCTTCTTTCCAGAAGGTGGACCTGACCAAGAGCAATGAGGTCAGCAAGAAGGGGGAGGTCACTGTAAATCAGAGGCACCTGGCATGCGTATCCTGGCCCTGCATCCCCACCAAGCTGCGTCCAAGTCCCCTCTGTGCTCACAGCTGCTCTGTCCCAGCACTGCCCACACTGCATTATGACACCTGATTATTTCCCTGCATGTGCATTTACCCATGTTTAATCAGCTGATGTTCTAAAGCTAAGGTTGGTTTCTTTTTAATAGCTTTATTGAGTTACAATAGACATATAATATTGCACATATTTTAAGTGTACAATTTGGTAAGTTTTATGTATGTGTGTGTGTGTGTATGTTCATAAAACCACTACCACAATCAATATAGTGAACCTACTGATCACCTCCCAAGGTTTCCCCATGTCCCTTTGTTACCCCACCCTCTTCCCAGCTTCTCTATTCTCAGGCATCCACTGATCTGCTCTGTTATTATCGATTAGTTTGCATTTTCTTGAGTTATATAGAAATAGAATGATACAGTATGTGATCTTGTTGACTGGCTTCTTTCACTCCGCATAATTATTTTGAGCTCCATCCATATTGTTGAACATAGTAATAGTTTATTTTTAAATAAGGTTTTTATAAAACTAACCTGAAAGTTTAGGGGCCTCCTAAAAATTGGAAAAGATTGGGTTCCTCAGATATTTTATATCGTAAACTGCCTGGATTTGTTCCAGAAGTAGCAATCCTGATATCAGCCGGAAACCAACAAAAAGGAAAGACTCAGAACAGGAAAGGGGCAAATTACAAATGGAGATGAACAGTTAAGAGAGCAGAGAGAAGGAGCCGGAAAGATCTCCTGAATTTCCTTCTGTCTGTAACTCTCGCCCCCGCAGTACTCCCCTGCGATCCACTGTCACCAGTTCATCCTAATCTTTCACTGAAAGTGTCTCCACTTCTCTCTTCTTCCAAATATCCCACCTCCGCTATAAATAAAGCCTTTTGTTTTTATCACCCACCTTTAGCCGAGCAAGAGAAAAAGTGAAATTCCCTCCTACTCCATCTCACTGGAAGCCCCACTGATGCTGTGTTTAGAATTTTGAATCCACGGTGACTCGAGACAAATCTTTCCTTTTCAAATCCCCATGTAATGATGCCAGAGCCTGGCTTCATCTGCCTTCCCAGCCACGTCTCGGAGACCTCAGCCCAACTCGGGAACATTACCCATTGGTTAGAAAGCACGCTAATCCCAATATGTTATCCAGGGAGCCAAGGATAGATGCCTTGTCAAGTGGAGGCTTCTTTTGAGTTTTACTCTCTATAAGGAAATATTGGGCTGTCCAAATAGTTCATTCGGATTTTGTAACATCTTACGGAAAAACCCAAATGAACTTTTTGGCCAGCCCAGTACCTGTAAAAGTATACTTCCTTCGTCATAACAACCCAGCTCTGGGCACCACTCGTATGTCCACTCGTAGGCTGCTACTCTTCCAGCCTCAATCCTGTCTGCCTAGAAGTGTTGTTTCTTGTGCCCCAATTGCCTTTTGAAACCCTTCAATGTTACACATTGAAGCCCTCCCTTCTTGACTTCTGCTGTACAGGCCCCTAAATCCCAGAAGACTGACTGCAGTGAGAATTCTAACTTTCAGCAAGCTATGCGAGAGACACCGGGTTTGCTATTTGTTTTGTGAAAAGTCCATTTATCCTCCGTGTTTGTTCCAGGCTGGCTAGCATAACTTACCTATTTAATGGGCATACTTTAACGCACTAAATAGCTCAGATTCCAAAACTATGGTTGAAGGCAGAGCAAAATGATTCCCTTGTAGATAAAGAAGGCGCCACTCTAATTACTGTAAAACCTGGACGTGAATTGCCAGGCCCAAAGCAATCCTTCATCCCGACTGGCCGTGAGAGTCTGGCCATTCCTTCACCCCACTCCTCGCAAGTGGAGGACTCTTTTTCCCTCCCACTCCCCTAAGCGTCCTGTGTCAAGAAGTTACTCAGGCTCCCAGCAGGAGGTCTAATTACCTGTGACTTAACTGGTCATGCTGTAGCTGTGCAGAGCGGCAAATATTCTGACGAGTCTTCAAAAACCTTTCTCTACCAGGTCCTGACCTGTCTTACCTAACTTATCTTCTGCATCCCTCAAGCCCTCCTTCCGGACCATGAAAACCCCATGGGCTTTTCTTCCCTTGGTTCCTTTTTTACACTGTCTCCTTCACCTGGATCGCCTCCTTGGTTTCACCTCACCATCTTTGCCTACTGAAAACCTGTCCATCCTCGAAGTCCTAGACCTGAGTGCTCCCTGGTCCCTCATGCTCTCATAAATCCCCCAGCCCCAAGTGATTTCTTTCCCTTTTCTTCTTAAGGCACTTAGTTCATTCCATAAATATGGAAGATGTCCGATTCTGCCTTGATTGTAGCCGGAGAAGCCTAGATGTCCATCACCTTGGGGCTGACATGTCAGAGGACCTTTGGGCAGGCACCATGCTTTCACATGGATTAGTGCACTTAATCCTCAAAGAACTGTCTACGTTCCAAAAACGTTATTTAACTTGTCTAAGATCATAGAGCTAATAAGTCATAGATTTGAACCTAAGGCAGTTTGACTCTTGCACTTAACCAAGGGACTAGACTGTAAGCTCTTAAGAAGAACGACTCTACAGACCTTACAGTGTGCCTTCCCTATCTGTAACAGTCACATACACAACACACACACACACAAAATCCAACTTTTATAAATATTTATTTTATATTTATATTTACATGTAACTAGATATAGATATATCTCACATAAATAAAATTAATGAGTAGAATATGTATTAGTTTCCTGTGGCTGCCATAACAAATTACCAAAAGCTTGGTGGCTTAAACAACAGAATTTTTTTCTCTTGCAGTTCTGGAGGCCAGAAACCTGACATAGCTATCACTGAGCCAGAATCAAGGGGTTGGCAAGGCCATGCTCCCTCTGGAGGCTCTGGAGAAGAATCCATGCTTTGCCTCTTCAGGCTGCTTAGCATTGCCTGCTTTGTGACCACATCACTCCCATCTCTGTCACATAGCCTTCATTTCTGTTGGCTTTGCTCATGTAAGGACACTTGTGACTGCACTTAGGGCCCACCCAGAAAACCCAGGATAATGTCATCATCTCAAGATCCTTCACTTAATCACATCTACAAAGATCCTTTTTTCCAAAAAAGGCGGCATTTATAGGTTCCAGAGATTAGAACATGCTAACTTTGGGAGCCATTTTTCATCCAGGTATAATACCCAACCTTGGTTCTTATTCCTAAGTCACAGGTGTCCATTAGAAGCTGATCTTACAAATTAACATGCTCCAAACTGAACTTAGACTTCGTAGGAACCACCTCCTCTGTCCCTGAAGTACGGAGAAGCACTGAAAACAACCAGAATTTCTCAAAGGACTTTAGGAGAAGTTGGATTTCAATCATGGAAACTATAGTCTTCGATAGAAAACAGAAACAGAGCTCATTCCCCTCAACAGACATATTGTAGGTCACATTTTTATGGCTGAATCAACAAAATGCTCTCCATAAACTACACTTATGTGCAACACAAACTGTTTCAGAAACACTCCTGCTGCCAAGATGAGAAGTAAACATGGCCCGTTCCTTACCCTAGTGTCTCAGAACATTCTTTCCCATGTAGCTCAAGGTTGCCTGTGCTAACAGCAGGGATAGCATATCATCCTCCAGTGACCAGCCGGCTCCGCCTCTGTTAGGGGCCCAGAGAATCTCAGAGCAGAGAGCATGAAACACATCAGGGCTCTGTGGAAGAAACCCCAGACAGCTGTTGTCGGAGGGGGTTACAAAAGCATCTTAACGAGGGCCAATCTGAAATCGCACGCTTATGTGGAGCCCACCGGCCTCTGACAGCCTCGATGCGTGAGTCTTTGCTAACAAACCCTCCTTTTGGGAAACAACTTCACTAGGAGGTGTTCAGGCATGGACAATGTCCAGTAGGCCTTTGGTCAATATGATCTGGTGGTTTGTTTAAAAACGGATAAATAACTATTACGCTTCCCTCTCTCTGGCCAGCATCCCTGCCTTCCCGCCTTCATATAAGTCATACGTGCATTCGTTCCCACCTTCTAAAACTCTCGGACACATAAACACACATACTCTCTGTGGTTTCATTGCTCCATTATGGAGAGGAAACATCATGATTTTTCCACCTCTGCTGAGCGTTAAGAATTCAGTCGCAACCACGAACGTGAGCCGACCGGCCCCCAGTGACAAGACTCCGGCCCTTATGAGCCAAATGAGCTCTCTCTGCACTGAGATGCAGCCAGGGGTGCAGGGGAGGGGCGTGGAGGGGGTCCTTTCTGATCCATTCTCTGTTTCAAACAGCTCGATAAAATGGAGAGAATTAGAAAGCTTTCTTTGCTTGGTGACAGTTCAACCTACTCTGTTTTATTTCTGCTGGGTTGGCACTAACGGGCCATCCAGGCTCTTAACCACATTTACTACTCTCAGTCCAGGAAGTCTAAGTAAACGCAGCCAGAGCTGCAGTACATGCTCCCTGCGGACCCTCTGGGTGAGGCAGGAAGTCCCCTCCAGGAGCAGATTTCAGTGGTTGCTGGCTGGATGGCCATTTTGATCAGGAGCCAGCCCCGGCTTCTCTTCCAATGTCACGCTTGGAGGAAGCTCGGCAGCCGTGACACCTCTCCTGGGACACTGTCATCCAACTGTTACACAGAACGTGGATTTGCCTGACAAGCCTGAAACAGCAAAAGGTTTTTCTCCCAAATCCTTTATCTATGCATCCCAAGAAGTTTTCAGTTAGGATAGAGCTATATTTTATACCACTTGGCATGTTGGCAATTCTCTCCTTGTCTAACCTGTGATTTAGAATAGCAGTATGTAAGGATGTGAAGTTAACACAATAACCCAATTCCATCTTAGTATGAACAAGAGAGAAAGCAGAGATTTTCACAGCCAACTCCAATAAAATTCACAAACTCGAGGATGCTAACTTTTTACCTTTTGAGTCACAGAACAAATCTCTATTAGCTAAAAGAACAAAGATGATGTTCTCAGCAGTTTAAAAGTATGATCTGAAATTCAGAATCCGATTCATTAACATTAATCTCTTCACTCACTGGAATAGAGGAAATAGAGGGTTTCATCCATCTCTTAGAGAACATGAGACTCTTTATTTCCTTCTTGGTCACATCTATTTATCATGCACATGAAGGAGTCTTCCATTTCACCAAAAGCGGAAAATGTCAGTGCTTACCCTGCATGCTGTATTCCTGCAGGGACTCACAGGAAAGAAGAGATGGGAAGTAGCAGAAGGCGTGGGGAGAAGAAAAGATCCAAAGTCTCAAGGAAGCTGCTGACTAAATACATTGGCCTTTGTTAGATAATTCTTCTCATTCCAAATATTTGCACATTTATACAGGGAACGCACCCTATTAAGTCCAGCAGACAGACCTGGTTTTCTATAAACAATCTAATGGCTTTTTAAAAACGCAGAAAAGGAAGAGCTGATCCTTCCTGTCACCTCCCTCCCCCGCCCAGAAAAACCCTCCCCCATGATGCCTGATGATCCTTCATCTTAGTTTATTTCTGTGTATTGAGAATGGCCTTCTCCTGGGCATTCTCTTAAAATACACACTCCTTCCAGCAGAAGTCATATGTCAAATCCCTTGCTTGTTAGTATGCACGATACTTTCAAATTTTTCAGCAAAGGAGAAATCAAGAAGATTTAAGGCCACAAAGTGGAGTGAGGGCAACAGAAATGGAGGTCAGGGGTGGGACCCCCTGTTGGCCTGTGTGGAGGCTTTACCCAAAATTGGACAGGTGTTCAGGATCCAGTCCAGTGAGCGAGGCTGGGAGAGTAGAAGATGTTTTCGTGGGTGGGGGGAGCATCCCGCTTCCTCCTGGCTGACTCAGCGCCGCAGCAGGGCACATGGCTTGGGGATCAGTTCCCACTTTTCCCCTCAGCCAGGCCCCTTCGTGGGGTACACAGACCGCACAGCCAGGTGCAGTGGCTTTGGCAAGAAGTCACAACCTCAATTTAACAAGTTCACTTAGGGAGTGGCCCTGAGGAAACAACTTTCATCATAAAACAAAAGAGAAAAAGAGCTTTGGGCCTATTGACATTCCTCGTGTTTACTAGGTGGTGCATTCATGCTCCTAGGAAGCTTCCTTTGTTTTCGCTCTCACACCCCAGGTGTCTTCTACCCTCTAATGGCTGAGGTGTCCCAGTGTGCACTCACTGTAACCATCTCAGAATATTCTCCACGCCTTTTCTCTCTCTGAAGCCAGAATCTCCCATCTCCCCCAACCCTATCTCCCCCTTGTCTCTCCATTCCCCCAGACATAAATAAGGGGGAGGATGGTGGAAGGGTTCGTGGCATTTGCATTGCTGGATTACTGTTCAAGAAATGACTGATGAGCCGAGATCGTTCTAGACCTAGAAAAGACTCTCTGCCTACACCTTCAAAACTCCAGCAATCCCAGGGAATCCAGCCTCATCTAGAAACCTTCACACTGACTTCCATGCAACAAGGGCAGAATCAAATATGTCTAGCTCTCTTGCCCAGGGATGCACAGGCAGAAAGTGGAGGAGCTGGGATTCAAACCCGGGAAGTGTGACTACAGAGCCCCAGGGTTCATGACCACCATGCCTGCACAGCCTCCCAGAGAGGGTGCAGTGAAGACAGGGGGCATTCTGGGAATCCTCCTCCAGGTTCAGATTCTGTCTTTCAGGTTTGGCCTCTGATTTCTTGCTCTGCAGCCCAAGAACCTGCCTTCCAAGTGGAGATCATGCCAGTGAACAGCCAGGCAGGATCAAGATAATAAGCCCCTGGGTCCCATAAGAGCAGCCACTGCCATTCAACCAGAACCAAATGTTACTCAACAAATAAGCCTAATTATGGGTATCTAGGATGGCCAGAGGCTCCTTCAGGCTTGCCTTCACATGTCATGGCCAAAAAGATAAGCCTTCAGGCTAAGGAGGACAAATGTAAGCAGCCTACTGGGTTGCCTTGCCAAACATAACTACAGACTAGGAGAATGAACAAGCAGTGTCTTATACTTTCTCCACTGTCAGTAGGGGCTACCTACTAGGCATTTTCTATTGATTAAAGCATAGAAATTAAACCTCAAACTGTCATTACTACACTTGAATGTATTGTTCTTGGGTAAGAAATACTTGGAAAATTCTTACAGGTTTAAAGAAATTTCTCTTAATTTTCAGCTAAGTTTCTAAATAAAGAGGCAGATCACTGGAATGACCAATATATTTCCCCTCTAAATCATGGTCTCATGTTTGATTTTCCTCTTGCACATCATTAAATTAATACCCCAAATTTATATTGTTTAAAAAGCTGTAAAAGACACATTTTCCAATATATTAGATGTATGCTTTAAATATATTTTTATCATAATCTTGGAGCTAAAGGTTTAGCTCCAATTTGTGGAAAAATGTCTCCCACATAACCTATTTGGAAAATAAAGTCTGAAAAAAAAACAAACCTTATTATCGAAACAGCTACCAAATCAAACTTACTTGCAGTCAGAAAAGGTCTAATTTTACCTCAAACAAATGTATTAATAAAAGCGCTCATGAAAATTCCCTTTGTTCTGTCTTCTAATTCTAAAATGGATGAACGGAAGGATGGATGGACAGATAGATGGATGGACGGACAGACAGATGGATGGATGGATGGATCAGAGTCCCATCCTGAGCTTGTCACCTGGATGACATAAGTTGTCCTCTCCTTCAACATTTTTTTAATTGTGGCTAGAAACAACGAACTGTACAAATAAAATTTACCATTTAACATTTCTATGTGTACCGTTCAGTAGCGTTCACTACATTCAATATTATCCAGTCCCTAAGAATGTATAACATATATACCTACACTCTCATTCCACATCCCCCCCAAAAAAGATAAGTAAAGAGGTTAGCATATGATCTGGTAACAGATGTAATGAAAAATTAAAATATGTCAAGCTGAAGGAACGAAATTTTTAACACCCCCCAGCAGGGCAAGGGTTCATTCCCTGCCCCTTGCATGCCTTATTAATGATAATGACCATTTAATCATGTCCCCTGGTAGTGGGGGAAACATCTTGTTCCCATTCATTAGGTCACAATAATTTTTTTGTTCACCCAAAGTGCTTGGGATAAGGTTCAGTGCTTAGTGTCACTGACAACCCTGCTAATTGAAATCCCATCTGAAGCCCTGCACCTACATAATGGAGACCAGCCGAACAATCTCATGCCTTTCCTAACATCTTCTTCCTGCTCCCATCCTGAGCTCTTGTACATAATCCAGCAGCAAGCCTATGTTCTGAAGGGTTTAGACAACTCAGCAATTGAGTGCCACTGTGACCCAAGATTTGCAGGTGAAAATTAAATGTTTGTTGAATGAACGCATATGGGCATGCAGGAAAGAATAGAGCAGGGAACAAATGGATAAACAATGGAAGGCAACAAAAAGAGTTTGGGCACCTGGTGCCAAAGAAAGTCAGAATGACACTCAAGTGTTTTCATCTTTCTTGTTGAGCACAGCCATGACTTGGTCAACGCTAATTAAGTCCTCAAAAATAGCTAATGAATTGTTCAATACAACTAACTAACCTTACATCCTGACCTCAGAAAAGATCAAACCATTCAATGACCCAACTCCACAGCCAGGTAGAAAGTCTCAAGAACTTTTCCTCAGATATCCTTCAACAGAATGGGCACCCAGCACCCTCTACACTTCAGACTCAGAAATTGTTTGGATTTGTGTTTTCCTGCCCGGTGGAGGGACACGCACATCCATCCTCTAACCAAATGCTTCATGCCGTACCCAGTGAGTCTGCTCTGCCCAGCCTTCACTGAGGGGCCTTCCGCTCACCCAGCCTCCCCCTCTGCTCAAAGAAACACCCAATTACCCCACACTCTGACCTACTTGCAACACTACGATTCACTGATTTTGACAATTAATCACATCCTTAAAAATGAAGAGGCACTAAGCAGATGCCAGGGAGAAATTAACATGACAAAACTTTCTACAAATTGTGGGGAATTCTCTTAGAAAGAAGGTTTTGTCTGTGCCACCTCTGTCCCTGCATCATTTCATATCTGTATCTCAGGTTACAACCTAAGTAAGTCAGTTGTGTTGCAGTCAACCAAATGTCAGCAGACTTTGAAGTGTTGATCGCGTCTGGAGGTTGCCCGAGTTTAGTTATTTTTTAGCACCTTGGCCTATCATAAAAACACCCTCTCAAATCCCAGTATTTTTCCTCTCCTCACATAATGACTTCAGAATGTATTATTGTTAAGAAACTCCATTCTCTCTGCCAACAAGTCCCCAGAGGGAAGCTCGAACAGAAGAAGTTTTTACAGTCACTTTGTGAGACAGTCGCTCATCCACTGGACCTAATCAAGTGTTCCAAGACATGGCCCATAGCTGACACCCTGAGCTATCCTATTTGTATGTGTGCTTTTGCTCTTCCTTCCCTTTAAAAAGACATAGCAAAAACCTATGCTTTTTCTTTCACAGCAAAACAAAATGGGCAAAAAGAAGGGACTATTTTTGTGGGAGTGCTAATAGAGATGCTGGCCTGTAAGTAAAAAGACTTTATGGGGACCAGAGGACTAATTAACAGGTCAGCCAGATAATGCACTAATGCAGGAGGCTATGTGTATTTAAAAACCAGGGCTGAGCATGTACTGCAGGCTGCTGCTGATTTTACAGCTGCTCTTTTGGCCCCATGGAAGAGCATTCGCATGGGGTGGGGAGTGGAGATGACCTCAGTCCCAGCCCCAATTAACGTTTCCCCTTCTCCTTCATAAATCAGAAGATATATATTGAAGTGAAGACCTTTCAGAGGCCTGCATTTGGAAGCCATGATCTTCTTGATAGTTTGATGAACAGTTCAAGAAGCATATCTGCCACTTAGCACAGCCTGAGAGACACACAAGATGACAGTCTTGCCTTCTCAGACTTTACATTCCATGGAAAGGGGCCCAATGTCCACTTTCTCTGTGTGTTAGTATCTCTCGTGTGGAAGATTGAATCTGTGTGCACATGTGCATCTGGCCTCCCTTCAAACAGAAACTTCTGTGAGCTGGCAGGCTTGCCCACTGGCTATCAACGTCCCTAATGGGGATCCAGGGACATCTACGGTCTGCCAATGCCTTCCAAATGAGCAAAGAAATATTACCTGTGGGGTTGTTTTCGAGTTATGTGTTTCATTAAAGCTTAAAACATCTGAGCATCAGCCCCATTTGTGTGTGTGTGTGTGTGTGTGTGTGTGTGGTACGTGGGCCTCTCACTGTTGTGGCCTCTTCCATTGTGGAGCACAGGCTCCGGACGCGCAGGCTCAGCGACCATGGCTCACGGGTCCAGCCGCTCCGTGGCATGTGGGATCTTCCCAGACCAGGGTACGAACCCGTGTCCCCTGCATCGGCAGGTGGACTCTCAACCACTGCGTCACCAGGGAAACCCATCAGCCCCATTTTTCAATGAAAGCAGTGAAGACTTTACAAAGAGCGTGTATGTAAATAACTGATGTCTGCATTCTCAGGGATGGCCCTGAGCAAAATGCTGAGCTCACCAAAATGTGTGTAACAAGTTACCACAAATATAGTGCTTTAAATCAATACAAATTTATCATCTTACAGCTCTGGAGGTCGGAAGTCTGAAATGGGTCTCACTGGGCTAAAATTAAGGTTGTCAGGAAGGGCTGCATGTCTTTCCAGAGGCTCTAGGGGAGAATCCATTTCCTTGCCTTTTTCAGCTTCCAGAGGCTTCCTGCATTCCTTGGCTCGTGGCCCCATCTTCCATCTTCAAAGCCAGCAGCATAGCAATCTCTCTCTTACTCTGATCTTCATCCTCTCTCTTCTACACTGAAAAGACCTTTGTGATTACCTTGGGCCCACCTGGATAATCGAGGATAATCTCCAAATTTTAAGGCCAGCTGATTACAACTTTAATTCCCCATCGGTTCCAGGAATTAGGACTTGAACATCTCTGAGGAGCCGTTATTCTGCCAACAACAGAGGGTCTGCAAGGCCCCCTTTCTTCACTCTAGTCCCTCCTCAGGAGTATTTCCTCCTGCACTCAAGAGTACTAGTTATTCTCATTTGGAGAGGACAATAGTTTACTTTACTTGATGGTTACATAGGGCTCCTGGCTTCGCCAGCATTTCCTTTTTGTCTTTAATGGAGATTCAATTTATCATATTTGTTTGCCTTTTCATTATACCATCCGTTTCCATCAATTTTATCAGCCGAACTGTTCCTTAGTCTCTTTTCTACTCCTAACTCCATGACTTCTTTCATGGAATCCATGGAGCACTAAACTGAACTGTACTTAGAAAAAGGACCCTCTAGACAATATCCAAAATATATAAAGAGCTCATACAATTCAACTTCAAAAAACCAACGTGATCGGGCTTCCCTGGTGGTGCAGTGGTTGAGAGTCCGCCTGCCGATGCAGGGGACACGGGTTTGTGCCCCGGTCCAGGAAGATCCCACATGCCGCAGAGCGGCTGGGCCCGTGAGCCATGGCCGCTGAGCCTGCGCATCTGGAGCCTGTGCTCCGCAACGGGAGAGGCCACAACAATGAGAGGCCCACATACCACAAAAAAATAAATAAATAAATAAAACCAACGTAATTAAAAATGGGCAGAGGATCTGAATAGACATTTTTCAAAAAAAGACATACAGATGTCCAGCAGGCTCATGAAAAGATGTTCAAAATTACTAATTATTAGGGAAAGGCAAATCAGAACTTTAATGAGATATTACCTCACACCCATTAGAATGGCTGTTATCAAAACGACAGTAAATTTCAAGTGTTGGCAAGGATGTGGAGAAAAGGGAATCCTCACACATTGCTGGTAGAAATGTAAATTGGTGCAGCCACTATGAAAACAGTGTGGAGTTTCCTCAAAAAATTAAAAGTAGAACTACCATATGACCCAGCAATTTCACTTCTGGGTATTGATCTGAAGAATATGAAAACACTAATTCAAAAAGATATTTGCACCCTTATGCTCATGACAGCATTATTTACAGCAGCTAAGATATGGAAACAACCTAAGTGCCCATCAGTGAATGAATGAATAAAGAAAATGTGATACACACACACACACACACACACACACACACTGGAATATTAGCCATAAAAAAGATGAAATCTTGTTATTTCTAACAACATGGATGGACCTTGGGAGTATTATGCTAAGTGAAGTAAGTCAGATGGAAAGAGAAAAACACCATATGATTTCACTCATATGTGGAATAGTTTTAAAATAAATAAAATAAACAATTCACACAAAACAAAAACAAAGCTATAGATACAGAGAACAGAGTGATTACCAGAGGGGAAAGGGTATGGGGGGAGAGCAAAATGGATAAAGAGGGTCAACTATTTGGTGACCAATGGAAATTTAACTTTTGGTGGTGAGCTATAGGGTACACAGAAGTTGAAATATAAGTTTGTACACATGAAACTTATATAATGTTATAAACCAATGCTACCTCAATGAAAAAAAGAGAAAGGACCCTCAAAAGAAAGGTCCCAGGAGGTGGGTGAAACGGGGGAAGGAAGTCAAAAGGTACAAGCTTCCAGTTATAAAATAAGTCACAAGGATGTAACTTACAGCATTGGTGACGTTAGTTAATGATACTGTATTGCATATTTCAAAGTTGCTAAGAGAGTAGATCTTAGAAGTTCTCATCACAAGAAAAAAACATTTTTGTAATGGGGTGTATGGTGACAGATGTTAAACTAAACTTATTGCGATGATGATTTCACAATATAGACAAATACCAAATCATTATGTTGTACACCTGAAACTAGTATAATGTTATAGGTCAATTATGCCTCAATTTTTATTACCATTTTTTAAAATTAATTGATTTATTTTTATATTTATTTTTGGGTGTGTTGGGTCTTCGTTTCTGTGCGAGGGCTTTCTCAAGTTGCGGCGAGCGGGGGCCACTCTTCATTGCGGTGCGTGGGCCTCTCACTGTCGTGGCCTCTCTTGTTGCGGAGCACAGGCTCCAGTCGCGCAGGCTCAGTAGTTGTGGCTCACGGGCCCAGTTGCTCCGCGGCATGTGGGATCTTCCCAGACCAGGGCTCGAACCCGTGTCCCCTGCATTGGCAGGCAGATTCTCAACCACTGTGTTACAAGGGAAGCCCTATGCCTCAATTTTTAAAATAAATAAATAAGTTGGGAGGGAGAGGGAAGGAAAAAGAAGAGAGCAGTCCCCTCACACCCTAAGCTGTGCTCCACGGCTTAGTGGGAAGGGCTCACCTGCCTGAAATCGTGGGTTAGGACGTTTCGCTGATTCTACCTGCAGAAGGAATCTGCTCATTCCCAGCGCAGATTCACGTCTATTTCTAATTTGTCTCTTTACTTTCTCCAAAAAACCTGTCCTGGATTCATGAAATACTGATACTTATCATCGCCAAGCATTTTGCTGAAGCTTGAATAGTGAAATGCATTGTATGTCTACAGGAATTGCTGGTGTGATGTTAGGATCCCTTAACTGGCTGAAATAATACCCCCTCCACTGGATAGAGTCTACGATTCACTTATTAGGGGGTCATTCCTCTAACTTGAGGCTTCCTTCAGATGTTAAAATGAAAATTCCTGTGGAAGGGCTGATGCATTTAACATGGTCAGTTGTTCGTGACCTCCATCGGAACAAGTCTGGTCTTTCCTCAGCCAAGCTGGAGAGGTGGCAGAGATAAAGAGCACGAACGTAGAGACATTCCTTTCTGACTTCTTCCCAGCTGAACCCACTTCCGCAGGGAGTTCAAGTCACAGGTCCACATTTCACCAGGACTCTGGTCCGCAGTCAGTTTATATAAGCCAAGCATCTTCTGCAGAAAACAGTGGTACCGTCTAGAGCATCTTCTTCAGACCTTATTCCCCCCACCTGCCCTCAAAGTGCTTATAACTCTGAAGGCTCACCTGCCAAAATCCAGTAGTTGGGGTGTCTTGGAATCATGGGACACAGTGGAGATGACCCTCGGGATGTTACTGCACACACGTCAAGGGCACTTTCCTCATCTCCCCCACCTCCCAGGATGGTGGTGAGGACTAAACGTGATGTGGTGTGACAAGTGCTGCTGTCGTTCAGCCTCTTTTCGGGAGAAAAAGAGGAAGTGAAGAGAGTTAAGAGAAGGAACAAACACCTGATTTCACAGCTTTTCCTTAGTGGTTGAAATGGAGAGCCCACGAAGTACCAACACAGAATCACCTGTCCCTACAGACGTTGCCTCTTGAATCACTACAACCACCATTTGCTAGGTGAGAAAACAGGCTGAGGATGTGATGTAAGTTGCCAGGAGGGGGAGGGAAGTAAGGGACAGAGCTGGGGCTCCTGACTCTTCCTTCAGAAACTCTCTCTCCTTAAATAATAGCACCCCAATCCCAGAATGGTCAGTAGACACCTCTATAGGCCGGCCTATTGTTACCGTTTTTATATTAAGCAGTTATCGAATTACGTAGATATTAAGAAGTGTCCTTGCAGTGTGCCAAGCTCTCTGCTAAGCATGTGACATGCAATGTCACATTAAAACTCACAACCGGGCTTCCCTGTTGGCAGAGTGGTTGAGAGTCTGCCTGCCGATGCAGGGGACGCGGGTTCGTGCCCCGGTCCGGGAGGATCCCACATGCCGTGGAGCGGCTGGGCCCGTGAGCCATGGCCGCTGAGCCTGCACATCAGGAGCCTGTGCTCCGCAACGGGAGAGGCCACAACAGTGAGAGGCCCGCGTACCGCAAAAAAAAAAAAACAAAAAAACCTTACAACCACCCAGTGAAATAATATCAACCCCACATTGCCCTCTTCATTCACAAGGTGAAGAGCTTGATGCTCAGGGAAGTTAAGTAAGTGTCTCAAGGTCACGAGGCCAGTAAAAAGGAAGAGTCCTAGGTCAGTCTGATTTCAAGTAATTTCAAGTTAGATCGACTGGGGTAGAGATAAAAGGAACACCCCCATAGGTTTGCTTTTACTAGATTCACCATAGCGCACCATGGAAAAGAGGACAGCACTTTTTGAAAGAGACCTAAAATTGCAGAAGACCCTGAGTTTAGAGGAAAATCAAGACAAGAGACTCGAAAGGGCTACTTAGGAATGAGTCAGCTATTGCTCACGGCAATTCAATTTACTTAATTTTTGAAAAGAGAAAAAAAGAGAGAGGAAGTTAAGGCCTTTTTTTCTTTTTTTCTTTTTTTTTTTGAAGAGTAAAATACCCAACCAGGTAATGCTCTCCGCCCCACACCGCATCCATCACACGATGCTGCAGACTTTCTGAAACCATCAACCGTGTATGTGTGTGGAATTATTCCCACAAGGAAAGTGGCCGAAACTCTGGCGCATAAGACTCGTATAACTGCTGAACAGAGAGGAGGAAAGACACTCTGGGGAATTCTCTGCCTGGTGGGAGGGGAGACCAGATGACCCAAGTGCGCTGAGCCCTCCAGACACACAGCAGCACAGAGGAGAAACATCTCACACCCAGCAGGTGCACAGAGAAGGCCGAGCTACCGTGGGCCGTGGGGACCGGGCATCATTATGATAACCATCCTTAGTTTCTCCCCAGCCCGACGGGCCCTGCTGTCCAAGGCCTGGTGAGGCGACACAGGCTGCTGCCGGGCACAGCCAAGCCCACCCTGGCCCCCATGATGCTCAGAACCTGCCCCTTGGCAGGCTGCCCAAGCTGATGGATTGCATCCTGTCAGGATATTGATCCTAGTGAACTAGGGGGCTCTTGGCTGTGATTAAAAGAATCTGAGCATAAAGAAAAGTCTTGAACTATAGATGATACCAAGCCACTTGGGAGACATTGCCAGAAAATCAACTCCAAACAGTTCTAATGGAATGTGATCCAGACGTTAAGCATCTACCGAGTGGGCCGAGAGGAATTTCCCCACAGCCAGCAGATGCCTCCCGCAGGCAGGAGGTGCCACGAAGTTGTCCTACAAATGTTGAGTCCTTGGGCCTCAAGTGGAGGTCATTCAGCCACCAACCCTTTTGCAAGATGACCCTGCATCACATCCCTTTCGTGAGAACGACCCGGCCCCCATATAGCGAAGACCCAAGAGGGCAATAAGCCTGTGGCCACCATGTAGCCCCCACACCCAGACTCCCAGCACCTCTTCCCTCCTGAGTCCACGGTGGATAGAAAAGGCCCCTGCAGGTCCAGGTCTCTCCACATCTCCCCCAGCCCCAGCTTCAAAGTCTCCCAGGAGTTAATGCTCCTTCTTCCGCCTCCTGTGCTCCCTTCTCCTGCCGAAGTCATCTGCCCGCTGCGCTCGGTGTCCTTGAGCGAAGCAATCAGGCCATTTCAGGTAAGTGAGGCGCTCGTGTCCTTTGAGACCCAGGCTGATCCCTGAGAAACAGAGGGCCCCTTGGTGGCTCCCGGGCATGAAAACGACTTGAGCAGAGGTAAATGGGGAAGCAGGTAACATGACATGGCTCTTCAATGGGATCTGAAAACCTGAATAAGAGCCATGTCAACTGTTCATTGCATTCTGTGATGGTTTTCAAAATGCGTTTCCACGGAGGCCAGTTCCGTGTCTCATTCATCTTTCTCTCTCCCACCTCAGGTGCTCCACGTAACAACACGCTTCCATTTACACTGCATTTCACCATCGGCAGGGTCCCTCCCCATCAGTCACTCGTCCCCGACACCCTCTGAGCACCTAGTGTGTGCCAGGCACTGTGCTGGGTCACAGGAATGAAGGACATTGGTGCCCCTGCCCCACAAAGCTCCGTGCTGGGAGGAGGAAACTTAGAACACAGCACGACAGACACAGGACAGAGAAGCCCCCATGCACGCCCAGACCGGCAGGGAGTCATCCGAGGAAGCTTTGTGGTGGTGACCCTGAGCCCAGTCCTCGGGCCGGTTGTGACTGCAGACAGCAAGGAGAGGTGAGCACAGAGCAGTGAGGGGCCGGCTAAGCGGGGGCTGCGAGCATCACTGTCACAGCCCTGGGGAGGGGGCAGGTGGAAGGACAAGGCCAGCAGGGGGTTGAGTTCACGGGGCGGCAAAACGTCTGGCTTTTGTCACAAAACTCATGGCATAGCACAGGGAGATCAGCTCGGTGCTTTGTGTCCACCTAGAGGGGTGGGATAGGGAGGGTGGGAGGGAGGGAGATGCAAGAGGGAGGAGATATGGGAACATATGTATATGTATAACTGATTCACTTTGTTATAAAGCAGAAACTAACACACCATTGTAAAGCAATTATACTCCAATAAAGATGTAAAAAAAAAAAATCATGGCAGGATTCGAAGCAGAGGTATGACACCACCGCATCCACATTTGGGAAAGGTCTTTCTGGCTGCAGGTGGGAAGGGATGAAGCGCAGCTGGGTGTGAGGAAGCCGGAGGTGGGGAAGCAGGTCGGAGAGGAGGGGAGCCACTCCCTGGGTGGCTGGAGGGAGAAGGGACACAGATGGAGAAACAGTTCGGAAAAGCAACGACTCTCTGTGACCCCTGGACCAGGGCGAGTGCAGGAGGTCAGGCTGATTCCCAGGGTCTGCCTTAGAAGCCTGATAGAAACTGGGGTCATTTGTGAGGCCAGGAATTCGGGATCAGGGAGGGGGTCAGAGAAGGAAGTGGCCATCAAGTCAGGTAGAGGCTTGTATAACACCCCGGGGAAGGTCTGTGTGGAAACTCCTCCGTGGGCGCTGAGCTTGGCTCTGGAGCCCTGGACAAGGGCTGGACATGGAGCTGTGGACCCGGGACACTGCAGGGCGAGCCAAATCCTGGTGTGTAATGTTGCTCAGGGAAAGCACACGGGATTACTTAAACAACAACCACAGCAAAAGAATCAAGGGTGTGGAGAGAACCCAGGAGACACCTATATTTAAGAAACTATATAGAAAAGGGGGAAAATCCACAAACAAGGCTTCTTAAAAACCTGAAAAAGAAAAAAAAATTCAGGAGAATGGTGCCATGAAAACAGTGAAGGGAGGGAGGGGGCCTCAAGTGCTCTGAGTCTGATTCGTTCTCATAGTAGCATCATTGTTCCCATTTCACAGAGAAGAAAACTGAGGTTCAGAGAGTCAGGGAGGTAAGCAACCTGTCCAAGGCTCTTCATTTAGAGAATAGGCTCCAACCCAAGTCTTCAGTGTCAGCCCAGCTCAGGCCTCATTCCCCAGGGCCACCTTCTACAGAGCAGATCTTAGGTTCATTCATTCATTCATTCATTCACTCGTTTATTCATGAGAACCGTAACTACTTCTTATGGTCAGAATAAGTCACTGCAGGAGGAGGGAGTGTTCCACACGAATGGGCTGGTGAACCAACTGAACTGAAGAGGGGTTCTGCAGGTGCGGAGGCCAGACCCACGTTTAAGACGCTCCCCACCTGCTCCAGCTCGTGCCCTCCACAATCCCGGAGGGTCCCTGCCAGGTTCACACAAGTCAGAGTCTGAGCCACAGCGATGGCGGCCCCTGAGGCTCCCAGACAGTGAGAGGGGGGCTGGCTGCGCAGGTGTCGGGTCGGAGCTGGGCGCCTTTCCTGGACCCGGGCACCGCCGCCGCCTTCCGGAGCCGCGGGGCGCCCTCCCTTCCTTGCGCGAGCCTGCAGCGCCTCCTGGTGCTCGGCGCCGGCACCAACACATCCCGGCGAGGGCAGCTGGCGCCCAGAGGCGATGGATTTCTGCCCGCCAGACGCGGGAGCATTCTCAGACCCTTGTTTCTCTCAAATCTTCAGTCCCACATGGCCAGTTCCGATGATCTGAAAGCTTTTCCAAAGGGGTCTTCGGTGGCCTGAACACGTTCACTGGGAATGAGGACGACAAAAAGCAAAATGACTGCAAGAGTTATCAAAACCCTTAAGAGGCAGAGACAGATGGACAGCCCTCGGAGAGAAACCCAATGTTTCAGGAAGAGATAGGCAAAGAAGATAAAGAGAGAAAAACATAAACCTTGGAATTCAGCTGCCCTGAGCACACCATTAAAACTAGCCACTGCTGAATGATAGATCCAATGAACAAAATTATTTTCCCATGGAAATAAAAAAAGACGGGAGAGGAGAGGAAAGAAAAAAAGATACATATGTGCCCAGGAGAGATTTTTTTTAATGGTAATAACAATATGGGAAGAGAAAAATGAAGGGTCCTTTGTAGAAATGGGGAGGAGGCCACTTGATTTGGGATTCACTTGAGGTGGGAATGATGGAATTTCCCTCTGCACCCAGCTTAAGAGTCAATCAGTCTGGAAATGTACCAGAGAAACCAACAAACAAAATACTCCCTTCTCCCACATCTCTCATGCAAAGTGTCCCAAAGAGGCTCTGCAGAATGGAATTGAGCCAAGCTCTGCAATGAGAAAGCATATACGCTATAAAGGAACATTCTATATAGAAGCAATCAATCCAAGGTGATTCATGCAATCAGTCAGTCAGAGGTGTAAATCCCTCGGGGCGCATGAGGTATGGGCTGGTCTGGATGCCTATTTTCTGGGGGCAATGAATGAATGGATTTCTCCCTCCTTTCCAGGCTCCAATGCTTTTAGCAATTGGCCCTGTGGCAGGATTTATACCACAGTTCTTGTAAATCGTACCTTCTCTCTCTCCTTTCCAAAGGTTTCTTTCAATAAAATGAAGATGGGATTGTTGAGAGTTGCTTCTCATGTGTTTATAGGTTACTTCTGCTGGGCTGCTTATGCAGGTGCACGTCTCTAGGCCTCCTTGTTTTTTATTTTCTCTGCCTATTAGGGAAATGGAAACATATAGATTCCTTGTCTGGGCCCAGCAGACCTTATAGAATCCTATCCCTGTTGCCTTCCTCACACATCTCCCTGTAATCACATGGCTCTGAATTAGCCTCTTAATCTCCAATGGAAAAGCCATAATATGGGGAAATTCAATAAAGTGTATATGCAGTCTGAATGCCAAAGCACTTACAAAAATAGATGGGAACGTGGTCATTTATCCAACTGTGAAAGGAGACTCTTGGCTGGCATTGGTGATGAGTCACCATTGCGTAAAGAAACAGACATTCAACATGGCAGGCCTGAGCCTCGTGTTCAGGCAAACTAAGATTTTTAAAGTCTAATTGGGAAAACAGTAGTACTTGAGTGTAAAGAAATTGCAGGCTTGAATTTGCATCTGCACCACCAATGCAAACATTTCCAGGTTACACGAGCAGTTTGATGCAGAGATTCCTTGACAATTCTTTGCCTGGAAGATGAAGTCTAGAGACATATGCAGAGTGTTCCCAGAAACGAATGGCAAAACCCTGCTATAGGTAATATTCCCATGTTATAATTCTCATTGTAAATAAATAACTCATCTACTGGAGGCTGCATATGTTTTATCCAAATACCCCACGACATTCCTTTAGGAAGAGGAAATAAGTGAATGTCCACCCAGGAGGCTGTCCACCATGCCTAGCAGAGTGCTCAGTAAGACTAACAGGAACACATAGTGTCTACGTTGCTCCAGTTTTCAGAAAAAGAACACTCCTCAGGTGAAGGTTATCATTTTGCTGTTCTTCTTCCATGCCAGTCCTGGGACAGCCTAGGAAGGAGGTGAAACATACAGACACCCGTCCCCAAATACATCTGCACGAAAAAATGAATGCATCCTGTGAGGGGGCCTCAAAATGATTTGAAGAGGTTCAGACTAAAATGTGGCGGTATTCCATGTGCTTCCCTGAGCCTTTTGGGAACTTTGCCAAAGTTGCAGTCTAGAGGGAGTCACACTGTTGAGCCTTGACAACCAGGGCCCCTGACCATCTCCGTGACACAATGAGTGGGAAACCTGCTCCTCTGTCTAGATAGATTCCACTTGGATGGGGTGGAGACTCAAACCTTCACAAGGTCTTCCCTGGACCCACTAAGGTGCCCAAGGAAGGATAAGGCTCCAGGCGCCCCCTGGTGGAGAATCATTGTATGTACGAATGATATTAGTGATGGAGACTTGCTTCGGGTACATAGTGAAAGCAGAAAAAGGAATCACTGATAAGGGTCTGCTTGGCAAACTCTTACCCTCATGACTTGAACTTGGTTTTTCCCTTCCCAAATTCATGAGTCCAGTTCTATACTAGCTCCTTCTCCAAAGAAAGTAGAACAAGGGCTAGCAGTGGGATCCCTGACCTGGGGATTGACACACCCCTGTTGTGGTCCCAGTTTTGCCTTGAACATATAACCTCAGGCAGATTGTGTGACATCTGGAGGCTCAGTTTCCAAATCTGCAAAAAAAGAAGTTTTGACACAATGATTTCTGAAGTGGTTTCCAGCATTAAGTTCTAGGACTCTACATTGTAAATATTAAAAATGAACTATAAAGATGCACTGTTCATACCATGCAAACACAAGGCTCATGGCTCAGGTAAGCCCAGAAGAGGTTTCCCAACAGGGCAAGATTGGTCCCTCCCCCCTTGTGTGGACTCCCCTTCTGACCATCAGCCGTCATCCAAGAGAAAGCTGGTCAGAAAAAAACGGATTGCCCGTGTTTTGTCATGGAAGCATTTTCTCACTTGGTTTCTTATCGCCGGTAGGAAGACGTAATAAATACTAATTAACATAACCTGATGCAGCATCTTTATCTTGACAAATAGCTCCTCCCCCATCTTTACATAAACAAATTAGAAAAACCAAATGAGGGTATATGGATCTAGGGAGAGCAAAAGCACAAGAGTTACACCCTGCACGGAGGAGACGTCACCTGTGATCGCAGCTATTTCAAATGTAATTACCTCAGTCACCTCCCACTGGGCAGGGACTCTGAAGGTCTGCTCAGCTTCTAGTGCATGACTTGTGCTCAATAAATGACAAATGCAATTATGATAATTAATAATTCATATATTAATAATGCAATCCCTTTCCCCACGCTCAGTAGTTGCCCGCCAACATGCCATGCATACACAGGAACGGGGGCTGCCAGGCGCCCTGGAATTTCTCTACACTTCCATAAAGCTGTGTCCAAAGGTCACCTTGAAGAGGTGATCACAGCCTCCCGTTAGTCTAACAAAGATGGCTGGCTGACGTGCTTCATTTTCTCTCTCTCTCCTTCCCATGGCAAATATTGGAACTGTCTTTGAGAACCAGCCCCGAGAAATAAATGCCATGAAGACACAGTTGACATCTGTCTAGAACCCTCACTGTGCTTCTCAGAGGCCCAGCAGTCAGGATACCTCACTCATCCCTGGCACCTCCTTCCTTATCCAAAACCTGCAAAGAGCTTAAGCAACTGAAATGTCCATCCGGACCCTCCCCCGGCAGGGCCCACCCTGGCAGCAGAGAGCCTTTGAGGCTTGTGGAGCAGCTTATTTGGGGTGAATTCGTGAAGTCGGTTAGGCAAATCCTCATCCCACAGTGAACAGATTGTTCATTTCGGAGGCAGTCATGAAAATCAAAAGCTCAAGCAGGTTATTAATATCCTAGCAAGGCTCCCCAGAAGAAGGCTAATGTTGATCTCTTTATCTCATCTGTGTTTTCTTTTTTCCTGGCATTCTTTGATTTTTCACAATGCAGGTAATTCTACTCTGTTTGATCAGAGCTCACTCAAGTTGTCTAATGAATTTCAATTGCCAGTTTATTTAGGTTTCCAACTGGCCTCTCCTCCCCGGACATTCCAAGCGATTTCCAAACTGGGATTAAAACTCTGTGCTTCAACCTCCCACTCCTCCCCCCCTCACCGCCTCCCACCCCCTCTGCCGGCTGTTCCCCACCTCAACCGCCGCTGTCCCATTTGCTGTAATATTCAGGCCGTGGTCAGCGGGCAACACAGAGACTGATGTCATCAGACAACTCTCTAATCCTTCTGGAGTCCAGAAATGACTGACCTTTTGTTATACATAAAATCCACTCCTACACCCTAACTCTGAGGGACCAGAAGGCAAAAGAGTCCTTTAAACTGATCATCTTGCTTCTTACAAATTGCTTTCTCACATTGTTTTTTTTAGCTTTACTTTTCTTCAGGCTCCAAGTAAAACCAACTAAAATAAAGCTTTTGGTTTCACCTTCAGAGAATAAAGTATACACAGAACTAACTTTCAGAATTAATTTTCTGTGTGTTGATTAGATCACTTTCATCAAGATAATGTTTGATTGGAGAGCTCTGCCAAGCATACCATTGGCAGCGCACCACCCTAAACACCTACTTCAAATAAGACCACGATCCCAGTTTCCACATCTCAGGGATGTCGTCCCCCTACTGTCTCCAGTCCTCCTGGCGGAAGTGCTCTGTGTGTGTGTTTGGTACACTTTATGCCTCATAGGGGGCTGAGAATGAAACCCTTGAAAGATCAGGTTTTCTCTCTCCCATGCTTCTGGTTCAGAACCAGTGTCAAAAGTATCTGTATTCATGTTAACACCCTCCCTCCAAGCTGTTAAAAAAAAAATCTGTGCCTTCAGTTCAGTTCTTTGTTTTTCTGAATTCCAGATTTCTCATTAAATAAAAACATTGTTCATCTGTAGATATACCCATAAAAGAAGTCCAATATCACAAACCCATTATCTTTTGCTATAAATCTGGTCTTCCTCTCATAGTCTTTATACTAACTCAAAGACACCGCCATTGCCTAGTCCAAGGGCTAGGAAACTCTGTAAAGGGCCAGATAATAAATCTTTTAGGCTTTGGAGCCATATGGTCTCGTCACAACTACTCAATTCCACTGTTGTAGTGTGAAAGCAGCCACAGATAATACATCAATGAATGGTGTGGCAGTGTTCCAATTAAACTTTATTTACAAAAACAGGTAGTTGTCCAGGTGGGGTCCTAGGGTCATAATTTGTCCACCCTTTTGTCCAGAAACTTGGGAATCACCATCTTTCCTTCTCTCTTTAACCCCATACATCCAATCAATAGATGAGTCTGTCAATTTTACCTCTTAAATATCTCTGAAATCCGCTCTTCTTCACCATCTTTAAGTTCTTACTCCACTTTAAAGATATTGCAACTGAAAATTGCAGAAGATGCAAGAAAGACAATGGGGTACAACTGATGTTCAGAGAAAATTGCCCACGTATCAAGATTGGAGGATAAATTTATGCTTACTGTGTTTCATCAAATCTAAGATCCCATTGACTGTAAGATGTACATTATTTTATGCATGCCGCTAAGAAAGAAAAAATACAGCCAAAACCATAATCAAAACTTTCTTGGGCTTCCCTGGTGGCGCAGTGGTTGAGAGTTCGCCTGCCGATGCAGGGGACACGGGTTCGTGCCCCGGTCCAGGAAGATCCCACATGCCGTGGAGCGGCTGGGCCCGTGAGCCATGGCCGCTGAGCCTGCGCGTCCGGAGCCTGTGCTCCGCAACGGGAGAGGCCACAGCAGTGAGAGGCCCGCATAACGCAAAAAAAAAAAAAACAACTTTCTTATCGCTCAGAATTTTTGTACTACACTTCTTGAAAAAATCATTTTAGACATAGAAGACATTGTTCTTCATCAGTTTTGTGCGTGCATTAAATATACATATATATGCAAAATAAATTGGCTAATGCATTCCTAAATTCTGACATGAAGAGTCTGATTTATACATCATTTTCCTTCTAGAGTCATGAAAGTCTGTATCTTTTAGCTCAATAGACCATCAGGGTGATGGTAACGCAGCATTTCTTAAAAGAGCGCTCTGTAATTGTTTCCAAGAATTCTCCCCATCCCCTGACACACATTCAACAAATTTTCATGCTGTCCCTTTTTTGATCTTACTAAAAGGTGTCATGGGAATGCTTGCCCACAACAGCCAGTTCTCATGTTCCCTCCTCAAGGAGTCCCTTAGATGCTCTGTGGCTTAAAACATGGAGGATCTGCAGTTGTCTAGTTGTGCCATCAGGAGCAGCAAACTAATATGCTCGTGCTAGCAATGACAGCTACATCCTGAATTTTGCCTGGCAGACAGTGATTAGAAAACAATCCCAATTTCAGAGACGTTAATGTAAAAAAAAAAAAAGTGCATCCATGAAATATGGTATACGTTTTCAGTTAGAACAAATGTTTATGGCATGTATGTAACATTTTTTATGATTCCCCCGCTTGAACCAGTTTTTTTGATTAACTAGCCAACTACCAGTCATTGTTACTTATAAAATAATGAGTGCTTTTGCTGTACATGCCAAACAGGAACTCGACAAGCTCAGTCTTTGTCGGAGGTGAGATTTGGAGCTTAAAACGCCTCTTTTTAGATGAGTATATGTCACAAGCAGCGAGGCTGTCTCACTGGCACTACCTTTGACAATTAGAAAAAAGAAGAAACTAGTTTTTTCCCCAAAATTTCTCCCAAAGGACTTGAATGGTGCTTATTCCCCTACTGACTTGGCTTGAAAAGACTCAACCATAGTGACAGAAGGAGCACTGAGATTTTTAGAACCAGTTCTTCTAGTCCAAGGATCATACCATGACCTCAAACAAGTGAAGTCTTGTGGGACCCACAAGATACAAAAGGAAAGAGTTGAATTTCACAAGGAAAGCCTTCTGAACCTGAGAGGTTAGAACATTCTTCCAAATTTACCCCAGGAGGGCACATGTGCCCACAGAGGAAAAGCCTCTGGGACCCTCAAGCTTCTATAGGCTAGCTCCCCATCAGACACTGGGGCTGGCTCCAGCTTCCTCCTAGAATGAGTTGCTAGTTCAGCTACCGTTTACAGCAAGTGCCACTTATATAACATTAGAGCAGGGGAGACCTCAGAAAGCCAACCTCATAAAGCTCCAGCTGGGAAGACTGGAGAAAGTGGGCTGGCCCATGGGACCACTCCAGGTCAAGGGCAGTGTCTAGATTCGTAAGCCAGTCTTTTGCTCCCCACACCTTGGAGCCCTTGGTAGCAAAATCCCTATATTCTTCAGAGAAGCTACCCTGTGAGACCATGTTTTTAGTCATTAAAATAAAATGCTACCCACTTCAAACTCTAGAATAGGAAATCATCTTTCCCCCATCCCCCTTGAAATGTGGCTGAGAACGGTGCTGGCTAAAATTCCATAAGACCTCTTCTTTTAAGCTTTACATGGAACTCATTAAAGCACTCGGGGGAAAAGACTACTGTTTATTTTCTTGTGTTTCTAAAATACATTGCTGGGACTTCCCTGGTGGCGCAGTGGTTAAGAATCCGCCTGCCAATGCAGGGGACACGGGTTTGAGCCCTGGGCCGGGAAGATCCCACATGCCGCGGAGCAACTAAACCGGTGAGCCACAACTACTGAGCCTGCGCTCTAGAGCCCGAGAGCCACAACCACTGAGCCTGCATGCCTAGGGCCCGTGCTCCGCAACAAGAGAAGCCACCGCAATGAGAAGCCTGCGCACCGCAACAAAGACTAGCCCCTGTTTGCCGCAACTAGAGAAAGTCCGCGTGCAGCAACGAAGACCGAGCACAGCCATAAATAAATAAATAAATAAACTTTAAAAATAAAATAAAGCAAAATACATTGCTGAGGTTTTCAAGAGAAAGACAGCATTGCTGGGAGAAGGAGGCCAGGAGATGGCTGGATAAAGCCACAGAGCTTCCAACTCCATCCCTCAGCGTCAGATGACTCCTGAGAAAACAAACAAAGTGAAGCATGAGCCCATATGACCCTTTTCCTATGTGCCTATGTAATCCTGAGCTGACCCACTGTTGTGTGCCCAGGAGAACCCAGAGGTGGAAAGTGATGGGGAAGCCATAGGCAAGAGGTAGGTGGGTCACTTTGCTCTGTCTTACTTCAGCTGTAAATTTTCTGGGCTATATGAGCGTGACAATTGATTTCTTTTTCATTTAATACAGATTTATCCTGTGACGCTTTGAACACTCACTGACTCAGAATGGAGAATTTTCCGTTTAGTAAAGCAAACGCTCAGTAAATATTATTGGATATGAAATTTGTTAATCCGCACGTCCCTTGTTTGGAGATAACCATATTTTCTGCTACCCCATTGGACAGATCTCCAACTTCTAGCATTTCAAACGTTTATCTGAAACGATAAGTTATGAAGGCTCAGAACCTATTTTCTTTTCAGACAAGACTGACATTATTTTTTTTTTTAAATCACATTCTTTTTTTTTTTTAATTTTTTTTAAAAATCACATTCTTAAAATCACCCCAAAGAACAAGTCAGGAATCCCCAGGGAATCTAATCAGATCTATTAGGCTAACTATAAAGACACTACTGCCCCAAGCCCTCAAGAAAAGATCTTAAGGAAGAAGAAATTAAATTGCCACGTCTAATGGATTCCCTGTGTGACTAAATCATTGTATTATTTCTCATGTTTGAGGAGATACACAAATTTCACGGACAGGCCCACTCCCAGCTTCGATACCCCTGCTTTAACAGCTGTTGCCTTGCCCCTGTGTCTAAGGTCAGGTTCATCAGTGATGGAGCCCAGCGGTTCTTACTCAAGTGGGCTGAATGCATGAAAGAGTTTTCTGTTGACATTATTCCAATGCTTTCAGGAGACCCCTCCCCATTGGGTCCCAGAGAAGATTCCGCCTGGCCTCTTCATGATGGGAGGTGGAGACGATTAAAGCCATGGGATAGATGAAAGCTTTTTCATCCGAGAGTCTGAATAGCATAGGATGGTTCGGGTCACCCAGCTGAATTAAATAGGCTCTCCCCCCCTCACAGCTTCCAAGCTTCACCTTTATTTTCAACTATTTGCTTCTTCTGGTTCCCCATTTCTTATGCAAACTCCAGAGAGAAAACTAAATTAACCATCTGAAATCCTTTTGGGGAAAGGGTGGCATAAACACAGTCCATAAAGCATAATAACAAAATAGTGACCTTCTCCTTTTCTTTCCTTGAACTCTCACATTGATCATCCTCATCTTCCAACTGCAACCTCAGTAGCATAATCTAAAATAGCCCCAAGGCTATGGGTATAATGTTTAGTTCTTTACTCTCAACTCCACTTACTACCTTTTAATATGGTTTATGTGTATATAGATATATTCTTGCTTAGAAATAATTATTTAAAATATATTGAATTATGAAACAAATATCATCATACAGTTGCATAATAGTACATATTATGTTCATATGCATAATCTGAATAGTACAGTGCAGAATTTCATTTTTGTTCAAGTGGGTTATAAACAGGGTTAATATATTTTTTTAGCTCTATAGTAGGCCTCTTTATCTGAACTCAGACAGGGACCATTTCCTCTCCTTCTTTTTATGAATTCTTTGCCTAGTGAACACTGAAAATAATGCGATGCCTAAAGTTTAAAGTTAGCCCCTCAAGGAGTTCTTTGCTCTGATCATTTTTATCAGTTGCTAACAAATTATTTCCATCTCCAACATCAGTTTTAGTTATGGGTTGTTGTGTGTGTTTTTTTTTTAAGGATTCAGTTTTTTTTAACTTTTTATTGGCATATAGTTGATTTACAATGTTGTGTTAGTTTCCAGTGTAAAGCAAAGTGAATCGGGCCTCCCTGGTGGCGCAGTGGTTGAGAGTCCGCCTGCCGATGCAGGGGATACGGGTTCGTGCCCCGGTCTGGGAGGATCCCGCATGCCGCGGAGCTGCTGGGCCCGTGAGCCATGGCCGCTGGGCCTGCGCGTCTGGAGCCTGTGCTCTGCAGCGGGGGAGGCCACAGCAGTGAGAGGCCCGCGTACCGCAAAAAAAAAAAAAAAAAAAAAAAAAAAAAAAAAAAAAAAAAAAAAGCAAAGTGAATCAGTTACACATATACATATATCCACTCTTTTTTAGATTCTTTTCCCACATAGGTCTTTACAGAGTATTGAGTAGAGTTCCCTGTGTTATACAGTAGGTCCTTAATAGTTACCTATTTTATACATAGTAGTGTATATGTGTCAATCCCAATCTCTCAATTTATCCCTCCCCCACCTTTCCCCTCTGGTAACTGTAAGTTTGTTTTCTACATCTGTGACTCTATTTCTGTTTTGTAAATAAGTTCATTTGCACCATTCTTTTTTAGTTTCTACATATAAGTGATATTGTATGATATTTGTCTTTCTCTTTCTGACTTACCTCGTTCAGTATGACAATCTCGAGGTCCATCTAGGTGTGTTTAAATAGGAGCTTCGCCCCAAAACTGTATCTACCTGCTAGAGAAAGAAATCAGAAAACACTACGATTATATTTCAAGCTCTTTTTCTATCAAGTTGTCATTTGGGCAAAGGAAAAAAAAAAGGGGATGGTCTGAGTTGAAAGTAAGGTGTGCGGTAGCTTGGGAGGGAGGGCTGGTTACACCTGACAATGAGAGTGATGATCAGGAGGCAGGAAGCCCCTCCTCGGCAGAGCAGGGAGGTCTGGCCCGTGTACAGATGCCCGGCTGGTGTGCACGGGCCCTGACCTCAGTCCAAAGCCCACGAACAAGGAGCGGGCACTAAACGCAGAACTTGGAAGGAGAAGGGAAGAGAGAACTTCCAAACTCTCACACATGCACCCGCTCATAAAAAGGAGCCTTAAATAGGATACAAGTGAACTTATTTACAAAACAGAAACAGACTCACAAACGTAGAAAACAAACTTACAGTTACCAAAGGGGAAAGGGGGTGGGGAAGGGATAAATTAGGAGTTTGGGATTAGCAGACACAGACTACTGTGTGTAAAATAGATGAACAATAAGGTCTTACTGTATAGTACAGGGAACTATATTCAATATCCTGTAATAAACCATAATGGAAAAGAATATGAAAAAGAATAGATATATAAATATATATATAAAAAACTGAATCACTGCTGTATACCAGAAACTAACACGATATTGTAAATCAACTATATTTCAATTAAAAAAAAAAAAGGATTAGAGAGTGGGCAGGAAAAGCTACAGATTCACGTAAGTTAACGAGGACCCAGGCCTCACTCTGACACTGCATGAGCTCTCTGTTCCTACCTGCCTCAGTCCGCTCCGGCTGCTGTAACAAAACACCCCAGGCTGGGTAGCATAAACAACAGACATTTATTTCTTCCCAGTTCTGGAGGTTGGAAGTCCAGGATCAGAGCGCCAGCCCGGCCAGCTGCTGGTGAGAACTGTCTTCCTGGCTTGTGGACGGCCGCCTTCTCCCTGTGTCCTCGCATGGCCTCTCCTCGGTGTATGAGGGGGTGGGAGAGAGGCTCTCTGGTATCTCTTCTATAAGGGCACAAATCCCACCAGACCAGGGCACCACTCTGAAGGTGTCACACTCATCTAACCCTAAGCACCTCCCAAATGCCATTAATACGTGCTATATTTAGCTGTTTAATACACGTAATTAAATAAATACCATCACACTGGGGGGTTATGGCTTCGACACGGGAATCATGGTAGAGGACACAAACATTCAGTCCAGTCCATTATACAACGACACACCATAAAACAACAAGCCACAGAGCCTCATGCCATTCAATAACAGCCTATTTCTCAAAATCTATGCGGTTCATTGATTTCATCTGGACTCTATGAATTTGGGATCCGACTGGGGGTCAGCTGACCTGGACTGGATCCCCTGGGGCAGCTCTGTGGCCCATGCTTCTCTCCTCCAGCAGGCTGGCCCTGCCGCGTGCTCGTGGGGTTGGCAGAGGGGTGAGTGAGACAGCAAGCCTTTTCCATCGTCTGGTTGTGTCACATTTGTTACCATCCCATTGACCAAAGCCAGTTCAAAGGTCTGAGCCAAGGCAGCCTGGAGGGCACCATAAAGTTACATCCTCAGTGGGGCACAGAAGGGGCAGCCCTGGGGCCAGCCTTTAATCCCCACGCAATAGTTGCGCAGATATCTTACCTCTCTGCAGACATTTCCCTTTCTTCTTCTGAGGAGCATCAGAAAATGTATGTAAGACCCTTTCCAGCATTGTGATTCTGTGACGATGGCCTTAATATAATGTTGCATGTATAACTTCATCCTACTGATGAAATAGTTAAGGAGTATATTAACCCTAGTTAAATGGTATTTTAAGCAGTATTTTGACGTATTGGGGGGCAGGGGTGATTTTAAGCTTATAGTGTTCAATTACACCAAGACCTCTTGAAAGATTTAGCCAGAAAGTGAGACTGCTCGGGTTCTGTCCCTCTGCTCTGCTGTCCCCTGCTAGTCTTTTTCTCTGAAGGGAACTGGAGTTGGTTTAGGTAAAGTGAAGTATCCAATGGGATCTATTTGTAGCAAATTCCAGTTTATGTGAGAAAGATAACACCCCATCCTGAAAAGTTACAAGGTGCAGGGGGAAAAAAAAGGCAAAAAAGCTATTATACAGACATCCTGACAATTTTTTTTTTTTTTTTTTTTTTTTTGCAGTACGCGGGCCTCTCACCATTGTGGCCTCTCCCGTTGCAGAGCACAGGCTCCGGACGCGCAGGCTCAGCAGCCATGGCTCACGGGCCCAGCCGCTCCGCGGCATGTGGGATCCTCCCGGACTGGGGCACGAACCCGTGTCCCCTGCATCAGCAGGCGGACTCTCAACCACTGTGCCACCAGGGAAGCCCCCTGACGAATTTTTTTTAAAAAAGAAAGAAAAAGAAAACCTAGATAGAGATTTAAGCAGAAAATCTAGTACTATGAGCTTGTGAGCTGTCAGGATAATTGAGGACAGGCAACCTCCTAAGTGATAACGAACTAATGTAGAAGAAACATGTTTTTTCAGCACTGGAAACAGGCTGTGGCGAAATATCAAATTTAGGAAGCTCCAGAGGGACAGCGTGAGACACGTGTTCTGGGGGTGATGAAGGCACACCCACCCGACAAAGCCAAGCGTGCTCCTGCCTTCACGTGGCTGCAGTGCCCACCTCCCCAGGGAAGTGGAAGCCTGCAGCAGATTCCAGCTGTGTCACCAGCCCTCCCCTTTTGCAGGGGGGCAGAGTCAGCCCAGAAGGGGCCGCGGGGGCATAAAGCAGGCAAACTCTTGCCCAAGAGCAGCCAAGGGTGTAGAGCGTTGTCTCTGGGGAAGATGTACTTCCCTGCTCCTGCCTGAGTCCCCTGAGGTGACTCCGCTAGACCCTAGGACCTCCACTTCTCCGTCTGCGGGACAGAGCCATTCAACTCAGGCCGGCTGAGGACAGGCTGTTTGGACCAGAAATCACTGCCTGGACATGTCCCCCAGCACCACCCCCCGTGTTGGGCGCCGTGCTAGCCCCTCCACACCCACCAGCTGTCAGGATCACATGTCACGTTCTGTGAGCACCAGCTCCCTAAGTGCAGACAAACCAGCCCTGCAGGACTCACAGGGCAGAAGCTGAGCCACAGCAAAGAAGATGAAATGTGATCAGCAGATACAGTGTTGGGTGCTTTGTGGGAGGAACTGGTGTCCTGCTGAGTCCTGGTTGCCCCGTCCCCTCCCAACCCTCCTCTGTCAGGACAAGGCGCATGGCCCTGCCATTGACGTATGTGGATGTGGAACTCCACGCTCAGCCCACAGAGTGACTCAGAGACGCCCATGAGCAGAAGCTGTCACACTCATCACCAGCACTCAGTGATCTGGTGAAACCCCTCCCGGAGCTAGTGGTGACCGTGGCTATGCCAACAGTGTAAAGTGCTTAAAAAGAGGGCAGTGAGACACTCAGGAAAGTCTGGGGCGAGGAGGTGAAGCAACCGCTGGAAAATCTCTTTCCACTGAGCTAGGACGTGAAAAACTTGATCAGCTAATGCGTATTCACAATTTGATTCCACACCTGGATTTCTGAGTAAAACTATGAGGAAATGAATGTTTTATCCAAAAGGAACCAAACAAACTGCTTTGATGGTATGTCCCTTCTGTGCCTTTTTTCCTCTTTTTTTGGTCATTTATTTGATTAATAAACAGAGGTGATTCAAAACAATTTTTTTTTTTTTTTTTGCGGTATGCGAGCCTCTCACTGTTGTGGCCTCTCCCGTTGCCGAGCACAGGCTCCGGACGCGTAGGCTCAGCGGGCCTAGCCGCTCCGCGGCATGTGGTATCTTCCCGGACCGGGGCACGAACACGCGTCCCCTGCATTGGCAGGCGGACTCTCAACCACTGCGCCACCAGGGAAGCCCTCAAAACAATTTTTTAAGTGAAACTTAGAAGGCACCCTTAAGCCATGTCAGAAAATCACCCAACCCTATAGAAAAATACAAACACAGAAAGGAAACAAAATGGAAAAGGAGAGATGCAGGAGCGGCCCTGGCCCAGAAGGTAGCGATGTCTCTGTCTCCCCCAGGGCTGCATCCTCTCCCTTATCTGCCTTCCTCCTCTCAGATCTCACTCAGTCTATCTGCAGACAGACATGGGACTGGATGCTACAAAATAGGCTACTTTTATACTAAAAGAAATTCAATACAAGTGAAATACGTCAAAGCTGGGGCTTATGTATTTTTATTATGATTCTCTTCAGCCAGGCTTTTAAAAATCCTCTATGTTGGGAGAAGTGTAACCAGCGTATCTTGCAGAAAGAGACAGAAGAAACAAAGCTGGTGTGTGTACACAAAGACAATCCCCGCCCACAATAAAAACCTCACCTTTCACAGGAACCCAAGCTCAAGCTCCACCCTCCTCATCCCCGTGTGCTTTGAGACAACTTGCTTTATGCCGGCCCTCTGGATGGTTTTAGGTGCCAAGGAGGTGGTCCCCACAAACTGCATCTTTCTATGAATCTTTCATAAAAGCACTTTTTTCCCCTTAAGCAGTGGTAATCTGATGTTCATAGAGATTGATGTGAGCCCTGGGTGTCAGCAGAGAATCAGACAGATGGTAATTGTGACAATAAATAATCGTAATGCTTTTCACTCTCTTGACCTCAACAATTCAAGGGTCTCAAAACACAGCAGAAACTTAGAATTATAGGGCAGGAAGAGACCTTGGGAAAGGGCACCTCATTCATCCTTCCAGCTTCTCACCCAGAGCTCAGACTAAACGAGACGCTCTCATTGGCACTTGGCCTCTGACTGCAGTCGGGCGGCTGTGTTCCTGGTGTGAACACCGGTGCAGCCCATGAGTTATGGGACATGCCTCCTCCTTGCCCCAGGGGGGAATCGAAGCTTCCAGACTCAAGGGCAGAGAATGCAATAGCTCCAGAGCCCTCCCAGTGAGATGGGGAAGCTGAAGAGAAGCTGGTGCCCAGGGCTGGCCAAGAGCACCATCCTGGCAAGAAATGGCCACTCTGGCCACCAGGAAGGAGCGGATGCTGGGGAACTTGGCTATGCCACAAACGATGTTAACACAGACCTACCACACCATGGATGCACATTCTAAATGACTCGCCTCTTGGAGCCCAGGCCAGGACTTTTTATGTGTGGATTCCTCTTCATTTGCTGTTAATCAGAGGCTAAGAGGGACCTTGGCATGAGCTGATAAATAGCCACTCACCTCACCTCTCAACTCCCAGCCGCCATGACAGGGCGCTTAGTGAATGGCAGTGTGCTTGTATTTCCAGATGGGGGTGGAGACAGACAGAGGACTGCAGTTCCCAAATCTTGGTGTCAGGCAGAAAAGATGCAGGGCAAGTGAGGGGAGGAAATGAAACTTTGCTTTCAGTTACCCTCGTCCTCCCATTTCCCATCTTCAAGAACCAGTTTGAGGTGAATGTCTGGCAAATTGGTTGTAAATATCCTTATATTTAATTTTTCCTCATGTCATAGGATTCAAGGCCTCTTGAGAACTCCCTCCCCCTTCATGGGTTCCATAATCATAAGTATTCCAGCCAAACCACTCGGAGTTCTCTTGTTTTCTGTCCCGGGATCTCTTCCTTTCCTCAGCGGCCCCATCTCTCCTGAATCTTATGTGTTTCAATTCTCATCTCCCCTGAAAAAGGTCATCTTTGACTAGAAAAGCAGAAACTCTCCTGTACCCATGAAGATCTTTAATCACACCCTTGTTGTTGAGATGCAAATAAAAGAAGCAGTGGTGTTTTCAAGCCCTTCAAGCCTTCTTTGCCGTGTCTAAAAGGAGCAACCTGAATTGAAGGAATTGTAAAACTTGAAAAATTTCTTAATTTTTCCAGTTAAAAAAATATAGTTGTTACGTTATCAGAAAACTCATCTTGAAGCAACAAATGCCCACAAGTAAACAGTGCAGGTGACAAATCATTAAGAAAAAATGAAGCCCTTTTTGTGAGTCTTATTTATGGCTCAGTTATCCTGTCCCAAGTATCCACATAGACATAAATTCAAGCATCACTAAAACAACATAGAATCTAATGTTCAAAATGTTCTAGAAATAAACTCTTCCTCAAAGGCACACATACAGCTACTCTTCTCCCAGCCAGAAGCACAGACCTTCCGGAGAAAATCCAAGCATCAGAGCACGACAGTGCTCTGCCATCTGGTGGCCAAAAGTGAAATGACCCTCAATACTTAACCAAAAGACTGAAGATAGTCATGTTCATATAAATCATGAACAACACAGTTTTCTCAAGTCCTCTACCAATGAGCAGAGAAATGGCATTATGAAAAAACAAACCCAGTATTGAAGAATCTTCTCTAAGCCACACAAGCTCTTAACATTGCTTGCTTGGATGAGCCTAACTGGTCACCACACATGTACAGAAAAACAGCAGTAATTTAAGTCTGCAAACCTCTTTGCTCAGATGTCTACAATGACCAACCATTGTGCCATGCACATGTCTATTGGTAGCCAAGTGGAGGAAACAAGTAGCTCATTCTGATAATACAATTACAAGACGGGGACCTGGTACATTCTGAGAGCCACTCGTGAATGTATATACAGAGTTCTGGTCTGCATGAGCATTTCCCAGAGTCAGGTCTATGAAACACCGGTTCTGGAGATAACTTACAAAACTGGCCAGAGGGCTTCCCTGATGGTGCAGTGGTTAAGAATCCACCTGCCAATGCAGGGGACACAGGTTCGAGCCCTGGTCCGGGAAGATCCCACATGCTGCGGAGCAACTAAGCCCGTGCGCCACAACTACTGAGCCCGCATGCCACAGCTACTGAAGCCCGCGTGCCTAGAGCCCATGCTCTGCAACAAGAGAAGCCACCACAATGAGAAGCCCATGCACTGCAGCAAAGAGTAGCCCCCCGCTCGCCGCAAACAGAGAAAGCCCGTGTGCAGAAACAAAGACCCAACACAGCAAAAAAAAAAAGTAATCAATAAATATCTGATGAATAAGTAAATGAATAAATTATTTAAAAAGGAAGGGGGGGTGAAATCAATGTAAGGAACAAAATAAAACTTCAAAGCGGTATTAATTAATATTTTCAGAGAGGAGTATAGTGTCCACCCAACAAGAGTTGGAAGCTATTAGGATAGTGGGGCTGACAAAAATAACCAGGGAGTAAGAAAGAACTTTACAAAGTAAATATGTGGTAGCTGAAATTTTAAAAATTCAATAGAAGGCTTATTAGATTAAGCTGACAAAACCTTCTAAAAAGCTAAACCAAAAGAAAATAAGATGGAAAATGGCAGAGGGGGGAGGGGGGAAGGAGTGGGCAGGGAGGAAATTAGGGGATAGATCAAGGCAATCTCACATCTAATACAAGTTCCAGAAAATAAGAACAGAGAAAATGGAACACAGCTGAGCAGTAAAGGGAAATCACAGGAAGTCACGTGTGCACCAAGCCAGAGAACCCCAACCAACTGGAGCAGACCACAGAGGGCGGGGACTCTAGGAAACACAGGACTGATGGATTGTGTGATTTGTCTGAGCATTTGGAGAAAACATTATAAAGTACTTTGTTGGAAAGGTCTGTTGAAGTATTTAGGGAAAAAGTTTATGTAGTGGTAGATCCACAGAAAACTACAAAACTGAAAAATTAAGATAATGATTGACTCCAGGAAAAGCAAAACATTATACAATGTGTCAACAAAAAATTAATTAGTCGATGCAAGAAAGAAATGGAAAACGTTTTTTTGAATTTTATTTTATTTTTCTGTACAGCATGTTCTTATTAGTTATCCATTTTATACATATTAGTGTATATATGTCATTCCCAATCTCCCAATTCATCACACCACCACCACCCCCGCTCTGCCACTTTCCCCCCTTGGTGTCCATACATTTGTTCTCTACATCTGTGTCTCAATCCTGCCCTGCAAACTGGTTCATCTGTATCATTTTTCTAGGTTCCACATATATGCATTAATATACGATATTTGTTTTTCTCTTTCTGACTTACTTCACTCTGTATGACACTCTCTAGATCCATCCACATCTCTACAAATGACTCAATTTCGTTCCTTTTTATGGCTGAGTAATATTCCATTGTATATATGGACCACATCTTCTCTATCCATTCATCTCTCTTTCTTTTTTAACATCTTTATTGGAGTATAATTGCTTTACAATGGTGTGTTAGTTTCTGCTTTATAGCAAAGTGAATCAGTTATACATAACTGATTGCATCTCCCTCCCTCCCACCCTCCCTATCCCACCCCCTAGGTGGTCACAAAGCACCTAGCTGATCTCCCTGTGCTACGCAGCTGCTTCCCACTAGCTATCTACCTTACGTTTGGTAGTGTATATATGTCCATGCCACTCTCTCACTTTGTCACCGCTTACCCTTCCCCCTCCCCATATCCTCAAGTCCATTCTCTACTAGGTCTGTGTCTTTATTCCCGTCTTGCCCCTAGGTTCTTCATGACCTTTTTTTTCCCCTTAGATTCCATATATATGTGTTAGCATATGGTATTTATTTTTCTCTTTCTGACTTACTTCACTCTGCATGACAGACTCTACCCATCCACCTCACTACAAATAACTCAATTTCGTTTCTTTTTATGGCTGAGTAATATTCCATTGTATATATGTGCCACATCTTTATCCATTCATCTGTTGATGGACACTTAGGTTGCTTCCATGTCCTGGCTATTGTAAATAGTGCTGCAATGAACATTTTGGTACATGACTCTTTTTGAATTATGGTTTTCTCATGGTATATGCCCAGTAGTGAGATTGCTGGGTCATATGGTAGTTCTATTTTTAGTTTTTTAAGGAACCTCCATACTGTTCTCCATAGTGGCTGCATCAATTTACATTCCTATCAACAGCCCAAGAAGGTTCCCTTTCTCCACACCCTCCCCAGCATTTGTTGTTTGTACATTTTCTGGTGACGTCCATTCTAACTGGTGTGAGGTGATATACCTCATTGTAGCTTTGATTTGCATTTCTCTAATAATTAGTGATTTTGAGCAGCTTTTCACGTGCTTCTTGGCCATCTGTATGTCTTCTTTGGAGAAATGTCTATTTAGGTCTTCTGCCCGTTTTTGGATTGTGTTGTTTGCTTTTTTAATATTGAGCTACATGAGCTGTTTATATATTTTGGAGATTAATCCTTTGTCCATTGATTTGTTTGCAAATATTTTCTCCCATTCTGAGGGTTGTCTTTTCATCTTGTTTGTAGTTTCCTTTGCTTCGCAAAAGCTTTCAAGTTTCATTAGGTCCCATTTATTTATTTTTGTTTTTATTTCCATTACTCTAGGAGGTGGATCAAAAAAATCTTGCTGTGATTTATGTCAAAGAGTGTTCTTCCTATGTTTTCCTCTAAGAGTTTTATAGTGTCCAGTCTTACATTTAGGTCTCCAATCTATTTTGAGTTTATTTTTGTGTATGGTGTTAGGGAGTGTTTTAATTTCATTCTTTTACATGTAGCTATCCAGTTTTCCCAGCACCACTTATTGAAGAGACTGTCTTTTCTCCATTGTATATCCTTGCCTCCTTTGTCATAGATGAGTTGACCATAGGTGCATGGGTTTATCTCTGGGCTTTCTATCCTGTTCCATTGATCTATATTTCTGTTTTTGTGCCAGTACCATACTGTCTTAATTACTGTAGCTTTGTAATACAGTCTGAAGTAAGGGAATCTGATTCCTCCAGCTCCGTTTTTGTCCCTCAAGACTGCTTTGGGGGCTTCCCTGGTGGCGCAGTGGTTAAGAATCCACCTGCCAATGCAGGGGACATGCGTTCGAGCCCTGGTCTGGGAAGATCCCACATGCAACGGAGCAACTAAGCCTGTGCGCCACAACTACTGAGCCTGAGCTCTAGAGCCTGCGAGCCACAACTACTGAGCCCTCATGCTGCAACTACTGAAGCCCACACGCCTAGAGCCTGTGCTCCACAACAAGAGAAGCCACCGCAATGAGAAGCCTGCGCACCGCAATGAAGAGTAGCTCCCACTCACCACAACTAGAGAAAGCCCACGTGCAGCAATGAAGACTCAATGCAGCCAAAAATAAATAAATAAATAAATAAATAAATAAAAACAAAAAGACTGCTTTGGCTATTCGGGGTCTTTTTTGTCCCCATACAAATTTTAAGATTTTTTTTTTCTAGTTCTGTAAAAAATGTCATTGATAATTTGATAGGGATTGCATTGAATCTAGAGATTGCTTTGAGTAGTATAGTCATTTTCACAATATTGATTCTTCCAATCCAAGAATATGGTCTATCTCTCCATTTGTTTGTATCATCTTTAATTTCTTTCGTCAGTATCTTATAGTTTTCTGCATGCAGGTCTTTCATCTCCCTAGGTAGGTTTATTCCTAGATATTTTATTCCTTTTATTGAGTGGTAAATAGGAGTGTTTCCTTAATTTCTCTTTCAGATTTTTCATCATTAGTGTATAGGAATGCAAGAGAGTCCTGTGCATTAATTGTGTATCCTGCAACTTTACCAAATTCGTTGATTAGCTGTAGTAGTTTTCTGGTGGCATCTTTAGGATTCTCTATGTATAGTGTCATATCATGTGCAAACAGTGACAGCTTTACTTCTTCTTTTCCAATTTGGATTCCTTTTATTTCTTTTTCTTCTCTGATTGCTGTGGCTAAGACTTCCAAAACTTTGTTGAATAATAGTGGTGAGAGCAGACATCCTTGTCTTGTTCCTGATGTTAAAGGAAATGCTTTCAGTTTTTCACCATTGAGAATGATGTTTGCTGTGGGTTTGTTGTATATGGCCTTTTTTATATTGAGGTAGTTTCCCTCTATGCCCACTTTCTGGAGAGTTTTTTTCATAAATAGGTGTTGGATTTTGTCAAAAGGCTTTTCTTCATCTATTGAGATGATCATATGGTTTTTCTTCTTCAGTTTGTTAATATGGTTTATCACATTCATTGATTTGCATCTATTGAAGAATCCTTGCATCCCTGGGTTAAATCTCACGTGATCATGGTGTCTGATCCTTTTAATATGTTGTTGGATTCTGTTTGCTAGTATTTTGTTGAGGATTTTTGCATCTATATTCATCAGTGCTATTGGTCTGTAATTTTCTTTTTTTGTAGTATCTTTGTCTGGTTTCGGTAGCAGGGTGATGGTGGCCTCGTAGTATGAGTTTGGGAGTGTTCCTTCCTCTGCAATTTTTTGGAAGAGTTTGAGAAAGATGGATGTTAGCTCTTCTCTAAATGTTTGATAACATTCACCTGTGAAGCCATCTGGTCCTGGACTTTTGTTTTTTGGAAGATTTTTAATCACAGTTTCAAATTCATTACTTGTGATTGTTCTGTTCATATTTTCTATTTCTTGCTGGTTCAGTCTTGGAAGGTTATACCTTGCTAAGATTTTGTCCATTTCTTCCATGTTGTCCATTTTATTGGCATAGAGTTGCTTGTAGTAGTCTCTTAGGATGCTTTGTATTTCTGCAGTGTCTGTTGTAACTTCTTTTTCATTTCTAATTTTATTGAATTGAGTCCTCTCCCTCTTTTTCTTTATGAGTCTGGTTAATGGTTTATCAATTTTGTTTACCTTCTCAAAGAACCAGATTTTAGTTTTATTGATGTTTGCTATTGTTTTCTTTCATTTATTTCTGCTCTGATCTTTATGATTTCTTTCCTTCTGCTAACTTTGGGTTTTGTTTGTTCTTCTTTCTCTAGTTCCTTTAGGTATAAGTTTGGATTGTTTACTTGATATCTTTATTGTTTCTTGAGGTAGGCTTGTATTGCTATAAACTTCCCTCTTAGAACTGCTTTTGCTGCATCCCATAGGTTTTGGATCGTCATGTTTTCGTTGTCATTTGTCTCTAGGTATTTTTTTATTTCCTCTTTGATTTCTCCAGTGATCTCTTGGTTATTTAGTAACGTATTGTTTAGCCTCCATGTGTTTGTGTTTTTTATGTTTTTTTCCCTGTAATTGATTTCAAATCTCATGGCGTTGTGGTCAGAAAAGATGCTTGATATGATTTCAATTTTCTTAAATTTACTGAGGCTTGATTTGTGACCCAAGGTGTGATCTATCCTGGAGAATTTTCTGTGTGCACTTGAGAAGAAAGTGTAATCTGCTGTTTTTGGATGGAATGTCCTATCAATATCAATTAAATCTATCTGGTCTATTGTGTCATTTAAAGCTTGTGTTTCCTTATTAATTTTCTGTTTGGATGATCTGTCCATTGGTGTAATTGAGGTGTTAAAGTCCCCCACTATTATTGTGTTACTGTCAGTTTCCTCTTTTAGAGCTGTTAGCAGTTGCTTTATGTATTGAGGTGCTCCTATGTTGGTGCATATATATTTATAATTGTTATATCTTCTTCTTGGATTGGTCCCTTGATCATTATGTAGTGTCCTTCCTTGTCTCTTGTAACATTCTTTATTTTAAAGTCTATCTTATCTGATATGAGTATTGCTACTCCGGATTTCTTTTGATTTCCATTTGTGTGGAATATCTTTTTCCGTCCCCTCCCTTTCAGTCTGTATGTGTCCCTAGGTCTGAAGTGGGTCTCTTGTAGACAGCATATATATGGGTCTTGTTTTTGTATACATTCAGCGAGCCTGTGTCTTTTGGTTGGAGCATTTAATCCATTCACGTTTAAGGTAATTATCGATATGTATGTTCCTATTACATATTTTCTTTATTGTTATGGGTTTGTTTTTGTAGGTCCTTTTCTTCTCTTTGTTTCCCACTTAGAGAAGTTCCTTTAACATTTGTTGTAGAGCTGGTTTCGTTGTTCTGAGTTCTCTTAGCGTTTGCTTGTCTGTAAAGCTTTTGATTTCTTTGTCAATTCTGAATGAGATCCTTGCCAGACAGAGTAATCTTGGTCTTGGGTTCTTCCCTTTCATCACTTTAAATATGTCATGCTACTCCCTTCTGGCTTGTAGAGTTTCTGCTGAGAAATCAGTGTTAGCCTTATGGGAGTTCCCTTGTATGTTATTTGTCATTTTTCCCTTGTTGCTTTCAATAATTTTTCTTTGTCTTTAATTTTTGTCAATTTCATTACTATGTGTCTTGGCATGTTTCTCCTTGGGTTTATCCTGCCTGGCACTCTCTGCACTTCCTGGACTTGGGTAGCTATTTCCTTTCCCATGTTAGGGAAGTTTTCAACTATAATCTCTTCAAATATTTTCTCAGGTCTTTTCTCTCTCTTCTCCTTCTGGGACACCTGTAATGAGAATATTGTTGCATTCAATGTTGTTCCAGAGGTCTCTTAGGCTGCCTCCATTTCTTTTCATTCTTTTTTCTTTATTCTGTTCCGCAGCAGTGGATTCCACCATTCTGTCTTCCAGATGACTTATCCATTCTTCTGCCTCAGTTATTCTGCTATTGATTCCTTCTAGTGTATTTTTCATTTCAGTTATTGTACTGTTCATCTCTATTTGTTCTTTAATTCTTCTCGGTGTTTGTTCTTTAATTCTTCTAGGTCTTTGGTAAACATTTCTTGCATCTTCTCGATCTTTGACTCCATTCTTTTTCCGAGGTCCTGGATCATCTTCATTATCATTAATCTGAATTCTTTTTCTGTAAGGTTGCCTATCTCCACTTCATTTAGTTGTTTTTCTGGGTTTTTTTCTTGTTCCTTCATCTGGTACATAGCTCTCTGCCTTTTCATCTTGTCTATCATTCTTTGAATGTGGTTTTTGTTCCACAGACTGCAAGATTGTAGTTCTTCTTGCTTCTGCTGTCTGCCCTCTGGAGGATGAGACTATCTAAGAGGTTTGTCAAGAAATGGAAAATTTTATCCGAGCCAAATTATAACCCAGGAAGAGCATCTCAGAATACTCTGAGAATTGTTCCACCCATTAGAAGTCAAGGCATGGGTATATAAGTTTTTTGAGACAGAGAGCTGTGCATCAAATGGTGTATTATTGACAGTTTACACAATCCAGATCTAAGCATCACTGTGGCCCCTTACAAGGTCAAGAAGGAATGTTATCTTTTAAGGAGTTGTCTTGTTGATGCTGGAAGCATGTTGCTCTTTTTGGTTGAGGATGTATTTCTGCCAGTGTAGGAGGTTTGGTCGACGCATAATGCAGAAACACAATGCACAGTGGGGGGAGAGATGGGAGGTTGAAGGGCAGAGAAAAAATTTTTTATGTTTAAATTTTTCCTGTTTTGCCATAAACTATGAATTTTATTTCACACAGGTAACCTAGCAGTAAAGAGACAGGACTGTTAATTTATCCCCCAATGCTGATATCACCATTTTGGAAGAATGGGAGAAAGAAAGGCAGAGTGGAGGGAAGAGTGTGTAAGGAGCTAACTAACTCCTCAACTACCAGGAAGCCAAGAGATGTGTCCAAAATAGATAAGTTCTACACATATTATTTATCAATATGGAGTAAATACAATGGGGGCCTATGGAGAGTGGAGAGAAATGGAGCAGTAAATGAATGTTTTTCTTTATAAGCCTTTTGATACCCACTGACTTTTCAGCTATGTGTCCATATGTCTTTGATTAAATAAAAGAAAAGGAAATAGACTAGAATGAAGGAGATGCATGGGAAGGTATGGCAGATAGTGAGATTTGGGGCCCGGTTTTGCCTTCCTTCTCCTTTCTGATATTTCCAAATTTTCTGTAATAAAAGTGTAATGTGTTTATAATTGAAACATTCCAACAAACACTTTTTAAAAAACATACTTACAAAATTTATGCCAAAGTCATAGTCCCAAAATGTTGATATGCATAGACATTACCTGGAGAGTTACTTAAAATGCAGAAGCCCAGGCTTTACCCTCTGAGATTCTGGACCATTATGGATGTCCTAAATAGACCAGAAGTGCCACATATAGTTCAAAATATAAAGCAGTACCAAGCCAGGAAACTTTTCTTTAATTTCCTAAATTACCCAATCCATAATACATATAGAATGGATAGGAAGTTTAAATAGTGTTTTTCTAGACTGGACGATTTTCTAATCTATGTGTGTTCCTGCAAATGCCTCTGCTTTGCTAGTGCGCTCAGCAGCTGCCAGCTGGGGTACAGAAATTTGCATTTGCAACACTCTCCCCGGTTACGTAAGAAACACTGCTCCAGGACCCCATTCCACATGGGGGCGCTCTCCCAGTTTGGTCCCTGTACCTCAGAGTCCATACGAGATCCAGTTCTTCCTTCCAATCCCAACCTCTAGGACCACTCCATAACCACAGGGGCAAGAGACATACTTGGAGCTTTCCTGGAAAGTACAATTTGTTTGAGAGCAGCAGCAGTAAATTCAACTGAAAAAAAAATTAGCATAGTGAAGCAAGTTCCCTCAGGCAATGGGAGTCCCAGCCTCCACTGGAAGTGTTCAAGCATTGCTCATTCTGCTCTACCACCCCCAACCCCTCATCAGGGGATGACATAGAGAGCTTCCCACAGCCAGGAAATGGCTGGATTTCAAGGTCCCTCATAACCCAAGAGTGGTAGTTACCTACAGTAATTTTGCCTTCCCCCGTACCACCCCCCAAACCCCCACCCCCACCCACCCCCAGGGACACTTAACAATGTTTAGAAACATTTTTCTTTGTTAGAACTGGGGACTGGGGGTGGGGTGCCACTGGCTTCTACTGGGTAGAAGCCAGGACTGCTGTTAAAAATCCTACAATGCACAGGACAGCTCCCTCCACACTTGCCAATAAAGTATTATCTCACCCAAAATGTAAACAGAGCCTAGATTGACAAACCATGTGCTAGAAACTGTGATACAATTATTCAAATGAGGTTAACAGATAAGCTGTCCTCTTCTTTTACCACAATAAAGTTCCATTATCTATTAATACTTGGCTTGATAAAATGTGCTCTATGTGCAGAAATTAGAACCATTTACAGACAGGTGCATCAGTCAACTATTCCCAAATAGGATCCAAACACACACTATTGCCATCTCTCCTTAGCAGGCACAGCTGTAATCTCATAAAAGATGCTTTGCATGATATGCTTTTTTTAAAGTCTTATTTCACAACAGAAGCTAGAGATGGTAAAAAATAAAATCTGTATACAAAGCTAGTGAGAAAAACAATTTGACGAGTGATGTCCAATGCTAAAAATAAAGTAAGAGGTGTTAGTTTACTTGTATTGAGGAGAATATAAGATGCTATAAAGCCAGTTCAAGAATATAAGATGCTATAAAGCATCCGACATTTGTCAGAATAGATGGTACAATTGCGACATCATACCAGAAATAAAGGATCTGGCAATGTCCTAGGGTAAGGTGTTCTGTTATGTTTTATTATCATGTAGATGTGGTGAGGCCAACAGATTAGGAGACAACTGATTGCCACTGAAAAGGATATTTGTTACTCATAGCTCTCAAGAGGAGAGGGAATGGCGTGCCACACAGGGCCACACGAGGAAGCACCAGGGTCAGTTAGGAGGCAGAAGAGGGAAGCATCAACAAGAGTATTGCAGTTTTCATGGGAAGGAATGGGTGAAACAGGGTAAGCAGTCTAGTTTGAATAATTTCATCAGGCTGGGCACAAAGCGTGTCTCTAGCTGTCTGGTACCTGGCCCCAGGTGAATAGGGCAGGTGGATAGTGGTCCAGGGTGTGACAGCCTCAGTGAAGGAGGTGATTGGGGTGTGGGCTCTGGATCAGTTTCTTTCCTCTTGACAAGCACACTGGAGGGCAAGCTGTTTACTATCTCTAGGAATTGGTTAACCCTGGGAGGGGGCAGTCCCTTCAGAGTCATCAAGGCCCCAAATAACAAAGCATCAGAATACAGAAAATAAAAGACATGGTTAATACACAAAGGGAATGTCAGAATGAATAACGAAATATGCAAAACAGTAAGCTTTTACTTGTTAAGTGTGCATGGGTCCATGGGAAGGAGATATATGTCCAAGAAAGGTGAATGAAGCATGAGAGAGAGGTTTCTCTCTCCTCTGTACATCAGGTTTAATTCAAATGGCTAGGTCATATAATGGGTGAACAAAACCAGACATACACCCAAACGCACATCAACTGATGAATGTATAAATAAAATGTGGCATAGTCATACAGTGGAATATTATTCACCAATAAAAGGGAATGAAGTACTGATACATGCTACATCACAGATGAACCTTGAGAATGTCATGCTCCGTTAAAGAAGCCAGACACAAAGGGCCACATATTGTATGACTCTATGTATATGAAATGTCCAGAACAGCCGTTGTAGAGAAAGATTATAGAGACAGAACGTAGATTAGTGGTTGCCAGTGCCTGAGGGGAAGGGGGAAAGAGAAATGATTGCTAATAGGTACAAAGTTTCTTTTGGGGGTGATGAAAAAGTTCTTAAATTAGACAGCAGTAACGGTTGTATGTCTATGAATATACTAAAAAAATTAAACCGTACACTTTAAAAGGGTGAAATTTATGGTATATTAATTATATCCAAATAAAGTTGTTATTAAAATAAATAAATAAACAGACTGTGCAAGTTTCCTCCTAAGACACAGTGATGAATTTATAGTGACTGAGCAAGAAGGCAGGGCTCGGGGCTGGCTGTCAGCCCAGGGGAAGGGCCTGCCCCCAAATCCCTTCCCGACTGCCTGGTGTGGGTAATTGTCTTCCACACGTAGCTATTTATAACTTTGAGAGTTGAAGGCTTTTGATAGTCGAGAGCCTCCTATGAACAGGCAAATAATCCTGGGAGAGTTGTAAAATAGCCATCACTCCCCAAAGTGGAATGCAGTCTTGCAAAAGAAGCTGCTGGCCACCTGCATTCGCATGTGTTCGTGTAGGTATTGCAAAAACTGCTGTGAGCTGAGGCTCAGCAGGTGACAGCAGGTAAAAGGACGGAGGGTGTCTCAACCTGGGACAGACAGCGAAGGAGGTGGAGCCTGGGAACCTCCCGGGCTTCACAGGGAGGCATGGAGGTGAAGGCAGAGAGTGGCAGAGACAAGTCCACACACGCGGCACTGAGAAGGCTCTCTTCATTCTCCCTGAGTTGACAGTACGGCCACCCACATCAGGATGGGACTAGGGTACAGACTGGAAAAGACCTCAAGTAGGCTCAGGCGAAAATGGAGAAGGGCAGGATGTGAAAGAAATCAGCAGGCACAGCATCACAGGCCAAGAGGCAGGGCAGGGCTCAGCTGGCCTCAGCCAGGTAGGAGAGGATGCTGAGGACCAGGGACGGGACCTTAAGGCAGCAGCACCAGGACAAGTACAATGAGCTTGACTCTCTCCCCATATCAGGCTCTGATTGTGGTTCTCACCTGTTTTCTCAGGTCATCTGAGCAGACGGGTCATGAGAAGAAACATACACAAGTCTACAAGGAAAGGTCCAGCGTCACACAAGCTGGCTAGGGAGAAACAGAGGGAGAGATTCTACTGAAAAACACAAGTAATGGAATAATAACAGCAGCTAACACGGATCTATTGTGCCCTTAGCCTGTGAGGAGGACACTCTAAGTGCTCTATGATTTATCTCATTTAAACCACAGGACAAGTACAATGAGCTTGAATCTCTCCCCATATCAGGTTCTGACTGTGATTCGGTTCTGTACAAAGTGAACACCAATGACAGAAGTACCAGGCCAGCCCTCACCAGCCTCAGTAGAAGGATGTGCTCTAAGAAATAGGTTGGTGATTGATAGATTACCTTGACTTCCCTGGGTCAGTAAACATTACTGAAGTTCTACCTGACACAGGCCCTGCATCACGAGGAGAGATTGACCCTTGGTCCCAAAACAGAGTGGGGAGCTAGTTACACCCAGAGTTGGAAAGAAGGCAGAAGATGCGCCTCCTGTGGCCCCTGGCAGAGAAAGGCACCCTCCTTTTAGACTCTGGAGCAGCGTCACTTCAGACAAGAGGGTTGGGGGCGGTGGTATAAACCGTGTCACTGCCTCCTATTTTGTGAGCAGATATTATCTGACAGCCTGGAGAAAAGGTACTTAAGAAGGGGAAGGGAGAAGGCACACATGGAGATGCTGCTGTACCCAGAAGCAGGAAAGCCATCCTGCATCCTGGTCTCAAACTTGAGTGAGCATCAGAATCACCTGGAACAGAAAGGCTCATGCCTTCGTTAAGTCCGGGGTGGAGCCTAACGATCCCCAGACGACACTGATGCAGATGCTGTCCATCCCACAGCCAGATATTATGAACCAGCGCCCTGGATAAACTATCTCACCTGTTTTCTCAGGTCATCTGAGCAGACGGGTCATGAGAAGAAACACACACAAGTCTACAAGGAAAGGTCCAGAGCCACACAAGCTGGCTAGGGAGAAACAGAGGGAGAGATTCCACTGAAAAACACAAGTAGTGGAATAATAACAGCAGCTAACATGGATTTATTGTGCCCTTAGCATGTGAGGAGGACACTCTAAGTGCTCTATGATTTATCTCATTTAAACCACAGGACAAGCCTACAACGGTGGTGCTATTTGTATCCCCGTATCCCCTGTTTACTTGGAAAGGGAAACCCAAGAACAAGGGTGATAAGCGGATGGCCGGTGCCAAGATTCAGGTCCAGGTCGAGTGGACCCACATCCTTAACCACTGTGCCCTGCTGTTGGCAGAGGAAACAGAAATGACACTGGAAACAGAGATGCTAGAATCTTCTTTCCCTCATGAATCCTCCTGCTAGGCCTTCAGGAAGGCACCTCAACTTTGCAAGCTAGTCTCTTTTGGGAGAGAAGGAGGTGAAAAGGGAAGCGTATTCATTTGGTAGGGATGCCCAGCCAAAGTACCACAAACTGAGTGCCTTAAACAACAGAACCGTACTGTTTCCCAGTTCTGGAGGCTGACAGTCCAAGAGAAAGGTGCCGGCAGGTTTCAATTCTTCTGCTGGCTGCAAGGGAGAATCTGGTCCACGCCTCTTGCTTAGTTTCTGGTGGTTTGCCAGCCATCTTTGGCATTCCTCGGTGGATGGACATATCACCCCATCTTTGCCTTCATGTTCTCACGATGTGCGTGTCTGTCTCCAAATTTCCCGTTTTTGTAAGGACACATTCATACAGGATTAGGGACCTCACCACGTAACTAATTACACCTGCAATGACCTAAATTCCAAATAAGGCCATACTCTGAGGTGCTAAGGGTTAGGACTTCAACACTGAATTTGAGGGGGACATAATTCAACCCATAACAGGAAGCAAAAATCTTCCTGGTATGAACTCCAAATGCCTAGATCCTAAAGGTATCAAAAATACTTTGGGAATTCCCTGGCAGTCCAGTGGTTAGGACTCTGTGCTTTCACTGCCGAGGGCCTGGGTTCAATCCCTGGTTGGGGAACTAAGATCCCACAAGCCACAGAGCACGGCCAAAACAAAACTACTTCCCTGGGCAGGGCCAACTCACCATATGTATACACTAAATAAGAAGCCCCACTTTTATCCAAGACTTTAGAAATCATCACCTACGATGTAGAACCAAGTAGGAAAAAAAGAGGAGTCCATTAAGGGAATTTTATAATGAGAATTCTTTTTTTCCTAACACTTGTCTTCAACCTTAATGCTTCTCTTTCAGGTCTATCTACCATCCAATTATAAAGTAGGAATGCAGCAAGTCAGGTGAAAATGGTCTTTGGTACCTGCCACTAACCACTGTGTGAACCTCTCCTCTTTGAACAGCATCTGAATAAAAGCTGTGCTCATTTGAGGACAGCAAGGTTGAATCAGAGAAGATGGATGTGAAGATCTCTCGGAACAAAGGTCTAAGAAGTAAAGCAAAGAGAACTGATGTTCTGTATCAAACTGCCTGGGAAAGACAGCAATCTAGTGATTTCATTATCTGACATTTTCCCACTTCCTTCCACCATGCAGGGTGGGGTGTGCCAAAGGTAGGAAAACGCAGTGTCTGAATCTCACAAGGAGTTCCTGTGACCAGGGATGGTCAGAGCAACTTTTCTTTGGGGACAGAATTCAGCATCCTAACTAATTGGAGAAAGGACAGCAAGGGCATTCTTGAGAATGCCAACTTACATCCAACACCGAATCCAATGTGCCTTCATGTATATCATGATTGTTTAGAGAGGGGATGATGAAGAGACTTGGGGTCCAGCCTTTGCTATAAATACCTCATTCACTCTCTCCTTTATTCACTGTTTGTTGGACTCCGATGATGTGCCAGGTGTTGTGAAAACAGTGAGTTAGAAAGTGAGATTGAACCAGCACCTCCTCTCGTGGCGCTCTTCGACCTTCAACGGGACTTTTCTTCATGTGTTAGTTCCTCAGTCCGACATCTGAAAATTGAGTTTCCCTAAAGAATTCAACTCGGGCTTCCCTGGTGGCGCAGTGGTTGGGAGTCCGCCTGCCGATGCAGGGGACGAGGGTTCGTGCCCCGGTCCGGGAAGATCCCACATGCCGCGGAGCGGCTGGGCCCGTGAGCCATGGCTGCCGAGCCTGCGTGTCCGGAGCGTGTGCTCCGCAACGGGAGAGGCCACAACAGTGAGAGGCCCGCGTACCGCAAAAAAAAAAAAAAAAAAATTCAACTCAATTCAACAAACATCTACCCAGCACTTAACTTAGCGCCAGATAGTGTATTCAGGGCCAGAAGGTTAGAGAGCAAGGAAAGGGGATGGGGTCTAGGGTGAGTTAGGTGGGACCCCGCCTTAAAGAAACGGAAATAAGGCGGGGAAGGCAGACCCGGAAAGGACAGATCAGGGCTCAAATGAGGCACAGGCACCAAGCAAAGGAGGACCAACTCTGAATGCTGAGGGAGAGCAGGAGAAGGCCCCAATGGAGCCATGTGTGTCCTTCACGCTGGGCCTTGAAGGAGGAGACGCCTTCTCTGGTAAAGAACTGGGAGACGACAGCCCAGGCTGAAGGTACAGCATGAGCGAAAGTCCTGGCATGAAAACGCGACGCTGGTGAGAAAGGCACTTAACACACGCAGCACTCCTCGGTCATGTGACTCCCGTCTGCCGCCCTTTCCTCTCGTTCCTGGGGATTCACAAATGCAGTTCAGAAGGGGAGTCAGGAAACAGCTGGGCTCCAAGAGCCATCAGAGCAAATCAGGTAAGTCAGTACTGGAAACCGAAATACTGACATGCGGCAGGGTGGTGACAGAGAGCTTGTCATCTAAAGGAGACAGCCACTGCTCAGCTGGGCCCAGGAGGAGGAAAGTTAGAGCAGTCAGATTTGGGGACGTTTCAGGGCAGCTAGACATATATATAGAGAGACACACATCTCTATGAAAAATATAAGGTATACATATAAAATGTGTGTATACACTCACACATATATACATGTATGTATACATATACACACACATATGTACATATATTCTACATATTTATATTTTTCCCCTTAATGTTAAATATCCTTAACAAATGCAGGGCAAATAAAACACATGTGCATCTGTGGGCCAAATTCGGACCCACGGTCCACCTTGCTATAAGTAGAGAGGAAACAGAAGTTCTGAGAGGATAAGAAACTTACAGGGACCAAGACTAGTAGGTGCAGCGACTGGGGTTCAAATCTTGGGCTGTTGGACCCCAAAGCTGAGCTTGCGGGAGCCCTGGGCGAGGACCAGGCAATCACTCCCATTATGGAGCTGAATGTTCTGGAAGGAAGAAGAAAGGAGGCTGTGAAGGCACACACTGGGAACAGGGTTGGTGATCTAGGAATGCGACAATCTAGCAGAAGAAGTATTTTTTATTTTTTTTATTTTGTTTTCAGAGGAAGGTTATCTTTACTACTTTATTATTATTTTTTGTCATTTTCTTTATTGGAGTATAGTTGCTTTACAATACTGTGTTAGTTTATACTGTACAGCAAAGTGAATCAGCTATACGTATACATATACGCTCTCTTTTATGGATTTCCTTCTCATTTAGGTCAGCGCAGGGCTTTGATAGAGTTCCCTGTGTTATACAGTAGGTACTCATTAGTTATCTATTTTATACATAGTATCAGTGGTATATATAGGTCAATCCCAATCTCCCAATTCATCTCACACACACCCTTTCCCCCTTGGTATCCATACGTTTGTTCTCTACATCTGTGTCTCTATTTAGCAGAAGAAGTATGTCTTAGATGATTAGGAAAATCAAAACACACATGCACTCACACGTGAATAGTAGTGAGAGGAACTGGCCAGACTGAAAAAGCTTTGGTAGCAAAAGAGAGAGACCAAGGACCAGCAAAAGGAGAAAATACTGGGAGTCATCACAGCTGCTCATATTAGATTCTAACGAGTTAGTATTCAACAGTGGCTTCAAACACTACAGTGAAAACGTATTACCAATTAAAGGAAAACACCAACCTGTCCAAAATCAACCCAAAAATAGAATCGGAATCCTGCACCCTCCATCCCCAGCCCTTCCTTCAAGCCTCAATCTCGTTTGATCAATCATTGTAATAGCATCTTCCAGGCATATTAAAGACCACAGAAGTGAGCTCTGCCCTGAAGGGCGACACAGGTGAATATTTGCATATGTCAGAGTAAAGAGCATTTCCAACAGCCTCCCCTGTTCTCCAGAGACAACCCTGGGGCCTCGCAAGTATTGGCAGAATTTTAGCAGACGGTGAAATGACACACACATGTACACTCCCACTGCATGTGTGTGTGTGGTGGATGTGTGTGTGTGTGTGTACACGTGAACACAGATATCTATGATCTGTTGGGTTGATGATGCTGGCAGTGAAGCAAGGTGGGGAGGAGAGGAAAAAAAAGTGTGGAGAGAGAGGAAAATGGAGAGATATTTAATCTAAATGTAACCTTTCAATGACATTTCTTCCTGCTGTAGCCATCCAGCTAGTGAATGATGCAGCTATTCTTGGGTTAACACCTTAGGAAAATTTTTTGATTGAAAATGTGGATTCTTTTCAAGAAAATAGGGAAAGCTACATATTTAGATGCATGGTATCAAGCCATTCAGGCCGAAGGCACAGCAAGATAGGCCTTATTGGGTATGAATGTGCCAATGACAGCCTTGTCCTGTCAAGCCTCTGCTGTAATTAATTATACACGCCCTTCGAGATTTCAACAGAAATGAATCTCTGAGGGGCTCTTGGGGAAGATCCACAAAAGCCACAGAGCAGATCTCTTTGACACAGACTGAAAACATTAGGTAGCAAGGGGTTCCCTCGGCTTGATTCATGGGAAATAAAAGGAAAAATAACTTAATTTTGGTATTTGTGACAGGCAAGGCCTAAAAATCTGCAAAGGCTCCACAGGCAACAATCTGGTTTCCTCCTTTTCCATGAATGATGCGCTGGGAAGGCCGAGCCGGAAGAAATAAAAAAACAACAGCCCTTCATTCAAAGTAGTTCCTTGGAAGAGCAAGGTCAGAGGGGTGAGAAGGATGGGAACATGTGACCCAGAGGACACACAAAAGCCAGAGAGGGAGCAGGATGGGAGGGCAGTCACTGCCCCCCCCAGCTCTCCCCACCAAAGCCAGGGTCACAGTGTCAAGTTCTCCCCTAAGATCTCCTTTTGCTCTCAGGAAAAAAAATTTTTTTTCTACTTGACGTCTAATTTTAAAGCTTTTTCCCCCCTATAGTGTACATGCTCAGGTCAAAAAGTTCACTCAGGGACTTCCCTGGCGGTCCAGTGGTTGAGATTTCAAACCTTCCAATGCAGGGGGGGCAGGTTCAATCCCCGGTCAGGGAGCTAAGATCCCACATGGCTCGGGGCCAAAAATCCAAAACATAAAACAGAAGCAATATTGTAACAAATTCAATGAAGACTTTAAAAATGGTCCACATCAAAAAAAAATTTTTTTTAAATAAAAGTTCACTCAGTCCACTTTCAAAATGCCTCTGTGGTGCTCCTGTCTGAGCAGCTGACACAAGCGCTGAGGGCAGGGCTTCGAACCTGCCCAAACTTACTTTGCAACAGTACAGAGTAAGAAAGGGCCAAGCGAGGGCCGGGGCCGGGGAGGGAAAAGCACTGACTCCCAGGCAGAGAGAGGCGGGAGTGTCCGAGGCCAGCTGCTACCTCAAGCATTTCAGCATCAAAAGCATGAGGGAAGGGATGTGGGAACAGATGTATATGTATGACTGATTCACTTTGTTATAAAGCAGAAACTAATTAAAAAAATAAATAAATAAACTTAAAAAAAAAAAAAAAAAAAAGCTGATCCAGCTGGAGTCACGGGAGCTCCATGTAACTAACTTGCATTTTCTCTTTTCTTCCTGGCTAATGGCATGTGTGTGTGTGTTTGTGTGTGTGTGTGTGTGAGAGAGAGAGAGAGAGAGAGAGAGAGAGAGTGAGAGAGAGAGAGAGAGAGAGTGAGAGAGAGAGATCCACTCAAAGTCCTGTCAAGAAACAACCGAGGGACTTCCCTAGTGGTCCAGTGGTTAGGACTCCGTGCTTCCACTACAGGGGGCACAGACAGGTTAACTGAGGGGTGAAACAAAACATTTTCTAGCCAAGAGGAGAATACACATAGATGTGTGTGTGTGTGTGTGTGTGTGTGTGTGTGTGAAATGGGTAGTTGTATCCCTCAAACATATATTTCTCAATTATTTTGTGAAGAAATTGAGAGTAGGAGATAAAACAGAGCGTTAATATTCACTTCTCATTTTTAGCCCGAGGAGCTCATTGGGCCTGAGCAGGCCTCAGTCTATTACTTAGATTGGGCTTGTTATTCGTTTCTCCATTTTTATCTCTAGGTTTTATTGCATGTATATTTATTTTCTTTATGAAAATCATCATTTCTATGTACAGCAGAATATCCACGTTTAGTTCTCCCTCAGTTCTCCTCATTCTTTTTTCTGAATATTGAAAAATCTCCTTTTCAGAAAAAAGTTGATTAGACTTGTTTCCTGGGTGAAAAAAATCCATTCTCCAAGTGTAAAATGAATTAGTAGGAAAGGAGCTTTTTGGAAAAAATAGAAGTATTGAATCTAGATTGGCATAACATATATTATACTGCAGTTTACTCTGAAGACAGAGATGAGATATGGATGACATCATTCTAACAGAAAATCTCTCTGGAAAAATACTTTCCTGCTTCTAAAGAATTTTAACAAACAGTATTTTAGATGTAAGAGTGAATCACATTGTAGGTCAAAAACAATTAAATATCCACAATTTCAATGACTGATTCGAATACAAGAGGACTGAGAAAAGTGTCATTATTTTTTTACTTAAATACAATAAAAATTCTGCTGGAATTGTACATTTAAAATGGGTGAATCTTATGGCATATAAATTACATGTCAAGGTTGTAAATTAAATGTTCGTGTACCCCCCCAAATTCATGTCGAAACCCTATGCTTCTGTGTGGCCTTGGGGAGGTAATTAGGATTAGACGAGGCCATGAGGATGAAGTCTTCATGAGTGGGATTAGTGCCCTAATAAGAGTGGGGAGAGAGCTTGCTTCCCTCTCTGCTCCCTGCCATGTGAAAATACAAGAAGGTAGCTATCACAACCCAGAAGAATTCAACCACGCTGGCACCCTGATCTCGGAGTTTCAACCTGGGAGAAATAAATCTCTATGGTTTACAGGACATCCCGTTTATGGTACTTTGTTATATAGCAGCCCAAACGGACTAAGACATGCAATAAAGCTGTTACAAATACTATTGAGTTATTTATTCATAACTATTTGCAAAGCACTAACCCATTATTTATAGGTAGGAGATCTACCGAGGGTCCACGAAGCTCTATGGGTTATCTAACTTATCCAGAGAAGGGGAGAAAAACAAGCTACAATGAAAAGCCCAGACCTTACTCCTCTTGGCTCAGTCCCCTACCTCACAAGACCTGAGTGTAAAAGGGCCCAATCTATTGCCAACATTTGCAGTTCTCCAGGACAGGAGGATAATTAAGCCAAGGCCACAGAAGTTTGTAGAAAAAGAGCCAGAAACTAAAGTCCACGGTCTCAACTGCTTCTTTCTCCATGGTAAGTTAACCATTAACTTGAGACCAAACAAGGACTTCGTCTTTTTCTCTGAGGCTTCCCTCTTCTACTGTGACACACCTGCTTCTCCCCACCCCACCTCCTAGCCCACCCTGGAAAGTTTTATCAGACAACAGCCTCCCTGCGGAAGTTCACCTTAACCCAAAGGGTCCATGCTGGGAGATAGGAAAAGAAACAGAATTGGCAGTAACACTCTGAAAGTCTCTTGGGTGCTGTTCAGCATGCCACCATGCTAGCATGCTTTCCTGGTAGCAGATGGATCCACTAAACCTATAGGAAGCCCTCTGAGAGGTGCTTCTCAAACTTGAATCCCCAGCGGATCTAAAATGCAGATTCGGATTCTTTAGGTCTGGGCTGAGCTCTGAGAGTCTGTATTTCTCACAAGATCTCGGGAAATGCTGATGCTGCTTGAGCAGGTACCACACTAAGCAGTGAGTTTTTGAACAGCACTGTTCAAAAGAAACGTAAGGCAAGGCAAGAACGTGAGCCGCACACATAATTTTCAATTTTCTGGTAGCTACATTAAAAAAATAAAAAGAGGGACTTCCCTGGCAGTCCAGTGGTTAAGACTCCATGCTTCCACTGCAGGGGGCCCGGGTTCGATCCCTGGTTGGGGAACTAAGATCTCACATGCCAACGCGGTGCAACCAAAAGAAAAAAAAAAGTAAAAAGAAGCAGATGAAATTAATTTTAATACTACATTTTTTCTTTTTCTTTTTTTTTTTTTTTTTTTTTTTGCGGTACACGGGCCTCTCACTGCTGTGGCCTGTCCTGTTGCAGAGCACAGGCTCTGGACGCGCAGGCTCAGCGGCCATGGCCCACGGGCCTAGTCACTCTGCAGCATGTGGGATCCTCCCGGACTGGGGCACGAACCCACGTCCCCCTGCATCGGCAGGCGGACTCTCAACCACTGCGCCACCAGGGAAGCCCAATACTACATTTTTAATACATTTAATACAAATGAACTTATTTACAAAAGAGAAACAGACTCACAGACTTAGAGAACGAACTTATGGTTACCGGGGGAAGGGTTGGGGGGATAGTTAGGGAGTGTGGGATCGACATGTACACACTGCTCTATTTAAAATGGATAACCATAAAGCAGAAACTAATAAAAAAAATTAAAAAAATAAAATGGATAACCAACAAGGACCTACTGCACAGCACAGGGATCTCTGCTCAATGAAACGACCTAAATGGGAAACAATCTAAATGGGAAAAGAATTTGAAAAAGAATAGGTACATGAATATGTATAACTGAATCACTTTGCCGTACACCTGAAACTAACACAACATTGTTAATCAACTGTATTCCAATATAAAATAAAAAGTTAAAAAAATTTTTAATACTACCTTTTTATTGAACCCAATCGTTCAGAATGTCATCATAACTAATATAAGAATTTATTTTTGAGGTGTTTTACATTCTTTTTTTCATATTAAGTATTTGAAATCTGGTATGTATTTTACACTTACAGCACACCTCAATTCCAACAAGATGTTTTAAGGGCTCAGTAGCCCCATATGACCAGTGGCCACTGTTACAGGACAGCTCTAGGGACCTCCTCACGTGGCCCTGTAATGCCTGGCCAGGCACCCAACAAGCAGCAAATGCTAAGGGGAATTATTCCCATTCTACTCTATTCTTTCCTGGTGAGAGGTCTGCTAAGAGTTCCTGGCGAATCAGAAAAGGAGACAAGAAATGTCTTGTCTTTTAGGGAGGGGCATGATTCCAAGAGAGGAAGGAAGACATTTGCATTTGGGAGCCTAGCAAGGACGATAGGAAGTTCAGGGTGGCCAGGTGTGGTGGGTGAGAGACAAGGAAGAGGCCCCAGAGCTCCTGAGCTGCTCGCCGGTCCCTGACTCTTGCCCACCCATCACTGACCTGGTGCTGCTTGGGTCCCTGCCCCAGACTCTGAGGTCACGGCCAAACTCACCAACCCTATGACTTGAATTTAGTGCCAAAATCGAAGAGGGCAAGAAAGGAATTAAAGAAGTATAAAATAAAGAGAAAAGGGGAAGTGAGACAAGTGGGAGATAAAAGAATCCCAAGGAAAAGAAAAACTCCTCTAAACACGTAACCTCTATTTACTTTCTCACTTCCTCACTCTTAGTTCCCAGACCACCCACAAAAAGATAAATTTTGGAGACTTTTTTTCCTGCCTTAGCCTAGAAACAGGAGGAGGCTTGAAGCTACAGCATTTAGCTTTTACAAAAGCAGCGTGAGAGTATCCCTCGTGACTTCTACAGAATTGGCTTCTGGAAGTCATAGAACTGGAGGACCATTGACTTCAAACTCCCTTCAAGGCAGGCATTCTTTCAGAAACAAGGACAGCCAGCCAGCCCTTCCATGAGAACTTCCAGAAAGAGTTCACTACCTCCATAAGACATCCTTTTCCATTTTTAAGAAATGTTACAAAATTGTTTCTAGCAAGTGGAAATTTACCTCCATTTAAGGTTCATCCACTCATCCAGGTCCTATTTTCTGGAACTAAGCAAAATGTATGTCATCCTTATCCTTTAAATAATTGAAGACAGATGTTCTGGCGTGCTTGTCCTAGATCTCTTCCTGTTCAAGTCTGCCAACACTTTTATATCAATCTGAGACCAATATATATAATATTATAATTGTCCAGAAAGAGGATTAGTTAAGTAAATTGTAGTCCTTCCATACAATGGATTATTATGCAGCCATTTAAAAAATGGTGATGGAGATGTAGATTTATTGACATTGAAAGATTTTTACCATATGTTAAATGATTAAAAGGCAGGCTAGAAAACCATATGTATAGTAGGATCCCATTTTAAAAATACATATATAAGTATAGATAAACAGAGAGAAAAGTGTAGGAGAATACACACTAAAATATCACAGAGATTATTTATGGGTGAAGGCGTTATAGATATTTTCATCTTTTTGCTTAACAGCATTTTCTCATTCTTTTACAGGAACATGTGGTACGTGTATAGTACAGTTAAATAATGTTTTCTGTAAATAAATTGTAACCAGTCTTCATAGCAGATAAGGATCAATGACAAATCATTCATCATTCATTTATTCATTCAATGAATGAATGTCTACTATATGTCAGACACTGTTCTAAGTGCTGGGAGACAACAGTGAACAAGACAGTCAGAAATCCCTGTACTTCTGGAACCTACATTCTAATGAAGAAGACAGATATCAAAAAAGAAATAAGAAAAATATATAGCATATTAGTAGTGACAAGTGGTCTGGAGAAAAAATAAAGCGGGCAAAGCGTAGCAAGTGTACGGGAGGTTGAAATTTTAGGTAAGATTGTCAGGGAAAGCCTCACAGAGAAGGTGTTAATTGAGTGAAGACCAGAAGTAGGTACAAGGATGTGCCAGGTTTAGGTGTGTGTGGAAAGAGAGTCAAGGGAGATTAAGTACAAAGACCCTGAGGCAGGAGCATGGCCCACATTCAGAAACTATCAAAGAGCCCAGCAGGGCTGGAGTGGAGGGAGCTGGGGAGAAGAAGACAAGGTCAGAGAGGAAACAAAGGCCAGATCAGCAGGGCTTCACATCACTCTAAGATGGGCAGCCCACGGAGGTTTCTGAGCACAGGGCTCACGTGATCTGACTTATGTTTTAACAGAATCACTCTGGCTGCTGCTGTTGAGAATAGACTGAAGTGGGCAAGACCAAAAGCAGGGTGACCAGGTGGCCACTGGAATCATCCAAGCGAGAGATGACAGTGGCTTGGACCACCATGGTAACCGGGTGGTTACTCAGATTAACCAATTGTTAGTGACCAGAGTATATTTTGAGAATAGAAGCCTCAGGATTTGCTGATGGGCTAGACGTGGGGTACAAAAGACAGAAAGGAGCGCGGAGGATTTGAGGAGGAGCGATTGCAGTGATTGTATTCGAGATGGGGAAGACTGGGGAAGGGGGAGGGGCAGACAGGGTTAGAAGTTAGGAGCTCAGCTTTGAACATTCAATCTGAAAACCTCTTGGACAACCAAGTGGAGGTATCAAGAAGATAAATTTTCTGGAGACAAAAGGAAAGACGCTAGATAGAGATATGTTAACCAAACAATTCAACTGAGAAAAAAAAATTCAACTGAGGACATTTTAAAGATCTTACTGGCTTTAGGCACTGATTCATGAATCAGGCAGCATCTAGTCTAGCAGATAGAGAGGAACCCCAAGGAGCTGTACAAAATGAAAAACTTTTATAGGCAGAAGGGTGCAAGAACAAGAAAGTTATAATAGGCAAAAATCGGTTCGATTATCACAAGGTTACTTTACCTATTGGCAGGGGCCTATCAGGTAGATTATCTAACTGGTGTTGATCAGGGGATTCCCGATTGACTGGTTCAAGGTTCCATTTCTGGGAAAATCAAAACCGTAATTAAGCTAAATCTCGGTTTTGGTGACATGGGGCTTCGCATAAGCAACTCCCTTTGGGGTCTGTTGTTCTTAATAGACGTAAATCAGGAGTTGTCAACAGATGGGACTTAAAGGTATGAGACTGCAGGAGATGACAAGACTGTCAGTGTAGGGAGAAGAGCTGCAAGGTCTGAGCCCTGGTGCACCCGACGTTGTAAGGTCAGGGAGAAGAGGAAGATCCAGAGAGAGACTGAGAAGCAGCTGAGTGGAGAAGGAAAAAAGACGAGAAACTCTAGCATCCGAAAAGCTAACTGAAAAAAGAGATTTAAGATGGAGGCAGTGGTCAACTGTGTCAAGGGCTGCTGCTAGGATAAGTGAAGGGAGGAACGAGGGTGACCTTGGGATTTAGCAACACAGAGGTGTAAGTGACCTTGGCCAGAGCAGTTCTGGTGGGGCAGTCAGGGCAGGAAGCAGTGGTGAAAATCTCATAGGAGTAGGATCAAGAGAGGCTGGGAGGAGAGAAACTGGAGACAGCTTTCTGGGAGCTTTGCTCTAAAGTGAAGAAAAATAGAATCATAACTAGAGATGAGGAATCCAGAGAGGGTTTTTTGTTTTGTTTTTTCTGAGATGTGAAACATAACAGCATGTTTGTCTGTAAGTGGAAATGATCCAGGAGAAACAATACGGAAGAGAAGGGAAAATTACCTGTGCAGGGTTTTGGGTAGATGAATAGGTATGGGATCCAAGCACCAGTGGAAAGCAAAGCCTTTGCTAGAGGCACAGGCTCATCCTCCACGGTACCAAGACAAAAGGAGGAAATGGGAACAGATGCATCTACCAATAAGTAGATAATATTGTAGGAGCGTGTAGGGCTGGTCTCTGATTGATTTAATTTTCTTAGTGAAACAGGAGGCAAAGGATATCTGCTCAAGGTGAGGATGAGGTGTGAGGTGAGGTTGGAGGAAAGAGGAGAAAGTGTGAACCTATCATCTAGGAGAGGGAGAAGAGTAAAGGGATTACGGTACTTGTTTGCTAAGCAGCATTAAAGGTAGGCACACCTGAGTTCAGTGACCATAACATCATGTTTGAGGCCTCCGATTTATAATTCCTTTTTTTTTTTTTTTTGCGGTACGCGGGCCTCCCACTGCCGTGGCCCCTCCCATTGCGGAGCACAGGCTCCGGACGCGCAGGCTCAGCGGCCATGGCTCACGGGCCCAGCCACTCTGCGGCATGTGGGATCTTCCAGGACCGGGGCACGAACCCGTGTCCCCTGCATCGGCAGGCAGACTCCCAACCACTGCGCCACCAGTGAAGCCCCTGTATTTCCTTTTTAAAGAATAACTAGGAATCAGTCAATGGAAATATTGACTTCACTACTAAAATCACAGAGCCCTAGACTTTTTGAATGGGAGGCTACTTTAAATACTGTCATTCAACTTCTTTCTTTCATAGAGAAAAACATAGGAGACCAGGGAAGTTAAGATGTTTACTAAACGAGGTCCTTAAACAAGTTAGTGGCAGAACTCAGATCCTTATGGAGGGGAAGAGAATAAATAATTGCGTGGTGTGTCCCCCAAATACAGACTACACATTAATAGCTGAAACGTATATAACACTTTCTTGCTAGAGATGTACAATAATGGCACGGGCTACCTGAGAGGGAGTGAAGGTTAAAAGACATCTTTTAAGTATTGTGAAGGATGGTTCATGCATTACAGAGTTCGTCTAAATTACCCTCCCAATTCCAATGTGCTACCCTTCAGATGAAGTGTTCAAGGGTACTGTGCATGAGAAGCATACCAGGGGCAGCGTTAGGACTACTAGGGTAACTAAGGCCCGCAGCTCACTTAACAAGCCTCCTCCCCTAACGTCTTCAATTACAACTTTTGAAATGGCAGAACTGACTGAAGTTCCTGATTTCCCCTGCCTGTGCTATGGTACCTGTGCTTATCCAGCAGGAACTGTCTATAAAACAAGTAGCCAGAGGAAGAGGTAGGAGACCTAAGATGCTTGAATATTAACAGGACAGGTAATTAGTCCTTGAATAATTGATGCACTTAGGCTCCAAGGCTATTATTCTGACAAACATTCCTAATGGTGCTAAAACTAATCCAAAGATTTCCCAGTGCCAAACAATGAATGGACCACAAGTTTGCTCCAGAGGAAGTGTACAGAAATGATGATTATGTTGCTATTCTAATAAATAGGAATTGCCACAGGAGAGAAGTTGCCTTTAAACAAAATCTGGGGAAGTTTCCTTCAATCTAGTTTGTTCCCTAGCATGTTTGTAGTTTTTAAAATTTTCCACAGCATATTGGAAAAGAATTGGGGGAATGATAAAGACAGTTATAACATGTCCACTGATAATTGCCGCGTGTCAAGCGGGGCTGGCAGATTCGGCCAGAGCCCTGTTAGATTCAGTTTATTATTTATAGCAAAAGAGCAAGGAGCAAAGGTGCCAGCTCCTGTGTCCTCTGTCCCACAGAGGGGGCCAGGTGACTACAACATGGGCGATAGGAAGCTCTATTGCAGAGGAGCCATCACCAAGCCCAGCTAAAGAGTTTAAAGCCTGCAGTTGTGCGCTCACAGTAAGGACAAGGCCTCAAACCTCATCAGAGGCTGGGAAGCAGTGAGGCACTGTCTCATGTTGGCTTCCCAGGGAGACTGGGAGGCAAGTGGGAAATGCCTGATAGCATCTTCTCACAAGCCTCTCATGTTCTGAGACAATCACAGGGCCTGCGTGGAGACATGCACAGATCGCCACGGTGCCAGGGCAGAGCCGTCCCCTATACCATGGTGGGCTTAGAGTCTCTTGGGAAGGCTGGTGCAAGAGAGGGAGGAATGACATGCAGAAATCAGTAAAAATAGTCAAAAGAGCTCTGATTAGGAAGCTGAGTCACTGACTAGTCAGCAAGAGAAAGAGGACCTACAGGCAGCATTGGCTCATTGAGGGGGGACCCACTAGGGGCAAGGAGCTGACACACAGCCCATTGGACACAACATAACGGGAGAGTCCCACTTCACATCAACAAAATCAAAAGCTATTCAGAACAAAGAATTTTTAAAGGCTAAAGAACTGTTCTGAGAAACATATTATGTTATGTTATATGAATATGCATTTGAAGAGTTTCTGTCATAGACGGTGCTCCCTAATTATTGTGCTCAACAGATTTTGCTAGACTCTGGATCTTCCTAATCCTTCAGACCCTACACAGCTACAACCTGGTGGAATAAGCAGGGAAAAAGTATAATTTAAAAAGAGAGAGAGGGCTTCCCTGGTGGCGCAGTGGTTGGGAGTCCACCCGCCGATGCAGGGGACACGGGTTCGTGCCCCGGTCTGGGAAGATCCCACATGCCGCGGAGCACCTGGGCCCGTGAGCCATGGCCGCTGAGCCTGCGTGTCCGGAGCCTGTGCTCCGCAACGGGAGAGGCCACAATAGTGAGAGGCCCGCGTACCTCAAAAAAAAAAAAAAAAAAAAGAGAGCGAGAGATCCAAAACAGTTGTTTGCTTAGCACTCTATACTTCAGAGTAAAGACACTATTTTCAAAACTAAAATGACAGTTGTTAGAATTTTAGTTTTGGGAGGAATCTTTGAGATGATATAATCCGAAGATTTCCAAACATTTAAAACTTTTAGCTCCAGAAGTCACTTTTCAAACAAAAGCCCATGAAAAGGGAAGCGGGCCAGTCCATCTCACTCCACCGTCTTCTAATCCCACCCACTGCTCTGAGGGACCTTGAGGACACTCCCAGAGCAAAGTTGAGAAACCACTAATTTAGCTGAATTCTCCTGGTTTACAGCTAAGAAAACTAAGGTCCAGAAGGGTGAGGTTATTTTTCCGATGTTAAACTTCTAGTTTAGAGAAACAGCTTGCACATCTGAGCATTTCTTCACATACAGTGCTGTTTCTAGTCAACTACTCATTTCTAAATTGCTACATAGTTTGATTTACTAATACAAAATTGCACTAGTAAGGATGTGTTCCAAAGCAAAACTGACTTTTAGAATTCTATTGTTCTGAGACTGAAATTATGCTTTTAAAAATCACTTTTGGGAGGGCTTCCCTGGTGGCGCAGTGGTTGAGAGTCTGCCTGCCGATGCAGGGGACATGGGTTCGTGCCCCGGTCCGGGAAGATCCCACATGCCGCGGGGCGGCTGGGCCCGTGAGCCATGGCCGCTGAACCTGTGAGTCCGGAGCCTGTGCTCCGCAACGGGAGAAGCCACAGAGGTGAGAGACCCGCGTACCACACACACAAAAAGAACACTTTTGGGGCTTCCCTGTTGGCGCAGTGGTTAAGAATCTGCCTGCCAATGCAGGGGACACGGGTTCGAGCCCTGGTCTGGGAAGATCCCACATGCCGCGGAGCAACTAAGCCCGTGCACCACAACTACCTGAGCCTGCGCTCTAGAGTCCGCGAGCCACAACTACTGAGCCCACGTGCCATAACTACTGAAACCCGCGCGCCTAGAGCCCATGCTCCACAAGAGAAGACACCGCAATGAGAAGTCCGCGCACTGCAACGAAGAGTAGCCCCCGCCCGCCGCAACTAGAGAAAGCCTGCGCACAGCAACAAAGACCCAGTGCAGCCAAAAATAAATTAAATAAATAAATTTTAAATCTCTACACGAGGAATGTGTGATTAGAAGATTACTAATTTTTCTTTGTGAATTTTTTCCTAGCCTCTATTTGTACCACAAAATCCCTCAGCACAGGAAATGTAAAGTTCCAATCCACATATTAAAAAAAAAAAAATTCAATTCCAAGGAAATACAAGGCACTTGGCAATGCCTTAAGCAGCGGTCCCCAACCTTTTTGGCACCAGGGACCTGTACCCGTCTGTGGCCCAGGGGTTGGGGACCCTTGCCTTAAAGGAAGAGTGTTTCTTCCATTTTTTTCTTTGTTCTTATGAACAAACAAAATTCATGAAAATGAATAGAGAAAGGGCTCCTGATTAAATGAAATAGAAATTGGCTTGTAAGACCTCCATTATAGCATATAACAATTTCCAATGCAACTTCTAGTTGGATTTCAAGGTTGGATACCACATTAAAGTCATCTTGAGTAGCATTTAATTGATCCATGGTTATTACACAAATATTAATCATTGTTAGTCTAACCATTGTTAGTCTAACCATAAAGTACCATGAATATAGCCCCCTGGGGCTCTTGACAAAATATAAGGTATATAAAAATATATATATATACTCTATTTAAATAACAAAGGGGAAAAATACCTACCCTGGATTAGCAGCTTCCATCAATATCCAAGCAAAAGAAATTAAACCAAAAGCAAGGCTACTTCACAGCAAGATTTTATTAATACATCCAAAAGAAAGAAAGAAAAATCATTTTGTCACACTATATACAGATAATACATACAGTGTTTTATACACATATTACATCAGTTTTTACACAAGAAAAATATACATAAAAATGTAAACTTTTGTATACAAAAACCCTTAAACAAATTAAACAAGGACCAGATAACAAAAGGAGACCAATCCATTATTATTTCATCAATTTTTTAAAATGGTAATACAGTACATTCATTGAGATATATATGGAAAACGTGAGCCATCTCTTCTTGTTTAAAGGGAAATTACAAACCGAAAGCCCATCATCTCCCAAAATGTGGTCTCCCCCAGCAACAGCACACCCAATGCTATAGATATGCCTTTGCTCAGAACTGGGGCCTCTTCCCAAAATCTGCCAGTCTCCTCATCTAGCTCCTATAGTCTGTGCAGAAACAAGTGGCTCCTAGCTTTTGTGCATATAACTAAGCTTCCAGCCACTATTTACACAAATACAGAGAAGATTCTCAGTTTGTAAGTTCCCTTTAAGCAGCTTTTTTTTTTTGTATATATTTTTAATGTATGGCCTTAAAACATACTTGTGTGCCAAGGTGAAGGAGAACACTGAAAAAGAAGGGCTTTGAGAACGGCTAGTCCTTGCTACCGTGCAGTTACTTTGTTAGAAGAGATTTCAAAACTGTGCAACCTGTCATTTTACTGGTTTCCAATAAGCTACCTCACCTTTGATTTCCCACTGCAACTTGGTTTCAATCTGTACTTCAGTACTCTGGTTAGTACCATACAATTGCCAAGAGGCTTGTTAAAGGCTGCTTCTGATATCAAGTTTCAGCTAAGCTACTCTGTGAAATCCCTCAAACCCCAACCTCTACTTGAGTCTTCAGGGGTACTCTTACTCCACCTGTTTTTTGTTAACATGTTAAGATTTAGGATTGTCCATCTACAAACTCCTCTCTCTGTAAGGTCTTGAAATGGAGTCTGCTGCCAACTCCTCACAAAATAAAATATGTAACAGTTTTCTCTTAATATTCTTTCGTTCAGTGTATCAAATTGATATACTAATGAAAAATACCTGAAGCTGTGGGGAGTAGGAATTAAATCTAGGTCTAAGTGCATGCAGACTTGGAGTTCTTTAAAAAAAAAAAAAAAAAAGTCTGGGAAGACCTCTAACTAAATAAATGCAAAACCTACTTAAGACAACTGCATGAGAGAGCTGCCTTCTCTCAAAGCTGAATTTTGAACAAGGCTGAATAACTATTAGGTGATATATTTCCCTGCAGCTAGAGAGTAGTTAACTTCCCCCAGGCAAAATGATGTTAATGATCATTATTTATTAATGAAAGGAAGAGGCAAATTGGTGAATTAAGTTGATCTAGGAGATGGTGGATGACATACAGTAATGGAAATGTTAGGATTGCTTTATAACTGAAATAAACAGGCTAGTTTGTGGTACATCTCCATTTCAGAGAGAGGAAAATGCATAAGGTTCCCCAGGTGAATCTCCAGCTCTCTTCCTCTCACGTGACAGATGGCATTTTTAAAATGACAGTCTCCCTTTCAGTTAAAAAAAAATAAAAATAACAATAAAAGGAAAAGGAAGATAAATAAATAATGTGTGGACGTCTTTAGATGAGACTTTTAAATGTTCTTTAAATAACTTTTGATAATGTATTTTAAATCATTACATACAACTGCCATTGCAGTGACAATATTCCAGTAGGGGCAGCATTTTGCTAAATGTAAAAGATTGCCATTTAAAACTCATACATATACATATGTATATACAGTATATCAACACTATTTATATACATATATATCTAGAGAGCAACATTTCATTGCCTTTGAACATCTATATATCCACTCCCACAATATATACTAGAGACATACTGTGTGAGTATATATGAAAGTATATGTACACATGCTCCAACATGTATATATACACTTTTGTCTGTGTGTGCATAAAAGCTTTAAAGGCACAATATATAGGGATGCAAGTTTTCTAGAGAGCTGCAGCAAAGTTAAAACAGAATGTCATCAATGTGAGAAAAGTCAAAAGGAAATATAGCAGAGCTCATTACACAAGAATTCATTAAAGCAGTTTCACCATGAATAAAATGAATTATAGAATTTAAGAGGCTTAGGTTATAGAATTCAAGAGGCTTTCCATTAAAATGAAAATGGTAAATTTATGATTAAACACAAAGTAAACCAAACTTTTGAAAGGACAAATTAATGACAATAAATGACAAAATAAACCTAACACTAATGTCAATCATAAAATCATAATTATGTTCTTTTCCAATTTAAGTAAAACGTCCCAAAATTATCTACGTAAAACTTTCAAAGTAGTCTTGTTTGAATGTTGGTTTTGGGGTTTATTGGTTGTTTCTTTTGAGCCAAAGATGATGCCCAATTCTCAAAATTACTATAAAAAGTTATTATATACAAAATTTGTATCTTCTGGGAAATTTCAGAGACAAAGATATTTAAAAGAAACGAGTGAAATATTAATGAAATATGGCTAAGCCAAATGATTCTGGCTAGAAAGGACATTAATAAAGGGAAAAAAACACAACGAAGTGTGATTTTTAAATGGTGAGAGATTGACTTAGAAGGTAATGAGGATGAAGAATAGTGAGGCTGGCAAGTAAGTACTGTCCTAAGAGGAACTCATAAACAAGACTATAATCCTAAGGACTTCCATCTTTGTATGCTCTGACCATTACCCTAGACTGTCACCTCTTCTTGCTTATAGAGTAATCCAGAATTTTCCATAGACGTATAATCTTGCTTAACCAAGGCTGTTTATCTATTATACACACACTTTTTTTAGGGAAATATATGTATATATATATTTATCTATACACACACATATACATACGTGTATATATAGATTTATACAAATGTATAAATAAACATAATACTTCTCAATCTTTCCACCGACAAGGCAAGTTCACATTCAGCAAAGTGCCACCACGTCCCATATACACATCTCTGTACAGATATACACAAAAGGGTCTATTTTCACCCTTCAATCAGGGGGAATTTATTCTAGCAAATCCCATAGTAACTGAAGGGAGAAATGGCACCAATACAACCTCCCTTCTTTCATTTGCATGCATATGTACAAGAAATATGCAGATTTTAAAAACCTATAAAGCAAGAGTGAATGAAACTGGGAGATGCTGCAAAAAATACAACTGTAAAAAGAACAACATACAAAGCTTTCCCAGGTCTTCAGTTATCTAAGATGAATGAGGCTTCAAAGGTAACTACAAATTCAGATGGATTATTAGAAGTTGTTTTGACATGTTTCAAAGTATATGATTTTTTAATATTAAAAATAAATGTGATTGGAGCATTTAATAACAACTCTAGCTTTGACTATTTTAGACCACCAGATACTTCAGTAATGAATGTATAGCAAAAAGACAAAACTCAAAATATAGGAATGTATTTTTTTTTAAATTCCAGATAAATCAGGTAAAAAGTCAAGGGTAGCATAACTTTTCATATAGCCAAAATATGGGGGCTGGGGGGGCATGCTAACTTCATAAATAACAACACAACTGAGTAACTTTTTTTTTTTTAATTTTGGAAATAACTGAAATCAACCCAGCTTTTTGAAATGTGCATGGTGAAATGATCCCACCAACTCTTTAAACAAAGCAGCCCCTTAAAAAATGGCATTCTTGGGCTTCCCTGGTGGCGCAGTGGTTGAGAGTCCACCTGCCGATGCAGGGGACACGGGTTCGTGCCCCGGTCCGGGAAGATCCCACATGCCGCAGAGTGGCTGGGCCCGTGAGCCACAACTACTGAGCCTGCGCGTCCAGAGCCTGTGCTCCGCAACGGGAGAGGCCGCAGCAGTGAGAGGCCCGCGTACCGCAAAAAAAAAAAAAAAAAAAAAAAGGCATTCTTTATAAAAGGCCTATACTTTTCTTAATTTCACCAAGAAAAGGTGATCAATAATATCTTATAACTCAGAAGATGAAGAAATCTATTATTAACATAAAAAAGGTTCAGCTGATCTCTGGTCCCATCACCCCAATAGATAAACACAGCTCATGTCCAGGTCTGTTTCTCTCTTATTTTTACTCTCAAAAGTGAGAGGCTGGTCTTTAGAACCTGCTGTTTCTTGAGTCATTTTAAAAACATAGCATAAGTTAATCAAAAGGTTAAAATAAAATGCACATGATATCAGAGCTAGCCTTTTAACATAACATAATCAAGAATTTGGTGTATTTATACAACAGAGACGATGAGAAAGTAACTCCAATACCCTCAACTAAATAAACCATATTTCTACCATACATTGTTACCTTTTTCTCTTTTTACCTAAGCACACATTCATCTCTCTCACACACGTGCCCCCAATGTATATTTTTGCATGTGTGTAAAAGCACAGACATGTACATGCACACAAGTACTTTAATTCTATTTTTAAGTCACAGTGGGAATTCCTTAGTGAGGAGGGATAAAAAGTTCCTGAATAAGACACTGAGAACATCTAGATTTATTATTTTCTCTATTTTACTTCCCAACTTAACTGTAATTAAAGAATAAATCCATAGGAAATAAAAGAGGTTTTAAAAACTTAGTTTACAAATTCCAGCTACAGTAGTTGGGAGCTTTACTTGATCTATGTATTTCTATTTACCCTGTAACTAAGCTTCTAGCCATCGTAAGTGTAAACCACAGATCATTTACTAAAGAGACATCATTCTCAACAGTTCTATGAGCAGAAATAAATGGTCTAAAGGTGTTCTATGTTTTGAGGCCCCAGGATATCCTTTTATTTTATATATCTGCAAGGTAGCAAAGGATAGCTATACACCTTGACACGGCAGAGATCCAGTGTAAAAAGGTGCTTCACTAGTTTGTTTTGTAAAAAAAAAAAAAAAAAAAAGCTCATATATAATTTTTTAGCTATTAAACACATAGGCAACATAATTCATTACACTCAATACAGCTTTAGTATAAAACTTATAATTTATGAGGTGATGTTAATAGTATAAATTAATATACCCTTTCTCTTAAAATCTACAATAAGTATTCTGAAAGCTCATTGGGGAAGGAAATTTTTAAATAAAAGTTTTAAAGCTGTGCGTGGTGGGAAAGGATTCTGTATGCTGAGGCTGAGATGAGAGCCTGAAGGAGAAGGAAAAGCGTCCCATGCAAGACACCGTGGGCTACGAACCAAATGTTTTCTCTTTCTTGCGCTCTCTTCAATGATGAGTCACCTTTAGCTTCTTTTAAAACTATTTTCTTATTTTAAAAACTGCCCTAATTTCCACAAGGAATCCCTGAGACATACTCAACTCTATACAGTGAAAAGAACTATCACTGTTGAGAGGAACTGATTCAACCCTTCAGAGCAGATGAAGACACCGTCACAAGCACCAAACCTCCCATCCCTTCCACACTCCTCGGCTTGAGCCAACTGTACCTCAACAACGCAGGGTGGAGTCACTTCAGGGCAAATCAGTCTATTCCCCAAGTAAAAGCAAGGGTGGCATTTAGCTGCATTAGAGCCTTCTGCACGGCATGTTGAAAATTTTTCCAAGGGTAACTTTGGGTGCATATAGAGCTTACTTCAGTGGTCCCCAGCTTAAAAAAACAAACAGAAACAAAAACCAAGTGAAAGAAGAGGATTCTATTACTCTTAGGCCAGGAGCAGTACAGATCGTGTGCGTGTGTGTGTGTGTGGGCGTGTGCGTGTGCGTGTGTGTGTCTGTGTATACTTCGGTGCCGGGGGTGGGCTGGGCAATCAGGCAGAAGGGGAAACAGAAGGAAAGCTGTGCTGCCCTCCATTGCTAAGAGTTAGACAGGTTTTCTCTAATAAGACTGTTTTTGGACTGAACTTCAGATCACCAAAACCCTGCCACTCAAAAGTAGCCAAACATCCCCAAGATTTGGGAACCTGGGGTAAAAAAAAGTCATTCCAAGTTTGCTCTCTCTTTTTCTCTCCGAAATGCCATGTTTCTTTTTATTTGCTCTGTATCACAGTGCAGAGAGGAAAGCTAACAAAAAATCAGAGCTGGAGTGAAAAGAGAATTTTTCCCATTTAGAAATAAGGTTAAGTTTGACCCACAATTTTCGCATTAATGACACCGGTCATTAGGAGAGACATAATTATTCATTTACGTTTTATGTTTTCTTTCCTAACTCACTGGTTAGGAAAGAAGAAAATGCTGAACGGAGATCCAACTATGCCCTTCACTGATACCTCATTACACATCTTTTGACAGGTGGCATTTAAAAAATGCTGCTTTAATCTACTGAACATGGATTTTGGGTCACTCCAGAATATGATATTGGAAAGCTTTATAAAGTTCAGAATATTAAGAAGTCATTACATTGTTTTACTTTTCTATAGAATGCCCATGAAAAGTCAGTTGTTTTCAATGTATTGAGAGGAAAAAAAAAAATCTATGTTCTATCACATATATATTCCCACACCCCCACACCCCATCCTCAAGAAATATATTTCTTGTCAGGAAAAAATCCTTGGAGCGATGTAGGTGTCTGTGATGAAAGATCTGGTATGACTACATTTTCTTCCAGGGAATCCTTTAAATTGCCTCATTAAACTGCGGAGTTCTGTTGACCATTTAAAAGACCACTGTATTATTCTATATATACCAGATTAAAAACAGAATTTAATAGAATGTTAAAAGAAGGCTAAAAAGAAAAAGGATGAAGAAACTGGAAATGAGAAACCTAAACAAAATTTAAAGGAATTTCTAACCCTATAAAACTTGAACTGGTTCGCTTGGTGGTGTTAACATCCTCGTCTTCTTGAAATACCATCCACAGCAATCTTTTGAACTAACGGGAAGAAAAGGCAACGTGCCCCACACAAGCACTGCCGATGAAGCTACCACCCATCACCACCACTCCCACCATGCAGGCGCACAGGAAGGACTGCAGGCAGGTATCAGTGAATTCACAGGATGGGCGTGACCTACATAGGCTCAAATTCTAGTGCCCAATGATAAAAGCCCAATGGTAAAGGTCAATAGAAATATAAATTTCTTCATGTAAGAAGCAAATTGTACAGCTAGGGCATCTGCATGTATCACGGACACTGTTTCCTTCCAAATCAAAGAACTGTCTTTGCCTCTGTGGATTATGGTCACTGACTGAGAACGAGCTCTGATAAGGAAAAGCTTTAGTGTTAGTCACAGAAAGTCATGATTCTTAACTTGCGGTTGAGAGGTTGGGCTTATTTAAGAAATAAATCTTATAAATAACTATTTGGCAAAGATAAAGTATTAGCTTTCGTTAGCCTTAAACCGCTCAAGACAATAACTACAATTTTAAGGAAAAGAAAAAAAATTTTTTCCAACTTTATCTCCATACCTACTATTTGCTTCTCATTAAATTATACTCTTTTCATGGAAGGACACTAGACACGCCATACTGCCCGCCAACATGAAATTGCTCAGGAAGTCATTTATGAAGCAGTTCTATCTCACATGGTAGGTTACTAGAGAAAATAATCCTTTGCTATATAAGCTATGCGACGATAATTAGAAAATTTTTCCATTGCATAGTCTGTCACTTGGTGGGTTAAATGTAATTGCTATTTACTATTGCGAATTGTTAACTACATAACCTACCCAGATGTGCAAATTGCTAAGCCATTTGTACAGAAGAAAAACAATGTCTTAAGTACTTTAATTAAAATAATACTAACAATTACGCAGAGGGTGTAAAGGAGAAAAACACATCTTTCCTTCGGATGCTACAGATCACAGCCAGTGAATAGTATACATTAGAATGGAATTCAGATTCTCAGAGCACAGAATGTATCCATTAACTGCAGCAACTCTGTAAATTAAATCACATTAACACAATCTAACTGGCCTGTATAAATGGTCCCAAAGTACTGCAGAAATAGAGTGAACCTTCTTTGCCACTATTCCTCATGAGTTTAACACTAGAATGAAAGCTAGTGTCCACCTAATTAGATAGAACCTTATATAAAATTTGTTTTTGATTCCAGTATTGCCTTATTATAGAATAAGTGCTATTTTAAAAGACACTGATTTTCATATTTCTGGAGTAAAAGACACTTCATTCCTTTCTTTACATATGAATAGCGAACCTACTACTAATAGACTAGAATTGCTCCATTAGCTAAAAGAACAACATAACGGATATCTCTGGGTTCACAGATGTTCTTCTCTCTTCCAAAAAGGGACTCACAAGAAACAGCTAGAGCAAACAAATCGCAAGCTCGGATATTTGTTTTGAAGTAGACGAAACGAGAAGAAAAATTTGTTTTTTTGCTAACTCCTCAAACCTACACTGGTACTTTCTACGGGTGCCCTTTCTTCAGCTATCATCGTGGGCATCTACACAAAAATGAATTTACTCAAAGTTTTTGGTGTGAAGCTGTAACTGGCAACATTCCTGATCATTTCATGCCTCCTTAGCAGAAAGCAGAAAAGGGCTTAAAAATGCACAGAAAACAGAAAATTGCGAACAATAAAATGTGCAACTTACTGCAAACTCAGTTTTGATAACTGAAGAATTTTAAGCAGCTACCACAAGGGACAAATAGACAGAAAAATTCAGATCAACGTCCCATGACTTGCCCTTCACTGTCAAAGAAAGGCTGATGAGAAAGTCAATGCGTATGTACCACTTTTACCTCAATAAAAAAGAAAGTCAATGGGCTGCTCTGCTACAACCTTTAATTAGTACACAATGGAGACGGAATCGAATCACTGGGAATGGACAGTTATCTCGCGATAATTATAATGGGATGTGAAGAGTTTAGCAAACTAAATGACACTTTTGAGCAGAGGTAACTACTCATAATCATTTCATTACAGTACATTAAAATTAAAAAGCTTACTAACATAGGTTCACAGGTGAAAAATATTCAAATTATCTCTTCTCACCCTTCAGAATAGAAATTTACGGTGCTACCAAATATAATTTTGCTTTGTGACATAATTTTATAATTTAGAAATTTCTCAATCTGCAAAAAAGGCAAAGCTATTAAAAAATAAATCTTCCAATCAATTATCATGATTAAAAAAAAAAAAACTAAATATATTACAAACATATTTTTGGCCCACAAAAAGAAACTTCAATAAATACAAAATAGGGCATATAATGATTTCATACAGTCATGTGACATTTCCCCTCCATAATCTCAGGCACGTTTTATCTGCATAATGCCTGCTGATTACCATCATTCCTTTAAAAAGCAGAGAAAGAAAAGCTTTCAAAAGAAGGGACTGGTTAGAATTAGCATGGCATAAAGAGAATACATATAGGAAGTAGGAAAATACATCCAAATCTTTACCTATTGAAAAGGAATTAAGATCAAATATTCCCTGACAAATGAATTATTATATCACATCATTAATAGATATGTTCTCTCTACTCATCTTAAAATATATATATGTAAATTAGACTAGACTCAGGTATAAATAGCCAATGGTATCTCAAGGGACAGTGAAACTTCTCAGCAAAAGCAGAGTACAGATGCCTTTAAAATCTAGTTCCACCCTTGGGCGAGGGGATCGGGGGTCGGGGAGAAGGCAGGTAAAAAGAAACCTCACATATTCATTTCATAGTCACCAACTTACTAAACTATCCAATATGATTTTTAACCCTAAAGTTCTGGTACTTAAAAAAAAAAATTTCCCCAAACTTAAACCTAAATACTTAAATTATTTTAAAAGTACCAAAGGGTGGGTAAAATTTATGTCTAATTTCCATATTCTGCTTTGAAAGAAACTTTAAAATGTGTATCCTTCAGATATTACACATCACTTCACAACTGGTACATTGATTCTACAAGTGTCTTCAACATTTTACAAATCTTACCAAAGAATCACTACTGTAAACATGAAAAATTCAAAAGCAAAAGATGGATCAAGGAGTTCACAGATCCCATCTTTCCAAACCTATCTGACCTATCCTGCTTTTCACATCAAAATATTTTAATTACATCTTGCGAATATATTCCATGGAAGAGGGATTTAGAAACAAATGCATGTCTAAAAAGGCAATATAACCAACCACCAGACCTCAGAATCGCAGCAACCCTGCAGTCCCTCCAGGCAAGCTTTTCACGACATCTGCAGGGCACTGACATGAATTCAGCTTTTTGTGTTCTGGGCTAACTTAGCAGAAAAGGGTTGTGCTATTCACGCCACCAGACCACCACCCTTCTCCATTCAGGAAAGTCAGTTAACTCAGTGGGAAAGAATGACCAACCTTATCAGGGTTGTGAGATGTGGGAAAGGAGAAGAGCCTTCTACTCATTAGGAAAGAAAAAAAATAATAATAACAATGGGACAGCTGCTTCCTGCCCTGCACAAAAACACACGCATGGGTGCACACATACACACAGGCAGTTAAAAGACTAATTTTTTTCTTTTTAATTAAACATGATCACAATTAGGAATGGAATCCTGGCCTCATGTGATGTTTAGCAGTTGGTGCTAAGTCAGAGCCTTGATCTGCCTCTACACACCACTTGCCGTCTCTTACACAGGAACTCAATGAATAGGCTCATTCCATTTAGAACCGCCTATGTAAAGACCTGGTATTAGAATGGAAAGCATTGATCTGAATACTAGGAAATAGTAAAGGGCACTGGTAATCTGAGGTATCTTTCACTTCTAGGACTTGCTGCTAAAAGTCGATTCTATCCAGTCACTGTGCTGAGCCACTAAGGAAACCATCGGGGGAGAGTGGACCTGCCAGGAGGGAATGAGCACCAGTGCGAAGGAGCACATGTGAACACTGAAGCGAGGTCCACCGTGGGGTAACTTGCTTAACTGGAAAAGGGAGTTCTCCTCTAGTCCCCATCTGTTATTTTTAAAATCTTCTTTAGGAAAAGGGGAGAGGGGTGATAAAGAGGAAAACAAGATAGAAAACACCAGGTTCCCCACCTGCCTGCAAGCACACAGATACGCTCAGTTAGGGGAGGTAAAGGGGGAAGATGCATTATTGGTACTTGTAGCTGTGGCACCTGTCACTGTGAAGCCTGTGGGAGGCGCTATTGAGCTGTGGCTGGGCTGCAGGTCCTTGGGGATGCCACTGTGAGAACTCAGCTGGTGGCCGAAGGCTGCGCTGAACTGAGGGAGTTGCTGCTTGGGAGAGGTGGAGGCCAGCAGCTCAGCAGAAGGCCCCATGCCACTGAAGCTGGTCTGCGGTAACCCCGGAAGCACGCTGGAGCTGCTGGGGGTCACGGTGGCGAAGGCAGGCTGTGTGGTCTCTGAGTTCGAAGTGGTGGGTGGCGTGGAGAGGGAAGTGGAAAGAAGATGTCCATCTGCGCCGAGAAGGTTGCTAAATGGAGAGGGATCTCCGAGGCTGACGGGGAGATTGCCCCAGTGAGTTCTGGGGTTGACGACTCCTCCAAGTGGCACCTCGAGCTGGGCTGGGAGCAAGTGCTGCGCCATGATGGGCATCTCTGCTGAAAAGGTAGCTGCCATATTATCACCAGAGTAGGATGTCGTGTGGGGAGAGGTGATATGGTCGCTGTAGGGAGACGGCACGTGCTCACTATCATAATGGCTTCCGTGGGGGGAGGAGTGTGAATGATCACTGCTGTATTGCTGTCGTGAGGTGATTAGGTCATCTGCCTTGCTCAGCAGCTGGGCAGGATGTGGCCTCTGGGAGGCATGGCTGCCGTCATGAAGTCCATGAAACTGTCCTGGGAAGGCTCTCTCCCCAAGTGCACTCTGGCTGATCAGAGTGGCAGAAGTAAGGCCAACGCTGGCTGGGGCAGAGAACTGCCCCTGGATCTGCCCTGCCAGGGGTGTAGGTGGGTTAGACAAGGTAGCAGAACGGAGCAGGTTCTCATCCAGCTCGAGACTAGAAAAATTGTCGTGTACTATACGCCCATTCAGCAGCTCCCCCAGGTCCGTGTTTACCTCTCGGCCCAAGGACTGAATTCCTGAAGCTCCAGTCCCTGTGGAGAACACCCCTATTCCTCTGTCTGACAACTCCTGGACGGGCACACCATCTGACTGGGTGAGCACCCCAATGGTACTCAGGCACTCAAGAGAAGTCACGGCCTGCAAGGCCCGCTCAAGCTCCTCGGCCTCTTCGGTGGTGGGGAGGAGGTCCCCGTTCTTGCCTGAGTAAACGAGAGCCATTAACAGTCAGCAGAGCTTTCACCGCCCCAGACCACAAAAATCACACAGCGGAACTATTTGTAACAATATTCTATTAAGGATCAGATGGAAAGGAAGAAGTGAAATATTCAGCTGCAGGACAGGTGTGAGGGGTCGAGCTGTCCCGGAACCTGAATCACATCTTCAGTTCGTTTACAGCACTATCAAAAACCATCTGAGCGAAGTGTTTGGTGCTTAGGAGTCTAAGCATTACCAATTTAAAACCCGTGGTGACTATCTGCTTTCACGTATGTTTTTACCCGAAGTTATATCAATGTCATTAAAACGGAAAACATATCGATCACTTCAGATCTGAGACAAAAGGTTGGGCGGGAGGAGCCGCCTTTGTTCCTCGACTCTTGGGCTCTTCCAGCTGGAAGGGCGGCTGTGAAGCCTAGAACACAGAACTCACGTGCATGTCTCAGTGCAACACCAAGCACTCAGCTCACTTCACAGGTCACCTTTTGAAATGCTTCTGCGTTACTCTCTACCCTTCCCCTCTCATCCTTCTCCCATTTCTAAGTGATTTTCACAAAATGGAAGTCACGGGCCTCACTGATTTCATTTCCAATATAAAAAATCCATTGTTAGGAACTTGACTAATCACCCCCCAAATATCCAGTTTTTAAGGGTGAAAGAAACCTTCTAAGAGTATAAAAGATTTCCCCTGAAAGCACTAGAGAATTGGCGGTATTAAGTCAACTTTGTTCTGGGAAAGTGCACTTCAATTGAAGTACATGGTGGGGTATTAAAATGAGGACAAGTTCTGAAAGGTTTCAATAAACTCAAATATAAAATGTCTTTGTTCAAAAATAAACGAAGGTAGGTGCCTTCCCTGGCGGTCCAGTGGTCAGGGCTTAGGGCTTTCACTGCCGTGGGCCCACGTTCAATCCCTGGTCGGGGAACTAAGATCCCTGCGTGCTGCGCGGTGAGGCCAAAGATAATAAATAAGTAAAGGAACAAAGTTATAAACCTAGCTCTCAAACCTACTGATCCACTAAGGCTAGGGTATCAGTTTAAAAACTGTACATGCCTCACCTTCTAAAAAGAGTAAAACAGCTTTAGTGCTTTACCTTTCCTGTCTCTGGTGAAAGACGTTACACGTGAGGAGGGATACTCCAAACATATCTCAAAAAAGTTACCTCCCCCTTTAAAAAACTCATTTTAAAAACCAGTTTTCTCCAATCAAAACATTGACCATACCTTCAAAAAAATCAAAATCTTGTAAGTCATCAGGTAGCCGCGGCAGGACGTCTGAAAAGTCCTCCTGGTTCAATTCCAAGTCATGTGGAATGTCAGTGATCTCATTGGCAATGTCATCCGGCAGCTCATCAGCACTCAGCTCTGGCGTGGACGGGCTCCTGGGGAAGACGACACGATTGGCCCCGCCCCCCCCCACTTGACCTCCACATCAGTGTCCCCAAGACAAGTCTGTCGATGCAAAAACGGAAAATCCTAACTCAAAATGTCTCCCTTCCTACTTTAAGAGAAGGAAATCGGAAACCAAAACGACAGAACTCGCCGTATGCAGTTACACACTTCTGCAACACTTACCCATGTATTAAGAGAAGACAACCATTTGGAGATACTATTTTTACTGCAAATTAGAATGAATGACAATTTGGTGCACTAGTAAAATGAATTACAATTAGGTATATCAAGTGTGTCTTAGTACTTTATAGTAGAATTTAAAATCTGGTCAAAATAATAATTAAAAAAAAAAAAAAAAGAAACAGGGCTTCCCTGGTGGCGTGCTGGTTAAAAACCCGCCTGTGCCAATGCAGGGGACACGCGCTCGAGCCCTGGTCCAGGAAGATGCCACACGCCGCAGGGCAACTAAGCCTAGGCGCCACAGCTACTGAGCCTGCGCTCTAGAGCCCGTGCTCCGCAACAAGAGAAGCCACCGCAATAAGAAGCCCGTGCACCGCGACAAAGAGTAGCCCCCACTCGCCACAACTAGAGAAAGCCCGCGTGCAGCAACGAAGACCCAACGCAGCCAAAATAAATAAATAAATAAATGAATGAATAAATAAATAAATACATTTTAAAAAATGAAACAGGTAAAACTGGGATGTTTAGCTGAAACAGAAGCCTCATTCATCTGGTCAAAATGCTTATTACCCCTGACAAAATTAATAATGCATCAGATTTCTGATGGAATATTTCTGTTGGAGCATATATGGAATTTCTGTTGAAATAGAAAAATCTGAGAGTAGTCAAGTAAATTCCCAATATCAGCATTTGCTCTCTTGGTTATCAAAAGCTTTACTTCAGATCTAACCCCATCAGATATTTTGTAAAAAATCATATTGAAAGCTACAAAGTCTAGGCTTATATACCAAATGGTTCCTTTAGCCTACTTCCAACACTAGAAAAGTAAATGAAGCCAGATGTTCTGAGAACAATCAGCACACGTAAAGCAGATGTAAACTCTGGCGCCATCACTGACCGGATGTGAGAGGCCTCCACTGGCAGTGAGACGCTGGTGGGCATGCTGAGGTTCCCCTGAGGAACTGCAGGGGGAATGGGTTTTTGGGGTCGACGAGGTCCACGCCTTCTCTTCTTCTTGTGTTTTTTGGTAAGTGCAGGAGGCTTGGTTTTTTTCCTGGGTTTCCTCTGCTGCTGGTGCTGAACTTTACGGGAGCTATCTCCTCTCAAGAAATTATCCTTTGGAATGAACAAATGGGTATTTTTAAACTGAGATTATTTGGGAAAAACCAAACAGCTATCTGAAAAAAATACTTATTATCTCTTAAAATTCTATATAGTGCCTGAAACTATGTATAACGATAATTAAATGAATAAGAAATTCATCTTAAAATGTAATTCAAATCAATTCAATATATACATAGAGCTCATCCCACATTTACAGGCATTGTCATAGGTGCTGTAGTATAAAAAATTGAATAAAATTTGATTTGTGCTCTCAAAGAACTTAGTCTCCCATGGGAAAAACATGACTACAGGATACATAAATACAGTAGAAAAAATTGGGCAATAATGATATAAACACCTTCTAAGGGTACACAAAAGGAAAATCCTTTATTTGTAGCTATGTGAGATTAAAGAATAAACAGGATTTTAAGTTGTTGGGATAAGGGGGAAGATCATTCTAAGCTAAAGGAAATGGCACAAACGGACAAAAAGGACAGCAAATACTTGGGTATGACTATCGCTCGGGAAATGATGGAGGACAAAGTATAAAAGTAACGTGTAAAGAAGTCTGGAACCAGATCCTGTATGACTCTGAATACTCTGTTAAGGGTTTTAAACTTTATTTTATAGGCAACGGGGAATGATGTTTGATGACAGGAGTACATGTTTTAAAAGGATTAACTATCCTGGTAGCAACGTAAAGGGATAAAGAGAAGAGGCAAGTGAGTGGAGGAAATGGTTCCAATCAGAGGGCTATTTCAACAAGTATTAACAAGACTGATCAATAGCTGAGGGCAAAGTGAGCCGGACAGGAAAAGCGAGGGTCTGTTGAGAGAGAATTCTCAAGATGTGACTGATCCTTGGATGTGGTGAGGATGAGGGGAATATAAAATTCTCAAACGTGTCCAGGATTCCTAGTTGAGGTGATTGTTAGGGGGTAATGCCGTTAGTTGGGATACAGAACACAGCAGAATAAACAGCATCAGGAAAAAAGTTAAGGAATTCAGCTGGGCTCAGATAGAGTTTGAGATGTGAAGACGTCCAGGGAGGCAGGAGAAAACCATATCTGGTGCACAGGAAGGAAGACAGGGATGGAGATGGAGACCTGGAAATCGTGACACAGTAAAAGTCCTTCAAATAATTTATAGGGACCAGGGAGACATGGTAAAGAGAGAAGACAATGGGCACACAGCTTTATAAAACTGTTGCAATTAAGTGAGGAGGCAAAGGAAGAAGAACCAGGAAGGAATAAGAAACCTGCACTACAACTAGCTTTCTTCAGCTAGTACCCTTAAATCTGAAGACCCAGATGCACATTGCACTCTCTCTACAATCGGAAAGCATTTTACAATGACGGCATATTATTCCTGCCGTCAGCCAGGTGATGGTCATTACAGTTGGTGCTGCCTACATGTTCAAAGTTGGTCGTAGCTCTTTGTACTGTCATTGTTTGAATGAAGGTATGTGCACTGTTGGTTTTACATGCCGAGGAAAAACTGCTGTGTATGCAGAAAGGCACAAAAAGCGGCACTGGGTAAACCTGTTACTGGTGAAGCAAATATTCATTATTGAAGAACTGACCACAATCCCCCCCACCCACCTTTTTATTGCAAAGCAACAACCAAAGGAAAAAGGAAAATAATCCACAAAGTGGACAAAGCTGTGTTATAGTAGATGTATGTAGAAAATACTGCCTTTCACACACCAAGGATTAGCTGAAACCAGGAGTGCTATAGAAGATAAAAATATCTATGTCTATCTAAGACTAAAAAAGCTATTTTGGTAAGTATAAAATAAAAATTTTAAGTGATAAGGAATGCACTGTGCAACATTTTTTCCTTCTTGGTGGTATATAAAACAATCGTGGTTTTTACGATTGATGTCACCTTTGAGTTGATGAACTCAGTAATAACTCTTATAATCAAATACGTAAAAAGATCTGAAGACTAATAATTATCACTAGCATCAAACAAACTCAAAGCAAGAAAGAATAAAATTAAGCATAAATTCAGGAAATCTAAAAGATGTTTAATCCCAGACAAATACTTGAATCCAAACACCATTACAGACTCAAAATTCACAAATTTAGAAAGCAACAAAAAAGAGGCTGCTTCCCAGCCTCTGTAATTCCTTTTGGTTCAACACTTGATGTCTACTTTTTTTTATGCCCACTATGTAACTGAATAAATAGTGAATAAGCAGCTACCAGGACCCACCAGGTGCTGGCATCCATTCCAGGATTTCCCTCTAGGACCAGTGTGAATCTTGAGCAGGAGGGAGGAAGAGAGCTCTAGCCAAGAATATACAAATCCTACTGGTTCTGCTTCTAGGCTTCTGTCTTACTCTCTTAGGCTTATGCTGTGTAGCCAGGCAACATGTTTGGTAATGTGCCAGCTCCTCCACACAGAAGTGCCCATGACTGAGACCCTGCCTGGCTCTTGGTATTCCCTTACTTAGCTCCTCCAGAGAACACCTGTGTCCTAGAGGCTTTCCTAAAGCCAACTGTTCATTTACCTACACTACCTACAAACACTGTTCACTCCCAGCATTCTCACTGTCCCATTCTACTTCTATGCAGGACAATGCATTTAGTAACTTACCATCTGTTGTATGGTCTCATACCTGTTGAATACCATGTTCTGTCTGCCAGCCTGGACCTCGGGCAGCTCTAGCCTCTTCTACCAATGGCTGTCCTATCAAGTGGCTGAGTCTAGTTCAGAATCTCACCCCTCTCCCCCACAAGCCATGGGCCTGACCGATAATTTATTCAACCATTACTTATGGAGCATCTCTGTTCCAAGCACTGGGGATATAGTAGCATTGAACAAAAAATGTTCCTGGCTTTGTGAAGTTCACATTCTAGTAGGGGGATTCAGACAATAAACAAACTAATTAATAAATAATGTTAGGCAAATATAAATGTTAGGAAGAAAAATAAGGTAGAGTACGAGGATAAAAAGCAGCAGGGTAGAGGGGAGGCAGAAATGAACTGACACTTGATCAGAAACCTGAATGAAATGAAGGAGTGAGACATGGAGAATCTGGGGAAAGAACACTCCAGGAAAAGAGAAAAACAAGCAGAAAGTCCCTGAGGTGGGAGCATACTTAGAGTGTTTAAGAAAGAGCAAGAAGGCCAATGTTGCTGGAGCTGTGGAAGTGAGGAGAGGGTATAAGACGAAGCTAGAGAGGTTGCCAGGGCCAGATCAGGAGGTGCCTCACAGGCATGGTAAGAATTTCGGGTTGGATTCTAGATGCGATGGGAAGCCACTGGAAAGTTTTGATCAGGGAACTAAAATCATCAGATGTATATTCTAAAAGGCCTGCTCTAAAGGCTACATACTGAATGATTCCATTTAGAAGACATTCTGGAAAATGTAAAATCATACGGACAGAAACAGATCAGTGGGGATAGAAAAGGGCTGACTACAAAGGGCAGGACTAGAGCCTTTTGGGGGGTGATGGAATGAATCTGTGTCTTGATTATGTATCTGTATGCATGTCAAAATTCATAGTACTGTACACGAAAAAGAGTGAACTTTACTATATGTAAATTCAAAGACAGTGGGACCCACATGCATAGTCTACCCTGGCTGATGTGTGAGCAACACATCCGGGCACAGGCGGCATGGCAGGAAGAAGGGAGACTACTTAGGAGACTATTACAATAATGTAGGCAAAGATGATGGTCGCCAAGGCTAAAATGGTAGCAGCGAAGTTGGTAAAATGTGTGTGAATTCAAGATATAGTCTGAAAGCAGAGCCATGAGATTTGCACAGTTTTTATCACCCAGTGTTAGTCTCTCACTGGGGGACTGATAGAATACAAGTGTTTGTTCTACTCTTATGTAATTTTTAACTTAAAAATAGCTCAGGGCTTCCCTGGTGGCGCAGTGGTTGAGAATCTGCCTGCTAATGCAGGGGACATGGGTTCGAGCCCTGGTCTGGGAGGATCCCACATGCCGCGGAGCAACTAGGCCCGTGAGCCACAACTACTGAGACTGCGCGTCTGGAGCCTGTGCTCCGCAACAAGAGAGGCCGCGATAGTGAGAGGCCCATGCACCACGATGAAGAGTGGCCCCCGCTTGCCACAACTAGAGAAGGCCCTCGCACAGAAACGAAGACCCAACACAGCAAAAAAAAAAAAAAAAAAAGCTCAAACTAGGGCTTCCCTGGTGGCGCAGTGGTTGGGAGTCCGCCTGCCGATGGGGGGGACGGGACACGGGTTCGTACCCCGGTCCGGGAGGATCCCACATGCCATGGAGCGGCTGGGCCCGTGAGCCATGGAGCCTGTGCTCCACAACGGGAGAGGCCACAACGGTGAGAGGCCCTCGTACCGCAAAAAAAAAAAAACCAAAAACTCAAAGTAGTGTCAGATTCTACAACTGCCTTCAAAGAGAAAGCCATCTGTATCGTACTGTAGAAACTTTGCATTGAAAATAACTTTTAAAACCCTGATTAATATTATTTTATACTGTATTTTTATTTTACATTATTATATAAAATATATATTATTTTATGAATTTATAAGCAGCTCATGAAGCTCAATAACAAAAAAACAAACAACCCAATCCAAAAATGGGCAGAAGACCTAAATAGACATTTCTCCACAGAAGATATACAGACTGCCAACAAACACATAAAAGGATGCTCAACATCTTTACTCATTAGAGAAATGCAAATCAAAACTACAATGAGATATCATCTCACACCAGTCAGAATGGCCATCATCAAAAAATCTAGAAACAATAAATGCTGGAGAGGGTGTGGAAAAAAGGGAACACTCTTGCACTGCTGGTGGGAATGTGAATTGGTACAGCCACTATGGAGAACAGTATGGAGGTTCCTTAAAAAACTACAAATAGAACTACCATATGACCCAGCAATCCCACTACTGGGCATATACCCTGAGAAAACCATAATTCAAAAAGAGACATGTACCAAAATGTTCATAGCAGCCCTATTTACAATAGCCCGGAGATGGAAACAACCTAAGTGTCCATCATCGGATGAGTGGGTAAAGAAGATGTGGCACATATATACAATGGAATATTACTCAGCCATAAAAAGAAATGAAATTGAGCTATTTGTAATGAGGTGGATGGACCTAGAGTCTGTCATACAGAGTGAAGTAAGTCAGAAAGAGAAAGACAAATACTGTATGCTGACACATATATATGGAATTTAAGAAAAAAAAATGTCATGAAGAACATAGGGGTAAGACAGGAATAAAGACACAGACCTACTTGAGAATGGACTTGAGGATATGGGGAGGGGGAAGGGTAAGCTGTGACAAAGTGAAAGAGCGGCATGGACATATATACACTACCAAACGTAAGGTAGATAGCTAGTGGGAAGCAGCCGCATAGCACAGGGAGATCAGCTCGGTGCTTTGTGACCGCCTGGAGGGGTGGGATAGGGAGGGTGGGAGGGAGACACAAAAGGGAGGGGATATGGGAACATATGTATATGTATAACTGATTAAATTTGTTATAAAGCAAAAAATTTAAAAAATTAAAAAATTAAAAAAAAAATAAAAAAATATATATTATTTTATGACTAATCTTATTATACTAATTCAACCTTCTGTTTGCCTGGCTGAATCTACCTAAGTAGGAATGTTTAACCAGCTGAAAAGTATAAACTGCTTTCAATTTCTTTAGAAGCATTCACATAAAAACTGTTATACTAATCATCAACTCACTAAATCAATAAAGCAGATCCTAAAGTACAGCCTCCCTATTTAACAATATTTTCCTAGTCTTATTAGAAGTATGATGGAATGGTATAACTTTAAAACCAACATTTACAACCAGGATCATTTACTTCAGTGGTTTGAAAGCTACAGTGCCCGTATTACCAAGGGTCTGTGAAATCATCAATGAAGGTCCACAAAAGGGGTTCAAAAAACATACGGAAGTCATCATTTAACCGTGATAAAACCTCAATAAGCTAACAAAAATGTCTATATTTTAAATGTTTTAAAATTAAAATGGGAAAGTAATTATTCACTATTTGTATACGTAGTTTAGTATACAACTTTTCAAAATATATGGTCCATAAAGGAAGTCTAGAAAATAAAACAGGTTCTTAGAGAAGAAGCCGGTTAACTTCATACACGGCAACTGAGGTCTAGAAAGGATGACTCATTAGTCCATGTTACACATACAGCTAGTGGCAAAGCCAGGACCACAGTGTTACACTACTAAGTCCTGTCCAATGGCCACTTGGTTACCCTGACGCATCCCTGCAAACTAAAATATGCTCATAGCAGGTAAGAGCTGTCTTATTCAACTTTTTAATACATAGGTACCTAGCACAATACCTTGCAAATAGCAGAACAACTCAGTAAGTGTCTGATGGGTGAAATGCATTTACTTGAAGTGATTATATAATTCAGGTAGTTCACTAATTCAGACTTTCCTCTCCAAATTATTCTGAATTAATTAGGGCTTATGCTACCACATTAACTAAAGCAATAATTAAGTCCAATGGAATTATAATAAGGGTTGGCTTTTGGCTGAAATTTCATCAAATATCCAAGACATTCGCAGAATTATATATAAGAAAAGCAAAATCCTAGAGAAATGGAGCAAAGAAAGATCTTGGGAAATCTGCCTATGTATAAGAAAATGTATCTTGAGGAGAAGAGAAGTATAGACTAGCTATAGATAATAAACAAAAATGACCACATCTAACTAACTACTACTTTCTAGAACAGTGTTTTTTTTTCAGTGAGGGTATAAAATTAATTCAATAGGTTATGACCAGCATTTTTTTTTTAGTGAAATAGAAGAGACTACAAAATATGAGGTACTAAAAGAGTATTGTTTCACAAAACTTGTTTCAGTGATTTACATACATATAGTTTGTACTAAGTCATAAAATATTTCCTACTCTGGACAGCTATCAAAACTTTGAAAGCCTCAAGCTATTATATATAGGATGGATAAACAAGTTCCTACTGTACAGCACAGGGAACTGCATTCAATATCCTGTGAAAACTATAATGAAAAGGAGTATGCATATACATATATGTATAACTGAGTCACTTTGTTGTACAGAAGAAATTAACACAACATTGTAAATCAACCATACTTCAATACAATTTAAAATATATATATATATAAACTTTGAAAGCCTCTGTTGCAGAAAATAAAATTTGAACTTACCATTTTTTTGGCATGTTCTTCACACAGAGGTGTCTGGTGTGTAATGTCAAAAACGGGCACAGAGCACTGCTGTCCATCTGCAAACTTGGCTGTGCAACTTGAGAAGAGTTGCTGAGAGCGGTTCAAAAGGATATCTGGGTTTTTTTTTTAAGTTAGGAATAAGATACACTGAAACCATTTAATTTTTCGAGTTCTACATAAAATTTTTCTTCCCTAACTTGTGCTTAGTAAGTATAAATTTTATTATCTATAAAAGCTAAAGAACCAACCCAACTACTAAGAATAGAAAAATGATAATAGTTGAACTTCTCATCTTTATTTCTCAGAATATACTTCTGAAGGAGTCTATTTTGCTAATGAGCTTCTAACATGAGTCTCCCATTGTGATTTATGGCCATTGTGATTTCTGTTATTTGGAGAAGCAGGGTCATTTCCTTCCTAACACATTGACTCCTAAAAGTTCCACTATGATGATTAAAAACAAACAAACAAAAAACTTTATTTTAAGGAAAATTTCTGCCTAAGATACTCATCAAGAATAAATATTTAAAGATATAATTACAAAAAACTTGACTATCCAAATTTGAATTTTTCATTTCACACTTCCCACACCAAACTCAAACTCATAACTTATGAAAAATTACTTTTAAATCAAAACTGTACTGTTAAAATTGGAACATCAGCTTTTTATCATCATCATTTTTAAGCATCTATACTTTTAGCCAGCCACTAACTACATTTCCTTATTTACTTTTTATCTATTAAGGAAATACCTTTCATTTTTCCTTTATGCTTTTACAGTTAAGGCTATTTATAAAGCCTTTACTGCGTAGAAACTACTGCTGAAAAAGCTGTGAAAATACAACACCAAGAACAGAAAGGAAGGCAAAAATCAGACAGATAGCAAAGAAAAGTAATTGCAATTATATAAATTTTTAAAATGCTACTCAACTTCAAATGTTTAATAAAAGTGAAAATAATAAGGTTTCATAACCAGTCTGAAGCTCCTTAACATAGGTTTTCCTCGAGTATATCCTGTCTTAAGATATATTCTTTCCTAGTCAGTGATGTTTGTTATCTTTCATCTCAAATCAGCACCATGTTCTATAAAAATAGCAAATTAATCCCATAGCAAAAAGTGTACTGTAAAACTGCATAACTTTCGTGGAAGACTAAAAACAGTTTTTGAATAATGGGATTTGACTTTCCCATCAATGAGTGTCATGGTTGCCTCATACAAACTACCTAGAACCACTGGAAGGACCAGAATCCTATTAACAAAATTTATTTAAGTGACAGCCACTGGAAAAACCTACTACTTGCTGTCAACTTTGCTCATTTTGATATGATTCTTGAATACAGAGTCACAATGGTATAAGCAGGAAAAAACTATTCAGAGGACACCAAGAACATGAGAAGTAATATAAAAATTATTTTCAATTATTACAGTTATGATTTCAAAAGCCATTCATCACTTGGCCTGAGAATGAAATATATCACCCAATGAATTAGTACTTTTCAATGCACACTTGATTTAGTTAAGAGGATACGTTGGAAACAATGTCTGGTGAATGGAAGGGCTTTGTTGGTGCACTGTTCACCCTTCACGGTCCCACTGCATGCTGCTGGCTCCACCTCCTTCAACTTGGTCCGGCTTATGCTAAGGAACAAAAACCACAAAACTGATTTTTAAAAATGGTTTAAGAATCCAGGGCAATTATTTAAATAATGTTACTACTCTGTAACACCCACATTTTTAACTACCTACATTCATTATTTAAATGCAAATATGGGGGCTTCCCTGGTGGCGCAGTGGATAAGAATCCGCCTGCCAACGCAGGGGACACGGGTTAGAGCCCTGGTCTGGGAAGATCCCACGTGCCGCAGAGCAACTAAGCCTGTGGGCCACAACAACTGAGCCTGCCAGCCACACTACTGAGCCCCCGTGCCACAACTACTGAAGCCCGTGTGCCTAGAGCCCGTGCTCCACAACAAGAGAAGCCACCGCAGTGAGAAGCCCACGCACCGCAACAAAGAGTAGCCCCCACTTGACACAACTAGAGAAAGCCCACACGCAGCAATGAAGACCCAACACAGCCATACATAAATAAATAAATTTATTTTTAAAAATGCAAATATGGGCTCCCCTGGTGGCGCAGTGGTTGAGAGTCCGCCTCCCGATGCAGGGGACACGGGTTCGCGCCCCGGTCCGGGAATATCCCACATGCCGCGGAGAGGCTGGGCCCGTGAGCCATGGCCGCTGAGCCTGCGCGTCCGGAGCCTGTGCTCCGCAAAGGGAGAGGCCACAACAGTGAGAGGCCCGCGTACCACAAAAAAAAAAAAAATGCAAATATGAATTACAACGACCAGTTCCAATACTTCTCCAACCTACTGACAAAACAAATATTACATTATAATTGGTCTCAGCTATGTCTATCTGTTTTTGTTTTTTTGCTTTTTTAAGTGATATTTTGGTTTCTTTTACTTTACAAAGAGGCAGTAGAGAATAGTGATGAAGACCATGAGACTAGATCAGACAGACCTGGCTCTGAATCTCTGCTCTACCTCTTATTAGCTGTGACCTTGGGCAAGTTACTTAGCCTTGCTTAAGCCTCAACTTCCTCACCTGTAAAGTGGAGATAAGAGTACTTCTAGTCGACAGGCAAGCACCAAAAGACATAACACACCTAAAACACTTACCACATACAGTATATAGTATGGTACACAGCTAGTAAAGAGTCCATGGTTGTTAGTCACCACCATCATCATCATCATTTTCTTCAGTTTATTTTTTTAACATCTTTATTGGAGTATAATTGCTTTACAATGGTGTGTTAGTTTCTGCTTTATAACAAAGTGAATCACTTATACATATACATATATCCCCATATCTCTTCCCTCTTGCGTCTCCCTCCCTCCCACCCTCCCTATCCCACGCCTCTAGGTGGTCACAAAGCACTGAGCTGATCTCCCTGTGCTATGCGGCTGCTTCCCACTAGCCATCTATTTTACATTTGCTAGTGTATACATGTCCATGCCACTCTCTCACTTCGTCCCAGTTTACCCTTCCCCCTCCCGTGTCCTCAAGTCCATTCTTTACGTCTGCGTCTTTCTTCCTGTCCTGCCTCGTCAAGCTGCTAAACAATACATCTGCAGAAAACTTAACCTAGTACATGAGGAATGGGATACAGAACAGAGAGCTAGGCAGTGAAGAATCTCCTTTCCACCCTCGTCTTGATTTGCTAGTTCCCACTCGCTCTATAATAAGTATTCATTTTATTAGTTTGTGATCCTTCCATAGTTTTATACAAACATAAAAATAATTTAAAAATAAACAATATTTAAATTCTTGAAAGTATCAATATAAAAACTATGCTATCTATGTAATTCTATAAAGCGTCACAAACTGTTAAGCCTTTAACACATGCCTGAGTATGGAAAAAGAATCTACCTAATGCACTGAGTCACAAGTCAGACATCAAAAATAGAGAAATACTTTGAATTGTTTGTTTCTAATATCTTTCTAAGGATTTAAGTGGAATCATTTACACTAATTAGAGAAGGTCATATAGAATAAGTTACACATGAACTTATTACATAAAATCTAAATAAAAGAATATTTTCATTATAATTGTAACTTTCATATAAACAGTAAATGCAAACAGATGCTGCCAGGTGCTGCCATAGAAGTTTCGTTAATTAAGAGTTCTGCAAGATTTGTCAGATCACAAGAGTGAGAAGCTAGGTCATTAAGCCCTGTAAAAAGAATACACATTTTCAAAAAAGACGAAGCTTTACTATTTTGGCAGCTAAGCCTAATTCCTCTTGGTCTAGATTTAAAAAGAAGGTACCTCTCTATTTTGAATGGATAATTTTCATTGAACAGTTTAATAATTTGCTCAGCCAGCTACCAGGCCTAGTGTTACAACACGACCCTCACTTTCTTTACCCTAAACTTCAAAGCAAACCATTGGTTTCATTTTTTAAAATCACCATTATGTTCCAACTCACCAATCTTTCTCTTAAAATAAACCCAAAGCCAGAATTTCAACATCCCCATGGATAATTAAGGTAAAAATGCCTGCTGTGATGTTAGATATATTTTATTATCCAAATAATCCCAACAAAACAAAGGTTTTGATGTTAATATGAAAATATCTACAACGGGCTTCCCATTTGTATGCTCTACTGGATACCCCATTGAAAAGGAAGTTTTCACACAACCAGCACTACCTCTCTTCAGGATTGTGGGTTACAAGATACTGAGATTTGGGTTTACATATTTTAAGCTATTTCAATGACTTGTTCCACATATTCACCAATAAATATGACGAAGTTATTATATAAAGAACACTTTAATGTTGTTCAGTTTATATCTAAACTATATTTAAAGAATACCTATTAGAAGGTAGTCACTACACTTTTAATTTCTAAAATATTTAATGACTTCCCTGGTGGTGCAGTGGTTAAGAATCTGCCTGCCGGGCTTCCCTGGTGGCGCAGTGGTTGAGAGTCCGCCTGCCGATGCAGGGGACACAGGTTCATGCCCAGGTCCAGGAAGATCCCTCATGCCGCAGAGCGGCTGGGCCCGTGAGCCATGGCCACTGAGCCTGCGCGTCCAGAGCCTGTGCTCCACAACGGGAGAGGCCACAACAGTGAGAGGCCCGCGTAACGCAAAAAAGAGAATCTGCCTGCCAATGCAGGGGACTTGGGTTCGATCCCTGGTCTGGGAAGATCCCACATGCCGCAGAACAACTAAGCCCGTGTGCCACAACTACTGAGCCTGAGCTCTGGCACCCGCAGCCACAACTACTGAGCCGGCATGCTGCAACTACTGAAGCCCAAGTGCCTAGAGCCCGTGCTCCGCAACGAGAGAAGCCACAACGATAAGAAGCCCACACACCACAGCGAAGAGTAACCTCCGCTCCCTGCAACTAGAGAAAGCCCGCGCACAGCAACGTAGCCAAAAATCAATAAATTTATAAATAAATAAAATATTTAACAGCGGGACTTCCTTGGCGGTCCAGTGGTTAAGACTCCACGCTTCCACTGCAGGGGGCACGGGTTCGATTCCAGGGAACTAAGATCCTGCATGCCGTGCAGCACAGCCAAAAAATTTTTAAAGAGGGCTTCCCTGGTGGCGCAGTGGTTGAGAGTCCACCTGCCGATGCAGGGGACACGGGTTCGTGCCCCGGTCCAGGAAGACCCCACATGCCTCCAAGCGGCTGGGCCCGTGAGCCATGGCCGCTGAGCCTGCGCGTCCAGAGCCTGTGCTCCGCAACGGGAGAGGCCACAACAGTGAGAGGCCCGCATATCGCAAAAAAAAAAAAAAAAATTTAAAGAAATAAAATTTTAAAAATTTAAAAACAAAATAAATAAAATAAAATAAAAATAAAATATTTAATAGCAACCTTTTAAATGTCTTTTGTGGAACTAGGTCTTTGAGAACAAAAAATATTAAACACAGTGGACATTATTCAATTGACAGCTGATTTCTGCAAACCTAAAATATATGTGACATTATTCAACTGACAGCTGATTTCTGCAAACCTAAAGTATATGTAATGTAAAGCAGCTAGCTACTAATCACCAACGAATGATTATGGCACACTGTCATATGATTGAGACATAACCAAATGACATCACATAAATCTGAGAACTATAATCAAGTTCATCTTGGTGTTTGTTTGTAATACTTAGTTATCATGAAATTTTCTTAAAAACATCACTAAGGGTGGTTTGGGAGATGTTCTGAAAAGGAAGCAGTCCTTTTGCCAGTTAAAAATCATAGGTATGGGCTTCCCTGGTGGCGCAGTGGTTGAGAGTCTGCCTGCCGATGCAGGAGACACGGGTTCGTGCCCCGGTCCGGGAAGATCCCACATGCCACGGAGCGGCTGGGTCCATGAGCCATGGCCGCTGAGCCTGTGCGTCTGGAGCCTGTGCTCCGCAACGGGAGAGGCCACAACAGTGAGAGGCCCACATACTGCAAAAAAAAAATTAAAAAAATAAAATAAAATAAACACCTTATGTTTAAAAAAAAAAAAAAAAAATCATAGGTAGGGCTTCCCTGGTGGCGCAGTGGTTGAGAGTCCGCCTGCCGATGCAGAGAACGAGGGTTCGTGCCCCGGTCCAGGAATATCCCATATGCCGCGGAGCGGCTGGGCCCGTGAGCCATGGCCGCTGAGCCTGCGCGTCCGGAGCCTGTGCTCCGCAACGGGAGAGGCCACAACAGTGAGAGGCCCACGTACCACAAAAAAAAAAAATCATAGGTAAATACAGCTTCCACACAAATAGCAAATTGTCCCAAGCTCACAGTATAGTCTCTTTCATCTTTGACAGGGTCATAATAATATACGAGACCCGATATATACAATGGTCTACATCTAGATTGTTTCATGCTGGACAAAGCTCAAATTTCTACTGAAATTATACTCTTGAAAGCATTATATAATATAAATGTTAAATACCATTATTTTAAAACCTATGTCAGACTGAGTGAGTTCTTTCAATAAACAGAGAATAGACCTTCACTTGTTCAATTCTATTCATTCATTCATCAACCCTGGAGATTAAAAACAAAATATAACTTGTTCCTGCCCTCACAGAAACCACTGTCTAGCATGACGGACAGACATTAATGTAAGTATAAATTCTACAATGAAGCAGAGTACAGAGCACAACAGCATATATATCAGGGGGACCCAACACAGTCAGTGGAATCTGGGAATGTTTCTCTGAGAAAGGCAAGTCTCTGAGTAAGTAAGAAGTAAGCTAAGAACTAAAGATGTTCTATGACAGACACTACCTCCATTACAGGGGACTGGGAGCTCTTAAGAGTGAGGGGAGCTTTTTTCGTCTTGGCCGCCGACATGCCATCCAGACTAAGGAAGACCCGGAAACTTAGGGGCCACGTGAGCCACGGCCATGGCCTCATCGGCAAACACCGGAAGCACCCGGGAGGCCACGGTAATGCTGGTGGCATGCATCACCACAGGATCAACTTTGATAAACATCACCCAGGATACTTTGGGAAAGCTGGTATGAGGCATTACCACTTAAAGAGGAACCAGAGCTTCTGCCCAACTGTCAACCTTGATAAATTGTGGACCTTGGTCAGTGAGCAGACACGGGTAAATGCTGCCAAGAACAAGACTGGAGCTGCTCCTATCATTGACGTGGTGCGATCGGGTTACTACAAAGTTCTGGGGAAGGGAAAGCTCCCAAAGCAGCCTGCCATCGTGAAGGCCAAATTCTTCAGCAGAAGAGCTGAGGAGAAGATTAAGGGTGTCGGTGGGGCTTGTGTCCTGGTAGCTTGAAGCCACATGGTGGGAGATTCATTAAATGATAACAAGTGCTTTTCAAAAAAAAAAAAAAAAGAGTGAGGGGAAATACTGCAGGCTGCAACCACTATGGAGGTATATTAGATATACATACACAGTTTCAAACAACTTAAATATGCCAAGAAGCAGAAAAATCTTAAGGGCATAGTATTTTTTGAGATACTCAACTGAAAAACCGCATTTTTTTTTACAGCAAATATAATGAAAACCAAATTAAACAAAATGAAATTTCAAAAATTATATAGCTATGTAAGGAATATGATCAATAGCTACAAAGCAAAGGTTAATTTTTAGTTTTCTGCTTGTTTTAAACTCTTTTTTCCTCAAATGAGTCATGCATGATCACTATAGAAAAATTAAAATACACAGACTACAATTTTTTTTTAACTTTATCATAATCCCACCACTAGAGGTAACCACTGGTAACATTTAGGTATATAAACCCCGAAATGTTTTATCTATATAATGTTTATTTGTGCATGTGCGCACGTGCACACACACACAGAAAAAGACTAGAAGGAGATAGAATCAAAATGTTCACAGTGCTTGGTCTGTTTTGTGAATGGTGATATTATGGTGATTTTCTGCCTTTTTCTATATTTTGCAAATTTTCACAATAAGCAAGTATCTTCATTATAAACAGAAGGGATTCCCCTCCCCCAAAGAAATCCAATGTAATAAAACATTTTGAATACATGATATATGGGATTATGTAGATATTAACAGAAAATACAATGGAAAGAAAATTTTAAAATAGTATAAGTAAAAAACATACAATACCACTTTTGTGGTTTAAAAAAACCTAAATATTACTTTTAAATAACACAAAATTTCTAAGCATTGTATTTTTTTAAAGACAGGTAACATTCTCAAATCCTCTACTGACTAAATTCTAATCAAACTCCAGCAAAATTATAGTAATACTTTAATTTGACTGTCACCTCATGGCAGGATTTTTGGCCATCATAGAACTTTGAGCAACAAAACCAAAATACAATGCTTAAATATTTCAAGATAATATGCTCACCACTCATTGTGTCTCGACTATCCTCTCAAAAATTAGAGAAAACAGACTGAGGTGAGTTCTTAGAAAGAGGTGGTAGTGTGAGGCTCTGACCTGGTCCGACTGCATGCAGCTCTCTGTAGCTCCTGGATCAACTGGCCAGTACTTTCTGGCTCTCTACTGGCCGCCTGCAGCAAAGCTCTCCTAAACGTGTGCCGGCATTTCTTTTGACGGGATTCTGCCCGCTCCAGGCGGCAGAGGTGCTTATATTTCTGCTGAAAGTAAGTGCAAAGTTGGGTCACCCTGGAGCTCCTACTCTCTGTATCATCATCATCCGACCTAGAGAGTGCAGGGAGAGAAGCAGAAAACTTGATTACACGTTAGGCTCATTTGAAAAAGGGGAAAAGCCGATGAGGAAGGGGCGGGGGGGCTGGATGCACAGGGCTGAAACTTGTGGCATGTGAGCACACGTTTAACAAAATTAGAGGAAGAGAATTTCAGTAGAGCAGCTGAAAATAAGTACAGTGTTTTAACAGTAAGTGAGCAGTAGAGACAATCCAGTGCTCTAAGAAGCTTAACCTTCTTAGCTTGTCATAATTAGACACTCAACACATCAGTGTCTTCCAAATTTTAAGTGGCTAGGGATTTTGGGGAGGAAAAAAATTTCTTTACCTCTACTTACTAAAAAGTATGAGTAAATGACACGACGGTTATGAGGAAACACTCAGCATAATTTCATAAACAATAGGTCATACCAGAGATAGAGCAGTGAATTCCAGTGGAGCAATGAATACTATCTAAGAGCTGCTCTTTCAGATGTACTGGTTGTTAACTACCCTTTTTTTGCTAAGCACTTAAAAGAATTTTGATTATAGGGATCACAATCATTCTACAGTATTTTTTTAAACTACAGGAGATATGCTAAACAACATTTCATATAACAGGGAATTACACAGAGGCTTTTCTATCATTATGCTAATGTTGATTGACTGGTGGCCCCTGCTGGAGCACTACACTGAAAAGGATGCTGAGGGCACATTTAGGCTCAACAAGAAAGAGAGCTGTGGTTAGTTAGCAATGTCTACCACCAGGGAGGTTAAAAAGGTCACCTTTCTATAGAATAAATGTGATCTCATTATTTTTTACTGTTAGGAATAATGCACACAAGACTTGAAAACTGACCTGTGTTATTTTACCTTCCTTCTCTTATATCATAACATAAACAAACAGCACACATATGACACTACAGACGATATATTTATTATCTTACTAATATTCTTTTTTTTTTTTTTTTTTTTGTGGTACGCGGGCCTCTCACCATTGTGGTCCCTCCCGTTGCGGAGCACAGGATCCGGACGCGCAGGCTCAGCGGCCATGGCTCACAGGCCCAGCTGCTCCGCGGCATGTGGGATCTTCCCAGACCGGGGCACGAACCCGTGTCCCCTGCATCGGCTAGCGGACTCCCAACCACTGCGCCACCAGGGAAGCCCTCTTACTAATATTCTGTAAATCCTTTCTTGGTTTCTCTTCTTGAGTGGTATTACCTGTTTTTTCTTCAGAATAGCCCATCACAGGCTACTCTGTAAACTTCTGTTTAGTATATGTCTTAAGAGTCATGTGCTCTTCAGTATAGTTTCTACTACAGATACACCAATTGAAGGATCTCACTTCAACCTTTTCACCTATTAGACATTCAACATTTACTCTATGTCTATCATGCTTTGTGAAAAAGCTAGGAGCTTTTAAAAATTTCAGTTTCCCAAGACCTACCCTAGATATACTGAACCAGAATTTCCATGGGATGGGACACACGAATCTCTATTTTTTTTTTTTTTTTTTTTTGCGGTACACGGGCCCCTCACTGTTGTGGCCTCTCCCGTTGCGGAGCATAGGCTCCGGACACGCAGGCTCAGCAGCCATGGCCCATGGGCCCAGCCGCTCCGCGGCATGTGGGATCTTCCCGGACCAGGGCACGAACCTGTGTCCCCTGCATCGGCAGGCGGACTCTCAACCACTGCGCCACCAGGGAAGCCCACGAATCTCTATTTTAATTGTTCCCCAAAGTCCCACAGCAGGTCTCCATTTGGGAATTGTAGTAGAGCCAGTACATGCTGTTAGTATCTTTAATGTGAGGTAGAGAACAAGAAACATAGGAGAAGTACAGATAAAATGCTTTTAAAGTTCCCTAGAAAGACTGCTGGATGAAAGGCTTTTTGTAGAGGAGATGACAACAGAACTGAACCTTGAAAAAAGGGTAGAATTTGAAGATGAGCAAAGAAAGGTACCTCATAAGGATAAAGCAATATAAGCCAAGATACAGAGATGGACAGGATGGGGAACAGCAAGGACTGAGTAGCTTGGTTTGGCTAAGGCGTGGGGAATGCAGGGGAGTGCTGGTAGGTTAGGTAGACTTTCTAAAGCTAAAGGCCAGACTAAAGAGTTCAACCTTTGTTCCACAGGCAATGAAGAACCTTGTAGATTATTAGAAAATAGCTAACAATAACAGAGCTATGCATGAGAAAGATTACACTGTCAGCAGATAGAAATGGAGGAAGAGACAGAAGAGAACAGTGAGGAAATTATGATAAAACTCCAGGTAAGAAATAACAAGGACCCTACACCAGGGGGGCAGCAGCAGGACTGGAGAATATGAGAGGTAATCTGCATGTATAAGAGACTCTGGGGACTTCCCTGGTGGTCCGGTGGTTAAGAATCTGCCTTCCAATGCAAGGGACGCGGGTTCGACCCCTGGTCGGGGAACTAAGATCTCAGATGCTGTGGGGCAACTAAGCACATGCGCCACAGCTACTGAGCCAGCGTATTCTGGACCCCGCATGTTCCGGACCCCGCACAGTGTAACTAGAGAAGCCCACGTGCTACAACAAAAGATCCCATGTGCCACAACTAAGATCCCGTGTGCCACAATGAAGACCCGAAGTAACCAAATAACTGAAAAAAGAAAAAAGAGAGAGACAGACTTTGTCAACTGGGCAAGGAAGATGGAAGGGACAATAATCACCCAGCTGTTTCCATTGGCAAAGAGCAGGAAACAGGAGCAAGAGCAGATTTGGGGTAGGAAATAAATTCCATTTTAGACCTAGGTAATTTAAAGTACAGATGAGGGGCTTCCCTGGTGGCGCAGAGGTTAAGAATCCGCCTGCCAATGCAGGGGACATGGGTTCAAGCCCTGGTCTGGGAAGATCCCACATGCCATGGAGCAGCTAAGCCCGTGCACCACAACTACTGAGCCTGCGCTCTAGAGCCCGCAAGCCACAACTACTGAGCCCACGTGCCACAACTACTTAGCTCGCACGCCTAGAGCCCGTGCTCCACAACAAGAGAAGCCAACGCAATGAGAAACCCGTGCACCGCAACGAAGAGTAGCTCCCACTTGCTGCAACTAGAGAAAGCCTGGGCAGAGCAACAAAGACCCAACGCAGCCATAAATAAATAAATAAATTTATATTTTTTTTAAAGTACAGATGAGGCAACATAGGGAGTGGTGGAAAAACAGTTGGAAATTATAAACTTGGGCACGTTTAGAGAAGAGATACAGATTTCGGAGTCAACGGCTAACAACTGGGAGTGACTAAAAGTAAAAGGCCACAGAGATAATAGAAAGAACACAACACATAAGGGCCATTATCACAAAAGAATTTGGTAACTGGGTATGAAGGATAAGAAAGTCAATAGTGACTTTGAATCTGTATAACTAAGAGAATGGAAGTGCCATAACAGAAAGATGAAAGAAAAGAAACAGTAAGTCTTAAAGGGAAAATAAAGCTAGGGTGGAAAAGTCAACTGCCAACATTGTTATTTAAAAAGACTCTTATTACTGCAGAGAAAATGCAGATGAGTGTTTCTCAAGTTAACCATGGAAAGATTCACCTGGATGTTGCACATTACATCATGATAAAAGTTTTCAAAGCTTATTCATAACTTCCAAAATTATCTTGCTGTGGTCCAGTAACAAGCAGTTTGCAGACTAGCACAGATCCACAGACCATCCTTGGCACTGTCCTAAACTAGAAAATCTTCAAGATGCCTCCCACTTCTAAGATGCTAGACATAAATATTTCAAATCTGGTTGCTGAGGAAGAGTAGCAAATTAGGAAGAGAAAGGCCAGCTCCCATAATATACCAGCAGTGACAAGGGCTGGTACCTACAGCATTTCTCGATATGTGTTAAGTTTCCTTCTTTCTTTAACTTTTCTCATCTGGGTGAAATGGAGACATAGCTGGCTCACCTAACTCCCATGGTCAAGAGAAAGAAATGATACATGTGAAATCACAATATAAGTACAGGTATTATTATTAAGATGCTACTAATAGCTCCAAATAAATACAGAGCAGTAAATTCCAAACCTGATTTCGTAAAACTTCAGGCTTGTCTGTAATCTCAAGGCATGACATGAAATTTTCCAAATAAAAGTCCCTTTATTTTACTTTATTAAAACAACAAAAGAGCGAAAACTTCCCACGAAGAAAAGATTCATGACCAGATGGCTTCACTGGTGACTTATACAAAATGTTTAAAGAATTAGGGGACTTCCCTGGTGGTCCAGTGGTTAAGACTCTGAGCTTCCAATGCAGGGGCCATGGATTCAATCCCTGGTCGGGGAGCTAAGATCCCGCATGCCACGCATATAAATAAATAAATATTAAGAAAAGAAGGCATAGTCAGAGCTGAGGAAAAAAAATAAGGCATAGACAGTTACACCTCAATAAAAAATAAATTTTTTAAGTGACAGCAAAATAAAAACTTTTTCAGACTTTCAAAAGCTGAAAGAATTTATCACTGGAACACCTGCACTACAAGATATATTAAAGGAAACCTCTCATACAGAAGAAAATGACATCAGATGGCAATCTGGAACTACTCAAAGAATAAAGAGCTCTCTAGATATTGTAAAAACGTGGGGGATTATAACATGGGTAGAAGTAAAATGTATGACAACTATAGCACAAAGGATGGGAAAGGAGAAATAGAAGTACACTGTCATATGGTTCTTATACATGAAGTGGTATAACACTTAAAGATACACTAAGGCAATTAAGTATGTATACTGTAAACCCTAAAACAACCACTATAAAAATAAAACAGAGGAATGCAGCTAATAAGCCTGTATACTGTAAACCCTAAAGCAACCACTATAAAAATAAAACAGAGGAATGCAGCTAATAAGCCAAGAAAGGAGATAAAATGAAATCATAAAAAATAATCAAAAAAGAAAAACAGGGGGAAAAAGACAAGAACAAATAGGACAAATAGAAAACAAACAAAAGATGTTAGACTTAAATCCAATAATATCAATAATCACATTAGCGCTTCCCTGGTGGCGCAGTGGTTGAGAGTCCGCCTGCCGCTGCAGGGGACATGGGTTCATGCCCCGGTCCGGGAAGATCCCACATGCCGCGCAGCGGCTGGGCCCGCGAGCCATGGCCGCTGAGCCTGCGCGTCCGGAGCCTGTGCTCTGCAACGGGAGAGGCCACAGCAGTGAGAGGCCCGCGTACCAAAAAAAAAAAAAAAAAAATCACATTAAATTTAAATGGTCTAAATACCCCAAATAAAAAGTAGAGATTGTCAGAGTACATAAAAAAGCAAGACCTAACTATATGCGGCCAACAAGAAACCCACTTCAAATATAAAGACTAAAATAGGTTAAAAGTAAAAGGACTGAAAAAGATACCAAGTTAGCAGTAACCAAAAGAAAGCTGGAGTGGCTATACTAACATCACATAAGGTAAGATCTCAGAGCAAACACTATGACTGGGATAAAGAGCATCATTTTATAAAAATAAAAGGATCGGGCTTCCCTGGTGGCGCAGTGGTTGAGAGTCCGCCTGCCGATGCAGGGGACACGGGTTCGTGCCCCTATCCCGGAAGATCCCACATGCCGCGCAGCGGCTGGGCCCGCGAGCCATGGCCGCGGAGCCTGTGTGTCCGGAGCCTGTGCTCCGCAACGGGAGAGGCCACAGCAGTGAGAGGCCCGCGTACAGCAAAAAAAATAAAAAATAAAAAAATAAAAGGATCACTTCATCAAGAGAACAGAACAAGCTTGAATGTTTATGTATCAAATAACAGAACTACAAAATGTGTGAAGGAAAAAGTGAAAGAGCTCATACAAATCAATAGCAAAAAGGCAAAAAATCCAATTTTGCCAAAGAAGATATACAGATGGCTAATAGGTATATAAAAAGATGCTCACCATAGTTAATCATCATTAGAATGCAAATCAAAACCACAGTAAGATATCACCTCACACCTGTTGGAATGGCTACTACCAAAAAGAAATAAGTGTTGGTGAGGATGTGGAGAAAAGGGAATCCTTGTACACTGTTGGTGGGAATGTAAATTGGAGCAGTCACAATGGGAAACAGTATGGAGGGTCCTCAAAAAATTAAAAATAGAACAGAATTACCATATGATCCAGCAATCTCACTTCTGGGTAAACATAACCAAAGGAAATGAAATCACTGTCTCAAAGAGATATCAGCACCCCCAGGTTCACTGCATCATTATTCACAATAGCTAAGATGTGGAAGCAGCATAAGTGCCCACACACAGGTGAATGGATAAAGAAATTGTATGATATGTATAGAATGGAATATTATTCAGCCATTAAAAAAATGAAATGTTGCCATTCATGACATCATGGATGGACATCAGGGCATTATGCTAAATGAAATAAGTCAGAAATAGAAACAAATACCATATGTTCTTTCTTATATGTGGAATCTTTAACAAAACAAAACAGGGACTTCCCTGGTGGTCCAGTGGGTAAGACTCTGCGCTCCCAATGCAGGGGGCCCAGGTTCGATCCCTGGTCGGGGAATTAGATCCCGCATTCATGGTGCAACTAAGAAGCCCGCATGCTATAACTAAGATCCTGCATGCCAAAACTAAGACCCAGTGCAGCCAAAATAAACAAACAAAACAAAACAAACAAAAACCCCCATCAAGCTCATAGATACAGAGACTTAATTGGTGGTTGCCAGAGACAGGGGTAATGAGTAAGAATAATAGGTGAACTGTGTTTTGGGGGATTTTGTTTTATTTGTTTTTTAGTTTCAATAAATTTTTTAAAATTTATTTATTTTAATTTATTTATTTTTGGCTGCATTGGGTCTTCATTGCTGTGCACGGGCTTCCTCTAGTTGTGGAGAACGGAGGCTACTCATCGTTGCAGTGCACAGGCTTCTCATTGAGGTGGCTTCTCTTGTTACGGAGCACAGGCTCTAGGTGCACGGGCTTCAGTGGTTGTGGCACACAGGCTCAGTAGTTGTGGCTCACGGGCTCTAGAGCGCAGGCTCAGTAGTTGTGGCACATGGGCTTAGTTGCTCTGTGGCATATGGGATCTTCCCAGACCAGGGCTTGAACCCATGTCCCCTGCATTGGCAGGCAGATTCTTAACCACTGCACCACCAGGGAAGCCTAGTTTCAATAAACTGAATAATAAAAAAGATCCTGCTTAGTCTCTCATAGTAGAAATAAGACAGCAAAAGAAACTTTGTGAACAATGATACCAAGAGTCTTATTCAGGGGCTGATGGTCGTCCTGCTCTCCATCAACATTGCCTCACCCCATCTTCCACACCCAAGCATACATATGTTGTTTTTATTGGCTACAAAGCAAATGCGATAACATTAAGGGATAGTTTAAAAATAAAGAATGTAATTTTCAAAAAAAAAAAAAGTGAGAGAACTAAAAGGAGAAATAATCAAATCCACAAATAGAGACTTCAACACCCCTTTCCAGTAACTGACAGAACAAAATGAAAGAAAATCACCAAAGATGAAAAGAAAGAAAATTAAAGAAGACCTGAACATCACTATCAACCAATTTGACTTCATTGACATTTACAGAACACTGTAATCTAAATGTGGTCTCTGAACACAGTATAATTAAATTAGAAACCAATTCCTGATAAATCCCCAAATATGTGGAAACTAAATATCACTTCTAAATAACCCATAGATCAAAGAAGACATCAAAAGGGGTATTAGAGGGAATTCTCCGGTGGTCCAGTGGTTAGGACTCTACTCTCTCACTGCCAAGGGCCTGGGTTCAATCCCTATTCAGGGAACTAAGATCCCACAAGCCACGCAGCGTGGCCAAAACAGAAAAAGGCGGTGGGGGGGGTGGTAATTAGAAAATATTATGAATTGAATAAAAATGAAAACATGTCGTATCAAAATTTGTGGGATGCAGCTAAAACCAGCATTTAGAGGGAAATGTATAGCACCAAGCATCTATGTTAGAAAAAAAGAGGGACTTCCCTGGTGATGCAGTGGTTAAGAATCTGCCTGCCAATGCAGGGGACGTGGGTTCGATCCCCGGTCTAGGAAGATCCCACATGCTGTGGAGTAACTAAGCCCAAGAGCCACAACTGAGCCTATGTGCCGCAACTACTGAAGCCCACGCACTGCAACTACTGAAGTCCATGCGCCCAGAGCCCATGTTCCGCAACAAGAGAAGCTACTATAATGAGAAGTCCACGCACCACAACTAAGAGTAGCCCCCACTCGCCACAACTAGAGAAAACCCTCACACAGCAACCAAGACCCAACGCAGCCAAAAATAAAATTAAAATTAAAAAAAAGAAAACAAGAAATATCTCAGATTTAACTGATTTAAGCTATTACCTTAAAGACATCAAAAAAATTAAAGCCAAACAAAAGAAAACAAAGAGCAGAAAGCAATGAAATAAAAAAAAAGAAATTAAAAAAAAATCAATGAAACCAAAAGCTTTCTTCAAAAAGATTAAAATCTATTTGAAGCTATTTTTTTATATTTATTAATTTATTTTTTGGCTGTGTTGGGTCTTTGTTGCTGTGCGTGGGTTTTCTCTAGCTGTGGCGAGTGGGGGCTACTCTTCATTGCTGTGCGCGGGCTTCTCATTGCTGTGGCTTCTCTTGTTGCGGAGCACAGGCTCTAGGCACTCGGCTTCAATAGTTGTGGCTCAGCGGGCTCTAGAGCACAGGCTCAGTAGTTATGGTGCACGGGCTTAGTTACTCCGTGGCATGTGGGATATTCACAGACCAGGGTTTGAACCCATGTCCCCTGCATTGGCAGGCGGATTCTTAACCACTGCGCCACCAGGGAAATCCCTATTTGAAGCTATTTTAATTAAAACTTTGAAGTTATTTGCACAAGGACAAACAGGCCAATGGAAGAGATTAGAAAATGCACAGAAAGACACATATAAGTCAAGGCTTCCAATGCAATGAAAAATAAGTGTTCAATAAATAGTGTTGCTTAAATAGAGAAGCCATATGGAAAAAAAAAATCCTTGGCCCTAACTCACATCATATATAAAATATACAAAAATAAATTCCAGAAAGATTGTCAGTGAAACAATAAAGCTTCTAGAAGATAACATGAGAAAATAGCTTCATGATCCTGGGGTAAGCAGTGATTTCTTAAACAGGTCACAAATTAACCATAAAGGAAAAAACTAATAAACTGTACCCATTGAAATTAAGAACTTTATTCTATCAAAGACATCATTAGTAATGTGAAAAGGGAAGCAGTTACTGGCAGTACTTACTGTTCCTTAATACTACATTTAAGATACCAACTTATTTCTGCTACTGAGAGACCTAAGTAAAATCCTGAGAGCTCCACTTTGGCATATGCATCTACAACTAAACTAAGTAACCAAGGAACCTCTGCCAAAACAAGGCCAAATTTTATCCCAGCGGCCATGGCTCACGGGCCTAGCCGCTCCGCGGCATGTGGGATCCTCGCAGACCGGGGCACGAACCCGTGTCCCCTGCATCGGCAGGCAGAATCTCAACCACTGAGCCACCAGGGAAGCCCCCCAAATTTATTTAAGTACAATTTTGATTTAGGAAGAAAGCTCATGAAAAGGTTCTTCGGGGGGAATGTAGCGATCAGGCCACTGTGCCTTTTTTTCCCCAAAAACAATGAACTCACTGAGCAATTTCAAATGGCAAAACCTTGAGAAATTTCACATGGCAAAAACTTCTTGAAGATATAATGGACAGGCTAGGTAGGGCCAATTTTCTACAGCTCTCCATTTTCTATTACACTGAAGCACAACAAGAAGCTGGAATAAAGTAGTTCTATAGGTAGTCTAAAAAAAAAGGACAGAGGTTCCTGGCAGATGCAGATGTGCAGTTGCAGGCATAGAAGGGATGGTAAACCAACGCAATCCCAGTTTCACCCAAGGAGAAGAATGTAGTGCCCCATGCCTGAAGCATAATACTAGTTCAACAAGAATACGCTGAACAAGTGAATAAACAAATGAGTGAAGAGGAAAAGATTAAAGGGACAGCTGGGCAGGAAGTAAGGAAAATTGCTTGTAAAAAGGAGAAATATATACTGAAGGAAAAGAAGAACCAGGAAAGCAGAGTATCATGGTAAGTCAAAGAAGAAGCAAGTTAGCCAAACTGGTCAAGAAAGTAAAATGCTACAGAGATGAAGACAAAGATGATGGTCACAAGTCTATAACAGCAAAAGAAATATTCTGAGAACTGCACTAGAAGGCAGAAATGGAATATACATTGCTCCTAATCAAGGGCAAATACTCCCAATATCAATGTTCAGGTAATTTTCAGAATTAAAATAGGATTCTTACCTATCATTTATCATTTCCCATGAACCAGGTATTGTGCCGAGCATTTATTTATGTTACCTATTTATAGCATTTGGAAAATTAACCCAAAATATCCCAAGTCAAGCTAAGCTGATTTGAATATCAACCTTAGGAAGCACGGTTGATATTATCTATAATTTAGAAAGCTTAAGCTCAATTGTACTTCTATCTGAAAACAAGAAATGCTAATGGTGAGGAAACAGTCTTAAATGACATATAAAATGGAATCTCAGAGAGAGAAAAAATATATATACCATTTTCCAATACTAACTAGGAGACAGGGGAGACAGGGACAACTATACGGGATATAAAGCCCAAGAGTGGAAATGGAGGTATCAGGCTGTTATAGCTTAATGACACTGACCATTAATAAATCCAGCTAACTCTCCTTGCTCTAATTCCATGCCCAAATAAGCTTCTGACTATAATTTGCTTCCCATATAGTTTTGCTTAGTGAACATCTGTACCACTTAATGATGATACTTCCTACTAAAAACTGTCATTTTGGCTTATACATTAGCCTCTAGTGAATCAGCTCCCTAAGCCTAATCATTTCTGGGTGTACTAACAAATCACATTTTTAAGCCTACAAATTCAGCAGCCGGACCTTAGAATGTATATGCATACTATGATACTGTGAAATTCTAGGGGTCGGCCTGGGTGCAGATAGTCTCCCCTCTGTCTTGCTAACACCTATTCAAACCACAGTACTTAAACGAAAATAATAATTAGCTGAGTCTGTGAGTCATCTTTCAGCCCCACAGAGAAGGATCTACCTCAGTCCTGTCACACCGCACCAAGTATACCTATGATGTTGAGGCAATCCCCTGAAAGAGAACTAGTCTTCTTCTTACCACCGAAGGGGCTGGGCATTAACCTACAGCTTTCTGATAAGGTAGATATCGAGAACCTCTAACGAGATTATTTCAAAAAAATATTTTAACACAGAAATATTCAGCGCATTAGAAATATCAGAGAATGGATAGGGATTTCCCTGGTGGCACAGTGGTTAAGAGTCCGCCTGCCAATGCAGGGGACACAGGTTCGAGCCCTGGTCTGGGAAGATCCCACATGCCGTGGAGGAACTAAGCCCGTGCGCCAGAAATACTGAGCCTGTGCTCTAGAGCCCACGAGCCACAACTACTGAAGCCCTCACGCCACAACTACTGAAGCCCGTGCTCTGCAACAAGAGCCACCGCAATGAGAAGCCCACGCACCGCAAAGAAGAGTAGCCCTCAATCGCCACAACTAGAGAAAGTCCACACACAGCAAAGAAGACCCAACGCAGCCATAAATAAATAAATTTATCTTAAAAAATAAAATGAAATTAGCATATATAGGAAAAATCAATCTACTACAGTGGAAATTTAAGAATAAAAAGAAAAAGGAAGACTCACATGTGTCTTTCATATCTGAGGGTCTCTCGGATGGACCAGGCAACCTGGTATGGCGAGGCCTGCTCTGAGTCCTCCAGTTCTTCTCCACTCTCTTCAGACCAGTCCAACCCTAGGACGGAGGAGGGGATGTTGCAAGTTAGAAAAAATTAACATTTATTTAAAATTTAGATAAAAAGCTACCTGAAATACATAACCCGACACCTATAGCAAGTACTATCATAGTGTGAATAAATCCCTCCTGATGAGTTTCAGCCCTGTTCTGGCAAAGGTATTAATAATGAATGTATGACATGCACTCGCATTTAAAATAATGACAGTACAACAAAAAGGCTATATTCCATGGATGAACTTCTTTCGTCAGATGCTTCACAAATGGAGTAGAAACAACACAAAGCAAAGAGAGAGTTCAAGTCAAAAAAAGGGGTAGAATTTCTTCAGTATCAAAACGTTATACACTAAAATAATGTCGAAAAACATAAAACATATTCAAGACGACAGGAAAAGAAGCCTAATGCATGTTCAGGCAAGAAAAATCAAAAGGTGCCAGTGGACTCATGCTATACATCAACAAAGAAGGGGCCTAGAATATATTGTGAAAGGCAGGCACACTCCATCTCCTTTTCCCAACAACATCTCTGGAGGAAAGGACACCATCCACTGGGCAGGGCCATTCCCAGGCTCTTGCCCCCTACCGGAAGAGGGAAGGGCAGGATGGCAATGTTCTATTTCTAGTATCACTTGGGGTTTCTTTCAGTTCTTTTAAACAAGAGCTGTCACATTTTGAGCTCCATTTGGAAAACAAGGTTAGAGGGAAAAGTAGAGAAATACAGTAAAATAATGCTTATTTATTTTGTTAAATCCTATTATTTTTAATGACTGGATAATTGTTAGCTTCCAACATACAGGTTTTGCCTTTTTTTTTTTCTTTTTTCTTTTTTTTTTTTTTTGGCCACACAGCAGAGTATGCGTGATCCCAGTTCCCCGACTAGGGATCGAACCTGTGCCCCCTGCAGTGGAAGCACAGCATCTTAACCAACTGACCGCTAGGGAAGTCCCAAAGGTTTTGTCTTTTTAATTTTGTATCTTGAAGAAGTCTTAAATACTGATGTTGCATAGCCTAAAATACAACAGTGTGTGGACTACATAACCTTAATAAACTCATACCACTATGAAACTTTAATTAGATACCTTGATGACTAGTATTCTATGTCTTCCTTCTTGAGACCCTCAAAAAATCAAAAGACCATCTTCATTAGGCACAGTTAGTTAAAAAGGACCTCACAGATTTCTTCCATAATTTAAATGAGTTTACATGTGCCAAATTGGGAAATTAAGAAAAGGTTAATTGAAATGCAAATTATAAATGCTTAAAATTAAATATTGCCATTGGCATAAAGTAATGCCAAATCTAGTTCCAAGATGACTATTCAAAATGTCAGGTCATCTTAAAAAGTAAGTTACTTTCTGTAACTAAAATAATTAGTAGTTTGTTAAAGAGTAAATCAAAAAAATAAAAAACAAGTAAGTGACCCCATCATCACCTTCAGGATGTTGAAAGGTGAGATCTTTCAAACAGAAAGTGACACTCAAGGCACCTTTAAAAATTGGAACATGAGGGCTTCCCTGGTGGCGCAGTGGTTGAGAGTCCGCCTGCCGATGCAGGGAACATGGGTTCGTGCCCCGGTCCGGGAGGATCCCACATGCCGCGGAGTGGCTCGGCCTGTGAGCCATGGCCACTGAGCCTGCACATCCGGAGCCTGTGCTCCGTAACGGGAGAGGCCACAACAGTGAGAGGCCCGTGTACCGCAAAAAAAAAAAAATTAGAACATGAGTTGTTATCTTTTATATTATCTGTAGAAGTCATAATAATGTCTACTAAGATACCCATGCTTTCTCTGAAAAAGTCAAGATCTAAGTCATAAGAAGTAAGATGGAAGTGTTTCTCCTGTTGTAAAATTAACTGTCCAATAAAGCAAACCTTTGATCTTGGCTTCATTATCACTAGTTTCAACGTAACTAATTGAGATAACCAGCCCAAACAGGACTGTAGAAGCCAATTAAATACTGCGTTTTTCTTTAAGTATTCTTTGCTGACATGAATGCAGAGTACACTTGGTTATAATAGTGCACTGTAATTTCTGGTTTCTCCAAAATAAACTGTTTTAAAAATTTGGGTCCCTCATATGCTTGAATTTTTAAAAAATAAAAAGACAATACTTTTCTATGAGTTTTAGTTCTGTTCAAAATGACTGAAAGTCAGCCCTCAACAAAACATAAAATTTCATAGTTTCAAAAGCTAAAATATTATCAGCATCTAGAAATAAACAGAAATATAAATAAAAATTTAGCAGATGATATGGGTAAAAGGTAGAAAAAAGGCAAACATTTGGAAAGAAAAGTTAGATCTCTGCCTCAAAACTAATGCCTAATGAGTTCCAAACAGATGACTAAAATAATAAAAGGGCTAAAAGAAAATATAAGTGAACATATTTATATACTCTTGGAATGAAGAGAGCCTAAACAAGAGGAGAAAGAAAACCTGATTCAAAAGGAAGAAATCTTTAAAAAGAGAGAGAGAATACATAAAAAAATGTAAACTCTAAATTCCAAAACCTTTATAATAGATACTAAAAGCAAGTAACAAATGGGAGTGAGGAGAGGTTTTGCAACAAACATTAAATATGTATAAAAAGCTCTTACACCTATCAATACGAAAGAGGAATGCTTAAATAAAAATGGATGAAAAAACTGACAAGATAAAATAGGAAATACATATGTCCAAAAAAAGCAGTATGAACCAATATTCAAAACTACATTACTAATCTAAAAGATCAGTCCTTACTCAAAGTATGGCTCACAGATCCCCAGGGGTCCCTGAAACCCTTTTTAGGGAGATGTTTAGGTCAACACCATCTTCAAAACAATACTAAAATGTTATTTGCCTTTTCTACCGTGTTGACATTTGCACTGATGGTAAAAACAACAAAAAAAACCCATGGTGGGTGAAACTGCTGATGCCTTAGTGTGAATCAAGGCAGGGGCATAAAACTGTACTAGTTGTCAATATATATTCCATACCATGACTTGCAATTAAATGAAAACAAGTATACAAAAAACAATTTAAGACCATCCTTGATAAAGCACTCATTTATTAAAGACTGTTTATTTGATTAAATCTTGATTCTTGTGTATATGTCTTTATGATGCTTTTTGTGATAAAATGTGAGGTATATATAAAGCACCTCTACTGCATCCGAAGAAAGTACAGCAGCTGTCTTTAGAAAAAGCACTTTGTAGGACTCTTAGTTGTGACCTGAACTAGCTGCTTTTCCCTCACTCAACACCAATTTTATTTGAAAGAGTGACTGACAGACAAACTATTGGCTATCTGGCAGTCATTTTTTCTAAAATGAACACAGTGAAACCATCACCCCAAGGAAAACAATAAACAGTATTTATTGCCAATGGTAACATTCAAATGTTCACTTGAAAGCTCAGTTTTGGGGGAAAACTTGAATTTATCACTGACAGTATGACAAATACCTAAGAGTTGGACTTCTCCGAAAAGACTGGTGTTAATATTAATGAAAGCAATCTAAAATTTTTGTATAATGAAATGTGTCAACATTTGGGATATCTGTGTAACTCAGTAGAGCAGTATCTTCCAAATGACCAACACACGATGTTACAACATCACGCATGGGTAAAATATTCATTCAAAAATCAATGGAGGGCTTCCCTGGTGGTGCAGTGGTCGAGAGTCCGCCTGCCGATGCAGGGGACACGGGTTCGTGCCCCGGTCCGGGAAGATCCCACATGCCGCGGAGTGGCTGGGCCCGTGAGCCATGGCCGCTGAGCCTGCGCGTCCGGAGCCTGTGCTCCGCAACGGGAGAGGCCACAACAAGTGAGAGGCCCGCGTACCGCCAAAAAAAAAAAAAAAAAAAAAAAAAAAAAATCAATGGATTTTAATGTAACAGTATGCAAAGTTCCTAGATATGGTTTCATATTCCACGTTGAAACTAATTTTTAAGAAACTACCACTTGTCAAGTTTTGGTGTAGAACCAATTATAAACATCTACAATTATTTGGAAAAAACTATTAAAATATCCCTCCCTTTTCCAGCTACAAATGTGTAAGGCCATATTTTTATCTCCTAACCAGAAAAAAAAAAACCCCACATATCAGGACACGTTGAATGCAGAAGCACATATCTAGCACATCAGACATTAAGATTTGCTAAACGACGTCAAACAATGCTGCTCTTGCCATTATATTTGTTTTTGTTTTGGAAAAGTTATTTTTCATAAAAAGAACATGTTAACATTCAGTAAATTTATTGTTATTTAAAAATGGATTAGTATTTTTTTTAACTTCTCAGTTTTAACTTCTAATTCAGTAAATATCAGTAAATATAACTCACATATACAAAATCTCTACCATGTCCTCGATAATTTTTTTTTTTTTTTTTTTTTTTTTGCGGTTCGCGGGCCTCTCACTGCTGTGGCCTCTCCTGTTGCGGAGCACAGGCTCCAGACGCACAGGCTCAGCGGCCATGGCTCACGGGCCCAGCTGCTCTGCAGCATGTGGGATCTTCCCGGACTGGGGCACGAACCCGAGTCCCCTGCATCGGCAGGCGGACTCTCAACCACTGAGCCACCAGGGAAGCCCTCGATAATTTTTGAGAGTGCAAATAAAGTGATTCTAAGGCCAAACACTTGAGAAACACTGATCTAAGGTATGTAAATTAAAGCAAACTTTCTATTAAATTTGCAAAGGCAAAATAATAATAATAATATCTAATATCCAGGGCTATAAAGATGTAGAGAAACTGTCATTCTCATACACTGCTGAAAGAAAAGTAAACTGACAAAATAATTTGAAGGAAAATTTGGCAATACATATCAAAAACCTTTTTAAAAAGTGCAAAAGCTTGGGATCAGCAATTCCGCTTCCAGGAATCTATTTGAAGGAAAAATTAAAGATGTGACGGCAATTATTTTACTGAGAGGGCTATATAGCTACAACACTTTACACTTTAATAAACTGGAAATGATTTAAACTCAAGAAAGAATTCAGCTGTGACAAACTGTGTATGAAAAATTACTAACGTGATAATACATTACAAAACATTTTTAAATAGGTTACAATACTGTACATACAGCAGGAACTTACTTTTATATATCTAAAAGAATATGCCAAGATATTAACAAATAGGTATTAATAAGGCTTGGGGTGTTTTAATTTATTACTTTTGCTTATCTATATTTTTAAGTTATATTATTTTTTTAATTACCAAAAGTCATACATGGTTTAATAACAAATGAAATAATATGAAGCTATAGAAGAAGAAATATCACTCCCATCTCCCAAAAACACATCCTGTCCAATTCCATCCCCCGCCATGGTAGCCAATGTTAACAGACTGATAGTGTACATCCATTCACACTTTAACTATGCTCATACCAGAGGGGCATACATCTATCCATATGATTGATCAATATATATACTGGTGTCCCTTGTTTGTTCACTTTGCTTATTTTTACAAAAATGGGACAGTATAATACCTCTTGGTATTTTTCTACTTGTTAATGTATCATGAGCACATCCAGGTAAAAGATGGAGATTTCATTCATTCTTTTTTTTTTGCGGTACACGGGCCTCTCACTGTTGTGGCCTCTCCCAGGGTGGAGCACAGGCTCCGGACGCGCAGGCTCAGCGGCCATGGCTCACGGGCCCAGCCGTTCCGCAGCATGTGGGATCTTCCCGGACCGGGGCAAGAACCCGCATCCCCTGCATCGGCAGGCGGACTCTCGACCACTGCGCCACCAGGGAAGCCCCCATTCATTCTTTTTAATAGTTGCATAATACTTCATAAAATGTATATGTACCAGAATTTACTCAATTCTGAATTTCCTATAGGTTATAAAGGTTGTTTTCAGATTTTTAATACTATAAGCAATACTGTAAGCAATGCTGTAGTGAACATCCTGGAATACATATCCTTACATTCTGATATTTTTTTTATCCATAGATAGAGTCCCAAAAGTGAGCTTGCTGGCTATACATATACTTTTAATTAGTATATATTGTTGCATTACTCACCAGCAGAGTATGAGATCCCATATCCTCATCAACAACAGATATACTTTTTGCCAATATGATGGTAACTCATTGTTACTTTAATTTGCGTTTCCTCGTCTGTTACGAGGATTGAGGTTTTCATTTGTTTATTGACCATTTATATTTCTTCTTCCTCTATTCCCATCCTTTTCCCATTTTTCTATTGCTGTCATATGTCATGCAAATAATTTTTCCTAAAGTTAGAATCACAACTCACAACACATTCAAGAATAAATTCCAAGTGAATCAAAGGCTTAAATGATCAAAAATAAAACAAAACAAACTATTAATAGAAAATACAGAATAACTGTACAAACTTGCTATCAGAGAGATTTTCTTGAGTAAGACAGAAAACTCAGAAGCAACAAAGGAAAGACAGACATTTGACTACATTAAAGCTTTATCTGTAACTTTTTGCTTTTCAATCGTGAACAGGTATTACTTTAAGAATTTTTTTTTTCAGAAAACTGTCAGCAGATATTTACAATGCAATCTTATTCCAAAGTCCTGTGATAAGACATGTGGAGAACTTCATTAGACACACAGGGACTGAGCTCAGAGGCACAAAACCAAACACAACTGCTTTTAATATTGCTACTACTACTGCTAGAAGCTATAACTGGAATTCTAAATTCCCAGCTCCTATTTCTTCTGTGTTCTGTTCACCAGTCACTGTCCTCTCCAGTAGCATATTTACTTTAAAGCGGTCTACCTAAATATGAATCTTTAATTGACCACTCTGTCCAAGTATTCTTTTACTCCTATTACATATGAGAAGGTTATGAAAATAAAACCTTGTGCAATAGGCACATTTTGTTACATTACACGCATATGATATGGTAAAATAGACGGTAACTCACCTAAATGGGGAAACAGATCAGTGTCCAGCTGATGTTTTTGGGTGCACAGTTTCACCAGTCTCTGCAGTCGACTTATACAAGAGAAGTGTGGAGAGAAGGCTGTGGCTTTCATGAGGACCCGGTCAGTCCTGGGCGGGTCCACGACGGGAGCCCTACTAGATGGCAGGAGGGGCAGAGGCCTCTTGTGAGACAACTGCCTGGCTTGTGCTATAGTGTGTGGAGTGGGGGCCACTCCCTGCATTGGTAGGCTGGTGTTCTGAGGTTGAGGTGACTTGCAGACTAGACCCTGCGGTGGCGCTGGAGGTTTTAAAGTGGATAAAGGTGACAGGTGGGAGTGCTGCTGCGGAGGCTGCTGCTGAGAAGGTGCAGGAGGGGGACTAAAGTGCTCTTGTCGAACTTTTAAAATCTCTGTCTCTCTCTGGCGCTGCCGATTCTGGGCCAACTTGCTCTGCAACTTCTTTCTCACAGTTGCCCCTTTCTTTAGGTCATCATCTTCCTCGTTGAAAGCAAATGGGTCTTCCAACTCAGTTTCCAGGTAGTGGAGAGGGACCCTTGCCCCCGGTGGAGAGAGGGACATTCCATCCAGTCCATTGGGCATCTTCAAGGCCAACGTGGGCACCGTCAGGCTAAAGGCCATGGTATCCATCTGGTGCCTGACCTTTACCTCATCTATAGGATCATTCTTTTTCTTCCTCTCTTTTTTCGGGATAAAGCCAAGTACCTGCAAGTGGCTGTTGCAGTACCTTTAAAAATACACACATATACAGGAAAATGTTCATGATACGTACTAAGAAAAGGAGAATATAAAACTATGTATCATAAAATGTGAATCCTAATATATTCAAAATGCATGACTACAATAACTCTTTGGCATTCGTGGATGTGATTTATACAACTTCCACTACCCTCAAGCAATCCTCAAAGTCTGTGCAATTTTGCTAAAGCATATATATGAATTGCACATGTGAAGAGGCTGCCAGACAGAAGCAAGTCATTCAAATAGTGAGTGGCCCTGGATAACCAACCACCCAGCTATTGCTTCTCACACCGCTTTGTTATTCTCTATTCATAGCATACAAAGTAGCTCATCAGGACTCTAAAGGATCACTTAAAATTCTTTTATGGAGAAAAAAAATATATATGTCCCAATGCCATTCAAGTATTGGAGGTTCACAAAGATCTTATGACATAACACTTCAGAATGTTAAATGTCAAAGAAATGATACAAATGAACATATTTACAAAACAGAAACCGACTCACAGACTTAGAGAATGAACTTATGGTTATGGGGGGAGGGGGGAAGGATGGAGGGAAGGGATAGTCAGGGAGTGTGGGATCCACATGTACACACTGCTATATTTAAAAAGGATAGCCAACAAGGACCTACTGTATAGCACAGGGCACTCTGCTCAGTGTTATGCGGCAGCCTGGATGGGAGGGGAGTCTGGGGGAGAATGGATACATGTATATGCATGGCTGAGTCGCTTTGCTGTGCACCTGAAACTATCACAATATTGTTAATTGGCTATGCTCCAATATAAAATAAAAAGTTAAAAAAAAAAAAAGAATGTCAAATGTCTACTGTGTGTGTTCTACACACACACAAAGAGAAAGAGAGAGGAGAAAATGAAATAATAAAACTAGTTAGTGCGATAATTGATTCAATGAGTTTCTCAATAGCCAGCCACGTGTTAAGTACATGGATTATCTCCTCTAGCTAGTTTCTACCTGCAGTAGGTACTAAAATAATGCCCTTTATACACATGAGGAAACTAAATTTTATACAAATTAAATAACTTGTCCAAAACCACCTATCTGGAAAGTGACAGAGCTGAGACAAACTAAAACTCAAAGCTCATATAGCACAGGAAACAATATTTAATATCCTGTGATAAACTATAATGGAAAAGAATATGAAGAAAAATGTATATATATGTATAACTGAATCACTGTGCTATACAGCAGAAATTAACACAACATTGAAAATCAACTATACTTCAATTAAAAAAATAGAAAAAAGTCAAAGCTCACGAAGACTCAATAAGTCTTCAACAATAAGCAGGTTACTTCTGTAATATTAATGCTATTTTTAAAATACTATGAAAAGACATAATCCTTCTACATAATGAGAAAGCAAAATGCATGTTATTCCAATAAATTTCACTGAAATCCTGTGAAGGCTTCTAACCAGTAGAAAAGTAGTATTTCCTAAACTGGTATACCTCATGCAGTTCCAAGGTATGTTAACAAGTATGTCATAAAAACAGTATTCCATGCTTAAATAAATTTGGAAAATGCTGGCTTAAACAGAATTAGACAACGATTTCATCATTTGTTTCTGCTTTAAAAAAACCTCTCAAAGCATTCTGTATGATAATGTGCATTATACACCAAGGGTAGAAATCTACCCATATAGCATTGCTTCCCAAACGTATTTAAAATGGCACCTATTTTATTGCAGCATATTTATGATATCTCCATAGAACACAGTTTGGGGAAAAAGGCAAAAAAGTAAATAATGTCAATCCCCAAACTCAATGGGCTGCAACAAAAAACTGTTTTAATGATTGTTAAAAACACAGATTCACCAAAAATCAGGACACATGGTTTTGTTGGTTTGTCTTAAAAATAAATCTATCAGAGGCACTCTTTAATTTTAAATAGAACTATTAAGAAACAGCTTTCTGGACAGTAAAGAGACGTTACACTGTGTTTGTGTGTGCGTGTGTGTGCACACGCACGCGCATGTGCCTAGCAGGTTTGAGCTATGTCTCTTACACACCTTAAACAGAACAGGTTCATAAAGCTGCAGCCAACAAGGAAAAGGGTTTCAGGGATAACTGTACTAAGCTTCCCAACAAAGAGTTAATGGTTTTTGTTGTTTTCTACTCATTTTCAAATTAACAAAAGGATTAGTACTATTAGTGGGGAGAAGTGAAGTGGTTTGTTTTTTGTTTTTTTTGCGGTACGCGGGCCTCTCACTGCTGTGGCCTCTCCCGTTGCGGAGCACAGGCTCCGGACGCGCAGGCTCAGAGGCCATGGCTCACGGGCCCAGCCGCTCCGCGGCATGTGGGATCTTCCCGGACCGGGGCACGAACCCGTGTCCCCTGCATCGGCAGGTGGACTCCCAACCACTGCGCCACCAGGGAAGCCCTGAAGTGGATTTTTTAAGTTTAGAAATCAAACTCTTCTGCTCATTTACATGGGCAGCCTGGACTGGTACATGAGGCTACTATGTGCTACAAGACCTCATCCAGCAGAGGCGAATCCGCGTGTACAGTCCCCCGTCAACCCCACCCTCAACTCCCACTCCAGCCACTGTCACACTATCACAACATTTACCCTGAACTCTTAAAAACTCTGCCTCTTCTAAAAGGGAAAATGCTTCATAACTAGAATTAGGACAGCTGACTTAGTTAGGAACAGCATTTTAAATAATGCAAATATGAATTTCCAGTCTAAAAGAATACAGGGGACTGACGGCAAATGGGTTCTTTTGGGGGGATGAAAATGTAACATTAGACTGTGTTGATAGTTGCACACTCCTGTAAATACACTAACAAATACTGAATTGTACACTTCAAATGGGCAACTTGTATGGTATGTGAATTATATCTTAAGTTGTTTTAGAAAAGAATAAATATAGGAAACAAGAAAATTTCTTGGTAAATACATACCATTAAATAAATATATATATAAAATTATAGCAAACTTAAATTTAAAATACTATATAAAATAACCAACTTAATATACCCATTTATCTCTAAGCTATCAAGGCTACAGTAATGGGCCTTAGCTTCCCACTGTATATTAGAAAATGGACTTTTCAATTATACCAGTACTTCTACCGAACATAACACTATTCTATCCAAAAGACGGAATCCCATAAGTTAGCACTTATAATACAAACCAGGTAAGTTACACACCAGATATTATTAAGGAGCTTCCTCTAGCTGACTACCAACCAGATAATTCTGTCAATTAAAAGTCCTTGGGAATTTGTTTTCTAAAACTATACATAAAACCATGTCAGGGCTTCCCTGGTGGCGCAGTGGTTGAGAGTCCGCCTGCCGATGCAGGGGACTCGGGTTCGTGCCCCGGTCCGGGAGGATCCCACATGGCGCGGAGCAGCTGGGCCCGTGGGCCACGGCCGCTGAGCCTGCGCGTCCGGAGCCTGTGCTCCACAACGGGAGAGGCCACAGCAGTGAGAGGCCCGCGTACCGCAAAAAAAAAAAAAAAAAAAAACCATGTCAAATCCCTAAGTGTCCAAGGAGTAACTGCCTTAACAATGATAAAAGCTTATTTTCAAAAGAATATTAATCTTTTCTACATTGTATCATATAGTACAGTTATAACTATTATATTTATACATAGGTTTAAACATATTATTACATGAATTCAACCTGGGTTTCTTGAGGTAAAATATTACTTCCTAGTAATGTCTACTTTAATCTGTTTTCAATCAACCCTACAACAAGAAAAGTATTCATAGCATTTGTGTTCATGTGATTTTGGACCAATTCTGAAAAAATGTATAACAGCATTTATTAAGCCTAGCTTCTCTTGACACAGCAACACAAAAGTCCTTTCCCTTCTTGTTCTAAAAAAAGAAAATGACTTCAAATATAAAGGTGAAGATGTATGCTTCAGAGAATTAATATTTTGGAGAAATTCAGAGTGACTCTCACTTTACTTCTTGCTGTTAGCTATTAAGATAACACTTGCTTCGACTGAAATAAAAAAAATCCGAGGTTGACAAAAATTGCAACTGTGTGTGATAAACTAAATTTAAGACAAAATTATAGAAATGTGGTTATAATGGATCTTGAAGTAAAAAAGTTAATCCAAGTCCATCCATTCGTCAAGTTAGAAAAGGGCAGCAGTAAGACATTATTTTCAGTCAGCTAAAGCCAACTGGACAGACATGCTGAGCCTAATACCTTGGTGCCTTTCTCACCTGAGATTAAAATTTTATTCCTTTCCTCACTAAACAGCTGTTTCTAACTTTCAGGTATTGTAATCTGAAGCCTGCAGTGCTCATTAGAAATTCTACGAGAGTATTCCCAAATCACCACATTATACTGTACTCATTTTGGTGGGCTATTTATCAACACAAATTATTTATTTCACCCTAAAAGTTTAAAAGTTGCTCACCATGACATATAAAATACATGATTCCTTTTCAACCAATTTATGTAGGTGACATTCGCTTATATATAGGAACAAAAACAAAGGTTGTATATGTATTTTTTAAAGACAGAAGTAAAAAGTTCAAATTTCTACCTAAAGATAACAAGTATTTGAAACTTTTAGGAAAATAAGCATGCATCTCTCTGTAATATCCTAAAATGATCAGCATGGTTTCTGGAGAACTGAGAAAAAAAACATGAAAAAAAGAGATTACATGTGAAATCATATAAATTTTCCTAAGAATATGAAAGATGAATAATCAGCATAAGACTCCTTTAAAAACACCTCCACATTTTATTTCTTTAACTCAGAAAAATATAAATTCATAATCCTAGTCAAAAAGCCTACTTTACTATGAAAATACAGTTTCTAAATTATAGTAAATATAGTCTATATGCAACCCTTTTTCACCAAAAGAAGTCTGAGAGGAAGTAAATCTGAATGATTCAAGTAATCATTCTTTTGAATAATTCCTTTTCAATAAGTACATACCATTTGCTACCTTTCAAACAAAGATTTAAAACTCTAAAATTATTATCATTAATTATAACACCTAAGTAGTTCCTAGGCTGATGAAATTCTAAGTAGAGAAATCAGGAAATACTTTCTAAGGCTGCAAACCAAACACATCAGTGCCAAGACTTCAAGCAAAAAAAAATTTTTTGTAATAATCCTAGAAAGTCTATTAAGTAAAAAAGAAGAAAACAGACATACTTTTCAAATAATTCCCCAGTTACTACTCCATTTCTTAAAAACTGCTATCACTCATCTTTAGAACCATTCTAAAGTTTACTTAGATTACCCCCAGAACTCAACATTTAAGTTCATCATATCAAAACACAAACAAACAAAAAAGCCCAACTTCCAAGCCTACTAATTAATAATCAAAGATTGCTTCCCACTGTCAGCACTTACCTGCGGTCCTCTGATTTAGGGATGGGGTTGGTGCAGCGCTGGCTATTATACTTGGCCACATATTCACATTGCTTGAAGGGGGCAGTCTTGTCCTCCAGAACGTGTCTGATACAGAAAGCGTAGCCGTTGAGTCGCCGCTGCTTGCACAGTTTGGGGCTATATGAGCACAAGGGCTTATTGTCAACCTCAGAGAAGTGTATATGTTTCCCTTCATACATCACGTGACTCTATTCCTTGTGAACATCAGCTAAAAGACCACCACAAAAAAAGAAACCCAAATGATAAATCAGAGAGTATAATGCAGATTTAAGTTGAGAATTTCACTGAGGGACTTCTGCCCCACAGCCATACCTGATTTTAAATCTTCTGCACCATAGCAATGTTAAGAGAACCCCAAGGATACCACAGTTGGGAATGCTGCAGAATCAAGATGAAGCAGATTGTCTACAAAAATATCAAAAGGCCTAGTTAACAAAGAGAAATAAGCAAAGCTTGCTCATCTGGGAAGTAAAATACTAGGATATCACCCTTCCTAACAGGATGGATTCTTCATTGTAATCCAACATCCCAATATTGAATTCAAATAATAAGACACATTATAAAATATTAAGTTGCCCTACCACTCCAAACTGAACTAAATAATTTTTGCTTTGGTTAAGTTTTGTAAATAACTCAAAGCAGCAGGGCTCTTCCACCAAACTAATGTCATAAGGTGGCAAGTCACTTTTTTCACTACTGATGGTTGCATGCTATGCCTATTTTCAGAACCCAGATCTCTTTAAAATAACAATGGAATGAGCTCATAAACCCAACACTTCCCCCAGAACGTCTACATTTTTTGATATGTTGGCAAAATATTTAGCAGTTTATAACAAATGTTTCTGTAAACTACAAAAAAAGAGCAAATTCCTGTTTTAAAAAGTCATTTTCCCTAACATTCCCCCCTACCTATCCCATCCAGACTGTAAATTTCTTGAGTCCAAAGACTCTTCACCACATTTCCACCATTCAGTTGAGTTCTCTGCAGAACACTGTGCTATAGTATAATTATCATGGCTTATGAGTCTTTGGAGGTTTAAGAAGAAAACGGAAGGAAGCAATCACACAATAGTCACTATCTCTCTACACACAAAAGGTCCAGCAGTAACATTTATGTACCATAACACCATATAGTCTGCAATGAAACTGAACAACTCATCTGTCACATCAGGACATAGGGGGCTGCTGTGGTTTAACTCAGGGATCCCCAACCCCCAGGCCTTGGACCCGTGAGGGAACCCACGGCCCAGCAGGTGGGCAGCCGGGGAGCGAGTGAAGCTGCATCTGCCACTCCCCATCACTCCCCATCGCCCACATTACCACCTGAACTATCACCCCCACCACCCCGCCGGTCGGTAGAAAAACTCTCTTCCACGAAACTGGTCCCTGGTGCCAAAAAGCTTGGGGACCACTGGTCTAACCCGCCCTCTCCACACTCCAGAAGTCACCCAGACAGCTGATGAACAGCTTAGATACCAGCTACAGAGAAACTCAAGAAACACTCTCTCATTTCCAAAACTAAATATGAAACTCCTTATACCAGTGAATGACAAGATACATAAATCCTTGAAGAGTCAGAAGGTATGTCTACTCAAGTCTGATTATCTGCCAAGGTAACTACAGTATTCACCTTGAGCAAATCATTTAACCTCAGTTTTCTCATCTGTAAAATAGGGATAATATTAGTAGCTATGTTATCAGGTTGCTCTAAGGATCCGATGATACAAAGCACGCAACACGCGAAGTACCATGCCTTGTATAAGTTAAACACTGAACAAATAGAAGTTATTACTCATAAATGTTCTTATTATTACTACATTTTACCTGCTGATGATAAAGGTAGAGAATTTGTATTACCTTTGAGAAGCATTACACTTACTTTAGCAGAAAAAAAAATCTGAAACATTAGCCTGGTTAATAAAAATCACATTTATTACTGAGTAAACCTAATCATACATCAATGTAAAACAAAAATAAGAGCTTTCCCTTTTCACTTTATCAGGAGGCAAGGAAGAAAAGTTGGACTAAAAATTTAAATTTAGCTGCCCCGAAGGTCTGGATGTTCAGGACAGGAAATTATTTCAAAGCAAACCCATGCTGTTTCATTTTTACACCCTCTCTTTGGCCTGCTCATCCACCTGGCAAACAAAAATCTTTCATGAATTAGTCCAAGTAAATCTACATGAACTTCAGGAAATAAATAGGCTGGAAATAAGTGACTGAAAAAAGTAACTGCCATTATGAAAAAAGTAGCCTATATATGTATGAGAATATTTTATTAATCATATGAAGGGTTAACGTTCACTTTTTTACTGACATATTCTATCTAGGTGGCATTATATCTATCAAGATTGATGATTCCCCCTTTCTTTCCAAAGTTTATGCATCTTTTTTTTTCCTATTTGCATTGGCTAGAACTACTGGAACAATGTTAATAATAGCAACCACTGGTACTCCTAACTTTAAATGAGAACTGCTTTGAGTCAATGGCAGCAATAATGTTGACTTCTGTGTTATGTTAAGGAAGTATAAAGAAATGCTTACTTTATTAAAAGTTGTTTCTTTTTTTAAAAAAACTCAGAATTGGGCTTCCCTGGTGGCGCAGTGGTTGAGAGTCCGCCTGCCGATGCAGGGGACACGGGTTCATGCCCTGGTCCGGGAAGATCCCACATGCCGCGGGGTGGCTGGGCCCGTGAGCCATGGCCGCTGGGCCTGCGCGTCCGGAGCCTGTGCTCCGCAACGGGAGAGGCCACAACAGTGAGAGGCCCGCGTAGCACAAAAAAATAAAAATAAAATAAATAAATAAATAAAAAATAAAAAACTCAGAATTGATGGTTAATTTTTACTGAATTCTTTCCCAGCTTCTAGGGAAATGATCATTTTTCTCTTTTGTACTTTTAAAAATATGTACTAAAAATATTTAGTATTTAGTATTTCCTGATACTGCACTCTTCTTACACTCCTGGGATGAAAGCAACTTGGTCATGACGCACTATTCTTCTAATGTATGGCTGATTTACATTTGCTAATATTGAGGATTTCTGATTTTTGTATTTTGAGAATGTCTAGAGTTTTTTTGTGTGCTTTGGCAGAATTAGGTGTTAATATTTTAAAAAACAATTTCTAAAATCTATGTTCCTGAACAGTTAAAAAGCATTGTAGTTATAATGTTACTTAGAAAGTTGCCTGGGCCTCCTAGTGTTTTGTGCAGATCAGGTTTTCAAGTTTATCTGCATACAATTTAGCAATGTGACCTCTTATGTTTAAATTTCTAAATATCTGTGACTCATTCTCATATTCTGTGTATGTCCATACACATACGTGATATTTGTGCTTTCTCCTTTTGTTCATGATTGGGTTCAACAGGAGTTTACCTGTTTAATATTTTTACCAATATCCTCCCCCCAAAAACAAAAAACAAAACAAAAACCTCTTAGATTTATCAACACCTCCATGTATTTTCTAATTCATCAATTTCTGCTTTTTTTTTTTTTTTTTTTTTTTTTTTTGCGGTATGTGGGCCTCTCACTGTTGTGGCCTCTCCCGTTGAGGAGCACAAGCTCCAGGCGCGCAGGCTCAGCAGCCATGGTTCACGGGCCCAGCCACTGCGCGGCATGTGGGATCCTCCCGAACCGGGGCACGAACCCGTGTCACCTGCCTTGGCAGGCGGACTCTCAACCACTGCGCCACCAGAGAAGCCCAATTTCTGCTTTTATATTTGTTCATTCTTTCTGCTTTCTTTCCATTTATTTTATTATTTTGTTAACTTCTTGGGCTGAATTCTTTTATTTTCATTCTTTTCTTGCTTAGTAATTTGTTTACATCTATGAATTTTCCTGAGTACTGTTTTAATCATACCACATAGGTACTAATACACAGAATTCTGATTATCAATACTTTCTTGTTGATTTGGATTTTTTTTTTCTCCTTTGACCCAAGAGTTATTTAATTTTTTCAGATGGTAGAGTTTTATGCTTCCCTTTGTTTTAGTGCTAGTTAAGAATAAGGAGCATTGGGAATTCCCTGGTGGTCCAGTGGTTAGGATTCCGGGCTTCCACTGCCAGGGGCCCAGGTCCAATCCCTGGTCAGGGAATTAAGATCCCACAAAAAAAAAAAAAAAAAAAAAGAATAAGGAGCATACTGGTGTATGAGTGATTCTCTGGGCCCAGCAAAGGAACCAAGTTTCCAGAGCTCTGAAGACAAGGGGTAACACCCCAAAATATGGACTTATTTTCCACTCCACCTTCATTGGCCTAGCAGCTGCCAAGAACAAAGGCTGCATCTCCAGATACGTAGCAAACAAACGCAGTACTGCTTCATGAATTGATTGCTTCTCTGAGGTGCCCACAAGTGTATTTGGGGAGGAGCTTCACGAATAAGTCGAGGAACGGCTGTCTTATGAGACTGGAGAGATTCCACAAAAAAATGGATGTCATGAAGGAGGCAATGGTTCAGGCAGAGAACAGCTGCTGAAATTACAAGGAAGCTGGAGAAACAGAAGAAACACTTGAAGAAGGAAAAGAGAAAGAGCTGGCTGCAACTGCCCTCACATCCTGAGAAAACAGCAGCAGTGTAGAGGAGTGTGAGGAAGGGCAAAGGTGCTGAGACCTTGCTGAGAGCCCAGAGAGCTGACTGCGGCACACACCCATCCCCTGGGCAAGTGTGTTCTGTCCTCAGCTGCCTCCCAGGAGTGTAAGACCCCAGATGAAGAAAAGCAAAAGCCCCAGTAGGCTCCTCAGGAGAATGGAATGGAAGACCCATCTCTTCCTCCAAACCCAAGAAAAAGAAATCAAGGAGAAGCTGGTGAGCAGTGATCTTGAAGAGACAGCTAGCAGTGGAAGTCTTCCCAAGAGGAAGAAATCGTTCCCCAAAGAGGAACCAGTTAGTGACCCTGAAGTCAGAAACGAGAGTGCCCCCAAGAAAAAGAGGAAATTCTCTTCCAAGGAGCAGCCACTCAGCAGTGGACCTTTAGAGTCTGCTGGCAGCAAGAAGAGCAGCTCTAAGGAAAAGTTCTAAAAGCTATCCCAGGAAGATCAGAATGGACACTTCCCCGGTGGGGCATAACCCACGGAGATATTTCTCAACCCATCCCCTATATCCTAATAAAAACAAATTCACAAGGAAAAAAGAAAAAGAAGGAGCATAATCTGCATATATCTCTGATTTGGGATTTGACTGAGTTTTTATTTGGGGACTAACAGATATTCCTGGGAAAGAGTATTCGTTGTTTCCAGGGTATGTTGTTAGTTGTATCATATATCATGCTATTAACATTCACTATGTTATTACTTATTTCGTTTGCTTTCTCTATCTACCAAGAGCTGGAAGAGGTGAATCAAAATCTCCTACTATCATCTTATTTGTTTCTCCTTGTATTTATTTTATAAACTTTAAAGCTGTATTATTTGATACAGAGATTCATGACCACTAGACTGTCACTCTTTATCATTAGGAAATGTAACTCAATTGATGCTTTTTGTCTTGAATTCAACCTTGTCTGACACTAATACCTGGATTCCATTTTTTTGGATGTGAACTTGCTAGTTAAGTCTTTGCCCATCATTTTACTCTCAGGTTTTCTGAGGCACTGTTTTATTTTTTATTATTTTTTTTATTTTTTTGCGGTACACAGGCCTCTCACTGTTGTGGCCTCTCCCGTTGTGGAGCACAGGCTCCGGACGCGCAGGCTCAGCAGCCATGGCTCACGGGCCCAGCCGCTCTGCGGCATGTGGGATCTTCCCAGACTGGGGCACGAACTCGTGTCCCCTGCATCGGCAGGCGAACTCTCAACCACTGTGCCACCAGGGAAGCCCTGAGGCACTGTTTTAGATCACAGGTCAGCAAACACTGGCTTATAAGACAAATTTGGCCCATTGCCTGTTTTTGTAAATAAAGTTTTATTGGAAGGCTGTCCTGTTCATTCATTTACATGTTGTATATGACTGCTTCCATGCTGTAACAGTAGAACAAATAGTTGTACCACAAAGCCTAAAATATTTACTAAATTATTATTTGTTGGTCCCTTTTTTAGATGCATCTCTTAACAGGTTTGACTTTTTTGCTCCAATCTGAGTCATTTTCTTTTAATAAATGAGTTCATCCAATTAATAATTTTGCATTTACTTACATGAGAAATGTTTCATCTTAATTTTATTACCTTATTTTTTGTATTGTTTTTAGCTTTCAATTCTATCTTTTTATTACATATGTCATTATATAGTCTATTTTCTTGGAAGATTTATAGTCTGTCTCCTTTAAATAACATTTCTTTACTCCAAACTAAGAAAATTAGTATATTTAGCATTATTGTGATTAATCTCATGTTATGAATGTGAAAAATTTCCATTTTTGTTAACTACCTACCCATTCCAACTCAGTATTTCTTCCTTAGATTATTATTTCTACATTGCTATAGCTTATGACGTTTTAATGTTTGTCCTACATTTAAAATTATTAGATGCTAATCACTAATCTTTTAACTTTGTTTTCAATTCATCTCTTGATTCAATAGTTTATAAAATAGTTACCTCCCTTTTCCACATTCCCCACCAAGGACTGACTTATGGAAAATAAGCCATGGTTTTTGTTTAAAAATATATGTCAACTGAAATTATACTTAAACTATAGCTTGCCTGGACATAAGTCTTGGATCATATATTTTTTTTTGTCTATTGACTTTATATAATTTTTTTCCATGTCTCCTAGAATGTAAAAGCCTGAGGCCAGCCTCTTTTATAGGAGGTTTGATTCCCCACACACATACACTTTAACCTAACAATAAAAGTCTTTATGGGAATTCCCTGGCGATCCAGTGGTTAGGACTCAGCACTCTGACTGCCGGGGCCAGGGTTCAATCCCTGGTCGGGGAATTAAGATCCCGTAAGCTACGTGGTGTGGCCAAAAATTTTAAAAATTAAAAAAAAAAAAGTCTCATATTTAAATACTAGAAGCCATTCTAGAATTTCGTCTTTTATTGTGGGAAACTCTTCCTTAGTATCTTGAAAATTTTTTCCTACTTCATTTATTCCATTGTATTCTTCAGGGGTACCAATTATTGGTATGCTAGATTTACTGTCTTCCATATCTGTCTCTAGTCTTTATTTTTACTTTTTCCATTTTGGATTGCTCAAATTTCTCAAGCTCACCTCCATTATCATCAGCTATAGTGTATATGTGCTGCTTTGAAAGTGACCTTCATTTCTACAATGACTATATTTTCCTCTTTTATTTCATACCCTGGCTCCATGAGCTCACTCTTATATCTTATTTATTTCTTGAGCTTTTGTATCTTTAAACTCCTGTTTCAGAGGAGCCATGTCTCGCCCCCAACTCTGCACACCACCTCCCAGCATAAGGAACTATTTATTCATAATTTTCACTTTCTCTGTTCTTTCTGAAAATGATCATCTCCAACACTCCTCCCTTAAGGCTTGACTCAATGTTGGATTAGTCTCCCCAACTCGCAGGGGCCCACACAGCATAGATTAGGGGATGATAATTTAGGCTTTATTTCTGTTCAGTTGACCAGATCAGCAGCTATATGGCTGCATGCTGCCAGTTTCTCCTCTACTCTCAACTTCTTGCAAAAATAGTACAACTCTATGGTTTGTTATTCAACCCCACCTCTCCTGCCACTCAGGGAGCACAATGTATATACCAACTTTGACATTCCTAGTAAGAGGATCACTAGTTTTGTCCTCATGGTGTATCACCTACTTAGGAGGAAGCTGCTCCCCCAACTTTGCTTGAGTTCTACAGAGGAAATCATCCTCTCCTTGCATCCTCTCTTGCCCTGGTTCCATTCCCACTGCACTTAAGTAGCACTAATTCATATATTCAGATTACAAGGTTTTTTTTAATTATCAAAGATTGAGTTTTTCTTCTGTTTCTCATTCTCCTTATTCTTTTTAGTTGACTTAGAGAACAGAGATGTCAGTATTCTGACATCATTAACCAGAAGTATCTTTTAAAATTCTGTATAGTAAAATGTATCAAAATAAAATCAAAATCATAAAACAAATTATCTAATTTTTACAACAAACATATTCCTTATGTTATTTTCTATTTATTTTAAAGAATCAACATGTTATTAAAGAAGTTACTAAACTTGATTCATTTTCACTATGTCAAATCCATGTGATTCTAGCTTTAAAGACAAGTATTTATTTATTAAACACTGATGGCAAGTCCATCATTTTCGGAGAAGCTATAGAAGATATTAATAGTAAAAGACATAATTTTTTCCTTGAAAAGATTATAATCTATGCAACGAGATGCACTCAAAAGAAAGGAAGTGAATAACTGGAGGACTTCACCCAGAGCTCTGAGCACCCAGGCGCCTCTCGTCTCACTAAGCCCAAGGACAGGCTCTCTGTCCAGAGCAATGGATGCCTTCCTCTTTGTGCCCCCTCCTCCAGCCAGCCCTTGCCTCTGAACACAGCTCAGTTGTCACCACATGCAGATTCCCAAAGGCTGAGTTAGTTACATGCTCCTCCGAGGTACTCTGTGCATTTCCCTGTTTTAACCCTTATCACATTCTACTTTAATTGCCTGTTCTTCCGTTGTCTTCCCTCTTAGGAAATAAGCTCCTAGAGGGATAAACAGTTTTCTGTTCATCATTATATCCCAGAGCTTAGCATAGTGCCCAGAAGTTAATAGCTGCTCAATAAGTACATGCTGCCTACATAAATAGCTTCTGTGTAGTACCTCAATTCTAGGTTGTCTACCCAAAACAGGTTACTAGATTCACCCACCAATCATTAAGTAATTTTTTAAAATCACTAAATTGGTACTTCAGACAGTCTACACAATAATTTCTAATAGCCATAGCCATATACCAAGAGAAAGTATAATTTAGAAGCTTTAAATTTTTTGAATATTGCAGTACATCTGAGGTAACTCCAACGTTTCATCAAATAGATTCACATAATTTGCTACCCAATGTCTATCTGGCAAATAATGTTTTTTAAAACAATGCAAGAATGAATTAAAATCTACCTATTCAACTTCCTCCTAACTATTCATTAATCTATCCAACTGCCCTCTTTCAGCATTTGCCACAAGGTGCCAAAGCTCTTGCTAATGACCTCTATGCCACTACAAATAGTGTTTAATTGCGGTATCTTATAAACAACTTCTCTTCAACCTTAGTTTTTTTTACATCCACCTGTGATTTTTTTTTCTATTAATATTTCTTTGATTTTTAACGTTTTAAAGTCCTACTAAAAGCCAACTTTCCATCTCCTTTTTGAACAATAACCTACCTGTTCTCCATTTTCAAATCCCTCTTTTAAAAGCCCAATTCAGGGACTTTCCTGGTGGTGCAGTAGTTAAGAATCCGCCTGCCAATGTAGGGGACACAGGTTCGATCCCTGGTCCAGGAAGATCCCACATGCCGCGGAGCAACTAAGCCCGTGCGCCACAACTACTGAGCCTGCGCTCTAGAGCCCGAGAGCCACAACCACTGAAGCCCACACGCCCTAGAGCAACTACTGAGCCCGAGTGCCTAGAGCCCCTGCTTGGCAACAAGGGAAGCCACTGCAGTGAGAAGCCTGTGCACCACAACAAAGAGTATCGCTGCTCGCCACAACTAGAGAAAGCTTGCACATAGCAACAAAGACCCAATGCAGCCAAAAATATATTAATTAAAAAAAATTTTTAAAGCCCAATTTAATCTTTATACTTATATTTTCAATTCCCTAATGTATTCAAACTCACTTTATATACCATAAAAGGAAAGAATGTTGGGGGACGATGGCCCTCTGCTTTGAAATCTAACTTCCTTCTTAATGAATATTATTTAATATCAAAACCACTTTGTCTATAGGGACTTCCCTGGCAGTCCAGTGGTTAAGACTCTGCACTCCCAATGCAGGGGGCATTGGTTCGACCCCTGGTCGGAGAACTAAGATCCTGCATGCCGCACGGCATGGCCAAAACAAAATCACTTTGTCTATAAACTGGAAACAACTATTCATCTGGTCTTCTCTACATTAACAGGTTTTTCCTTTTAAATTAATGAAGAAATCATCTACAAAAGGTAGATCTCAGGGGAAGAAAAAAAAAAACTATATATTTTTCAGTTTTTACGTCTAGCCTCCCACCACTGAAGTTCTTTACCCCTACTCCACCAAAGGTGAAGTTCACATGGCCTTCACTCATTGACATTTATTGTAAGATAAAATAAGAGACGAAACATATAATGTATAAAGTCCACATGACCTTAATCAAATGTCTTACAGACCCTAATATTTAAATACAATCCCACTGACTAATCCATTTAGAACTATACCTAAGCTCTACCTTTTTTTGTTGTTGTTGTTGTGGTACACAGGCCTCTCACCGTTGTGGTCCCCGCCGCTGCAGAGCACAGGCTCCAGACGCGCAGGCCCAGCGGCCATGGCTCACGGGCCCAGCCGCTCCGCGGCATGTGGGATCCTCCCAGACTGGGGCACGAACCCACGTCCCCTGCATTGGCAGGCGGACCCTCAACCACTGTGCCACCAGGGAAGCCCCTAAGCTCTACCTTTTAATACACGATGAATATCACTAAAAAACAAAATCCTAACCAGACTAAATTTATCACAGCTATAGTACATACTATATTCAGCTGTGGAAATAACTTGTTTAGAATTAGAATACAAACAGATCTATGCTCCCTTAAAGAAGAGAATTAAGATAATTAAGCACTTAAGAGCAGCAGTAGAATATACACCCTTATTATTACCAAAAAAACAAAAATTATTACTGAGAATAGACTCACAGAAAGAATATTTTCACAGCAAACATATACATATACTGAAATTCAAGAGAAGGAAATATGGGTAGGTGTAAAAACAAACAAACAAAAATCCTTCTTGATATTACATGCTGAGTTTAATGAAAAATAAATTCCTTTCCACAGTTTCTTTCTTCTTGCAAATATGGAGGAATAAGACGTTAGCGGGGAGAAAAGAAAGATAAGCTTTTTTTTTTTCCTTTCTTAAGTCCCTGTTTATATTTCTTTTTTTTTTAACATCTTTATTGGAGTATAATTGCTTTACAATGGTGTGTTAGTTTCTGCTTTATAACAAAGTGAATCAGTTATACACATACATATGTTCCCATATCTCTTCCCTCTTACAGAAACAAAAGACCTGTATGCAGAAAATTATAAGACACTAATGAAAGAAATTAAAGATGATACAAATAGATGGAGAGATATACCATGTTCTTGGATGGGAGGAATCAACATTGTGAAAATGACTCTACTACCCAAAGCAATCTACAGATTCAATGCAATCCCTATCAAACTACCACTGGCATTTTTTACAGAACTAGAACAAAAAATTTCACAATTTGTATGGAAACACAAAAGACCCCAAATAGCCAAAGCAATCTTGAGAACGAAAAATGGAGTTGGAGGAATCAGGCTCCCTGACTTCAGACTATACTACAAAGCTACAGTAATCAAGACAGTATGGTACTGGCACAAAAACAGAAATATAGATCAATGGAACAGGATAGAAAGCCCAGATATAAACCCACACACATATGGTCACCTTATCTTTGATAAAGGAGGCAAAAATATACAGTGGAGAAAAGACAGCCTCTTCAATAAGTGGTGCTGGGAAAACTGGATAAGTACATGTAAAAGTATGAAATTAGAACACTCCCTAACACCATACACAAAAATAAACTCAAAATGGATTAAAGACCTAAATGTAAGGCCAGAAACTATCAAACTCTTAGAGGAAAACATAGGCAGAACACACTATGACATAAATCACAGCAAGATCCTTTTTGACCCACCTCCTAGAGAAATGGAAATAAAACCAAAAATAAATAAATGGGACCTAATGAAACTTCAAAGCTTTTGCACAGCAAAGGAAACCATAAACAAGACCAAAAGACAACCCTCAGAATGGGAGAAAATATTTGCAAATGAAGCAAGTGACAAAGGATTAATCTCCAAAATTTACAAGCAGCTCATGCAGCTCAATAACAAAAAAAAAAAACCCAATCCAAAAATGGGCAGAAGACCTAAATAGACATTTCTCCAAAGATAAGCTTTTAACAAAAGCAACCTACAGCCCTTTCGGTCTTCCAACAGCAACCATAAACCAATTTGCAAAAATTTGAACATTATTCTTTTTGGGACTGCCACTGTATCACCTCCATGTGGAATCTCTGCATGTCATTACTGTTCTTTTGAGTCTCGAGTTTCAGAAGCACGTTCATTTCACTGCCACAGCATTTTCCCCTAATTGCCATCTGTAATTTTATATTCTACCCCCTTTTAAGAGCCTGGACCTACAACATACCTTACAATTTTTTCTAATCCAACATGAACCTAAATTCTCAGAATGTTAGTTTTCTAATATATTTAATACAAACGAAAAGAATTTTTACTTATCCCAGATCATATAAAGTCTTAAAAAGCGTGTCCCCCTACTTTAAGCTTTTTTTGAAATGAATTTTAATTCAACTTCATGGAGTATAAAAATGCGATACTAAACAGATTATTACTATTGATTTTTTTGAAAACCAACAATATCCCACATATCAATGTGAAAAGTAGTAAAATTAGACTCAGAAATGATAAAAATCTATCAACTGATGTGATTCAAAGAGAAAGATCAGTGAGAAAAACTGCCTATCACCAAAAATATAAACTATTCAACATGAAGTTCAAACTAGAGTATTTAAAAATAAATTGCTTATTGAATGTCTATTATGTGCCAAACACTGTGCTCAAACAGCATTGTACAAATAAGTTTGCACTGTGAATTTTAATTAAAATGGCCTTTATGCTAGTCGAGTTCTTTACCTAATTTATTAGAAAGGTAAGGATAGCTCATGCAGCAGTTGAGAGCACTTACTGGCTTTAGTGGGTATCAGAGATGGTGCTTCAATCTGGCTCTACTAATTACTGGGTGTTTGACCTTGGGCAAGTTATTTAGGTTTCAGTTTTCTCAGCTGCAAAGAAAGGATTACAATAGTATGTACCTCATTGAGTCACTTAGGAGAATTAAATTAGGTATTTCATGTGCATGGTACCTAGCACATACTAATCACTTAATGTTAAGTACTATTAGAAGCAGTAAGTAGTAGTTTATTGGTATTATTTTAATCAAAGATCTGCAGGGCTGAAATGCAGTCTCCAGCTGCTGCTGGTTTTCTGAATGGTACAACATAATTCTCGGTTAAGTCAAGCCCTCCCACCTTCTTGAGCCTAGGCTAACAGAACCCACTGAGAACCGTTTTCTATAATCCATATTAAAAATATCTTCTATTCTACAGAACATCTATATTCCTGGTGTTCTGGTGTTCTTAGGATGACAATATTAGCAGAATGAGCAGTGTTTGATTGGGTTACAGCATTTATTAGCTCCAGTTAACAATCCTTTACAACAAATGCTTTCTGAGTTTCTATCCATGCCACAGTCACTCTCAATTGTTACAGAAACCCTATACTGCAGGACAAGAAGAAAGAAAAATTAAGTTGTCGTTATAGTCCTCAAAGTTCTTTTGTTCTAAGAATCTGAAACCAATGGCCTCTTTGTTGCTAAATTCCAGGTCCACCTTTCCATCCTTATCTCACTTGACCTCTCTGTGGCACCTGACACTTTCTCTTTCTTGAAAACTCTCTTTCTGGCCGCTCAGTCATAGCTTCTCTTGACCCCAGACTTAAATGTCAATGTTCCCCAAGATGCTCTTAATCTTGTTTTATAGGGATCCAAGATGAAATGCCTACATGGGCCACAGGGGTGGGCCATGGCCGGACTTTGGCAAACTTTGCTTATCTAAAGGCAGCAGACTCAAACCAGTTCCAACAAGTTGTCGCGATTAAAACACACAGGCGCGCGTGGACCCAAAGTTTCCAGATCTTCCAACTTTTCAAAGACAAAAATCCAAATTTTCCCACAAAATCTTTTCCATGTCAGCAGCTCATTTAAACTGTTGAAATACAAGATGTGTGACCTTGAGCAAGTTATTTTACAAATCTGTTTCCTCATCTATCACGTGTCAGTAGTGATAAACTCACACACAAAGAGTGAATGTCAGACAAAACATTTTTACAGGCTTTCATTTTAATGTCTGCTCTACATCTACCCCAAGATTAGATTATCCCAGGTTTCAAGCAAAAGTATAAAACTGTGAATATGCACAAATGCATTTTACTGGAGAAGGGGCCAGAAAGTTCATCAGATTCCCCAAAAAGACTAAGAACCACTGACTAAACCAAATTTTTCTAATTCTACAACTTCAGCTGTTATCTATACGAGGATGGTTCCCAAATCTACATCCGGTCAACCTATGAAGGCCACTTTTACCTCCGTAACAGCCTCTCCACTGACTTCTCTCCATCTCCACTGCCACCTCGTTAGTCCAAGCCTTCAATCTCTTCTCAGCAGCTGTCTCACTTGCCCTCCTTTGTTCCACTTTTTGTACGATTCAAATCTTCTAAAATGCAAATAATTTATTTGGCCAAAGGCCTACATAAATGTAAAATGAATCCAAATCTCTTGGCCTAAGTACAAACTCCTTAGGACCTGGTCAGGCTGACCACTCCCTCTCCCATTATAGATTCCTACTCCCCCAGTTCCTACAATTTGCAATACAGAATACTCCTTTGTCCTTAGGCATTTATTAGTACTTGCAGGCCCCACCTCCTGGAATGCCTTTCTAACTCCTCCCATTCGCTCAGGGCAGAAATCCCCCCCTGGAAAATGCTAACTGCTTGCCCCTAGGCCAGAATAAGTAGGTTTCCTTCCTCCAGGCTAAACTATCCCTCATCATTCAAAGGTCAGCTTTATTTTTCTTCTCCACTAGACTATAAACTCCTCAAGGGCAGACAATGTGTCTTTTTATTACAAGGCCCAGGGCTACCACTAAAGAAGCTAATCTGTTAAATGAATGAAACAGCACTGGCTTCAGCAAATCCTACCATCACCTCAGATAAACATCCTACCCTCCCAAGGTGAGCCTACCAAAGCCACAGACTACTCAGCCCTTCAAAGCCATGCAACACACACAGCTGCAGGCAGATAACTTCAAGAGTTTAAAAGGAGCTAGAAGTAAACCCACCTTCTTTGCCCACTGGTGTACTTACCACCCCTTTACATTTACCAACTCAGAGTTCAACGACAGAGATGAGGCTAACATCAAGCTACTGAAACTTTCTATGAATATACTGCTGATTTTTTACTGGCACAAAAATATTTATTTGCCCCATGAAAGTAATTATTATATTGTATCTGTACTCAAATACTTATTAGTATTAATATATGCTGAGTCAAGCACTCATTCACATTGAAAACTTTACATCGAGAATATTAAAAAATCTTTAAAGGAAAATATTATATAAAGGTCACGCACCAGGCACCACTCTAAAGGCTTTATGTGCAATTCCTCATTTAATCATCACAGCAACCCTATGAAAAAGGTGTTATTATCACCCCCTTTCACAGATGAATAAACTGAGACTTAATGAGAGTAAGTAATTTATCCAAGTTACATAGGTAGGATTCAAAGCCAATTTATCTCCACAGCTCAAGCTTTTAAGCCATACAAAACTATACAACATTGTTAAATGGAAGATCCTGAAATTATGTGGTATGCACATACAATCACAAAATACGGAAAAACACACACACACACAACAAAATGTAAACAATGGTTATCTCCTGAATGGGATGAATATGAGCAAATATTACCTTTAGTCAGAAAAAAAGCAAACAAACAAGAGAAATAGTATATATACTTTTCTGCTAACAGAAAAGTAGAGTGGGCTAGGGAAATTAAGAGCCAAGCCCATGGGCTATCTCATCTAATCTTTACAACAACAAAAAAGTTATTTTCATTCTATAGATAAAGACTGAGGAACCTGCCCAGCGGAAGAACTGGGATCAGAACACAAGGCCCAGCCCAAATACGGCTGACTGCAGGATACTATGCTACAAATAAAATGCAACCAAAAAGCTGTCTTAAAACCAAGTCATTGGGCTTCCCTGGTGGCGCAGTGGTTGTGAGTCCGCCTGCCGATGCAGGGGACACGGGTTCGTGCCCCGGTCCGGGAAGATCCCACATGCCGCGGAGTGGTTGGGCCTGTGAGCCATGGCCGCTGAGCCTGCGCGTCCGGAGCCTGTGCTCCGCAACGGGAGAGGCCGCAACGGTGGGAGGCCCGCGTACCGCAAAAAAAAAAAAAAAAAAAAAAAAAAAAAACCAAGTCACATTCTGGGAAAGAATCAGAACCAAGTAGCCTGGCATCTTAAGTGCAAGGAGGGGAAAGAAGGGAGACCTAAGGTTTTCATTTTAAGCTGATCAAAAGTAACTCTGCAAGTGTCCCCAAAAAGCCAGGACCAGCCATTACAGTCGGGGTTCTGGAACAAACTCATACCTAAAGGAAGTGGGGAGGAGACTCCACTGCTGTTTGTTTTGCAAAGCACAGAGTCGCATTAGCATAAGTTAAATGGACTTGGATGGGACACCATTGTATATGCAGTGGAGTATCTCCTCTGGGGACAATTTGCTGCCTCCACCCCAGTCTCACCAATTCATCCATTGTTTACAAGTTACCAGGTGTGTGTGGGGAGACACGGAGTGCTATCTGTCTCAGAATATTGCTGTTAACTGTATTCACATACAAATACCTCTCATTATCAATAACTACTGTTCCAAAGCTGGATAGTGGGAGCTACTAATCCTGGGGAAACATTTCAGGTAAGAATGAATGGATCAGCATTTTTTTTTTTGAAATGACATGTTTAATGTTGGGTGCTCTGACTTGGAATTTTTTAAATCCATCTAAACTATAATTTCATTTCTCTAAAAATAGTACTAACATTACTCACTGAGAAAAATGGTTGGGGTAGGGTATACAAATTTCCTTACACAATCTTTTGGAGGAAAGAAAACGATTACTTCAGACTTATAAATGAAAATTAAACATTTGTTTTTGAAACTAAATATTTAATAGTGAAAAAGTATATTACCTTAGCAACTTAAAATTCATTCAATATTTGCCTTGAAAGTCTTTTCTTAGTTTCACATACAATGTATTTGAAACCCACCATTCCTTCAAAAATAAAGTAGCCCACGGGGTGATTAGATTAGGAAAAATGTGTAGGCCAGGGGAGTTCAAAACTTTTGGGATTTGTTCATATACAGATTTTGAAAGTCTGGGAATATGACGCCAACAATATACCTTAAAATATCAAATTATGAGGCAAAGAGATTTTTTTACACCTTAAGGTGTCCTAAGAGACTCACAGACTGATTTCTTCCATCCAATATGCTCCAAAAATAAGGACAAGCTATAACAGAAGTAATAATTTTGGGTACACAGTATATGAAAACATCGAAATCAATAAGCAATTTCAATTAATCAATAAAGTTAAACAACCATTAAATGTAATTTGCATTTTTGAAGGAAATCCATACAATCTCAAATTATCAAGCCTTTCTTAAGTAAAATACTAAATGGCTGGATGGCTGTCATTGTGGAGAAACAGAAGGAGTTTTATTTTAGGCATACAAAAGGAAGACACACTTACTAAGAATCACAGAAGGAATCTCACTTCCACGCCTAACAGAAGTCAGCACTGACCAAGTCCTGGGTTACCCCTTGCCCTCTGCAAGTACCACCTTGTCCCTGCGTTAACAGTGCTCTGGGTTGGGGGGGAGGGATGAGCGGTCAGAATGTGGAACACCTCTGCCAGCCAACTCCAGCCTGCTACCAGGCAGGACACACATACCTACACACAACCTCCTGTCCTAGGTCTGCCAAAAAAAAAGAAAGCTGGGAAGAAAAGAGAGAATGAAAGAGGAAAAATCACCTCTCCAAACATGCCCACGCTGGGGGCTGGGAGTGGGGGGCAGGGCACATTAACATTTCGATTTCCACACTAAAGAGCACCAGGAGGTTAAATGTAGCCACAGGAAACATCCCATCCCCGAAAACCAGGAAATCTAGATTTGGAAATTTAAGTTTTCGATTTTTTTTCTTTTTTCTTTTTTAACTTTCAAAACTCACGGCACCAAAATATAGCTAAAATTGGATCCGTTTAAACATAGAGAGAAAAAAAAAAAACCCATACCCAAACCACACCGTGTCAGCTATGTTCAGTTCCCCGAGGACCCTTCCACAGACCCTTCTGAGTTGTGGCAATAACAGTTTCCTTAAAATGCCCATTTTCCTATTTCTAGGGTCGAACCTAAGAGTATCACAGAAATCCAAATAGCTGTTATCAGAATAAATAAACGACTGATCCTTAAACTGCAGACTTTGTTTCAGGAGCTGCCCTGCCCACCTCCACTCCCTCCTCATACTTAATGCTTCCCAGCAGGGTCCGTCCTGAGAACCTGGGTCTCCCTCCTGGGTCCCGTCCCCGCGCTTGTTTTCCCGGACATTGACCAAATGGGACAGGAAACTCCTCCATCTGGGGGCTGCTCGAGACATCCAGCCCCCTCTCACTGACAGGCTCCTCACCGCTCCCTCCCTCTTTCCCTCAGCAAGGCTGTCCAGAAAAGGGGGCTCGAGACCCAAAGGAGCCCGGGATGGGAGGAGGGTGGGTGCTCAATCTGAACATAACACCCCCGGTTTCCGGGGTGAGGGCTAAAAAAGCGATTAGGAAAGCCTGCCCCGTAGAAATACCACCTGAATTTACCTCCTCCCTTCCCACTGCAACAAGCCCAGTCACTAACTAATAAGCTAAGACAAATCCCTGGAAAACTTTTGCAAACGGGCCGAGAGGGCCCTCTCCCCAGCCGCGGGGCTCCCGGGGAAGGGGCTGGAGTCTGCAGCCCTGGTAGGGCTCGCCGGGGAGCGGGCGAGGGGTGCAGGGGCGGAGTACCTTCCACGGACAGGAACTGGCAAAGAGTTTCAAAATAGCCGAGTGCTCTCCCCCACGCCCTCGGGGGTCGCGAGCGCTAGGACCGGGGCTCCCCGAAAGGAGACCAGCCCCCAATTCGGGCCTAAAAGGAAACTTTCCGGGCCGCGGCTGCACCTGACTCTTCACTACCCCTTCACCCCACCCCACGCCCGCCAGGCCGCCCGCCCCGCCCCGGCCTGGCCGCCCGGAGCGCAGAGGAGGGGGAGAAATAAATTCAACTATTACCGGAATCGGGGGTGGGGGGCGTCGGCGAGACAGCGGGGGAGGGGGGGCGGCTGGGCGCCCATTCCCCGCTCCTAGGCCCTGACGCCCCGGTCCCGGCCGCCCGGGCCTGCCGCCCCGCGGGGGAGCCTTCCTGGGCCCCGCGCAAGATTCGGCCCAGCAGCGCCGCCGTCCCGCCCGGAGGCCCCGGGGGACCCGAAGGGGCGCGGGGAGGCCCGGGGTGCGGGGGCAGGGCGCGGCCGCTGCGGCGCCCGCCGGCCCGAGGCCTAACCGGCGCCCCCCCCACCCCGGCCAGCGCAGGCCGCGCAGCTCGCCCCGCTCCGGCCCCGGCTGCACCCCCGCCCGGCGGCCCGCCGTCGTCAACCGTGGGCGCCCCCCACGCCCCCGAGTCCCCAGCCCCCGCCACCCCGGCGCCGGCCCCTCTCACCCTTTCATTCTCTGCCCGGGGCCTGGCGCGGGGCGGCGAATCCCCGGCCTCACGTAAGCGCGCTCGCCGCCCGCCCTGCCTGCGCGGCCCAGCCCGCCGCCCTACGGGAGCCCGGGGATGTGGGCCGGGCCTGGGGCCGCCTCTGCTTACCTTTCAGCTGCTTTTTTTTTTTTCTCCTTCCCCCCTTTTCCCTCCGCTGGTCTGACAGATCAGAGTGAGAGGCGCTGGCAATGGACTAGGAAGCTCGGCCGCCGCTGCTACTGCTCCCCCCGGGCTCCGGCGAGAGCCTTTCCCTGTCAAGCAAGAGGGGTGAGGATCATATTTTTATTTTGGAAACTAAAAAGTGCTCCCAGGGTCGGTGATTATTAAGGGGAAATCCCTGAATATACTCTCCAGCCAAGAAGGCAGGGCTGCCGGAGCTGCACAAGAAGAGGCAGCAGCCTCCTACAGCACCACTACAGGCACTGCGAGGACATAACACCAGAGAGCAGCTCCTCTGCCCTCCGAAACGACAACTTTCCTACCATCTTGGAGGCAGAGGAAAGGGGGGCCGGGGGGAAAAGTGCACCCGCTCCCGGTAAAGTACAAGTTTCGACTTCTCATCTCTGGAAAAAAGTCCACACCGGCCGTCTACACCGGCGCCTGGGGGAAAAAGCGGGGAAGAAACTGGGGGTGCTTGAGACACGTTTGCATTTGCACCGGGGGGAAAAATGTTTCTGCATCTTCTGATGGCAAGAAATCTTTACAAGACACAGGTTTTCCGGTGATTATTGTTTTCTATTTTCTGTTTAATTTTTTCCATGTTCGTGAGAGTGGTGTTTGAATTTTTTTTCAGGCCAATAATGATTTTTTTTTCCGTTACAGTTCTAAGTTCTGGGTCTGGTGGTCAGTTTGTAAATTTGGACTTCAAGAGACTTCCTAGCCACTTTATTTGTCTACTTATTTATACGTTTTTGTATTGATATACAGAGAGATTTATATGTTTCTTCATGTATAAAAATTTGTGTTATATATTCCCCTCCAAACTGAGATTGCTGGAAGACAGTTGTAAAGGGATGTCTTTTGTCTCCTTTTCTCAAAGCAATGTAAATAAAACCTATTGACTGTCCAGAAGGGCAAGATACAGCTGTTGATTTTTCACAGTGCAAATTAAGGCGGAGATCACTGGAGGCATAAATACAACTTAAGTATAACTGACCACCTTTATAGAAATAATCCTGATGCTGTTATGGTCTGCCCATGAAGAAATGTTACTGTAAAACTGAAAACAGATTTTAAAGACAGCTTTAGATTTTCTCTAAGTACAATTGCTTATTTAGAATTATGGACAGGCATTTAATTTTTATTTTAATTTAGAACCTTTAAGGTTTAGATCTTTGGTGCATTACACATGTTGCTGTCCACTTTCTGTGTCACAGAATTGAGAAATGTGTCTATTGTTAGAGTTGAAAGGTTCAGAATTTCTAATGTGCTGCCAAACTGTGTGAAGTGCTTTTAATATATTGCAATGGATGTCATGAATCTACTTTTTTCCAGTAAGCAAAGCTTAGTAGATAGATGGGAACAAAGTCACACAGTGCAGAGCTAACACAGAGGTGAGAGAGAAAAGGGTGCTGCCCACTTGCAACAATTCCCATAGAACTCTTACTGGAGAAGAACAAATTGCAGAGATATTTTGCTGTTTTAATGAAGAAAGGGAAGAATACTAGAAAATGAACAAAAGGTCTTTTTGTATGTTTTACGGGGAATGATGAATTGAATCTTGTACGAAGAGTTATTTTTCTGACGCAGGTTGGCTGACATAGTGGGAATGAATTTGTAATAGTAGTGCCTTGCATCAGTAGAATATTTATTTATTTTTAATTGGGGTCTAGTTACTTTACAATGTTGTGTTTCTGCTGTACAGTGAAGTGAATCAGCTATGTGTATACATATATCCCCTCTTTTTTGGCTTTCCTTCCCATTTAGGTCACCACAGAGCACTGAGTAGAGTTCCCTGTGCTATACAGCAGGTTCTCATTAGTTATCTATTTTATACATATTAGTGTATATATGTCAATCCCAATCTCCCAGTTCATCCCCCCCCACCCCCACCCCTTACCCCTTTGGTGTCCATACGTTTGTTCTCTATGTCTGTGTCTCTATTTCTGCCTTGCAAACAGGTTCGTCTGTACCATTTTTCTAGATTCCACATGTATGCGTTAATATACGATATTTGTTTTCCTCTTTCGACTTACTTCACTCTGTATGACAGTCTCTAGGTCCATCCAGGTCTCTACAAATGACCCAACTTAGTTCCTTTTTATAGCTGAGTAATATTCCATTGTATGTATGTACCACATCTTCTTTATCCATTCATCTGTCGATGGACTCAGTAGAATATTTAATTTCTTTCATTTAAAATTTATTACAAAGCATTTAGAAATAACTGATGACTCACTTTAAAATGTTTTTTGAGCTTCCAAATTTAGAAATTCCCATAATGCTAAAATGAGTTCAGATAATGCATGTAACAGATATTTATTATTTTCATGCTGACCCCCATCTTTATCATCTATATTTGAATACAGTACCTGAATAGTCTTGGTTTTCTTTCGCAGTTTTTTTCCCTTACTCTTTGCTAGAAAAATCTAAAGTAATTAAAGTAAAATTAACTGATTCTTATCGTCTCAGAAACCTCAGTTATGTAGTTGTGTTCTATTTAGTTATTTTTTTTTAACGTTTGGAAATCAAACACTTCGGTCACAACAAGGAAATCCGTTCCCTTAATGAAGAAATCTAGTGGACTTGAAAAACGTGTTTTTGAGCAACTTGTTTCTTATATGTGACATGACATGACTTTGTAGATATGCTTTGAATTTTTCAAGAAATTAAGATGTGTTTGCTTTAAGCTGACTGCACCCTTTTATGCAATCCCTCTTGTGACCACCAAGCTTGTTTGCGTGATGTCCATCTGGGGATAGGGATGTGGTGCATAATCTTAGCATTTCAATGTCTTTCTCTTTATAAAGCTTGACTTGTACAGGGCTGTGATCCATGATGTTTATCCACCAGCTGAGCTAAATAGCCCAGACTTGGGGAATTACAGCCCCACCAAGAAGAAATCCTGCTACGTTTGTAACATTGGTGAATTTGATTGGTCAGTGTTTATTTCGGTTGATAATTGAACTCATTTCCGGTGTTGTCTCTAATTCCTAGAAACTACAGGTGCTGACAAAACTACTGACATAATTAACCTTAAATAAGCGTATTTTGCCCAATAAAATTCCCAATACTGTACTCAAATTTGGCTAACATTGAGCCCCTAATACATCTTGGTAACCTTGCTGGACACTTTTATGTATGCGCTCTGGTTTAATTCCCCCAAGGGCTCCAAAAAGTATTATTTTTCTTTCCCTTCTCCCCTCCTCCTCCTCCTTTCCACTTCTTTCTTCTTTTAAATACAGTTGGGATAATTGTCTTCAATTACAAGGAATGTAGACGTTCTTGGCCCTAAGGCTTTCAATAAGATTCCAAATCCTTTCACTCGATAGTTTCTGAGGTGCCTTCCACAGCTCTATACGCTATATCTGGAAATGCTAAGTTTCTGCCATTTACTCTTTGCCAAAAACAAACTGAGTAGCCAGCAGCTGGAGCCCCTTCATTCACTAGTGGCAACCAGCGGCTTATTTCACCTTCATGAAGTCTAGTACCTAAGTCTATTCATTGTTTTGAGACAAATGTATATTAGTCAATTGAAATGTACTGTGTTTAAGAGAGATTTCCTTCCTGATCCTGAAAGGGAACAGTACATGTAATGATGCACTAGCATAATTAGAAATGTTACCTATGTTGTAGAGTTACGGTATTTTCTAAAAGACCTAGTCGGTGGATGAAGTGACCTGGAGCCATGAATGCCAAAGTTTTACCTATGTGATACTTAGAGCAGTAGTGTCTTTTATTTATTCTGTTATTATGCCTTAATTTCACCAGTAGCTTGTTTTGGCCTTTAGTTGAAATAGGAGACACTTGCTTTAATATTTTTACTATTATAAACTTTAATTGCTCTGCCTTTTGGTATTAATGATTTTAATTTTGTAAAAATTGATCACCTTATTGTGAACACTATGGTGAAGAAAATACCACCTAGGGAATCCCCTGGTGGTCCAATGGTTAGGACTCAGCACTCTCACTGTCAAGGGCCCAGGTTCAATCCCTGCTCCGGGAACTAAGATCCCACAAGCCACGGGGTGTGGCCAAAAGAAAAGAAAAGAAAATACAACCTATATTCTTAAAGGAGCTCATTCACAGATTGTGTGGATTTAAAGGGAAAGATTTATGCATGTTTAATATATTAGATGTTTTTAAGCAATAAAGCTATGCTTTTATTGACGAATGTTTTGCTGACAGAATCACCAAGTGTTTAAAAAGACACTGACAGCAGACATGGTTATACAAATTTAGTGGGGGGGGGTTGGAAGAGTAGGGGTGTGATTATAAACCTTCCCTAATCACAGAAATGTTTTTTCTAACATTTCTAAAGGCAAACTCTGAAGTGATACCAAGAGGTCCCTAGTAGTTTGAAAACTTCCAAGGAGGTGAAAAGAAGTGTGTGTACAGAGCCTAAAAGTTTTCAAAAATCATACTGTTATGATGGCCATAAATGTAAATTTTTTTCACTTTAAGCATTTCTGTTTTGGAAACATTTGTTGGTAATGTTTCTATCTAAAACAAAGATTTTAGTTTTATTGTGGTTACTATGCCCTGAAGAAAATGTTTCTGAGACAAGCATTTTATTTGGGAGACATCCACATCATAGCTTTAAGTTACTCGAATATGAAATTTCTATAATATAGATGCAACTATAGTCAAAACACACATGATCAGGTAATCTCCAAGTTCTGACACCTACCCAGCGGCACTGAGACCTGGGGACTACTACCTAATGCCAAGCCAGAAACCAAGAAAGTATATATATATATTTTTAAATCCCCATAAGGGGCAAAAGATATCCTCCAAAAACCAGATGGTCACTGGCAACAGCAGGGGCAAGACATGTCCCTGGTGCCATTTCCCTGCCTTCTCGTCACGCTGCAGGCAGAGGATGTGCCATCACCTTGGCCATAGCATTCTTGGACCGTTTTATTGACTCCTTACCTTACACTGAGGAAAACACCTCTCCAACTGAAGTCGTTTTTTAAGTAATGTTTAGTAAAAACACCCCAAAGCAGTATTAAAGATTGGATTTGGGCAGAATTATAAGTGTTAGTCAACTTTTTCTATAATTCATAATGAGAAAACTGTGTCCCAGAGGTGGTGGTTAGCTAAAACATTGTAGTAAGAAGAGAAATCCATGGAGTCCTCAGAATAATAGGCAGAGATCAACACAAAGGTGACTGTGCATTTCTGCTACGTTCCTGGTTAAGCAAGCTTTGTAGACCCGCTGGGAACTTAACCACTATTTCCATGGGAAAATAAATCCCAGGTTCCAAATAACTAATTCACAGTGATATTCTGGAACACAGCCCATTAATAAGTTTGGACTTCCTGTACTATAATAACTTTGCCATATATTTGTTACAGGCTGCCAGAATTCAATAGTAAGGGTGGGGAAAAGGGGGAAATCCTCTCATTCAGTTAAGGTAAGGAATAACTATTTAACACAATTTAAACAGCTTGATTTAAATTCAGGTAAGGAAGATTATCAAAGATATAATATGGTGAGGCCAGTTGTAGTACACCAGGAAGAGGAAAAGACCTCAGTCAAAAATAAAAATTGTACTGTTTACCTTAACTGTGTACACTGGTGTTTCTGTTTTATACATACCTGAGTGCTGTATGGTCTTACAGTAGGTATTTGCATTTTGTTTTATTCTTAAGGAAAACCAGAAGGAGAAAGAAATGAGGGCACAGAAGTAGGTAAGATTCTACTAAAAATTACCCAACCTAGCCTCCTCCTCTTAGGCTGATGCTGTTTTTGCCCCACAGAGCAAGCCACGGCCATTCTTGTCGTGATGCCTCTGTTCTCAGCTCTGCCAGGTAAATCCCGCTCTGCTCTGAGGACTTGTTCAAAATCTTGTTCCTGAAGCCTTCTGGTGCCAACCTGAGTGTACAGTGACCTTGAGTTGAGTTGTCTAGGATTTTTTCCCCACATGCGTTCCTTCTGTGCAGGAGGAGCTGTAATGGTTTAAGAGCTTAATCTCCAGTCCAGGCCATCTGGTTTAGAAACTTGGCTCCACCATTTTCCTTGGTAGTGTGACCCTGGGCAAGCTACTTAACCTCTAAGGAATAAGAACAGTACCTACCTCGTTGCATTGTTTGAGGATTACAGGGCATAGTGCATGTAAGGCACAAGGCGGGTCTTAGTGCCCTGTAAAGCTTAGCTGCTCTCTGGTTGCTTGCCAATAAACACCTTACAGGCAGCACATCCCAAGGTCAGGGAGTCCTGCTTTGTTTGTGTTGTGTTTTGTTTTTAAACACTACCAAGACAGTGGACTTAGCAGCACTAGTCACAAGTTTAATTACTTCAATACAGAAAAAGATAGAAGACTATGATTATGCCATACCAAATACCTACAAAAACAATTTTTTTCCAGATATTTTTGAATACCCAGATAGTTGACAGTAGCAAAGATTTTTAAGTTTAGCTGAGATTTGGGTGTCCTTCATATTCAATCAAGGTCTTAAAGAAGATAAAATGAGGACTTTCCTGGTGGCGCAGTGGTTAAGAATCTGCCTGCCAATGCAGGAGACACGGGTTCGAGCCCTGGTCTGGGCAGATCCCACATGCCGCAGAGCAACTAAGCCTGTGTGCCACAACTACTGAAGCCCACACGCCTGGAGCTGTGCTCCACAACAAAGAAAAGCCACCACAAGAGAAGCCCACACCACAACAAAGAGTAGCCCCTGCTCACCACAACTAGAGAAAGCCCATGTGCATCAAGACCCAATGCAGCCACAAATAAATAAATAAATATTTTTTAAAAGTCATCCCACAAAGGGAATAGTAGGTGTTTGACACATTTAATGTTTCCAATGAACTGTTTGAAAGAGCAGGTACTAGTTCATTGTTTTAAAATGCACAGTGTTAAGTAGTAGACAAAGTGTGGGGTTTAGATCTGAAAACCATGTGTGAATTCCAGAGCTAATATTTATTTACTAACTGTACAAACTAAGGCAGTTTCCCTAGACCCTCAAACCTCAGTGCCCTCATTCTCAACGCAATTGCTTGAATAAGATGATTTATAGAACCATATGTAGTATACTATATGACATATAATAGCCACTCCACAACTGTCCATTTCCATTTTTTGTTGCTGAATTCATAGATAGTGCCTAGAATTAAGGCAGGACTTTAATTAGAAAACTATAAAAAGGGGTCATGCTGTAGAAGCAATTTCTCAAGTACTGAAGAACAAATATCAAATTAATTAGAACCCTATTTACATATTTACTACTTTTTTGCATGATTTGTGAGGTTTCTCTTTTTGGTTAGTTACTAGTGCTCTTGAGAAAATGATTAATTATTTTTAAAAAATATGATCAAACTGTATATTTTCACAGTAAGAACAGGCTCAGCCAACACAAAACCACAAGCATTTATTCACTCAGCCATGTGCCAGACAGTTATGCATTTCCCTGGCACTTGGCTCTAACAGAAAATGATTATAGGGTCTTCTTATTCAGGGTACTGGGTGATACAGTGGTGAGAGACCTCAACTCAACTCTGTGGCATAGAGTCTTTACAAGAGGGAACTTAAATCAGATTGGCAGCTTATGACCTACTAAGAAGAGTAGAGTGATATAGAATAGAAAATATCCAAAGTCATCACAGTCGAAGTATTATTTCACAAAAAAATTCAGTTATAGATACATATATGTATATTTTTATGGTGGGTTAAGGACAAAAAGTTGAAGAGATACTGCTATATCTTATGAGGCTGACATTCGTAGCGTCCTGCAGTGGTTAAGTAGTGAGCAAGACAGGCGGTCTGTGTCCTCATTGGCTTTACAGTCTAGGTACAGGATAAGGGTCTGAATTGCCCTGGTTGAACACTATAAGGAAGGTGAGGCCTGAGAGGAACTTGGAGACCACTGCGCTTAAAAATATTTTAAGTTGGGCTTCCCTGGTGGCGCAGTGGTTGAGAGTCCACCTGCCGATGCAGGGGACGCGGGTTCGTGCCCCGGTCCGGGAAGATCCCACATGCCACGGAGCGGCTGGGCCCGTGAGCCATGGCCACTGAGCCTGCATGTCCGGAGCCTGTGCTCCGCAACAGGAGAGGCCACAACAGCGAGAGGCCTGCGTACTGCAAAAAAAAAAAAAATATATATATATATATATATATATATTTTTTTTTTTTTTTTTAAGGTTTTTTTTTTCCGACTCCCAGCCAAACTGGACGCATCTGTGGTAAATCTGCTGGCTGATGAGAACATTTGACCCTGGATAGGTTATCTCATCAAAATACAGCTTGTCCATGCAGTTTAGCTTGCTGTACCTCAAAGACATGAAGGAGTGGTTGTATGGTCAGAAGAATGAAAGAGAACCTGGAAACACTAGGTCTTCTTTGCTGGTAAAAATAAACTGAACAGGCTTGTGATTCAAGTCAATGAAGGAAGTAGATCAGCTGAACATTAAATTGTTTACCTACAAGTCAAAGATAACTTGCATCTCCAATGAAGTATTTATGACTAAAAGGAAGTGTTTTTTCACACAGCAGGTTCTGACCATATAGAACTTAATTCAAAAGATAGAATTTGTTGCAAAGGTTAACTCCCGAGTTGGTTAACCTTCTCAGTTAGCAGGGTATTTATTGAGTGCTCAGTGGGCATGGTACTCAGTTAGGCTCTGCAGGGAAGTAAAAGAAAATATAATACACACTTGTGCACAGGGAGTTTACGATCTACTTGCAGGGTAAATGACATCTGGGAAGCCCTTGGAGAACAATCAAGGGCTCAGTAGGGAACAAAAGGGGCAGAGTAAGAGAAGCCTGCCTTGGGTTATTGTGGGAGATCTGGCCCTGAGTCAGTAGCCGAGGGACCCCTGGCTGCTCTCAGCACTGTGAGCCTCTCCCACTCTTAAAACCAATGAGAGTATGTGTATAGATTCAAGAAGATCTGTGGACGTCTCTAGCACAGTCCTGGCACATAGGAGATACTAGATCAGTGTTTGTTGAATTTAAATGGAGAGAATTTTTATTTACCTGGACAGAGAAAATGGCATTTGGTAAAGCAGGAGTGAGCATGTCTCAACAGAAGGTGTGTGCGGAAAAATGAAGGAAAAGACAGCAGTAGGGTAGGGCCCAGTTAAGAGGACTTCGAGAGCCAAGCTGAAAAGTTCAAACAGATGTAACAGGCAAGATCTTCTGGACTTCCCTGGTGGTCCAGTAGTTAAGACTCCATGTTCCCAATGCAGGGGGCCCGGGTTTGATCCCTGGTCAGGGAATTAGATCCCACATGCTGCAACTAATTTCCTGCATGCTGCAACTAAAGATCCCGCATGCTGCAACTAAAAAAGATCCCGCGTGCTGCAACTAAAGATCCCGCATGCTGCAACTAAAAAAGGTCCCGCGTGCCGCAACTAAGACCCAGCACAGCCAAACAAACAAACAAACAAATAAATAAATGTTTTTTTAAAAAAGATCTGCTATTTAATTATTCAAGGAGTACCTGTGAATCATTTATAGTGTGCTAGGCACTGTGGTTAGGATATTAGGAAAACAGCAGTCCCTGCCCTCAAGTGTCTTACGTGTGGCAAGAAAGGAAAGAATTATTGTTTGGGGGATGTTTTATTTTTATACAGATCCTACTTTTAAAAATATAAACTGTGGGGCTTCCCTGGTGGCGCAGTGGTTGAGAGTCCACCTGCCGATGCAGGGGACACGGGTTCGTGCCCCGGTCTGGGAGGATCCCACATGCCGTGGAGCGGCTGGGCCCATGAGCCATGGCTGCTGAGCCTTCGCGTCCGGAGCCTGTGCTCCACAAGGGAGAGGCCGCAACAGTGAGAGGCCCGCATACCGCAAAAAAATAAAATAATAATAAACTGTGAAGGCTAGGGGTTTTTTTGTTTTGTTTTTATTTATTTATTTGGCTGTGTGGGTCTTAGTTGCAGCATGCGGTATCTAGTTCCTTGACCAGGGATCGAACCCAGGCCCCCTGCATTGGGAGCATGGAGTCTTAACCACTGGACAGCCAGGGAAGTCCCAAGGCTAGGGGTTTTGTCCTTTTTTTTTTTTTTTTTTCCTCTTGACCTATTTTGTTGACTTAGCATCTAGAAGAGTGCCTAGCACAAACTATGCACCATAAATATTTGAATTAATGAATATTTGAGATTTTGAATTTTTAAGCAGTACAATCTCTTTGAGATTATTAGATAATTGAGATATGGCTTCTGGATAGGTTAAATGAGGAAGGTTCTAAGGAAGCAAGTATGGACTTTCTGTTGTCAATCTCAATACAGGTCCAAGATGATTAGTAAAATATCTGTACAATTTAAATTATGTCAATAACCTTTGAGCATTATATTCCATTTGACCATGTTATAGTCCAGCTAAAAATATCTGGGATTGGTGTTAAGTATTCTTGGCATATTTCTGTTGTACATTCTTCTTTTTTTTTTTCCTTTGAAGTACGCGGGCCTCTCACTGCTGTGGCCTCTCCCTTGCGGAGCACAGGCTCCGGATGCACAGGTTCAGCGGCCATGGCTCACGGGCCCAGCCGCTCCGCGGCATGTGGGATCCTCCCAGACTGGGGCACGAACCCATGTCCCCTGCATCGGCAGGCGGACTCTCAACCACTGCGCCACCAGGGAAGCCCTCTTTTTTTTTTTTGACCACACCGTGTGGCTTGCAGGATCTTAGTTCCCTGACCAGGGATCAAACCCACGTCTTGGCAGTGAAAGCTCAGAGTCCTAAGCACTGGACCGCCAGGGAATTCCCCAATTGTTGTACATTCTTCATTGGTAAAAACACTTAAAATGTATGCTCTATTTTTGTTTATGTACTTATTTTCTGTATACTCTACTTTTAAATGACTAATGTCACTTAATATTGAACACTTGACAGGTTAATAAATACAATATAAGAGAATCACCCTAAGTAAAAGGTAAGCATACAAGAGGGAAAAAGTATGGTTTTCATTAAAGCCTTTTGTGTGGAAACGCTCAAGCATATTTGAGCAAATGTCTTGGAGTATTCCCTTCCCCCATTTTGTAGGACGTGATCAATTATACCATCTGCTCCTCCAGGTAACTTGGCAGCTGTTAATTAACTAACATTGTTCCCTGAGTTTTGCTGTCACCATAGATGGTTCCAGAACATGAGAACCAAAGATTTGTCAGAATAGCTTTCATACTACAAGTTTCCTTTAAATTATAGACGGGGGGGGGAAAAAATCAATATTGACCAACAGGGAGGAATTAAATAAATATTTACATAGTCATAAATCATTTCAGTTTTCTCAGAGCTTATTACCATGATGTTTTATGTATCTAAATGTTTTAGGTGTGCACAGCAAGAGCGGTTAAGTAATTTAATACCAACAGAATTTATACTTCAAATGGGGAAAAAGTGGATCATCTCGGTTTGTGGTAAGATACACAGATGCTTCCTGTTGCTCCGTCCAGAATGATGTTACATTAACCTCAGAGGAGGCCGTTAAGCCAGCCTTGAGCTAGATGGTAGGCACTATGTTTCTCTCTATGGAGGAAGGAGGGAAGAATTACGTTAACTAAAATGTATGAGCAGCAAAGTCAGAGTACTTCATGCAATAATCACTGATGCAGTGATAAATTATCACTCAATCTCTATAGCATGTGTCCAGTTCTCTGAAATGAAGCTAAGAAAAAGATTATAGGGAAAGGAGACACATGATTCCATTCTTAGAAAACTGATGTAAATACTCCATGCAGGTCATTTGCCCTTTTTTTTCTCTACTGGAAGAGCATTTCTATCTTGTCTGAATCAAAACTGTTCAAACAGTGTTTTTTGCTTCCCTCCCTCTGCCTTGACTTGAATTCAGGAAACTTCTGAAATGTTCATTTTTTTAAGCTGTTGAAAGGATTTTGTGTATTTATAGTTTTACATGCCAATTCCTTAATTTGAAATAATAGTAAAAAGCAAACATCAAAGCAACAACCACAAAAGCCTCCACAATATACTAAGTTGTCTAATTTTTCATTTTTGGATTGCATCCATTAATAGTATTTGTTTTTATTCATCTATACTGTTGCATCAAAGCCATTACAATGTTGAAGCATACTGAGTCTTCCAAAACACAATAACTCTTCCAAAATTTAGCCATCTTAAAGGAAAATAGAAAAGACAAACAGTAAGCAACACAACTGTTACTATTTCAGCTAAGAATCTTAAAGCACACTACAAATGCTTTTTGTGTTACCTAATAACTGGAAAAACATTCTAGAAGTGAATTGCTTAAGACTACATAGAGTCGCCTGATTCTACAGAGGAATAACTTTGGGTATGTTCTGTTGTAATTTCTGTTGTTGTTAACTAAATTACAGACTTTATTCTGATTTTGCAGGTCTACCACTAACGTCCTTTTTCTGCTTCAGATACTCAGTCTGTTCTTGTCTTTCATGACCTCTACCCTTTTGAAGAATACCAGTCAGTTATTATTATTTTTTAAACATCTTTATTAGAGTATAACTGCTTTACAATGGTGTGGCAGTCAGTTATTTTGTAGAATGTCTCTCAGTCTGGGTTTCTCTGATATTTCCTCATGATTAGATGAGGGAATGTATTTTTGGCAAGAAAATCTCAGATGTCATATGTCCTTTTCAGAGCATCCTATCGGGGAGCACATGATGTTGACCTGTGTTATGACTGGTTCTGTAGTTTTGTGCTGCTGCTGTGACACGTCCCCACAGACCTGGCACCATAGAACAACACCCAGCTTCTTATCTCACAGTTTCTGCAGCTTAGAGGGCCAAGCTGAGTGTGGCTGGGCTCCCTGCTCAGGGTCTCCCAAGGCCAACATCGAGGTGTCAGCTGGGCTGTGTTCTCAGCTGGAGCTTGTGGTCCTCTTCCAGCTCATTCATGTTGTTGGCAGAATTCAGTATGGACTGTTTTCTTGCGGGTTGGCAGCAGGAATCACTCTCAGTTCCTAGAAGCCATTCTCAAATTCTCACTGGTGGCTTCTCCATTTACAAGGGCAGCAGGAGAATTTCCCTTCCCTACAGTCCCTCTCACGCTTTGAATCTCTGACTTCTAGACCCAGATTTAAAAGGCTCATATGATTAGGTCAGGCCCAAACCCATACTCCCTCCTTTTTTTTTTTTTTTTTACTGCGGTACGTGGGCCTCTCACTATTGTGGCCTCTCCCGTTGCAGAGCACAGGCTCCGGACGCGCAGGCTCAGCGGCCATGGCTCACAGACCCACCCGCTCCGCGGCATGTGGGGTCTTCCCGGACCGGGGCATGAACCCGTGTCCCCTGCATTGGCAGGCGGACTCTCAACCACTGCGCCACCAGGGAAGCCCCCATACTCCCTTTTTTAAAGTCAACTGTGTCACATAATATAACCTAGTCATGGATTAAAATCCATCGTATTCACAGCCTGGATGGTTATGAAAGGGAGGGAGTGGACATCTTAGAATTATGCCTACCACGCTAGTGCTATTAGCCCGATTACTTGGTTTGGCTTGTGTCTTCCGGTTTCTCCGCTGTAACCGTTACTATTTTGCCATTTGTAATTAAAAGATACCTTGGGGGAGATACTTTGAACTATGCGAACATTTTATTTCTCCTCAAACCTTCCTACACTAATTTTTTTTTTTTTTTTTTTTTTTTTTTCCTGTACGTGGGCCTCTCACTGTTGTGGCCCCTCCCGTTGTGGAGCACAGGCTCCAGACGCGCAGACTCAGCGGCCATGGCTCACGGGCCCAGCCGCTCCGCGGCATGTGGGATCTTCCCGGTCTGGGGCACGAACCCGTGTCCCCTGCATTGGCAGGCGGACTCTCAACCACTGCGCCACCAGGGAAGCCCTCCTACACTAATTTTAACATTCATCAGTGGAACTGTCCATTCTCCTCCATTTATTTATTTATTTATTTCATTGTGGATGTGGGATATATTTTTTATTTGGGGAATTAGAATCCAACACTATCATTATTTTGTTGTTCTAATTGTTCCAGCTTTGGCCATTGGGAGCTCTTTCAGGTTAGCTCCTGTGCCATTTCCACATGCTCTCATCCATTTTCAGCACTTCTTTACTTTCTAACAACATAAGACACTCTAGATTCACCTTGTATTTTTTCCTGCTCCAGCCCCAGAATAAATCACTTTTCCACGGATAACTCCAGTTTTAATCCAAGAGAACTAGAAGTACATTTCAGTTTGTACTGGCTACAAATTGGTGTCTGCACAGGTTAGGTGCAGATTAATGAATGTATTTGTTTCGACTTGCTGTCCTAACAAAGTACCACAAATTTAGTGGCTTAAAGCAACATAGGTTTATTATCTTACAGTCCTGCAGGTCAGAAATCCGAAACGGTTTTACTGGGCTAATATCAAGGTGTCAGCAGGGCTACGTTCCTTCTGGAGGCTCTAGGGGAGAATCTGTTTCCTTGCCTTTTCCAGCTTCTAGAAGCTTCTACCTGCTTTCGTTGACTCCTGATTCCTTCTTATGTCTTTATTTATTTATTTTTTGGCTGCACCTCGTGGCTTGTGGGATCTTAGCTCCCCGATCAGGGACTGACCCCCGGTCCTAGGCAGCAAGAGTGTGGAGCCCTAACCATTGGACCACCAGGGAATTCCCCTTCCTATGTCTTTAAAGCCAGCAACATAGTGTCTTTCAACCTCCTCTGACTCTTGTCCTGCCTTGCTCTTATTAGGATCTTTCTGCTTACATTGTGCCCACCCAGATAATCCAGAATAATCTCCCTATCTCAAGACCCTTAATTCAGTCACATCTACAAAATCCCTTTTGCATGTAAGGTAACATTCACAGCTTAGGGGATTAGAACATGGACATATTTGGGGGCCATTATTCGGCCTACCACATGAATATATTTGGACTAATGGGACCATCAGTCCACATAAATCAGGCAAAAGGAAAATATCCCTTTAATAACAGGTCCCTTTTTACTTTTTCTTCTTAGCCCAGTAGGTCCCTTTTTTTAAAATTGCAATATATTTGCACATTTGTCTAAATCCTTTGTAAAAGTAATATCATTAATCCTCCATTGGTAGGACATTGGTTTTGATTTGTCCTCCAGAAGCAGTGAATAACTCCTGTTCATCATGTCTCTCCTCCTCCTTCACTGTTTGTCACCAACAGCACAGATTTTACAGGATCACACCCAGTTGTAAAAGCAATTATTATAATTTACCATGATACATTACTCTGCTGTCCAAAGAGCTCGGTTTCTATAACCTGTGTGCACATTATTGGCTGGAAATTACATTGCCAGAGATAAATCTTAAAAATTAAATGTTCTGGGCTTCCCTGGTGGCACAGTGGTTAAGAATCCGCCTGCCAATGCAAGGGACACGAGTTCGAGCCCTGGCACGGGAAGATCCCACATGCCGCGGAGCAACTAAACCCATGTGCCACAACTACTGAGCCCATGCGCCACAACTACTGAAGCCCGCGCACCTTGAGCCCATGCTCCACAACAAGAGAAGCCACCGCAGTGAGAAGCGCATGCACCACAACAAAGAGTAGTCCCCGCTCGCTGCAACTAGAGAAAGCCCGTGCAGCAACAAAGACCCAACACAGCCAAAAATAAAAACAAATTAATTAATTAATTTTTAAAAAACCAACAACAAAAAAGGAAAGCCATTTAATGCTTTCTATTCTAGTACTAAACTGTAGATTGGTTGCATACTAAATCACAGGCTTCTAGGTATACTTTTTCATTCTTTCTTTTTAAAGGATGAAATATCAACAACTTATTAAGTACTTATTCCTGCCCAGTGCTTTACACATAATACGTTATTTAGTCAACTCTATGAGGCAGGTGTTACTATCATCATCACCCCCATATCAATAGGTAACAGTAATAGAGATGACATGGCTGCTAAGCAGTAGAACCAGGACTTAAATCTAGGGAACCAATTCCAGAGCTTTCTCCTCTAACACACAAATCAGTGTGCACAGTATCACATAGTGTTGCCACCCACTTAAAAAAAAAAAATTTGGAAATAATGATTGTTACAAATCCTGCTCGTAACTGGATCATTTTCCCCAACTTTGGCATATAGCTGAAAAACTATAATCTCAATAGACTGTGATACATACAGTAAACAGAAACTTTAGAAACAGCCTAAATGCTGCACAGACTTAGTAAGTCTAAGTCCTATTGAATGCACATACAATAACTAGAGTCCAGGACATTTCAGACTCAAGTTCATCATTACCATCATTACTGTTGAAATCATCTCTTTAATTTGATGGCATTACTCAGGGAGAATGTAGCTCCTAGCACAGTTATTCAGAATAAGGTAGAACTATACACTAGTATCTATTTTGCCATTGGCAGTTACTTTCCCATATTTAAGTTGGACTGCTATCAATTTAGGTATTTGCTATGATTTGAATGTTTGTGTCTCTTTAAAATTCATATGTTGAAATCCTAAATGCCTACGGTGATGGTATTAGGAGGTGGTGCCTTTTGGAGGTGCTTAAGTCATGAGGATGGAACTTCCATGAATGGGATTAGTCCCTTCCATGTTGAGGACACAGCGAGAGATGGTAGTCTGCTACCATCTGTTCCAGACCCTGGAAGAGGGTTTTCACCAGAACTTGACCCCAGCCTCCGGAACTGTGAGAAATAAATTTCTGTTGTTTATAAGCTACCCAGTCTGTTGTATTTTGTTATAGCAGCCCAAACAGATTAAAACAGTATTATTTCTCCAGTTCTTGGAAAAATCCTGGACGGAAACTTGGGCAAAGAAATTTTTGCTGCCTCATGATAGATTTTTTTTTTTTTTTTTGCACACGGGCTTAGTTGCTTTGGGGCATGTGGGATCTTCGCGGACCAGGGCTCGAACCCGTGTCCCCTGCATTGGCAGGTGGACTCTTAACCACTGTGCCACCAGGGAAGCCCTTGTATAGATTCTTAACAATATATTCTGTTTACACCTAGTCAGAAAGAATGCTTTTCATGTTTACTTTATACATTTGAGTACTTACATATTTCATTCATAGAAACGTGTAAATTTTTCTATTCCAGAACACCTGAATCAAAAATATTTTCATGTTGAAGTTTGTAGATATTTCCCAACCTAGTTTTTTTTTTTAATTAATTAATTTATTTATTTTTGGCTGTGTTGGGTCTTTGTTTCTGTGCGAGGGCTTTCTCTAGTTGCGGCAAGCGGGGGCCACTCTTCATCGCGGTGTGCGGGCCTCTCACCGTCGCGGCCTCTCTTGTTGCGGAGCACAGGCTCCAGACGCGCAGGCTCAGTAGTTGTGGCTCATGGGCCTAGTTGCTCCGCGGCATGTGGGATCTTCCCAGACCAGAGCTCGAACCCTGGTTATTATTATTATTAGTTATTGTCTATCAATAACTTTAAAGAAATAGAAGATAGTGTCCTAAAGGACCAATAAAAATTACACAGCATGATTTGTAATGAGGTGGATGGACCTAGAGTCTGTCATACAGAGTGAAGTAAGTCAGAAAGAGAAAGACAAATACTGTATGCTGACACATATATATGGAATTTAAGAAAAAAAATGTCATGAAGAACATAGGGGTAAGATAGGAATAAAGACACAGACCTACTAGAGAATGGACTTGAGGATATGGGGAGGGGGAAGGGTAAGCTGTGACAAAGTGAAAGAGCGGCATGGACATATATACACTACCAAACGTAAGGTAGATAGCTAGTGGGAAGCAGCCGCATAGCACAGGGAGATCAGCTCGGTGCTTTGTGACCGCCTGGAGGGGTGGGATAGGGAGGGTGGGAGGGAGACGCAAAAGGGAGGGGATATGGGAACATATATATATGTATAACTGATTAAATTTGTTATAAAAAAATAAAAAAAATAAAAATAAAAAATAAAAAAAAATTACACAGCATGAAGAAAGGGCTACTAGTCAATAAATGGATTATTTTTCTACATCTCTGTATTTTCCAAATTTATAGAGAGGCAGTTACTCAACATTTGTCAAACTAGCTGATTTCAGACTTTTTGCTCTGGATCTTTTGATTTATTAGTTTGCCTGAGATCAAATTTCAACTCCCTTAAACTATATCATGAACAGGTTCTCCTAAAGAAGATACAGATATTTATTATTTAGGGGTAAGACAAAGTTTTGTTTTTTTAAGAGAGGACCGTAGTTTTAGCTTTGGAAAATTTATGCATGGCCTTGAAAACTTTATTAATTTATTCATAAAATATTTACAGTGAGCCTACTTAAGGAAACTGTACTAGGACTTATACAGATGGTCACATACTATAAGGGATTGAGAAATTATTGTCTCTGATAGTTTCTGGTGCAATAAAGCACATGTATGCTTTTAGTAACCAAAAAGATACCAGATCTCAATTTCCTATTGGGCCCATAGTTCTTTCCCTGGTCCCTGGATGGGTAACCCTCCATTATGTGTTTTCAATGATACATATGAAAAATGTATACATTCATATTTGTGCCTCTAAATCCATAGGTGGTAGATAAAGTAGGTGGTACCTAATATCCCCATTTTACAGATGAAAAAATATATATCAAAGACCCAGTCATTTAAATCAGTAACTGAACTGCTATGACCCAGGGCCTATTTGCTTTAGTTTCCCTGTTTCTACTCCTAGTTAAATAACAGAAATGATATGAGAAAAGAACCACCTAGATGGTAAAGCACTAAGATGACTTTCTAGTACTTTTGCAAGCAAAATTTTAAATGTATAAAGAGGATGGCTTACTGCTCTAGTAAAATGCTCCCTCCTCCAAACAAATGATAACTTTGGAGGAGAAGCTTTTTCTCTTCAAATAAAAATGTGCTGCTCTTTGATCCCATGATGTCATTTCAAGGAATGTGTCCTAATGGATGTATTTAGAAAAGTATGCAAATGTTTAGGTATAAGGATATTTATTACTACATTATCTGTAATAGAAAAAAATATCTAGGAAAGCCCTAAATATCCCATCAATAGGGAAGCAGTATAGCATAGTGGTTAAGAATCACCTGGATTCAAATCCCATCTCCATAATTTACTATGTGATCGTGGACAACTTATCTCACTGTGCTGTTATTTTACCCATCTGTAAAGTGAAGCTAGTAACAAAATTTACTCCACTGGGTTGTGACAGTATTTAGAACAGTGCCTAATCCATAGTATATGCTCAATACATTTTAGTTATCATTATTGATAGGGAATTGGGATACATTTTTGTAGAGGCACACGATGGAATACTAGGCAGCTTTTTAGAAAAGACAGCTTTATGCACTACTTAACCAGAAGGCTGTCTGTTGCTGACTCATTGTCTCCCTCCCTCCAATGCCCCCAAAAATATGTAGCTAGAGAGGGACTAACTTTGGTGCATATATGTTGAAGAACGGAGAGTAAATTTTGGGGGGCTCTGGTGGAAAAGAGTAAATTTCGAGGGTTTGCGGGGGGAAGGAAGGTGAGAGGCTTTGGGGCAACATGGAGGGTGAGGAGAGAAAAGACCAGCCAACTTTTCTTTTTTTAAAGCAAAGAAAACTTATGTTTATTAAAATGTTTGTTAGGTGACACACACTTTGCTGCCAATTTGTCATGAGTAAATAATTCCATTTAGTCCTCAGAGTAACCCTAAGGGGTGGGTGTTCTTGCTGGTTGACCACAAAATCATAGAGGTGAAGTGCGTTGGTTAAGTCACACATGGGGCTTGACCAGGATCTGTGAAACTCCAAACCTGTATTAGTTCATGACTTCGAGATACTTTTCTCAACTCGATGCTCTTCACTTAAATGTCCTCTCTAGGTGAGGAGGCACATCCATCAGTGCCTCCAAATAAAGCATAAGTTCTTTCATGAAGCAAACCACATTGTCTGGCATCTACAAACCTTTATGGCACCATTTTGTCAGAGCCGCTGTTTTCTCAGATCTCGGCGTCCTTGCTCGCTGTGCTCCTTCTGTCCACTGGGCTTACTCCTACTCAACCCACAAGACTCCTCACAGTAAGCACTTCCTCTTGGAAGCCTTCCCTGATAGCTCTTGACACCCTCCCTGTCAGGGCTGTCATGAAGGTGCCTTCTCTGCTGTTCCCAGAGCAACTTGTTCTTGTCCTGTCACAGCACTTGCACACAGATGCAATCATCAGTGACTTGTCTGTCTTTGCCACTGATGACCGGGTCTATCTCCAGCACCTGCACAGTCCTCAACCCATAATAGTTGCTCAATTAACATACAGGAACTGGGGATGGATATTATCCCTAGTTATCATTCTTCTTGAGCTTTTTTTTTTTTTGAAGTATAGTTGATTTACAATATTGTGTTAGTTTCAGGTGTACAACAAAGTGATTTGGTTATACATATATGTTATGTATATATCTACATTCTTTTTTTATTCTTTTCCATTATAGTTTATTACAAGATACTGAATATAGTTCCCTGTGCTATCCAGTAAGTCTTTGCGGTTTATCTGTTGTATATATGGTAGTGTGCATCTGTTAATCCCCTACTCCCAACTTATCCGTTCCCTCCCCACTCCCCTTTGGTAACTATAAGTTTGTTTTCTTTGTCTGTGAGTCTGTTTCTGTTTCGTAAATAAGTTCATTTGTACTGTTTTTTAGATTCCACATATCAGTGATATCATATGATATTTGTCTTTCTCTGTCTCACTTCACTTAGTATGATAATCTCTAGGTCCATCCATGTTGCTGCAAATGACCAGCTAACACTTTTGATGTATTAGTTTGGTGCGTGGGTTCAGGGGAGAAAAGGGACCAGGGAAAGAATTATGGGCCCCGTAGGAAACAGATCTGGTGGTCTTTTTGGCCATTAAATGCATACATATGTTCTACTGCAACAAGAACTCTAGCAGAGACAATAATTTCTCAACCGTTTATTGTGTGGTAAGCACGCTAAGTCAGAAGTGAGTCAACCCTGCTCTCTGGGAGGGAGGTGCTTGCCAGGGAAAAGGAATGACTTCCTGGGCTACAGGGCCGATTTAGGAAAATTCCTTGCCCAGCGCCCTAATCAGTACCTTGGTGCCTGGAAAAAATTAACTTATTCTCAGGGGTGAGCAGTTGACTTGCTCCACTCAAGCTTGAGGATTAGGCATTATAATTCGAGTTAACATCACAATGTTCAAATTTGAAAACTGAGCAGGCACAGTCCTTGTCTAGTAGCCTTAGTTGTAAAGCTATTAAAGATAATAGCAGGTTGGTGTATTAGGAGCATAGAAGCTCCTAATAATCCCTTTGGTAGTTTGCCTAGCAGAAATGTCTCTGCCCCCTTTTAGAGTGGTTTTTGTTTTCCTTCTGAAAACTGCTTTTCTTGCACAGGGACTTAATGAATTAACTCACAAAACATGAAATGGAAGAACCAATTCCAATCAAAAAGATCTTAGTGGAATAAGATGTAGACTCTCAAAGAATCAAACAAGTTATTTAAAAAGATTAGGTATCTCTTTTCTGGCAATCAATAGATTTATACAGGGTACCACAATTTCCTGAAACCACTCACTTACAAAATATTTATCCTAACATTCCAGTTTTGGATGAGAATCGTTCTGGTTTAACCAAAGGGCAATATATTTTGTATGCTGAGTCACAATGAAGGAAAGGTACAGATTACAGGAGATGACAATGACAAATGTGAACCTGTAGAAAATGAGCCTCATATATGACTGGGAACGACGTGAGAGAAAAGTATTAGGTAAGAACATTAGAGACAAACCACTAGAGATATAGAGTGAAAGGAGTGAGGAGCAAATCCCACCTCTTATGGAACAAAAGGTTCTAAGAGAGATGGACACATGCATTTGACTAGAAAGTGAAGGGTGAACAAGGGGAGGGCACCGGTCACAGAGTAAAGACGTACACAAGTTACTGAGGAACAACCCCAGGTTCCCAAGGGAATGCTGCTGCCCCTCACCCCTCATTCCCTCTGGGTTTGCAGATACAAAACAAGCTCCATCCCATGACGGGCTGCAGCTGTTTATTTCCTGCTACTAAGCAAACCATAAATTTCCACTTTATGCTTTATGGGAATTGTAGTTTGGGGTTTGAGAAGCTATCTGAAGGCTCTATTATGATTTAACTTTATCCACATAACAACACATCTCAGATAAAGACCAGGTTACTTTCAGTCTTAAAAGAAAAAAAGCAGAAACAGGCAAAAAAAATTTTGGCCTTTATTTTTCTTGGTAGGGGAAATTGAGATTAATGAAATTTAGTCATGCTTTACTGCTCCTTGTAGCTTTCCAACATTATCCCAGGGCTTTCCAGCAGCAAAGTAGATGCTTCTGTTCTAGAACAATGGGACAAGGTCATCCTAACCCTAGGCACATAAGGAAAATCCCCAAGTCTTGGAAGAGTTTAAAGACCTCAACAGACTCAGTTCCTGTCCTAGTTTGCCCATGACTTGCCACCTTTTTTTAATTCAGAAAATAATTTACATTAATAACATATAGTACATTGTCTGGCAGGGGCGTTGCTTACCGTGCTGAAGAATATAGTAAATCCTGTGAAGTGGAAATGGAATACAAGATACTGAAAAAGTACACTTTGGGTTCCACTACTGTACTCAAACTGTGATACTAAATATATTACTTGAGGAACATTACTCCATTTGGCCTAGTACTTACCCAATCTGTATTAACCCAGGCCGGACAATCTGTAGGCAACCTAACAAAGGCTCATTTCCTCCTCTAAATAGCCTTAATCCCCCCAAAAGCATTTCAGTTATAGGTGCCAAGGTTCTTGAGTTATATTTAAAAGCTTAAAGAATTAGAGCCAAAGAGAAGGGCCTTAACTCTATCCTATATATGAGAGGGGGCTTACCAACTCTATACTGAATACAAAAGCAGTCGAGTTGTGGTAAGTAATGAGAAAATAGCTATAGATTAATTGGTATATTATAGAAACTTCACTTTATAGTTTATTATAGTCATTTTTTCCTGTGTATCTCCCTCTTCATTACTGCAGTATGTATCACAGGGCTGATGGCAGGAACTAATTGTCCCCCAATATCTATTCTCCCTTTGTGGTTAATTATTTGACCCCCTCCCATCAGGAGGTGGGATGTATGCTTCCTCCCCTTGAATCTGGGTGGGCTCTGAGACTGGCTTGACCAATAAAGTACAGTGAAGTGATACTATGTAACTTCTGAGGTTGTCATAAAAAGCCTTGCAGCTTCCTCCTTGGTCTCTAGGAACGCTCTTGCTCTTGGAGCCCTGAACCACCCTGTGAGTACAACTGTCCTGAGACTGTCATGCTGAATAGGCCACAGGTAGATGCTCTATAAGACAATCCCATCTGAACCTGTCCTTCCACCATTCCCGCCCAGGGGCCAAACAGGTAAGCGAAAATGCCATCTGGGGATTGAAGGTCCTCCAGCCACAGCTGCTCCAGTCCCCAGCTATTTGAGTCATCCCCAAATACTCTAGTCATCCAGCTGTGACGTCATCTCCCTGTGCCCTTTCTATATTTTGGATCCACGGAATCTCATGAGCATAATAAAATGGCTGTTGTTTTACACCACTAAGTTTTGGGGTGGTTTGTTACATAGCAAAAGATCAAACTAGAACACCTCTTAGAATTTCTGTTTTAGTTGAGTAGATGGCTTTCCAGCTGGAGGCTTCATTTCCCAGCATCCTCTCATGCAGGTGAGTGTGGCTATAAGTCTTGCCTATGGTATGTGAATGGAAGTGATGCAATTTCCAAGTCATGTCAATAAAACATCAGTGCTTGTCCTCCACTTCTTCTCCCTCACTCTTCTTGTTGGCTGAGACATAGTGATAATTGGAGCAGCTACATAGGATCCATAGATATTCTAGATGGCTGTCACAGTTTGGATTCCCCAGGTAGCACACTCTGAGCAGAATTCAATGTGCAAAGTATTTATGAAGGAGTTCCACGGGGGTCAACACCTGTAAGGGAGGGGAAGAAGGCAGGAGTGGGCGGAGGGAAAAGTTGAGCTGCAATGCAGGTCCAATGACAGCCTCAGCCAGCCCCACAGAACGCTTGAGAGCTAAACAGCCTTTGAGAAGCGTCCTCCATTGGGTCTAGATGGCCAGGCCTTTATAATCCCACGTGAGTCAGTCATTGGATGTGGGTCCCCTGGTATATGCCTTTGCCTGGCTGTAATCATAGTGTATTATCTATTACTGCATAACAAAATAACCCAAAATTTCGTGGTTAAAAACAACAAATATTAGCTCACAATTTCTGTGTTAGGAATCCAGGAATGTATGTGGTTGCAATTTGGCTGTTGGCTGGGGCTACAGTCACCTCCACTCAATTGGCAGCCAGAATTCAGCTCACTGATACGGTTACTGGAAGGCCTCTTCCTTACCACATGAGGCCTCTCCATAGGCTGCCTAAGTATCCTCACAACATGGCAGGCAGTGATCTGAGAGGGAGAGAATCAGAGAGCCCAAGACAGAAACCACAGACTGTTTAAAACTTCATCTCAGCAGAGACATCCCTATTCACTAGCAGTGAATCAGGAAGTCCAGCCCACACGCAAGGAGCTAAGATGACAAAAGGGTGTGAATCCCAGGAGGCAGGGATCATTGGGGCCATGTTAGAGGCTGCCAACCACATGTAGTATGCATACAATTTTGCATCCTGCTATTTTTAGTTTTCATCAACTTAAATGTTTTGTTTTGCTGTTTTTCATTTAAACAATGTTTTTAAAAATTATAGAAGCAATATATTCTTATTGTAAAAGCCTTCAAATGCTCAAATGATAGAGGCGTACAGTCCTTTTCTTTATGCTATGCCTCAGACTAGTTGAACTACCTAGAGGTAAACAATTTTTTTTTGCATCTGCTGAGATACTTTTCCTATATCTATTTCTCTTTGTAGTCCTAATACTTAATATTGTATTCACACACAGCAGATACTCTGCAAATCTTTAATAAATGTTGGAGCTGAGTTTCAGGCTTTGAGATGTCACTGAACCAGGAGTCGGAAGGGCTGGTTCAAATCACAGGATCTGTCCCTCATTTACTCCTTATTCTCCTTGGCCTCCATTTCCATAATTACCAAATGTACGTGTGATACTAGATTTTTTTCTACAGTCCTTTTCAGATCTGAAATTATATGCATCTAAGAAGGAAATTAGGGACTTCCCTGGTGGTCCAGTGGTTAAGACTCCACGCTTCCACTGTAGGGGGCATGGGTTCCATCCCTGGTCGGGGAACTGAGATCCTGCATGCTGTGCAGCATGGTCGAAAAGAAATAAGAAGGAAATTGTTATTCATCTTATGATCTCTTTATATACCAATTCAAATTAAATATCGTAAACTAATTACTAGTTCTAGACTGTACATTTAACCCTATTTTTCAATATCAACATATGCTTTTCAGTGTAAGTTATTTAAAAAATATTAAGATGTCAATGATTTTGAGTATCAATCATAGTTCGAATATCAGTCATAGGTAAGTCTTTAATCTTTAAAATTTTTCAGTAATAAAAACCATAAAACACTTTAAGCAAAAGGGTATTTGGCTCTGAGATCTTTGTTCTCTTACAATCTAGATCTGAGGTCTAATCAAATTTCTCATTAACGTTCTTGTCTCTTGGGCGAAATGAAATAAGCAACATACTATGCAACTGTTAAGACATTTTAAAATACTGGTTATTAGAAAATTATTTGGGGATTACAGTTTTATCTTTTTATAAAAGGTGGCCATATATGTATACACACTACTTTTTTGGTTCCGAAATGTCTTTATCAAGGTTCATTTTTTTCACGTGTACTTGTTTCCAAAAGTTGGGTCAATCACAAACCTAAGGTCTAGCTATGCTAAGGTAGGATTAACCTTACAAATTGTCATACTCATGCGTGTCATTTATTTCTGCTTGAACTATTCCCCAGCCACACTGGGCCTTTGGTAACGGGGTTTGTAATCATTTTGCTAGTGACATTTTAACAGTGGTCATGAATGACATTGTTAACATTAAAAAAAAAAAAAAAACCACCTCTTACCACTGCTTTTGTTGCTAAGCTGCTTTAGTTCCTCTCCCCGTGGGAGCTTGAATTGTGGCGGGGTAATTTGTTTCGGCAACAATAAAGCTGACAGTTTATATTAGCCAAAGGTTCATGTTGGCAAAAGAATTCACCTGTCCCCTTTTATGCACATCAATAGCTCTTACCCTCCTTCAGTATCCTATCACCAGCATATAGTTTTCCCTCTTCTGTTTGCACTGCTTTTTGTTTTTGCTTTCAGAAGTAGTCTCTTTTAAGGGTTAGAATCCAACAGACCCAGTAAATCTTACTGTGACTAGTAAAAATTCCATCAAAATATGCAGAGCTCTGCATAAGAAATTAATCTTCACAATCCTGGTGGACAGTTTGTAGTAGCAGTATTCTGTTACTTGGGTTGACCTTGGACAAGTCATTTAATTCTCGAGTCTTAGGAAAGAAATACATTTCTTTAGGAAAACAGAAGCTAGAGGTTATATTAGGCATGACTTTCCCTCACGATCAATGGAATTGAGTTTTTTACTCAATTCACTTAGAAGGGGGACTTCAAGGGCTCCCGTGGTTAGTTGCAACCTCCTGAAACATCCCACAAAGTTCTGAACACACATTTTCCTATAATGATGGTTCTCAGTCCCTAAGCACATTGAGCATTCACTATGTGTCAGGAAATAGGCCAAGCAAGTTTTAGAGGCTTTCTGACTTGCTCCTCATAACAACCCTATAAGGTTGGAGGTAGGTACAATTATTAGAACATTTATCCTCATTTTACAGACGAAGAAATAGTTAAATTTTTCCAAGTAATATTTCCAAAGTTGAACAAGATCTGCCTGACCTGGCAAGAGACAGTGTTTAAACAACTCAGCACCAAACAATAATAAATTATTGTATACTGAGTATTGTTAATAAGGTATAATACTTATTATTGATGTATTCATAATACAATTCACAATAAATTTGGGGGGCATTCTGTATGAAGTTCAGGCTTTAAAATTTTTCCTGTATATCTATTCTTTTCTTTTTTTAAAAAAAATATTTATTTATTTATTTATTTATTTATGGCTGTGTTGGGTCTTTGTTTCTGTGCGAGGGCTTTCTCTAGTTGCAGCAAGTGGGGGTCACTCTTCATCACTGTGCACGGGCCTCTCACTATCGCGGCTTCTCTTGTTGCAGAGCACAGGCTCCAGACGTGCAGGCTCAGTAATTGTGGCTCACAGGCCTAGTTGCTCCGCGGCATGTGGGATCTTCCCAGACCAGGGCTCGAACCCGTGTCCCCTGCATTGGCAGGCAGATTCTCAACCACTGTGCCACCAGGGAAGCCCTATTCAATTCTTATAGTGGTCCACAAGGTTTTCTGAGGCAAAATGGGACAGTAAAAAATATCTCTAATTAAACATTCTTGCCTTTAGTCTTTAACTGGGTAACAATGGGCAAGTTATTTGATACTTCTTGGGTCTTAATACCGATTGTTAGCAGGGTTTTGTGAAAATTAGACACAATGTACTTAAAGCTTTAATGGCACGTATTAGAATATCTTTTCTAAATGGTATTATTTATTATTCCAGGGTCTTTCCAGATTGCCGTCTTCACCTAAAAGGACTTGGCCTTGATCCTTTGTAGATTTCTCATTGTTGACTCCATCGTTGCTTAGAATCAAAATTACATCAGCTGTTATTCTTCTCATCTATATGTATTTTTCTTCTATCTGGATCTCTTCTTCAGAAAGTCTTGCAACCATCTTCAATGTTTATGGTCACAATAACCTTAATATTTAGCATTAAGTGACTAATAGGTGCCCATGGGACAGACTTTCATGTTTACTTTATGTAAAAGCCAACAAATTTTATTGAGTACCACTTAGCCCAAACAAGGTATTCTTTACAGAATTCCAAGTTCAACACATGCTGCCTTAGGATTCTGGACCATCTTAGTTATACATCACCTTTTCTCCATTTGAATGCAATATTCCCTCACCAAGAATCCTATGAAGTCTACACTCATTCATTGAAGAGTACTGTGCAAAACACAAAACTGAAAGTGTTTGCCCCCCTGAGGTCAGCAACAGTGCTAAGAGATAAAGAAGGTAGAGAAAGATAAGAAGTTTGTATTAAATTCAAAGACTTTCAGCAAGAGTTTATACAATTTATACAATTTCAGGCAACTGAGAATTTTAAGCAAAGTACTTTAAGCAAAGTATACAACTTCATGACTGAAGTGAATAAAATAATTCTGAAAAAACTGTTACAGGTGACAAATTTTGTACAATTTTTGAAGATAAAGTACTGGTGACATACTATAGTCTAAAATTTTTATCCTCTGTTATATCAGTAAAATCACAACCTATAGTTGGGCTAAGTCTTTGATGAAAGCAAAAAGGAATAAGGATTACAAAACAAAGGATTCTGAACATAGATTTTGAAAACATATTAATATAGCATTAGATTATCTCCTAGATTAATTGTAAATTTTTAACTTTTTGACAATTGAAAATTATGAGCTGTTAGTTTTGTCTATTATTACTGGAATAATTTAGTTGACTTAATACTACAGATGGTGTTAATATAATAAATGTGGAACATCAATGAGGACCTAAATTATATCTCTTGAAACCTCCCTCATTCCAAGGGTGTATATGTGTGCAATCTATTATACAAAGAAAAATATCCCATAAATCACCATGACATTATATAAACAGATTCAAGAGAAAACAGAAAAATGTGTTATCCATTAAGCTTCTCAATACTGATTCTTAGACGTAACAACCTATGGAATCTGTACTAATGGGAGGAAATTATGTGCAGCAGTTAAGAACAATGGGCTTTGAAGTCAGAGACCCAGGCTTGATTCTATGACTCTTTTGCTGTGGCCTTGGGCAAGCTACCCACTATCCCTGGGCTTTAGTTTCTTCACCTGTAAAATGAGATAATACTGTCTGACAGGGATGTAAAAGGACAAAACAAGATACTGTATGTAAAACCAGAGTGCTTAGTATGTAGAACTCCTGAATAATCATTAGCCTTCATTATTATGATTATGATTAGCGCTGTCCAAGATATACATCTGATGTATGATTATATTATATATATTTTCTATTTACCCAGCTTCACAGAATACTTAAATCTTTTCTTTAGCACTAGTAAAAAATAGGTCCTAATGGAAGCTATTATTTCATCCATTTTACAAACATAAGTGATCAATGAAGATAAACAAAAATTCTTATTTTAAGGATTTTCTTTTTCATGTCACAAAGATTATCAGTGCTTTTACATGAAAGGGCATCTATACACGTTTATTAAACTATTTAACGTTTACACACAATACATAAATGTTTGGAAACCTCAAAGTTCTTTGATAATTGCAATATCGTTTTCAAATAAAGCATGGTACAACCTTAAATATTACATCATTTAGATTATTTTTTAGAGAGATACACCTCTAAGAGATCATGCCAACATAACTGTCCTTTAACTAACTGGGTGCTAGTAGATGTTTCAGCATATGGATGGTTCCTCTACTGCATGGGCACCCTCTGTGACAGCTTTGACGCATTTAGCCATTGTCTGTGAGGCTCTGCTAATTGAATCTGAAAGATATCAAGAAAACGTGCGTTTTGATAATACAACTTCAAAAGAAGCACACAGTAAAACTTTCCTGTTGCACATATTCAGGAACAACAACAAAAAAGACTGGAAGAGTCTATGTAACTATACATAAACATTGTAAAATCAATAAGTTCAGAAGATAAGCCCCTTAACAGCTAAATGCTTTTAATAAGTACTCCTAGGAATGATTAAATAATTATATACAGCCATACAAAGGGCCAGTATGCAACCATTAAAAATATTATAGAAAAGTATTAAAGATAGTAAAAGAATGTGCAATATACCATGATTGAAAAAAGGTTACAGAACAGTGTACTAAAACCCATGAATTCACTTTATGGGTGAATTTTATGTATGTGAATATTTCAATAAAGCTGTCCAAACCCTCTCTCCCAGAGTAAATAAGTAATCTCATTTTTAGTTTAAATAAATTAATATATGTATATATCCCTGGATGACTGGCCAAAATGTTAAACATAGTTATTTCTGGATAGTGGGATCATAGTGATTTTTCCTTGCTCTTGTGGGCTTAGGTATGTATTCTACAATGAACATAACTTTTATAATACAACTGAAAAAAAACCTATTAAAAATAACCTCAGGGGGCTTCCCTGGTGGCGCAGTGGTTGAGCGTCTGCCTGCCGATGCAGGGGACATGGGTTCGTGCCCCGGTCCGGGAGGATCCCACATGCCGCGGAGCGGCTGGGCCCGTGAGCCATGGCCGCTGAGCCTGCGCGTCCGGAGCCTGTGCTCCGCAACGGGAGAGGCCACAACAGTGAGAGGCCCACATACCGCAAAAAAAAAAAAAAAAAAAAAAAATAACCTCAGGGCTTCCCTGGTGGCGCAGTGGTTAAGAATCCGCCTGCCAATGCAGGGGACACGGGTTCGAGCCCTGGTCCGGGAAGATCCCACATGCCGCGAACAACTAAGCCCATGTGCCACAACTACTGAGCCTGTGCTCTAGAGCCCACGAGCTGCAAATACTGAGCCTGCGTGACACAACTGCTGAAGCCTGTGCGCCTAGAGTCCATGCTTTGCAACAAGAGAAGCCACCGCAATGAGAAGCCCGCACATCTCAAAGAAGAGTAGCCCCCGCTCGCCACAACTAGAGGAAGCCTGCATGCAACAAAGACCCAATACAGTCAAAAATAAATAAATAAAAATAAATTAAAAAAAATAATAATAATCTTAGATACAAACTGCACCAAGAACTTGAAAAAATACTCCTATCTGCTTTTAGACAGAAAATTATTTTAAATGGTCTATCAACTATCTCATAACCTAGATGTTATATCAAGTGTAAAACCTGTAGTAAACAAGTTTGTTAGTCTGCATTCCTTAAGCACATTCTTAACAATTTACATCAGAAGCACCATTTAGCATGTTTCACATTTTAGTGTTTTGATTTTTCTACTGTAATTCTCAGAAAAACCTTCACAGATGTTTGTCACTCAGAAAATTCTCCCTAAATTGCTACACAGTAATTCTTCATACAGTAGTAAAATTTTATATTTAAAATCTGTTAATTCTTGGATTTTCAAACTCTACTTACATTTCAGAAAGAAAAACTAGAGTAAAATCAGAAAATATAAAGTTACATTAGTTCTGATATTTGAAAAATCTTATGAGATTAAAAACATCAAATACTACCACTAGCACGTTGGAATCATAATGCTAAATTAGGTGATTTTACTCCTTTCTACCTTTCATGTTTGGCAGTCATGCTGACAACTGCGTACCTGTCATGTAGAAGTCTTTTATTGTCAGCTGAGGTGGAACAAGTGGATCAGCAAGAAGCTGTTGGTTCACTAGCTGCAAAAAAAGAGTAAGAGATCAATAATGATAGTATTTAAGATTAGTACTGTTACACCAGAGGATACATTATTATGAAAACTGCGTATAGGCGTGTTTTTACCTTGGAAAGCTCATTTGCTTGCTGGAAATAATTAGCTCCTTCGACATCATCATATCGAACAAGATTAGGAGAGACTTCTTCCAATCTGTTCCTTACTTGATCCAGAGTATCATATGGAAGAGTCATACCTGCAATCTATAACATAACAGGTTCCAAAAATTGACATAAAGCATTAATACTTAAATATTTCAAATCATACATCATTGCAACTATGGTAAAATAATGCAGTACTACTATGAAAAACATATTGGTGTCCATTTGTATGTATATTAAGCAGGTGGTTAAGTGGGGAATACTACTGTAAATAATTCTTCTAATTCATAAACAGCTGTCAATACATTAGTAATTTGTTTTTAGAAAATACACTGATTATGAAATAAAGAAATGCTTTGCTAAATTTGAATGCTTTGGCTAACCTGCTATTGCTCATATATAGAGTTGATAGACAACTGTATATTATTATTTTAAATCTCATGATGCTTCTTATAGTCAAAGAGTTAAAAAGACAAGTCAAAAGTAAAAACACCTCTTTCCAATCCCCATGTTGTTTTTTTTTTCAGCCACACCACGTGGCCTGTGGGATCGTAGTTCCCCCACCAGGGATCAAACCCACGCCCTTGGCAGTGAAAGTGTGGCGTCCTAACCACTGGACCACCAGGGAATTCCCCAAATCCCCGTTTTCTGAACACGTTTTTCCTACAGAGATTATTCAAGTCATCTCTGCATTTCAGAAGTGCATCTTCCTTGACTTCGAAAATCATTCTGACAAGCTAACATGTCAAACATTCCATTAGCAGCATCACTAAGGACAAATACCTCAGAAAGGGCTCTTATAATTTTCCAGTCTTCTCTTGCCAAGCCAGGAGGTGTCACTGCTACTTTAGTCTGCTGAGCTCGGCCCTCAGTATTGACATAAGTAGCAGACTTCTCTGTGTAAGCAGCGCCGGGGAGAATAACATCTGCTATAGGAGCTCCAACATCACCATGATGTCCTGTGAAAAGATGGAAAATGGCAAACCACATTTTAGCACAAAACTGATTAGGTATTATACATGAACACAGTATATAACCTTTTAAAATTACATTTTTATAATTATAAGTGTTTTAAAAATTAAAACAATATAGTATTGAAGTATTTGGAATAAAAATTAAAGCCTGCTTTGCCCACAGTTAAACTCCCTTTCCAAAGAAAACTATTGTGAAAGCATTTGGTATGTGTCTTCCCAGATTAATTTTTGCAAATACACAAATACGTATAACAACATAAACACACATATTATGGGCAACTAGGTGTATCATTTCTCTTGATCATTACAAAGTGGAAACACTCAGATGTATGTTAGTGAAATTTGGTAAACTGAAATGGTGGATGAACAAAAAGTGTCAGGAGGGGGCTTCCCTGGTGGCGCAGTGGTTGAGAGTCCGCCTGCCGATGCAGGGGACACAGGTTCATGCCCCGGTCTGCGAAGGTCCCACATGCCGCGGAGCGGCTGGGCCCATGAGCCATGGCCGCTGAGCCTGCGCATCTGGAGCCTGTGCTCCGCAACGGGAGAGGCCACATCAGTGACAGGCCCGCGTACCGCAAAAAAAAAAAAAAAAAAAAAAAAAAAAAAGAAAGTGTCAGGAGTATGATTAAGAGCATAAACAGAAGATTACAGAAAATAGTATGCTTTAAGACTATCCCTCATTAAGAGTTTAACAGAAGTGTTGAAAGAAAAAAGAAACTTTAGTTAATTGAAAGAAAAGCCAATGTACATGTTTGCATATTGTACATGTTTGCATATGCATAGAAGTACATATGAACTGTGCATCTATCTAAACCATTATCAATGATTATCTCTGGACAGAACTAGGACAGGATTTTAGTTTATGCATTTTGGTTTAACTTTATTAAACTAAAGATACGAAATATTACATAATGCTTTTTATGTGGCATGGCAATAAAAAGCCTAGTATAAGTGTATGGTGTTTGTGTTAAATGAAGTGAAAAGTTATATAATACTTTTCTCTATAAAATATCCAGGAATACTCGACTCCATTTATTCCAGAGGCTTGATTACATTTGCAATGAGTTAGAGTTCAAGAAAATGAGTCAAACACAAAAAACCAAAGGAGTGCTATTAAATATAATTCATGACACAGGACTCGTGATTTTCTAACTTCTACACTGTTTATATATATAAAAAAGCTTCCCCTTGATTATATAATAACACTAAATATTCTTTGAAAAACTGAATTTAATGTTACATAATATTTCATAATTTAAATTACTATTACTGGGGGCATTTAGGTTTCTTCTAATTCTTTGTTATTAAAAAACATGAGGTGATAATTCTTAATAGCAATAGCAACTATGTAACTAATAAACCTATTCTTTTATAAACCTATTTTTTTAATATAAAATCTAAAACATTTAAATACCTATAAAAATACATATTAACAAATATTTTTTTTAAATTGGTGTGTGTGTAGGGAAATTCTTAAATGGAAAATATTCAATCCACTAAATGTATTGCCATACAGTTCCTAATATACACAATGTACTATTCTCTTCTGTTTCTAGTGCCGTAGATGCTACTAACCTTGATAAATAATGAAACAATCCTTTGGCAAATCCTGTCGAGTAATACAACCTCCATCTGCTCCCAGGAGAAACAGCACTTTGGGAGGGTTCTTCCGAATTGCTTCCACCCCAGGTTTATAGCCAAGGTCCAAAGCAGCTACTTGGCTTGCAATCCTGTAAAACAATTACGAGTTTTTAGCATACTTGTGTTTTCATTATAAAAATTTAAATGTGATTCTTGAAATGATACCTAGTCTCTTTTCTATTCAATGCTGTCAAAGATCTTCCCTCATCTTTTTTGCCCATTTGAAATAGATGTCAAAACCAGAAGCAGCCGTTTTTTACTGTTTTAAGAATGGCAAGGGCTTCCCTGGTGGCGCAGTGGTTGAGAGTCCACCTGCCGATGCAGGGGACACGGGTTCGTGCCCTGGTCCGGGAGGATCCCACGTGCCGCGGAGCGGCTGGGCCCGTGAGCCATGGCCACTGAGCCTGCGTGTCCGGAGCCTGTGCTCCGCAACAGGAGAGGCCACAACAGTGAGAGGCCCGCGTACCACAAAAAATAAAAAATAAAAAAATAAAAAAAATAAGGAATCCAAAAAAGCAGGTGGACACAAACACATACATATATAAAATCAGGTTATAATCAGAGACAAAACTCAGATTAATTAGATGAGATCTTCTCTAAAATGTGAAAGAAAGGTGAAAAAAATACAGAGTATTAAAGGAAACAACTTGTGATCTTTGTATCTAGCCAAGTGGTCATCTGTGAGAAGGAATCAGAAACACATTGTTAGACACAGAAATTTTTCTTAAAAAGTTATTAAGTACCCATTCAGTAAAAACAAACACAAAAAAATATTAATAAAGACATGGATTCAAAAGTGAATTAAAAATAAGAAAATATCTAGTCTCTTTTCTATTCTAAAATGCTAAAAATTGTGGCTAGAAAGGATCTAGAGGTCGTCAGTGCAAATAAACTATTTAAAAAATATAAAGTTTTTGAGACTTCCCTGGTGGCGCAGTGGTTAGGAGTCCGCCTGCCAATGCAGGGAACACGGGTTCAATCCCCCGTCCGCGAGGATCCCACATGCCTCAGAGCAGCTGAGCCTGTGCACCACAACTACTGAGCCTGTGCTCTAGAGCCCACAAGCCACAACCACTGAGCCCGCGTGCCACAACTACTGAAGCCCACGCGTCTAGAGCCTGTGCTCTGCAACAAGAGGAGCCACCGCAATGAGATGCCTGTGCACCTCAACAAAAGAGTAGCCCCCACTCGCCACGACTAGAGAAAGCCCGGGCACAGCAGCAAAGACCCAACACAGCCAAAAATTAAAAAAAAAAAAAAAAAAAGTTTAAAAAAATGTTTACGTGATGAACTACAATGCCAAATTAAACCAATAAGTGGGGAAATAGAACACTGAAATTAATGTTTAAGAATGCATTTGAACACTTTTAAATTTAAAAAAGTTTGCCTAGCCAACTTAAAAGTGTTGAGCCTCAATCCTTAAAGAAATCTGAAGATTTGAAAAATAATACTTAAGGTAGAAAGGATTATGGGAACTTGGAAATTCATTCACTAATGCAAAATGAATTACATGTTAAGATGAAGGAAAGGCTAAAAAAATTATATATATTCATATTACATAGCCATTAATGTTTATGTTTATAAAGAATTTCTAATCATGAGGAAATTCTTGTTTGGTAATGAAAATCAATCAAAATCAGGACACAAAATTGCATACACAGTATGACTTCAACTATATAACTAAAAAAATATTTATACACACACACAAAGAAACCCAGAACAAAGTGCACAAAAACTGCAACAATAATTATCTATAGATTGTGAACTATGGATAATTTCCATTTTTGTATTCTTTCTTCTCTTTCCAACTTTTCTAAAATAAATCTGCACTATTGATATTGTCAGAGAAAAACCTCACTTTATTTGAATTCTCACGTTAGCTTACAATTTTTTAAAAAATAAATTTATTTATTTATTTATTTTTGGCTGCGTCCGGTCCCCGGTGCTGCGTCCAGGCTCCCTCCAGCCGTGGCAAGCGGGGGCCACTCCCCGCCGTGGCGCACAGGCCTCCCACTGCAGTGCCCCCTCTCCCCCCCGCCCACCGCTGCGGAGCACGGGCTCCAGGTGTGTAGGCTTCAGTAGTTGTGGCACGTGGGCCCAGCAGCCGCGGCTCGCGGGCTGCAGAGCACAGGCTTAGCTGCTCCGTGGCATGTGGGATCTTCCCCGGCCAGGTCCCGAACCCCCGTCCCCTGAATTGGCAGGCAGACTCTCAACCACTGTGCCGCCAGGGAAGCCCAGCTTACATTTTTATCACTTAAAAGCCAGAGGACTTACTGCAATTTTTGAACCACAGTATATTAATATGATACAGATTTTTAAGATTTTCTTAGCACTTACTGCAATTTGGATATTTTTAATATTATTTATTATCTTGGCTTCTTCTCACACAAAATAAAGGTTTCTATTTCACATCTGCTACTGAGATAATGTCGCTAAATATTTTTTTTTTTTGCAGTACGTGGGCCTCTCACTGTTGTGGCCTCTCCCGTTGCGGAGCACAGGCTCCGGACACACAGGCTCAGCGGCCATGGCTCACGGGCCCAGCCGCTCCACGGCATGTGGGATCTTCCCGGACCGGGGCACGAACCCGTGTCCCCTGCATCGGCAGGCGGACTCTCAACCACTGCGCCACCAGGGAAGCCCCGCTAAATGTTAAGTTGTTTGTAAATCTAAATGTGACAGTGTACACAAAATATACACAAAATTATAGATTATAAAACAACTACTCAGCCTTCGCTGGTGGCGCAGTGGTTGAGCGTCCACCTGCTGATGCAGGGGACACGGTTCGTGCCCCGGTCCGGGAAGATCCCACATGCTGCGGAGCGGCTGGGCCCGTAAGCCATGGCTGCTGAGCCTACGCGTCCGGAGCCTGTGCTCCACAACGGGAGAGGCCACAACCGTGAGAGGCCCCTGTACTGCCAAAAAAACCCACAAAAAAACAAAAAAACAACTACTCAACTTACCTATGAAGGATATTCATAACTTTCCAATCACCAGTAACACCACTACTCATCCGAATCTTTTGAGCAATGTTGGAAACAGCTGCAAGAATTGCTGCCCCATCATTTCTTTGGAGTGCAGAACTGCCTAAAACCACCATTGGTTTTTTAGCTTCCTTTAGGACCTTTAAGAAAAAAGAACTTTCATTTAAAAAAACATTAGAAGTGGGAAGGAAATCTAAAAAAGAGGGAATAAATGTGTATGTATAACTGATTCACTTTGCTGTACAGCAGAAACTAACATAACATTGTAAAGCAACTAAACTCCAATAAAAATTAATTTAAAAATAAAATAAACAAACATTAGAAATAACTAAATCTAACCAAATTTGCATCTATAATATGCTGTCCCAAGTTTTAGTTCTAACGTGAATGTCTTAATTTGCTAGTTGACATATGGATATACATACAACCAGATTTACTCAAAAATCTCTTGCCAATGCTACTGTGAAATAGCTAAACTAGTATCAAATAAAACAGATTTTCAAAAAGGAAGCATTGGGAATGAAAACCCTAGCCAAACATCCTTTGGTCAGAATGACTATGGATAGGTCCCAGAAAAAATTGAGTAATGTCCATGCAGAGGTTCAGGTGATACTTTGTAACAGGAGAAACCATGCTGAAGTACCATGTCTACTATATTCCATCTACTTTCTATGCCCCAGACAGGGAGGAGAAGGTAGGGAAAGCAATGATCACTAGATCACAATGCAGAATACCTTAAAGTTAAGGGCTTTGCTTTAAACCACAGTAACTTGAATACCAAAAACTGAGAGGAAATGCATCCCAAGTGCAAAAGAAACTACACATACAGTGGAGGATGGAAAAATCAGAAGTAAAGCTGTAGACTGTAACAGTTCACTCTCCTGCCCATCTTCTGTGTCATTCTTCAATAAATAGCTGGACCCAATCAATGAATCAGCATGAGAATTATGCCTAGATACTACAAAAAGGAGGACATTCACAAGAGGAATTTCCCAAGGAAATGTGAAGAGATTTCAGTAGCCTCAAAAAAATAAGAAACAGTTTTCAATAGCCTCAAAGAAAATGAAAAACAATTCCTCACTTAAAAAAAGAGCTCAGAGAAGTTACATAATAGAGAGTATTATGGAAGATTTTCATCAGAGAATTCAAGAAAGAACTAGAAGAGAAACAAAGTAGAGATGAAAATCATTCCAGAAACAATAAAAAACAGAATTAAACATGACTATAAATACTGGGACAAGAAAGACAGTTTATATGAAATTATATAAAATAAACGGAAAAAGAACAAAAGAATAAAGAAAAAATGACAGAAAAGATAGAAGAGGAGATCCAATATCTGTATTGTTAAGAGTTCTTAACAAAAAGAACTAATTAATGGAAAATACATTTAAATATATTAGAGAAGAAAACTTTCCTGACCAACACTCATCACCTTCTGGGGCATGGGGATGCCAACTAGAGAGAAGAGGAGGATTCTTCTCAATACATTTTTTTTTTTTTTTTTTTTTTTTTTTTTTTTTTTTTTTTTTTTTGCGGTACGTGGGCCTCTCACTGTTGTGGCCTCTCCCGTTGCGGAGCACAGGCTCCGGATGCGCAGGCTCAGCGGCCATGGCTCACGGGCCCAGCTGCTCCGCGGCATATGGGATCCTCCCGGACCCGGGCACGAACCCGTATCCCCTGCATCGGCAGGCGGACTCTCAACCACTGCGCCACCAGGGAGGCCCCCTCAATACATTTTTAAAAAATACTTTTGATCACAGTAACAATAATGATGTTATTCAAAACCGACAAACAAAGAAGTTGGGTTTGGCTGCTTTGTCCCCTCACACTTGACTTTCTTCTTGCCTACACCTGAAGCTGTCAGTAAAGCAACCATCCTGGAACCATGAGGAGAGGCTCACACACAAACACACGTGAGTGAGTAAATGCACTGAGGATAGCAAAGCAGGAAGGTAGGCTCCTGCCTTGATGACATCCTTGGACAACTGTACCATCTGTCAAACTGCTTACCTTCAGAACCACTGTTATGTGAGAAACAGAAACCTTTTACATTTTTTAACAATCACCATCCCACACATCACACACTCACACACACACACACTACTCCTAAAATAAAGAGAATCTTGAATCTTCAGACTGAAAGCTGCATGTCCCATTAAAAAAAAAAATGGTAGAGAACCACCATCAGTAAGACATATTCTAGTGAAGTTACTAAATTTCAAAGATAAAAAATCAAGCATGAAATATCAATAAAAAAGTATCTAGACAACAACAACAAAAAATAGGACAGGGTTGGAAGAGAATATGGCTGACACTGGGCTTCTTCTCCACAGTTACAAAAGGCAGTATCTATAAAGTTGAGAGAGAAAAAAAAGTATAACCCTAGATCTTTATATCCTGCCAAGGCTCTCTTCAGGAATAAAATAAACATTCTCAAGCAAGAAAGAACTCAAGGAATGGTGCACTTACATCTCCTCTTGAAAACAAAAACGAAAACAAACAAACAAAAACAAACCCAAAAGCTCTAAGCTCCAGATGGCAATTAAATGAATGTAAGTAAAGAACTTAGTAATGAAAAAGTCATGTAAAAAAAACTGGTAAGGGACTTCCCTGGTGGTCCAGTGGTTAAGACCCCACACTTCCACTGCAAGGGGCATGGGTTCAATCCCCGGTCCAGGAAGTAAGATCCCACATGCCGCGTGGTGTGGACCAAAAAAACCAAACAAAAACTGGTGAAATTTCTTTAGGAATAATAACCCTTGCTGTAAAGAAAGATTTCACTAAGTTTAAAGTTTAATTCTTTCAGTTTTACTTCATTTTTTAATGATAACTTCGAGTAAAATTAAACTCTGATAAATAAAAATGTACAGTATGATTTCATTTTTGTTTACCTATCCATCCATCTTGCTCTGTATATGAATAGAGAAATGACTGTATGATGTTTCATCAATGCTTGTTTAGGGTAGTGGGATTTGGGATAATGTTTACTTTCTTATACATTATTTTCTATGTTGCTTTATATATGTGGCTTTTAACAGCAGTCACATATTATTCCAAAAATAAATTTTAAAAATACTTAAAAATCAACAAGAGTAGATACATATAACTCAAGAGCACCTGGCTGAAAGGATGGCTGCCCGAAGCAATGTCTTGAAGAATTTTGGGAGAATCTCCCAGATGGTCGTAGCTGTAAGTGAGATCAACAGGGCTGCCTATAAGGGCCACTTTTAAGTCATTGTGAAGCCAACTGAAAGAAAACAACAGAGTTTTTAGAGCTAAATCACTAAGTTAGCAGTTACTGGTCTCTTCAATGCTATGTGCTACATCTATTTAAATTAGAAAATGTTAAAAGCACTAAAGCCCCCCCAGAACATTTAACTTTAACAGATATTATTGCATACCTTTCAAAAATAAAGTGTTGTAAAAATACAGGCATACCTTGGAGATATTGTGGGTTCGGTCCCAGACCACAAAATAAAGTGAGTATCACAATAAAGCAAGTCACACAAATCTTTTGGTTTCCTGGTGCATATAAAAGTTATATTTACACTACACTGCAGTCTATTAAGTGTACAAAAACATTATGTCAGAAAAACCATATACACACCTTAATTAAAAAATACTTTATTGCTAAAAACATGCTAAACATCGTATGAACCTTGAGTGAATGGAAATCTTTTTGCTAGTGGAGAATCTTGCCTCATGCTGATGGCTGCTGACTTTGATCAGGGTGGTGGCTGCTGAAGGCTGGGCTGGCTGTGGCAGTTTCTTAGAATAAGGCAGTAATGAAGTGTGCCGCATCGATGATCTCTTCCTTTCATGAACAATTTCTCTGTAGCGTGCAGTGCTGTTTGATGGCATTTTACCCACGGTAGAAATTCTTTCACAATTGGGAGTTCAATCCTCTCAAATCTGGCTGCTGCTTTATCAACTTAAATTTATGTAATATTCTAAATCCACTGTTGTCATTTCAACAATTTCTTCACAGAATTCACCAGGAATAGACCCTATATCAAGAAACAACTGTTTTTGCTCATCCATAAGCAACTCTTCATCCATTAAAGTTTTATCATGAGATTGCAGCAATGCAGTCACAGCCTCAGACTCTACTTCTAATTCTAGTTCTCTATTTCCACCACATTTGCACTTACTTCCTCAGCTGAAGTCCTGAGCCCCTCAAAGTAATCCAGGAGGTTTGGAATCAACTTCTTCCAAACTCCCTTTTAACACTGATATCTTGACCTCTTCCCATGACTCAAGAATGTCCTTTTTTTTTTTTTTTTTTGCGGTACGCGGGCCTCTCACGGTTGTGGCCTCTCCCGTTGCGAAGCACAGGCTCCGGACGCGCAGGCTCAGCAGCCATGGCTCACGGGCCTAGCCGCTCCGCGGCATGTGGGATCTTCCCGGACCGGGACATGAACCCGCATCTCCTGCATCGGCAGGCGGACTCTCAACCACTGCGCCACCAGGGAAGCCCTCAAGAATGTTCTTAATGGCATCTAGAATGGTGAATCCTTTCCAGGTTTTCAATTTACTTTCCATCAGTAGAATCACTAGCTATGGCAGCTACAGCCTTATGAATGTATTTCTCAATAATAAGACCCAAAAATCTTACTCCTTGATCCATGAGCTGCAGAATGGACGCTGTGTTAGCAGGCACAAAACAACATTAATCTCATTGTATATCTCCATCAGAGCTTTTGGGTGATCAGGTGCAATTATCAATTAGCAGTAATATTTTGAAAGGAATCTTTTTTTCTGAGCAGTAGGTCTCAACAATGGGCTTAAAATATTCAGTAAACCATGTTGCACATAGATGTGCTGTTATCCAGGCTTTGCTGTTCCATTTACTGAGTACAGGCAGAATAGATTTAGCAAAATTCTTAAGGGCCCTAGGATTTTTGGAATGGTTAAGTTGAGCACTGGCTTCAACTTCAAGTCACCAGGTGCATTAGCCCCTAACAGAGTCTGTCCTTTGAAGCTCTGAAGCCAAGCACTGACTTTTCTTCTCTAGCTATGAAAGTCCTCCTCCAGCAATGGCATCTTTTTCCAATATAAGGCTGTTTCGTCTACACTGAAAAATCTGTGGTTTAGTGTAGCTACCTTCATTAATTATCGTAGCTAGATCTCCTGGATAACTTGCTGCAGCTTCTACATCAGCACTTGCTGCTTCACCTTGCACTTTTATGTTATGGAGACAGCTTCTTTCCATAAATCTCATGAAACAACCTCTGCTAGCTTCAACTCTTCTTCTGCAGCTTCCTCACCTCTTTCAGCCTTCAGAATTGAAGAGAGTTAGGGCCTTGCTCTGGATTAGGCTTTGGCTTAAGGGAATGTCATGGCTGGTTGGATCTTCTATCCAGACCACTCAAACTTTATCCATTATCAGCAATAAGGCTATTTTGCTTTCTTAGCATTCATGTGCTCATTGGAGTAGCACTTTTAATTTCCCCCAAGAACTTTTCCTTTGCATTCACAACTTGGCTAACTGGCACAAGAGGTCTATCTTTTGGCCTGTCTCGGCTTTCAACATGCCTTCTTCAGTAAGTTTAATCATTTCTAGCTTTTGATTTAAAGTAAAAGATGTGCAACTCTTTCTTTCACTTTGACACTTGGAAGCCATTGTAGGTTATTAAAACACACCAACATTTATTAAATTCACCATATTATATGGGTATGGTTTGTGGTGTCCCAAAACAATTACAATACTAACATCAAAGATCACTGATCACCATGATAAAATGTAATAATAATGAAAAAGTTTGAAATATTGTGAAAATTATCAAAATATGACACAGAGACACCAAGTGAGCAAATGCTCTTAGAAAATGGCACCAAAAGACTTACTTGAATGAGGGCTGCCATAAACTTTAAATTTGCAAAAAACACCATATCTGCAAGTACAATACAGCAAAGTGCAACAAAATGAGGTAAGCCCATATACACCAAGGAAATTCAATGAATTAATTTGCTGTGTTAGAATGCTAACTCTAAGCTAGCTACAATCAAAGACTTTAATTTTAGAATAAATGATCTGTAGTTTTTATTGTCATACATACACAGCAGAGTCAGTTACCTCCTAATTATCCGTTAAGGCCATTTAAATAAATTTCATAAAAAACAAACTACATCATTCATATTTATTCTCTATGACAAGGAAGTATGGATCCAGCTCCTCCAAAAATAGTTATAAATGTGGTGACCATATACTCTGGTTTGTCAGAGACTGTGGTGGTTTTAACCTGTCATCCTGGAGTAACTAACAACTCCCCTTTCTACTCTAAACAGTGTCCCAGTTTAGACAATCAATTATATGGTCGATCTATTAAGTCTCTAAGATATAAAAAGATGGAGAGTCATTCTACAAAATAACTGGCCTGTACTCTTCAAAAAAAATGTCAAAAAAGGAGACTGAAGAGTCATGACACTAACTGCAATGTGTAACTCCAGACTGGATCCTGGGCAGGAAAAAAAAAATTGTAAAAGAAATTATGGAAGAATCAGTGAAATCTGAACACAAACTATAGATAAGATAATAATACTGTATCAATAGTAAATTATTGATTAAAGAAAGAATCAAATTCTTAAATGGAGAATATCCCTTGTTCTTAGAAAATCCACACAGAAGTATTCAGTGTGGGATAAAAAGAGCATCATGTCTACAACCTACTTTCAGATGATTATATTCACCAAATATATACATGGAGAGAGAATAAAAAAATATATGAAACGTGAACATTGACTAATCAGGTGAACATTACACAAAAATGGGTACACAAAGAACATTTCAAGTATCTTGAATTATTTCAAACTAAAAAGATAAAATAAAAAGATCAGCAGGGGGAGAAGCGGGGAATGGAGCTGTTAGAAATTGCCCTCCAATTTATCTTTTGGAGTCTCACTCCCACTAACACTATTAGGAATCAGCTAAAATAGTCATTTTTTCATATATAAAACAAATTATCATATAAATGTTTTTAAAACCCTGAATATTATTACTAACCTCTTTCGAATTCTAGCATTAAATAGTGGTGCCTCAAAACGTGGATTTGTACCAACCAGGAGGACAACATCTGTCTCTTCCACACCAGCAATTGTAGTATTAAGAAGATAATTGGAACGTAGATCTGTGCTAGAAACACGAAATATAAAATGCAAGTTTTACTTTAAAACTAATACACACTGACAATCCATGAAATACTCTCCTGTCATCAAACCCATGGCACTCTCAGACAAAAAAAAAAAACCTATGAAGCATTCTTAAATTACATCAAAGGTTCAGATACTTATTAATAACTGGATTCTCTAAAAGCTCCTGGTTTGACTTTGGTCTATATGTGATAATAAGCTGGTAGGTATGTTGGAGTATCCAAGCTGTCACATAAAAGTCATTGATGCCAACTACCATATGACCCAGCAATCCCACTACTGGGCATATACCCTGAGAAAACCATAATTCAAAAAGAGACATGTACCAAAATGTTCATAGCAGCCCTATTTACAATAGCCCGGAGATGGAAACAACCTAAGTGTCCATCATCGGATGAATGGATAAAGAAGATGTGGCACATATATACAATGGAATATTACTCAGCCATAAAAAGAAATGAAATTGAGCTATTTGTAATGAGGTGGATGGACCTAGAGTCTGTCATACAGAGTGAAGTAAGTCAGAAAGAGAAAGACAAATACTGTATGCTGACACATATATATGGAGTTTAAGAAAAAAAATGTCATGAAGAACATAGGGGTAAGACAGGAATAAAGACACAGACCTACTAGAGAATGGACTTGAGGATATGGGGAGGGGGAAGGGTAAGCTGTGACAAAGTGAAAGAGCGGCATGGACATATATACACTACCAAACGTAAGGTAGATAGCTAGTGGGAAGCAGCCGCATAGCACAGGGAGATCAGCTCGGTGCTTTGTGACCGCCTGGAGGGGTGGGATAGGGAGGGTGGGAGGGAGACGCAAAAGGGAGGGGATATGGAAACATATGTATATGTATAACTGATTAAATTTGTTATAAAGCAAAAAAAAAAAAAGAACCTTAATTAATCACACCTGCAAAAAAAAAAAAGTCATTGATGCCATAGATGTGTTGGTTTAAATACAACTTGTAACCACAAAGAAAAAAAAAGAAAGAAAAAAAAAAGAAAGCCTAGATTCTAGCTTCAAACTTCTCACCCAGCTCCTGTGGTAGGGAAGACCTCTTCAGTGCATAGGGTGTCAGAGTCCACTCTATTAAGTAAATCTTTGAGAGATACTAGGGCTTCAGCATCCACCAAGCCACCTGCAATTGCTGCCACATCGTTGCCTTGAAAACTCTGCAACTAAAAATGGATGAAAAGGCTATCACCAAGAAACCTTCATTCAGCAAAGGATCACAATGAAGTGTTCCGAAAACGAAACAATAATGTCATTTTCAAGTACAATAAAAGGAACAAACTTCTAACTAAAACGTTCTCACACTAATTATTAATCTGAAAGTGAGAAGCAGAAGCGTTAAGTGGGGCCAAGGTTAATAACATCAGCCTGGAATAAAGATGTATGTATGTATGCATGTATTTATTTATTTATGGCCGCACTGTGTGGCATGTGGGATCTGATTACCTGACCAGGGATCGAACCTGTGCTCTCTGCAGTGGAGGCGTGGAGTCTTAACCACTGGACAGCCAGGGAAGTTTCTGTTCGTTTTTAAATTAGGAACAAAGGGTCTCAAAATGAGGTCTGGAAGATGAAAACTGTGGAATTATATTTAAATACAACTTCATCTGAAGGATCTGTCATTCCTTCAAGCCCTTTATGTATGTTGCTTTTCTCTGACCAGAAGGCCATTCCCCGTTTTTGCTCTGGCTAGCTTGTATTCATGCTTAGACTTTGCCTAAGGAGTCACCTTACCTATGTGACACGATAACTGGTTAGGCATCCCTCCAATGTGCTCTCTCATATATCATTTTCTGCACAACTACCCAAAGCAGCATATGATAATTGCTTAATTATGCATCTTTTCCTAAAAGACTGTGGGAGGTTAAGAACTATGTGCTAGTGGTCTTTATATCCCTACATCTAGCATGACATGTTGTACAGTTCTCAATAAATGTTTTCTTTTTTTCTCAATAAATGTTTGTTAAATGGAAGATAATCTTGGCAAGATGAAAGAAGTGAAGAGAAACATATCCCCTCTTCATTAGAAAGATGTGCCTTGGAAATCACAAATATAGGTATTCTATACGTCAATTTTTTACCATTCCAGCTACACGAGAGAGTGCATCCTCCCAGGTGGTGTATGTTAAAAGCCCCTTTTCATTTCTGACCATCGGCTCGGTAAGTCTTTGACGTTTTAGCCCATCATAGGCAAATCTAGATAACAGAAATTATACCATTTGTGGAAGCTTGCTAAAAAAGGCAACTATAATTTTCAAGTTTAAAATCTAAAAGAAATGTTATTAAAATACAGTACTGGTTAAAGGTCAAATAGAATAGTAAACACTTGGATAAAATAATTATTCCAGGTTTCTTTGGAGATGAACTAATAAATATTCTACAAACATCATCTAAAACTAAAATACCACCTAAAATGTTTGAGTTATTATAATTTATTTTCAGCTACCTGAATAATCTTAAAATTACAATACACAAAAAATCTGGTAGCTGAAAAAGCCAAACCATTTATAAAACTTGAGTATCTTTAGATATTTCATCAAAATTATATTGTGCAAATCTAACTTATATTTAGCCTCTATTCTCCAATGAAACAGAGGCAAACTGAAATAGATTAAGTATCTTAATTTACTTCAATTTCTCTATCTGGGAGGAAAAAACATATTTCTCAATATGAAAGCCAGTTAATATGAAAGCCAATGATATACCTAGGACTATTAAAGTCAGTTTTGTCCAATTCTCTATATAAACAGTCCAGATTTCAATAGTCTATATACATTAATTTGCAAATATAAAAGACTGCTCCTTAAAATCAAAATTATTATAAAATTTCCTTTAAATCAAGTCCAAAAGTTAAAGGAAACAATATAGCACATACCTGGTTTTATCAGAGATCCACTCTTCATTGATGTCCTCATGCATCCTTGGCAAAATCCTCATTACCTCTCCAGTTCTTGTGCTGACCACAATATTACTTCCAACTGCATCCATTACATCAATGGATTCCGTCTTTCTAAGGAAGTAAACACATATATTTACTAGTTGATTTTGAAAATAAGGAAAAAGTTTCTGTTACTGGGTTTACCAAAAACAAAAAACTTTACATATTTCTTTTCTGAATTTCTAAAACTAATGGAACTCAGAGGAACTGTGATTTAAAAAATTAAATAAATAAATACATAAATAAATATAAATATACCCTCATATTTGAACAGACCATAATGCAAAAATGAAGCCTTCAAAACTGTCATCTAAAAGCGAAACCAACTGGAACGGCTGCAAACAGCGAAATGTGGACAATTAGAGTATCAAAATAAATAATAAGAGGGGCAAGATATTGGGGTATGGCTGATTAAGGAGCTTGACAAATCCTCCCCCCAAAAACAAAAATAAAGCTAGACAAAAACTGACAAAAGCAACCAATTCAGCTCTTTGGAGAGCTAACAAAAGCACACAATATCATGAGAAGCTTTCATGTGTGGGAAAAACTCCTGAACTTCAAGTAAGAACAGTGGAAATCAGTGGTGTTCTGGCTTGGGACTATTCTTATCCCCTTTCCTACCACCTTGAACTGGAGGTTCTGCCAAGACGGGGCAAGCTATGAAGACAGGAGCTTCTTTCTTTCCTACAGACAAGGCTCACTCGTTTTGGAGAAATGGCAAAAGTTGTCTGTGGAAGTGGTATCTTGGAGGTCATTGAGCCGAGGAAAGTCAAGAGTACTAGCCTGAGGCTGTAGTCACAGTCAGGGCAAGCATTCCTAGTGGAGGCTGCACATATGTGCAGCTGAGAGCAGAGAGAGCCCAGGCTATTCATACTCTCCTGGACAACACAGAGACCCAAAAGACCTGGTGTAAAGTACAAGCTGGGTAGACTTGAAAACAGCCTTATCTCTGAATATGCTCTTCTATCCACACACAGATCCAATGGCAGAGGATGAAATCTTTATTGGCTCAAAGAATTTAAGCACAGTCATTATCTGACTACTAAGCTATGCAGACACAGGAGCAACTCCTAAGAAGACTTGTTTAAAAATAAAAACAAGAATATTAAAATATGTTCAAAGAAATAAGAAAAATCATGTTTAAAGATTAAAGGGAAGTATGAAACACTGAATCAACAAAGATACCCGTAAGGATACAGAAATTACAAAAAAGAACGAAATAGAAATTCTGGAGTTGGAAAGTATAACTGTAATAAAACAAATGACTATAGGGGTTGAACAGCAGATTTGAGATGACAAAAGAATGAATGAATGAACTTGACAGTAGAACAACAGAACTCATCCAATCTGAAGAATAAAGAAAAAAAAGTTTTAAGAAAAATAGTGTCTCAAAGACCTGTGACACAACATTAAGTGTAGCATTTGTAGGTATTATGGAGAGGAGAAAACACTCTCTACTTAAACATTTCAATTATGTACTGTCTCCTCCCTGCCCCCAGCTCCCTAAAGCTTTTGTATACACAAACACATGGTTTAAAGCCTGGAATTTTAAGATACTCCCATATACTCTGGTAGGAGTTTAAAATCAGAAGGCAATTTGATGATATACTTCTAGAACCTTAAAAGTATACAAATTTATTGCAACGATCTATTTCATTTCTTAATTTAATCAGAAGAATCAGAGATATATATGAAAAGTTACAAATATGTTTATTTTAGATCTGTAGGACTTCCCTGGTGGTGCAGTGGTTAAGAATCCACCTGCCAATGCAAGGGACACTGGTTCGAGCCCTGGTCCAGGAAGATCCCACATGCCACAGAGCAACTAAGCCCATGCGCCACGACTACCGATCCTGCGTGCACAACTACCGAAGCCCGCACACCTAGAGCCCGTGCTCCGCAACAAGAAAAAGCCACTGCAATGAGAAGTTCGTGCACCGCAACAAAGAGTAGACCCCGCTTGCAGCAACTAGAGAAAGCCCATGCACAGCAACGAAGACCCAACACAGCCACAAATAAATAGATAGATAGATTTTAAAAAATAGATTTGTAATTATAAAGAACTAATAAGAACTAATTAAATAAAGTATAATACGTATTCGTGGTTGAAAATTTAATGTACAATGAGAGGAAACTATAAATTTTTAAAAATCAAGACAATCTTATTCCTTGGAAGAACAAGTGAATAAAATAATTTTGTGATTAAGTACTTTGGAATTTATTTCCAGGAAAATTACAATTAATTTGCACAGGTTCATTCTATCCTTCAATTTAACAACTTATCTTCTATTAAAAGGGTTTTACTTAAAGCAAATAAATAAAAACTTGGAACAGAACAATTAGAACTCATGAAGAAAATGAATCTTAAATTTTTTTGAATAGTACTGAATTAAAGGACAAAAAATACCATGATGAATACCTTGTTTCCCAAGGCCGGGCAGTAAAGGCATAGGGCTTAGAGGTCAGGGCACCTACAGGGCAGATGTCAATGATATTCCCAGAAAGTTCAGACATGAACATCTTTTCAATGTATGTGCCAACTTGCATATCATTTCCTCTGCCTGTTGTTCCCAGATCATCTACTCCTGCAATCTCACTTGCAAATCTACAAGATAAAAATGTACCATCAAATGGTCAAACGCAGCAAACTTACCTCCTTTCCTATTCATTATCACAAAGGTAATAATGATTTTCAAAACACTAGAAAGATAGATTTTCAATGGAAAATGTAGTCCTTGAATAAAAATAATAAATGTTTCCATTTGAGGTGTAACACACGTACAGAAAATTGCACAAATAATGTGCACAACTCAGCAAGTTATCACAAATGCTTGTAGATTTTGATTTTTAAATCCAAGTGAAGCTGATATTAACTAAAAGTGAAAACTTATTCATTTTACTGGCTTATGTAAAGAACACTGAATACAACATCCCTCTTCTTTCATCAAATAAAAGTTGATATCCGTTCCAGTGGTGTTATTCCACCAAATTTTGTGAATACTAAATAAGTATACAAATGATATTTCAGAAGAGAGAAGGAGAAAAAGATTACCTGATGCACCGAGTACACTGTATACATCTAGTCATAATGGTTTTTACCAACGGCCCAATGTTCTTGTCCTCCACAGCACGTTTCCCCTCTAAAAACCGGCTCCTATCACTTCCAAACATCATGGACTGGTCCTTAAGTAGATTATGAAAGAGTTACCAAATTTTGCTAACAAAATTAAAACAAAAAGATTTAAGGAATTAGACTACATACCTGCAGATCACATTCACCTCCCTGGTCACAAATAGGACAATCCAGTGGGTGATTTGCTAGTAAGAACTCCATCACACCTTCCCTGTAAAGAAAATTGTAATATATAAAATTACATAAATTGCTGACATTCAAAATGGTTTACATATAGGCTATTTAAATAACTGTCACAGATGTATACTCTCATATAGTTAACATGGATTTTAATTTACTATCAGAAACGCCAACATAACTATCATAAGAGTAGTATTAAATACACAATCTAAAAAATGTTTATAGGAGTCCAGAATAAAACATCATTAGAGAACCTGGAAAATTGAGTTTTAACAATACAGAAATACCAAAAGTTGCTGAATGGTCTTCAGAAAACACTGGCATTAATTCAAAAAAACATGAATGCAAAGCAAAACCAAACACAATCAGTGCCAGTACAGTACAATATCACTGCAATAATCTCAGTTCAGTAAGCCCCAAACAAACTCACTGTTACCACAAGATGAGCAAGGTTCTAAACAAGGGATTTTAATGCTGATTCTGCTGTAGGCTCAAAACCATAAACACCTGACTTCACCTCCTCTATGTGTACTCACTTCCAACTGCTCCTAGAAGCCAAGCACGCCAACTTCTTCAGAGTTTGATACTGAATTTCTCGTCTATGGGAAGGTCTACACACTGAAATGTGCAATTTTCTGCTCTAAAAAAAGTCACTATGCCAAGTTAACAATAAAGTACCTTGCTTTCTTAGTTTTCTCTGAGTTTGTCAGGATATTCCAACCTTTCATTACCGGCATGGCACAAGCAGCTACAACCTGGAATTTCAATGCAAAAATCTCTAAGTATTTGTATTTATTTGTAATTATAAGTTAACCCAATATATAAAAATATTAAATTATACATTTGAAAACCAGGAAAGAACAGAGTATTTTTGAAGACTGAGTTTTTTAGTTTTCATATTTATAATACGATAATCTGGCACGATACATTTCTCTTAGAAATGACATCTTCTTAATTTTATTCTAATAATTAATGAGATTTTTTATAAGAGGCTCTGAAATAGAACATCACATAACTGGGTTTTGATTAGCAGGCAATACTGAATTAAAACTGTACAAGTCAAAACGAAATTAAACTGAAAGTGAACCTCTTCACTGCAACCCTTTTCTCTAGTGAAAATGGCATAGCATAAGCACTTCTAATGTGCTGCTTGGCAGCTCCACATCCTACTTGTGTGTCACACACCATTTGGAAACAGTGACTGCTCTAAAAAGACCCATTTAATTTCTAAATGTTACCATTATATGCCACTTGCATTTATATAAAGCACTTTCTTCAATGTGTTTCCAGTTTTGAAATGAAGAGAATCAATCACACAAAAAATAAATTTATAGATAGAAGTAAACAGGACCAGATTCTCCACTACAACAATACTGATTCTAAATAAAGTCTGCTGCAAGATTTGAAGTTTTCTACCTTCTACAGCATGGTGTGGAATTTTAGGTATCAAGTACCTTAGGAGCTTTCTCAATTTCAACAAGGCACATCCTGCAGTTTCCAGCAACAGACAACCTTTCATGATAACAGAATCGAGGGATCTGCATGCCAACCTTCTCACAAGCCTAGAAGACAAAGTAAAAAATGTTTGCACTAGAATAACCTGACCTCATCCTTGTCTTGTCTAAAACACAGTAAAAACAAACAAAAAACAACAAAAGAACATGAGGCCATCCCCTACCTATCTTATTACTCCTACCTACAAATATCTGTAACTTGATCCTCAAAGAGATTTCCCTCCTTTTCTTTCCTCTTGATTCCAACCCCTGTCTGCTCTGAAGCTACCTCTTTAAAGATCCTCACTGTGCCTACACCTTACGTGGAAGAAACTGGATAAAGAGGCATATTCAGACTGTGCTAAAGGCTTGACTCCCCATTTCTACTCTGAACCATTGTCTACAAAGACTCCTCCTTCAAACTCTGTCCCAGTGGTTTCATAACTGGACTTCCTCATTGACTAGCCCTCCTCCTTTAGATTAGACTCCACTTTACACCATCCAGCTGACTATAATCTGGTTCTATCTTTGGCTCCAAATACCCCACCCTGGACTCTCACTCCCTTCCCAGTTCCCATTTGCTTAGTGAAGGATATTAGTTCCCTCTACCAATTATCCCTGCTCCTTCTCTGAGCCTACAAATGTACTCAAATTTCCTCTAGAATTAGTTCTTCCATCCTTAGCCCTCACTCTAAAGCAATCTCATCGATTTTCAAAATTTTAACTACTTAGAAAAAATGCATGGAGTCTTCCTGCGTGCTAGATGCAGTGGGTCAACTGTCCCAGCCTTCACACTAGCTCATTTATATATGATTACATTCAAAACTTCATCTGTAGCCCTGATGGTCTGAAGCCCTGATAGTCCTCCACTTCTTTAGATGTAAGTAGGCATTCACATGTGTACACTCTACAGACAGTTAAAAGTCAATCTATTTCTGTCCCCTACTATACATCCCTAAATAAGCTAACAAAGGCAGAAATCACAAAAACTCCTCCGTTCTTCATCCTTCCTAAAGGCCTGTCTATCTACATCTCACTCTCCCTTGAATATACCCTCTTGTTTTCATCCCCACTGCCACTATTTCAGGCCTTTTCACTTCCTGCTCCACTAATGCAAGATATACTCTTTCTGTGTCTCATTCCAGTCTTATTATTCTCCAAACCACCATCCTCTACAGTCACTGTCATACTGCTTAGTAGCCATGAATATTCTTGATGGTCCAAACTGTTAAGCTCTTCAACATTGCATAGATTGTCTTTAATGACCAGACCTTCTCTACCAGAATAATCTGATTTCCTGTTATCTCCTCTTCTACACATACCTTATGTTCCATCAATACCAAACTACCTGAAGCTTCCTTGTCCACATATAAAAACCTACTCATCCTTTAAAATCTTCTCAGAGATCACCTGAGATATTCCTGACATCTCTTTCTACCACCTCCTATACATGCCAAAATACTCTCCACTGTACACTGAACATAATTTTGTTATATATTTATGTTTACATGTATATGCCTGACAGTCTAGAAATTACTGTTAAAATAAATAAAGAGCATTTAGCTCTGCGATAATTTATGATGGAATGAAGCACGTCTTCTCCATGACCAACTCTGTTAGTTCTGGAGGAATTTGGAGAAATTAAATATTTAGGGCATAAATTCGAGAACCTACTACCCTCCATTTACCTGCTTTGTAGGACACATTCCTAGAAATATTATTAAAAATAGAAAGGTTACATAAAGATGAAAAGCATCAAGCAGGCTCACAACAAAGGTTACCTTTTCCCCAAACTTACCTATATTAACTAATAATTTATCTTAGGTAACTTAAAACTTCTAAATGGGAATTTATTTGAAGGCAGAAGTGAAACAAAAGAACTGCCACAGTTCACTTAGAAAGTCAGAAACTGATAAATGATAGCTCACTCACTCTGAAATGCCAAGATTTCAAATCAAAGTTATTTTCATATAATTTTACTATCTATATATAGTTCTTTAATGAGCATTTGTCAAGGAATCTTGAAAATTTTAGAAGTAAATGAACAGTATAAAGAAAATAAATTATTTTTGTTTTTTTTTAATCAGAAGATACACAAAAATAAAGAATTAAAATGAATGCCTACTTGGAGGATGGTAGTTCCTGGTTCCACCATGACAGACTGACCATCAACAAATACTTCAATCAAGTTGCTTGCTGCTGTGGCAGTTGTTCGAACTGACCATCAAAAATATTGAGGTGAAAACGAAATTAACAGAGTTCAAGTTATTACAGCAGAGGATAATGGATTAATTAACCTTCACATCTAAATTTTTTCCTCATTTTGTACTATTCCCTTCTATTTCTCTAGATGCAAACTTCTAAATTATTGACTTAGAGGAAAGCTTTTCCAGTCCTGAATACCAAACAGAATATGGCTGTCTACTTTTAACAGCAGTTTAAGTTGTAACTTTTAATACCACTGAAAATATGTTCCTGGGAAGACCACTTCTCAAAAGCAGAATGACTGCTTTTTCCATTTTGGCACTGATGGGCAATTCCTACTACTTTCTATTCCACGATAATTTCTATAAAATGTTTAAAGTTGTATTTTGAAAATTATTCTATTCAAGTTGGGTCACTGTTTCCATTTTTGTTTAAAATATATTATGGGTCTTTCAAGAAACATTCCATAAACCTATGAATTTACAAAGACAGAAAGTCTAGTACCCACAAACGCAAATTCAAAAAGAAGACACTCACCACATCCTTTAGGAGACTTAGAAAGGCTCACTAAGGCCCTTCTTACAGGTATCCTTAACATATTGCTAAGAATAAAACAAAGAAAAGTTATATTATCATAGGAAAAAGAATGCCAATCACAAACTTTTTGGTAATATTTTATGGTTTTAAAGCACTTCATATATATACATTATTTCATTGAACATTTCACAAGTCCTGATATTTTTCCTGAAATTCTAGAGATGAGAATACTCCACCTCAGGTAGATTAACTGACCTGTATATCATTAGGAAGCGAAGAAGGAGCAGCTAGCACATGAAGTTGAATCTTCTAATTCTATATAAAGGGCAGTTTTGTTGTTTTTAATGATAAACAAATGATCAAACTTAATATACTACTATATAGTAAAATAAATTTCAAGAATGAACAGTGAGTTTATCATTAATTGCTATGTAAAATAAAGCCTACCTTTCTGCCTTCATTTCCTGCTAAAATGCATTCTAACATTCTACGTTCTGAGCAGTTATCTACTAAATGCTCCTGAGATATTCTGAGCTGGCTCACAAGCCCAAGCCTTTAAAAACTCTGCAGTGCTATTTTCTTGTGTCCAGAAAATCTTACAGATTTGCAATTATCTGTTTATGTGCCTGTTCTATCCCCCCCCCATATTATGAACTTCTTTAATCTTTCTACCCTCAGTACCTACCCCCAAGGCTGCCACACAGTAAGCTCTAAAACAGTGGTTCTCTATAAGAGATAATTTTGCTTCCCAGGAAACATTTAGCAACGTCTGGACAAACTGTCTGTTGTCGTGACTAGGGGAAAGCTATTGGCATCTAGTGGGTTGAGGTCAGCGTGCTACTAAAGATCCTACAAGGCTCAGGACAATCTTCCATGATAAAGAATTATCTAAAGTGTCAACAGATCTGCAGTTGAGAAGCCCTCTCTAAAGGATGTGCTGAATTACTGAAATAAACGGAAGTGGATTATATAAATTAACACCAATTAAAGGTACACATAAGCAAAAAGAGAGAAAAGTTATCTGATCTTTTAGAGTTTTTTGTCCATCCACTTGATCACATCAGCGAAGCACTGAACTTTCTGTCTACTCACTTGATCATATGGGCTAAGCATCTAATTTTTCATTTGGAACTCTTAAAAATACAACAAATTATGTGATCAGAATGTATCACATAAAGAATTTCAAAGTTTATAGTAGAAAACAGTATATATACATAAGTTTTAAGCATAAGTTTCACAGAAATTTCGTTAATTCAGACATCAATAACTCAAACAATTCATTAATTCAGAATTTGTGATACTGAATCTGCAGACATCTGTACCTACTAGTGAGTGACTTTTTGGTAAATCACAGTTTCTGTTTCTTTATCTATAAAAGAAAACAATACCTCTTAGGTTATATGTTATTAGTAGGAGCTCAATAAATGTCAGTTATATCTGAATTCAATTTAGACGGTACTAGCCACTGAAAGTCAGTTTTAAAGGGCTCTTCCTTTGTGCTCCTTCTCTTTACTACCAGCACACACTGTGTATGTGTGTATATATATATATATATGTATATATCTTTTATTATTCCACCTACTAAACTGTAAGTTAGCAATCAATTTCAGTATCTCTAGTCTGTAAGCTCCTTGACAAGGAATGGTGCACTTTGGTCATTTCCCTTTTCTGAAGACCTAGCACAGTGCCCCTAAGAAAATGAACCATCAAACAGAGTTGACCCTTAAATAATATGGGTTTAAACTGCACAGGTCCACTTACAGGCAAATTTTTTTCAATAGTAAATACTACAGTACTACAAGATGTGAGATTGGTTGAATCCTCAGATGCAGAACCATGGATATAGAAGGCCAACTATAAGTTATATACAGATTTTCGACTGCACAAAGGGTTGGAACCCTTAATCCTCTCATTGCTCAAGGGTCAACTGTAGTCTTACCACCAAGTTCCAGAATGAGTAGCATCTGTCCTATTAAAATCTATTCATATAAAGGTAAAACCGAATTTGCTAAGTTAAAGACAGATCAAAATCAACAATATTTCATACAACAATGTAAAAACTTTAATATTACGTTTGTCTCCAATACAATATGAAAGTGGTGCCCACTTTAGCTAGGAAATCCACCAGGACTAGGCTGTCTGTTGAAAACCCAGCGTCAAGTGGAAGACTGCATAGCCCCAACATAAGAAATACAGATTTGCAAAACTTTGATAAGCACTTTACACTTATTTAGTTACCATGTAAGAACAGAAATAATCACCTCTAAGATGGGAAAATGCTAATGAATAATAATTTCTAAAACTAGACCGGACACTTTTTGGTGCAGGGACAATACTACTCCACATTCTCCACCAGGTATCCCGCATCCATCCACTTCTCTCCCTCCAAGGTACTGTCCTATTCCAAGCCACCATCATCTCTTGCTTGGACTGTTACAGTAGCCCCCTAACAGGTCTCCTGGCTTCCACACTGCTCCCACAGCCTCTCCCATCTTCCCAGGGGCTGTGATCTCAGACGGGAATTCTCTTCCTTCAGATCTTTCTGGCCCCTCCTCATCCTTAAAATTTTGGCTTAAAAGGCATTTCTCAGGGAGATTTTCCTTGACCAGCCTAACTAAAATATCCTAACTACGCCCCAGTCACGTCAACCACTTAATTCTTCCTTGTGGACTCACTTCTAGCTTATAATAGGCATTCAACAACTATTTGTTAAATGAATTCTCTCTCTACTCTCTGGCCATCACTTCTACTTTCCTGATTTTAAAGAGTGCAGGTGCTCTGGCAGCCTTACAACACCCTGCTTAAAGATGCACACACAATTCAGTGGGGAAAAAAGGACGTCCCGCAAAAAACCAACTTGATGTTTATTCATCAGAAACAGTTCACGTTACATTTTCTATACTCTCAATTCGTTTTTGAGCACAGCTGTGTCTGATCCACGTTTTTACAGTACATGTACATGCATTAGATTCCCGAAACTTTTAAACAACGTAACTTTGTTATTTGCAGTGCGACCCTGGGCCAACTTTTTAAGTGTCTTTTTTTTTCAGTTTCCCCACCAGTGAAAAGGATAAGAAGTATGAGCCAACGCAGTCTATGGACAAAACCAAAAAACAAAACAACAGAGGCATGGACGGTTGTTAAAGCACAGCAGCCAAACAAAGATGCACTATACCAGGTATGTAGTAATTGGGGGGAAAAACTCAGTCTTTAGGCCTAAGTCACTTGACAGGTCCTCTCCCGGGAAACAAAACGGCCTCCTTTCCAGGAAGGGGACTGTCCTGCATTCCCCTGCAAAGGGAAGGTCACCCACAAGGCTGCACTCGGGCCAGTGCTCCCCAGGGCCTCCTGACTCCCTCCTCCTCTCTGCTCCGTCAACCAGAGACGTTGGCTAACAGTCCTCACCTGCCAGCTCTCGGGGGTTCCCGAGGAGGCGGGGTGGGACGCGGCGCCCATTCAAGGACAAGAGGAGAATGAGTCGGTTGGGCCAAAGAAAACACTCTCGTCAATAAACACACTCCGGGGACCAAGGCACCTCAGCCTTCTCACCCAAACACAACCTCACCTTCTCCCTGGAGCCGCCGAGGCTGCCCTGCAGAATTGTCTACAACCCGCCGACTCCTTCAGAGGCCGGGTTTCGTATTCAATATGGCGGCCTCGGTTATCTCAGTCAGCTGGGCCTGGAAGAACGGAAAGCCGGGAGGGACTAGAAACCACAATTCGACAATTTCCCGTTTAGATTGAGCTCGGCAACTTCCGTCAGCTTGACAGAGGGCGGGGTGGAGGGCGTAGCAGCCGGGAGGAAGCGGGGGCGGGATAAGGGGGCCGGCTCGGAGCCTCAGTTCCGCCGGAAGTAACCTGGCGGCCGAGGCCAAGCGTCTTCCGTCATTTCCGGCGCTTCAACGGGCGGTTCCGGTCGTCTTCGCAAACCTCGGAGGTAGTAATTTAAGCAATGCCCATTTTATTAATTGATTTGCAAACACAAAGAAAGCTTGGCGGATAATTTGTGGGCCATTAATTAAGAGCCCTGGATTTTTACGTTGAGAAATCTTAACGTACTTTACTTTTAACCTGTGGCTGGGGGCATCGGAGAGAAACGCCTCCGTCTCTATATAAGGCATTTCCGGCCTCGTTGCGGGCCTTTTTTCCTCTCAGCGCTCGGCAGCGACCGTCTGCGCTCGTCTTTTCCTCCGCTGCCGCCCAGTTCCCTATCAGCCATCGCCATGGGTTTTGGAGACCTGAAAAGTCCCGCCGGCCTCCAGGTGCTCAACGACTACTTGGCGGACAAGAGCTACATCGAAGGGTGAGCTGACGGGCCGGGGTCTGGGCAGGGCCGGGAGCAGTGGTGCCACGTGGCGCGGCCTCGGCTGCGGCTGGAGGAAAGAAAGCCCGACCCCAGGGCTCTCCCGAGGGAGGGGACTGCGAGGGGACTGCGAGGGGAGAAGGGTTAAAAATGTGCTTTGTTTCGGTTTACTTGACTCCACCACGTTTTTCCGCGTCTTTGCTCAGTTAACAAATGTAAACCTGTAGGTTCACGTTAGCGATTGCAATTTCTGAGGTCTAAGTAGCAGTTGTGTCTTAGGATAGCTCGGAGAATAAATAAATGATCTCTGATCCTAAAGAACTTATTTTTTTACAGAAAACTAAAGCTGCTTAGGTAGCCCGGTAACAAGAGGGCGAATTGCCCCTAATTAATTTGACGGTCGTAGCTAGCGTTTGTCGTTCGTTGGCTGGTGTTTGTGGTTTTTCTTTTAAAGGCGTGTGTAATGACTTTTGCATCGTTGTCAGGTATGTTCCGTCACAAGCAGATGTGGCAGTATTTGAAGCAGTCTCGGGCCCACCACCTGCCGACTTGTGTCATGCCCTACGTTGGTATAATCACATCAAATCTTACGAAAAGGAAAAGGCCAGGTAAAAGTATCTTTGTGTTTATCTGAAGAACAGAATGCTCTCTAAGCTCAAACTCAGGGTTTTCACGTGACAAGTTAGGGTTCAAGCTACTTTCGTTTTGTGGGGATATTGTAAGCTAAATTTCTCTGTGACTTTAGAAGGCCAAGAGGCTGAAATCGTCCATTTTTTTCATGTAACAAGTAGAACATGACAATTTTGAAGAAAAAATTAGTCAATCTAAGAAATAGAAAATTTTATTCAAGCCACACTGAGGATTATAACCTGTGAAAAGCCCATCAGAAACCTCTGAAAACTGTTCTGTGCATATAAGTGGGTTTTTTAAAATTAATTTATTTATTTGTGGCTGTGTTGGGGTCTTAGTTGCGGTGCGCAGTCTTCTCATCGTTGTGGCTTCTCTTGTTGCGGAGCACAGGCTCTAGGTGCGTGGGCTTCAGTAGTTGTGGCCTGTGTGGCTTCAGTAGTTGTGGTACATGGGCTTAGTTGCTCCACGGCATGTGGGATCTTCCCAGACCAGGGCTCGAACCCGTGTCCCCTGCATTTACAGGGAGATTCTTAACCACTGCACCACCAGGGAAGTCTCCGTCCATATAAGTTTTTGTTTTGTTTTTGTTTTGTTTTGGGTTTTTGTGTTGTGTTTTGTTTTTTTTAACATCTTTATTGGAGTATAATTGCTTTACAATGGTGTGTTAGTTTCTGCTTTATAACAAAGTGAATCAGTTATACATATACATCTGTTCCCATATCTCTTCCCTCTTGCATCTTCCTCCCTCCCACCCTCCCTATCCCACCCCTCTAAGTGGACACAAAGCACCGAGCTGATCTCCCTGTGCTATGCGAGCTGCTTCCCACTAGCTATCTGTTTTACATTTGGTAGTGTATACATGTCCATGCCACTCTCTCACTTCCCATATAAGTTTTTGAGACAAGGTTGTGCATTAAATAATGTATTATTGACAGTTTATACAATCCAGATCTACAGGTGCAAAGCGAGTAGTGGGTCATGGGTCATCATGGCCCAAGATTCAAGATTCAGAAGGAATGTTATCTCCTCAGGAGGGCTGGTTAATGCAGATGCACGATACACAGTATAGAGGAGGGAGGTGGTCCAAACAGAGAAAATTTTTATGTTTAAATTTTTCTTGTCTTGCCACAAAATATGAATTTTAGTTCATCAACAACAGCAATTCAGCTTTTCCCCACACTGGCCTGCGCCAGTGTGCCTGACCCTGGCCTGGGGGACCCACCTCTGGTGTGAGGGGTGGCTCATTCTTTCAGTCCTTTGCCATTCTTCTGAAACTGCTAACAAGGATGGAAGTTTGGGCAGGTGGACTCCAGTTCACTAGGAACGCAACTGAGCATACTTAATGAAATCTCAAACAGAAATACTCATTCTGAAAGTAAATCTTTGTGCATATTGAATATAGTGTTTCACATGCTACTAATGTTTGTTGGCTGAGGAGCTAAACATATAAAAGCATTTACCTGGGAATGTTTAGGGGTAGATTCTTGGTACAAAAGGGGTCTATTGATAACTTGTAATGAAAACAAGTTCTCATGTATTGTTTGAAAAGGGACATCATACCGACCTAATAGTAGCTAGCTGATTAATTTTTTTTCAAGCCTGCCAGGAGTGAAGAAAGCTTTGGGCAAGTATGGCCCTGCTAATGTGGAAGACACCACAGAAAGTGGAGCTACAGATAGTAAAGATGATGATGACATTGATCTCTTTGGATCTGATGATGAGGAGGTAATGGCATAAGTTGACATTTGTGCGTATCATTGTGCTTAAGCACAGGCTCTGTAGCCAAAGTGCCTGGGTTTGAATCCTGGCTTCACTTTATCATCTGCCTTTTAAAAATTCTCACTGGCTACATGATGAATAAAATCAAATCACCGTCTTTCGGCTGAGCTCATGATGGATTTGCTTTTTTCTGATAAAGCTGGTCTGCTTTAATCTGAGGACCCACCAGCCTTAAGCTGAGGAACAACCAGCTTTGTGAAGTATATTAAATTTTTTCTTTACAGGAAAGTGAAGAAGCCAAGAGGCTAAGAGAAGAACGCCTTGCACAGTATGAGTCAAAGAAAGCCAAAAGTAGGTCATTTTATAATTTGTGTTTAACTTAGTTGTTTTCCTAATAATGTGAATAATCTTTTTCAAAGACTGATCCCCAAAGTAATTTCCTTTCCTCCCCATTCGTTGAATATGTCAGTATTTCAGAACCTTCTGTTGAAGTGGAGCTTCAAAACTTCCACAGCTACTGGTCTGCAGCTGTTTTTATGGTAGCAGTTGTGGCATTCCTCTGTGGGAAAGAAACTGTTACACAACTAAACACCTCTTTCTCAGCAAAATAGAAAGTGGGCATATGTGTGACAAACACAAGGTGCATTTTCTATAGTTTTATGTGGCTAAGGAGATGATCCATTTAGAAACAAACTAAGATTTGTTAAGTGTCTTGAAGTAGGGCAAAAATAATTAGTTGCATAATGCTGTTTCTTGTACTCTTTTTTAGAACCAGCACTTGTTGCCAAGTCTTCCATCTTACTAGATGTGAAACCTTGGGATGATGAGACAGATATGGCAAAACTAGAGGAGTGCGTCAGAAGCATTCAAGCAGACGGCTTAGTCTGGGGCTCTTGTGAGTTTAGTCTTTGCCTTTTGACACTGGCATCTGGAGTTTGCATACAGTTTCAACCTTTGTCCATCAACAGGACTTCTCTAACTAAGATTTTTCTTGATGCTCTTTCCAGCGAAACTAGTTCCCGTGGGGTATGGAATTAAAAAACTTCAAATACAGTGTGTAGTTGAAGACGATAAAGTTGGAACGGACATGCTGGAGGAGCAGATCACCGCTTTTGACGAGTACGTGCAGTCCATGGACGTGGCTGCCTTCAACAAGGTCTGAACTCCATCGTGGGTCAGCGCTCTGAAATAAAAGCCTGAAAGACACCCTTGGCTCTTGACTCCTAACTAAGAGGATGGTATTCATTTATATTCCTTCCATTTTGAAGGAAGAAATTGAATGGATAGATAATTCATAAATCATATAAATTGGGGTCCGCATTGTCGTTCGACGTTTAGCCCAAAAAAGGAGGGAACTACCTGTTATAAATATTGTGACTATGCATAGATGTAGACTTTATAAACAAATTAACAGAAGTGGACTCAGTACAACTTCTTTACCCATGAGTGATGTCCTCAGTATGCGATGATACAACTTTTACTGCAGTATTTCAAGTATTTATATTTGCCTTGTTTTTAAAAAGAAATTGGGGAGGTAAACTTGACTGAAAAATTTGTAGTCAGAGGTTTTTTCGTTTTTTCTTTTTTGACCATGTCACGTGGCTTGCGGGACCTTAGTTCCCCGACCAGGGATCGAACCCCAGCCCAAGGCAGTGAAAGCAGCCAGTCCTAACCACTGGACCACCTGGGAACTCCCAAGAGTTTTGATTTTAGATAATTAGTCCCATATATAATGGTTGAAGACCTTGCCCTTTGCAAGGGGTTACAAAGTTACTTAATATCTGAGCTGGCTTTCCTCGATGTGAATGTTGGGAGTACCTTAAAGAATCATGAGAAATGAGTCAAAAACAGGAAAGTGCTCAGGTCAATACACATAGCAAATAATGTCATTTGCCAGGTCATGAAACATTTGGAGATAAAGGAATTAAATGCCAGGACTAATTTATAGTTAGTAACCAGTGACTTACAGTGGCTGACAAAGTAATTTGTTGTGACCTAGCATCTTCAAGTTAGGGGTTACTTGTGACTTTAAAAAAAAAAATCACACATTTACAAATCCCACCTAAAATTTATGTTATGAATTGGCATGTGCAACTTACTAAAGGACACCTAACCCAGGGGAGGGGAGGATTCCCAGAGTTTGTCGAGGCAGATGTTGCAAATTTAAGGGATGCCTCCTGTACTGTTCAGGGGGAAGTTGTGTTGAGCATGTGGTTTTGAGTAGTAGTGTGTCCTGGGAGGGAGGCTATACGGGTGACTGATCCCTCGGCTGCGGTTCATAAGCCTGGCTTGGGTGTGGAGGTGGGACATCTTACCTGGGTTTGTAAGTCTGATTGAGCCTCTTGGGGTGTGGAGACTTTAAGTACTACGGTGGCACTGCAGGTGAGTGTACTCAGAGGATGGTGTTACTGTAGTCAGGTGAGTCCAGTATTGGAAACCGCTGCATCTTAACAGTTAATTTGGAATGTATCGAACATTTGAGTATATATTTTTTACAGTAGTAGTGTTCACAAAAGTAGAGCTTGGGAACTGTAGACCTCTAAAAGCCTTCATTTTGTAGTCTCTGTAGGCCAAGGAGATTGAATGTTTGAGGTCCAGGTTTTCCTAGCTGAACCAGATGCTGTTTTCTTCCCTCCCAATCTGACTTTCTTTGTATGTGGCCAACCAACTTGAATATGGGAAATTGTTTAAATTGTAAAGAAAATGTACTCAATCGGACATATATGTACTGATGAATAAAATCACCTTTAACGTTTAGTCCAACAGACCCAGTCTAAAATCACTGGGGAAATTTTCAGGTTGTCAGTATCGTGAGAGCCAGCAGAGGGCAGCACTTTATTTTCTGGAGAACAGGAGAGCCCGGGGATTCTGGAAATGCTGTGGAAAAGTAGAGGTGTAGTAGTAAATAGCCAAAAATAATTCACAATCAGTGACATGAGTAACAGCTTAATTGAGTACCAAATAGCTTGGCCAAAACATTAAGTATTAAAAATTATTAATGATAAAAAAGTGATTAAAAATGTGGTTAAAAGATTTAAATAGTCAACAAACCACAGCTGTCTTGTGAATCTTAAAATAATGATGAAGCATGTGACTTTAAGATCTTGACTCCACGGCCTTGAATAAAAAATGTGTTTAATGGTATCTTTTAATGTCATTTTAAAAGGTAGATAATACATTAGCATCATTCAGAATTCTAGAGGTTATACAGTTACATCTCCCCTGTCCCCCAGGTCTCCCATTCACTTCAATAAAAGCAACCAATGTCACCAGTGTTTTAGGTCTTTCCAGAGCTAGTCTAAGCATATGTGTAGGCTAATTGTAGCATATGACACAAACTTCTGCATCTTAAGTTTTGTCCCTAGAAATAGACTTGGATATCTTGGAGATTATATCTTGGATATTTCGTATTGGTACATAAAAGATTTCCTCATTTTTTAACAGTTACAGAATCCGTTGTCTCATATTTTACTGAACCAGTCTAGTTACTGGATTTTTAGTTTGCTTTTAGTGTTTTGCTATTACGAGCAGTGCTTACATATTCATGTGAGCCAGTATACTGAATGAACTGTTTTTGAACCAGTGGGTTCAGGAGGCACGGGTATACATAAAGAGATTTTTTTTTTTTTTTCTGTTTCTGGCTTTGGAATAAGAACCCACATTTTTTTGCATGCTCCATAAGTGATTACATGACCCTGAAACCTTGTTTCTTTTTCACATTCAGCCATCGCTAGAACAAGGACTGGGCACAGTGTGGGAATTCGAAACATTCATTTAATTTCACTATGTTAGATGCTATAAAAATACAAAAGGATTAAGAAAATAACCATAAGGGAGGTGGTTCAAACATACTTAAAACTGTTAAGAATAAAAGTAATTTTGTGATTAAACAAGTACAGTCGTCCCTCAGTATCGGAGGGGGGATTGGTTCCAGGATCCACCCCCAACCCTCAGGTACCAAAATCCTCAGATGCTCAAGTTCCTTATATAAAATGGTGTAGTATTTGCATATAACCTACTAACATCCTCCTGCATTAAATCATCTCTAGACTACTCATAATACCTAGTACAATGTAAATGGTATGTAAATAGTTGCCAGCAGGCGACAAATTCAAGTTTTGCTTTTTTGCAACTTCCTGGACTTTTTTCAGATATTTTTGATTCGTGATTGGTTGAATCTCTGGGTGTAGAACCTGCAGATAAGGGCTGACAGTAATCCAAAAGTCAGAGGGTCAGGGAAGGCTAGAATTAAAAGTATTTTTGGAGGAGTTAGGACTTGAGCTGGAGAGACCTTAATCAAGTAATCCGTTTAAAAAAAAAAAAAAAACAGGATGGTGTGAAAGGCAGAATGATAAAGGCAAGAATGAGAACAGAGGTTTGGGAGGCAATTAGACCAGTTTGGCTGGATTTTGCAGTGTCCGTTTGGGATTAGATAGGGCCAGGTTGTAGAGGCATCTGAATTATAGCCTGGCGCATTCTGTGAGGGCAATGGGAAGCCTGGTTTCCAAGCCAGAGAATGACAAAAGCAGAGCAGAGGTGGAGGTGGGAGTGGGTGGGAGGGGTGGAGGGTGGTGAAATAGATGAGAGGAATTAAGAGGGACGAACTTCCAGTTATAAGTCACGGGGATATAATGTACAGCCTAGGGAATATAGTCAGTAAAATTGTAATAACTTTGTATGGTGACAAGTGATTACCAGACTTACTGTAGTGATCAATTTTAATGTTTATAGATGTCAAACCACTATGTTGTATGCCTGAAACTAATATAATGTATGTCAACTATATTTCAGTAAAAAAAAAGAAAAAGGCAGAGCTCCAATCTGGAGATGATGTGGATAGAATCAGGGAAATAAGAGGACTGTTTTAATAAACAGAAAGGGCTGAATTATGGCATATGTGAAACATTTTATAAATTTAATATATTTACTTTAGTAATGGAGACTGTAGCAGCATTGAAAAATGCTTGATTTTTCATTGACTAACTATGAAAAGATAAACTTATGGACAAAGACACAGATACCAAAAAGAGTTGCATCAGTGTTTTGGGATGTATGTATAATTTTTTTCCAAACAAATGCATTTGGCAATGGCAGTTATTGTCCTTAGAACAAAAAAAGAAAAAAAATGCATGCCTCACATACACTGTCTAATATGAACCCCATTATAAGCCTGTGAGATAAAGGCAAACACTGTTATCAGCACTTACAGGTGAGGAGACAACTCTGAAAGATGATTCCCCAGTTGTCCACCTAGTAAGTGAGAGGAGGAACTCAAATCCAGGTCTTCATAGGCCAGATAATGTATTGGCAATAATGGGGAAAGTTCTTCATCCCTGCTTTCAGAAATTTGATTCTGTTTCATGTAACCCTTTCTTCATACCCTCAATTAGGAAAAGTAAGAACATTAAAATCACGTAAGTGTAAACCTAAAATGAAAATTGAGACAGTTAAACAGATATTCTCTCAATACATGCCCTGTATAGATGATATTAGTTGCATTTAGAAAATGTTCCAAATGGAAGTCATTTGGAATGTCATTGGCCTGTAGCTTTTTTTTTTTTTTTTTTTTTTTTTTTTTTTTTGCGTTATGCGGGCCTCTCACCGCTGTGGCCTCTCCCCTTGCGGAGCGCAGGCTCCGGACGCACAGGCTCAGCGGCCATGGCTCACGGGCCCAGCCGCTCTGCGGCATGTGGGATCTTCCCAGACCGGGGCACGAACCCGTGTCCCCTGCATCGGCAGGCGGACTCTCAACCACTGCGCCACCAGGGAAGCCCTGGCCTGTAGCTTTTAGTAAAGTAAAAATCAAAGGTAACTGTCCGTACACTTCTACGTATGCATCGCCTAAAGAACTACTGCTCATATGTGAGAATATTGAAGAACTATGAATTACTATTCAAGCCTGATTCCAACCTGGGAATCTTCTATCCTCACTTTGTCCCTATAAAATGGGACTAGTCTCTCTTTTCTGAATACAGCCTGTTTTCCAGCCTCTGAACATTTGCTCTTGCTATGCCACCTACCTGAAATAGCCTTTTTTCACCTGCACTTGTTAAAATTATAGTCATTCTTCAAGATGCACTTAAATTACCTCTTTCAAGAAGTCTTTCAGTCTTTTTCCTGCCCCTTTCAGCCTCTCAGCCCATATCCTTTTATAGTATTTATAAACTGTGTAAATTAAAAAAAAATTTTTTTAGAAAATTATTTATTTGGCCACACCTCGTGGCTTGTGGGATCTTAGTTCCCTGACCAGGGATTGAACCCAGGCCCTAGGCAGTGAGAGCACAGAGTCTTAACCACTGGACCACCAGGGAATTCCCAATAAACTTTGAATGTTTTAATAAAATTTTGAAGTTCTTTGTGTAAGTTCCCTTATTCTTCCTATGAGATTTTTACGTTCATTCAAGAGGAAGAAGGGATCTAACATTTACTAGGTAATTACTGTATCAGAAGGTGCCAAGAGTTTCACCAAATAAGTATAATACCAGGTAATATTATATTAATAATAGGTATTTATAGGGCTAAGCACCACTTTTAGTGCTTTACCTGTGTCAATTCATTTAATTTTCATAATAACCCTATGTGGCAATTACTACTATTGTGATCCCATTTTGCAGATGGGGGAAACTGAGGTCTGAAAATTTGGATTAATTTAGCCAAGGTCATAGAGCTAGGATATATTGGAGCCATAATGCAAAGCCAGATACCCTGCCTCTGGAGTCCCTGAAACTTGCCCACTGTTTCGAAGAGCTTCCTTCCATCGAGAGGGAGCCAGGTCTGTCTTGTTGGGTTTATGCCCCAGTCCCTGGGAGCCCTGAGATTCTTTATTCTCCTGCCAACTAGGCATTGAGCTTCCTTGCTTCCTCCTCAAATTGCCCCAGTGCCCTCCTCTCCTCCAGCCCCTCTGTCCTTTCAGTCACTCATCCTGCTCATTAGGGGTCATTAGACCCCTGGAGAGCCCCACTATCCAGATCCCAGCTGCCAGGGGAGGAAGCTGGCTGGGGAGCCTCCAATGCTGGGTCCAAGCTTGGGTCCTATGCTATACTTTAGATCTTCCCTCAAGCTGAGAATAAAAAATTAACTCCTGTTTCTGCTGGAAAGTTCCTGCCCTGGTTGCTACTTTCTACTAATAGATTCCTGTAAGTCACAGCCCCACTATCAGCTATTTAAAAAGCCACTAAAACTGGAGTTCTTAGCCTAGGGTACAAGGATCCCCTGAAATTTTATTTAAAAGCATTTTTCTGGGGAAAGGACCCATAACTTTCAATCGATTTTCGAATGAATTCAGAGTTTTTATTCTGACTTTTCAAGTTATTGTTTATTTATTTATTTATTTATTTATTGGCCATGCTGCGAGCCTTACAGGATCTTAGTTCCCCGACCAGGGATCGAACCCAGGCCCCTGGCATGGAAAGCTCAGAGTCCTAACCACTGGACCACCAGGGAATTCCCTCAAGTTTTCTTTTTCTATTCTAGAACCAATGATACTTTTCAGGATCTCAAATATTTTCATAGGCCTCTGGAAAGCTCACAGGCCCTAGATACTGTGCCCGCAACATGGGAAAAACGAACAGCTCTGCCCGGGTTCCTAACTCACAAAGCTTAGGAAGCACCGCCCTGAAATGTAACTTGCAGACCACCACCAGCTCTGTAATGTACTTTTGCCCCTGGTTGCTTAATCCCCTTCCTTCCTGCTCCTCAGCCTTCCTCTTTCTCCCCCAGCCTTGAGAGTGAGCATCTCCCTTTGCCCAAACTAGGGATGAACCTACAGAATTCTCTTTTTTTTCTTGGATCCTCCAGCTTTTCTCCTGATCCTGGGAGCCTGTCCATTGAGGGTCAAGGGGGACACCAGAGTGGAATATTGCAAGCCCTGGTGGTGCAGGGGTGGGGTTCAAGGGTGCACAAAGGGCTGGAAACTCACAATGAGCCTTTCTTTCCTTGTCTTCCCTTAACCCATACTGAGTATGGCAGAAGCCAGGAATCTTGGGAAGGAAAGAAACTTGGGATATGCTGAGCTATGCCACACATTTTTTTTCTTGGAATAATTTCCAAACCAGATCTGACTGTTGCATGGGGCTAACAGTAAAGAACAGAGCCAATAAGTGATCTGATATTAGCATTTCTAAAAACTATGAGATGAAATAAAAAAGGATACCGATTCAAGGAATAACATAGCTCCCCTCCCGACTTTCAAAATAAAACTGAGAAATTATAGAAAATTAAATGTTTTAAAAATTGCAGTAAATAGCAGAGTTTTTACTCATAAAAGACAGGGTACAAACAGAGACGTGGAAAAGGAGCAGGATCTTTAGGAAACCCCAACGGCAAGGACATAGATTTCCAATGTTTCTTGACCTGCACACTGGAGGCCATCTCTTGCCTCTGAACAGTCTACATTTGTCTTGGCTCTCTTACGGCACTTACTACTGTCTACCTTGTTTCAGGATTGTTTTTATGCAAGCTTAATCTCACCCCCATAAGTACCTTATGCATCTTGGCATCCCTCACAGTATCTGTCTACCATGGTTCCGTATAACTCTTATTCATCTATTTGCTAAAGGCATAAATGAATAGAAGTCAAAATACTATTAGTCTTAAATGCAACAGATTTGCGCCATGAAGAGGTCACTGACTTAAAGGTATACTTTATTGGTCTTATAGGAATAGAAGGTAGAAATATATCAATACGTCATACATGCTTTATTTTCCTGAAATCATTCTGATATTGAGCTGGCCTATCTACTATCTGGATGTCAGTGTTTCATGTTTATAGCAATCTTATACTTATTTGCATATATACATACTCAGAATTTTCCAAAACATTAATGTTTATAATGATATCATGGGGGATTAAAGATGGGCATATAACCCCATTGAGGGGTAGGGTGTATGTCCCCTCCCTTTGAATCTGAGCTGGCCAGTGACTGCTTTGGTCAATAGAGTACCATGGAAGTGATACTGTGCCAGTGTCTGGCATAGCCTTTAAGAGGAGTAGAAATTTCTACCCTGGTCTCTTAGAGCCCTACATTGTCATATAAGTCTGGCTAACCCTGAGGTGCCATGCTGGAATACCCTTGTGAAGAAAGGAGAGGAGAAGATAGAGGAGAAGAAGGGAGGAGGGAAGGGGAGGAGAGAGAGGGGAAGGAGAGGAAGGGAAGGGGATGGGGAGAAGGGAGGAGAGCTGCTCAGCCAGTCGGGTCATCCTGGTCCAGCTGAGGCTCCGGATATTGCGAAGCAGAGGGGCGAACCTCCCTTCTGTGCCTTCTTTAAATTGCTGATCCTCAGAATTGTGAGATATAATAATAATAATAATAATAAATTGTTATTTTTAGCAACTAGATTTTGGGACAGTTTTAACCTACTATAACCAACTATTACTTTAATTCATAAATGCAATATACAGATTACATGAAATAAAGAAATTAAGTACATATGTTGTATTTTAAGACTAGGTCTAATAGGTTACTTGTGCAAAATTAAAGTGAGCTTAAGCACACATATTTTTATATTTTTGAAATTAGTCATATATTTAATATTAAGATTTAGAACTTTTAAAAAGTCATTAAAATTGAAAAAAGTGTTAATCCACTACAGTATAATTCGCAAGAATAACACAGATAATTTAAGTTGCTGAAAAAAAACTGAAGATCCTTCTTATGTTTTATATCAATAGAAAAATATGATGCCAATAAAATGACCAAAAACAATAAAAAGATACAGTCAGCTCTATGTCTTGGACCCAAACAATCCGAAAGCGCCTGTCAGGGGACCCACACAAAAGCCATATACTGATTTGTGCAAGAGTAAGAATTCACTGGGCTGTTTCCAGGAGACACAGATTCTTGGTTTCAGAGTTCCTGAGCTGTTCGCTTACTGTGCCAGAACAGCTCACTTCCCACAGCGTATATTTTAGTATCTCAGCAACTGAGGCCCGAAAGCGTGCTTGGAACTTCTTACTAATTAGGACATAAAGGATGGGGTTCAAGCAACTATTGAGGAATGCCAAGCCAGTGGAGAGGGGGATTCCGGCCTGCAGCACCTGGTGGAAATAGCTATTGTGGTGAATCGTGAGTTCCCAAATGCTAAACAGGTGATAAGGAGTCCAGCAAATCAAAAAGGCAGTGACCACAGCCAGGATGGTCCAGAAGTGCTTACTGGAGATCAGGATGCTTCGCTTCTTCACCTTGAAGATGAGGCACAAGTAGCAAATGCTCATTGTTAGAAGAGGGAAGATGTACCCAACAATAACTTTCACCCAGGTCAGAATATGATGCCTCATCAACGTGAGGTCAGGATCACGCTCGTGGAAGTTGTTATAGCAAAGAGTGTGGTTACTGAACTCCAGAGTGTCCCGGAAAAACAGGGCTGGACCACCCATTAGTGAAGCCAAAAGCCAAACAACTATAGTAACAATCAGAGAGTTCCTTAGGGTCCGGTACCGATGAGATAAGACAGGGTGGATCAAGTAGATATAGCGGTCCAGGCTTATCACCGTCAGGAAGAAAACACTGGCAAACATGTTCAACTGGGCAATGAAGGAATTGGCCTTGCACAACCAGATGCCAAAGGGCCAGTGGAAATTCATGGCCACATAGGAGATGTACAGGGGCAAGAAGAGAAGAAAAATGAAATCTGCGATGGCTAGATTGAGGAACCAGAGAGTGGTGACTGTCTTCTTCCACTTGAATCCTGTAAACCAAATGACAAGGGCATTTCCTGGAATGCCCAGAACAAATGCCAAACAGTATAACACGAGGGAGACCCAGTGAATGACTCCTAGGTGTGCTTTCTCCTCCAAATCAGTCTCTGGGGAGTAATATTCCAGGGCATAGGAGTAGTTCTCAAAGTCTTCAAATAATGTTTCCTCTAGATCTTCCATGACCTTGCTAAATGCAGAATGAAGAAATCTATGGAAGCAAATTTAAAAGGAAAGAAAACAATTTTTAAAAGAACAAATGTCTAGTGAATGATACAGAACATAAGGATAAAAATATTTTATCTTAATAGACACTAATAACAATTTAGGACCAAAAGGGAGACGTAACCACAGAAGTAGAGATTTTTTAAATGAGAGGAAGCTATGAAAAAAATACTTATTTGAAATATTTGGCAAAATGTTTCCTAGAAAAAAATGTACTCTTCCAAAATGGACACAAGCAGAAACAAAACCTGAATAGACTTACAACCATTAAAGAAATATCATATGTTAAAAAAATGTTTTTCATCTTATGAACGAGAAATAGTATATTTCTTGGTAGGACTTGTTATTAACACTCCAGGTGTCCAAGTCTCAGTGGACCTAAGTTTTGCTATAATTATTCTCAAAGCTGTGAGAGTTTATTTTTGTAAAGTATTCAGTAAGTGCTAAATTAAAATGATTGACTCTATAGGTACAATTCCTATGTTCATAATGCTTGTAGGGCTGACTAGAGAGAATCTAACATTCAACAAATATTTATTAAGTTCTTACCAGGCATTATTATTTTATGGAAGATGCAAAAGAAAACAGATGAATACTTATGCGGTGATGACTTCAAAATCCTTATTTGTACCCTGACATCTTAAGATCTAGACAGAGTTCCAATTGCTTCTTTGGCTCATCCACCTGGATGTCATGGGCAAGCACTGGAGGTTTTGACCCACTGTTTTGCACCCATGGATGTTTTGATTCTAGGTTTATAAATTCAAATATGTTCATCAGAATTATATCAATATGGAAGGCTTTTCAACTACAAGATATATTTTGGAATGAACTTGACTATGACCACTTAATTTCTATATTAATTTCTTATAGAGCGCAGTTAAGCTTTATTTAAATTTTTTATTTTCCTGAAATTTCTTTGTTTTGAATTAACTCAAAGTAATTCTTTTCTACATTACAACAAAGATTTGATTTATTAATCAGTTTTATTTTGTTTATTTTTATTTATTTATTTATTTAATTTTTGCAGTACGCGGGCCTCTCACTGTTGTGGCCTCTCCCGTTGCGGAGCACAGGCTCTGGACGTGCAGGCTCAGCGGCCACGGCCCACGGGCCTAGCCGCTCCGCGGCATGTGGGATCTTCCCGGACCGGGGCACGAACCCGTGTCCCTTGCATCGTCAGGCGGACTCTCAACCACTGCGCCACCAGGGAAGCCCTTTATTTTTTTAACATCTTTATTGGAGTATAATTGCTTTACAATGGTGTGTTAGTTTCTGCTGTATAACAAAGTGAATCAGCTATACATATACGTATATCCCCGTATCTTCTCCCTCTTGCGTCTCCCTCCCACACTGCCTATCTCACCCCTATTTTGTTTATTTTTATCCATACCAAATGTTATCTATTATAATTTCATGCGAAGTAAGTTTTCTTTTGTGGCCTTTTTTTTTTTTCTTCCCTGCTATCAAGTCCAGTTTCCTGTGTTAAGAAGAGTTGAATGTCAATTTTTCAACCAAAAATGTTTACTGGGTGTAAATATAGCTTCATCAATTTATTTTGTGTTATTTGTATCTGTAGTATTCAAAATCAAGTAGAAAAAAGACTAATAGTTATATTCATTTCATGGAGCTATAATCATTAATGGGGCAAATATGTAAGATTTGAGATTATAGTAGGGTTAGAATAAAGAGGTCAGAACATCTTGTGTTGCTCACAGCCAGCTCAGACTCAATTCACTAAAGTCATCATCCTACCTAAAATTTAGCATTTGAGGAATCTGGCAGAGCATAGTTAAAAACAAAAGCACTTCATTAGCATTCTCCCAACCCCAGACCCAGCTAACTTCTCTTTATTTTTCAACATTCAGCTCAAATCCCACCTTTTCTTGGAAACATTTTCTGACATTACCTTCCCCCAGATTATTATAATACATAATAACAACTATTATTACACACAATAGTCAATGCTATTGGGAATTTACTAGATGCCAGGCACGTATGATCTAATTTGACCCTTGAAAGAATCATATAAAGTGGATAAGTACTATTGTTATTTCCATCTCCAAGAAAAAATACTGAAGCTTCAAGAAGCTTAGTGGCTTTCCCACTTTCACGCAACCTATAATTGGAGAGTCAAGATCTAAATTCAAATCTGTTGGACCCAGATCCTGGGCTCTTAACAACTACCACATTCCCCTCTTCTGCCATACTTCTCTTATTGTACTTAATACACTATACTGTCATTGATTTCTCTTTAATTCCTGCCCTACCAAACTGTGAACTCCTTGAGAATGACTGTCATCTCACTGTAACCCACAGTGCCTAGTACAGGTCTTAACGTCTCACAGGTGCTCAACATGTGCTCAGTAAATAATTGGCTCTGCTATAAAGCCTGTTCAGAACCAAGTGTAATTTTAAAGCCTCAGGTGAGAGTTTGTGAGTTCACCCCTAAGACACTCTCATTGCCAGAATCTCTCTGGCCTTGACCCACAGTTCTATCCTCAAGATCTAGACTTGTTCCTTGTCACTCAGTCCTTTCCTTCATGTGTCCAAGACTGGCTTCTTTCTTGCCACCCTTTTCTTTCAGGTCTGGGACCTTACTCTGCCCTCTTCACTCCTTCTGGTAGCTGAACCCCCTCCGTGTCAAATCCTTTCCAGCCTAACCTCCAACGCCCTGTCTTGGTTTTCTGCCTGTATACTAAGACACCCTTACCTTTCTGGTGCCTATGACCTATTCTTTTAGGCTATGAGCAATTCTGAAGTCAAATGGCCCTAAATCACCTTACAAAACCCTAAGCAGTGAGTAGATGGAACTTGATTCCCCAAACAAAGAAAAGCCAGTGGAGGACTTCTAATTACACAAAACCACTATCCTCAGCAAGTCAGGAGCTTACAAAGTCATTGCTGACTGTGCTGGGCCAGAATGGTCGCAGGGCCTGCTGAAGGGTACCAACCACCCCTCATCCCATTTCTCTTGGGGCAGGGGGAGGTACCTTGAGGATGAGTGATTTTTCCGAACAGAATCCCTTCAAACAGAAACCCTTGTTCCAGAGAAATTCCTAATCTTCCAGAAAGCAGATGAGTAGGTTAGATGCAATGACCAGTTCAGGCTTGGAGAAAGATCTTCAAGAGGAGCTGAATACTGTGTGGAGAAAAGGGAACCCTCCTGCACTGTTGGTGGGAATGTAAATTGATACAGTCACCATGGAGAACAGTAAGGAGGTTCCTTAAAAAACTAAAAATAGAACTACCATATGACCCAGCAACCCCACTACTGGCCATATACCCAGAGAAAACCACAGTTCAAAAAGACACAGGCACCCCAATGTTCATTGCAGCACTATTTACAATAGCCAGGTCATGGAAGCAACCTAAATGCCCATAGACAGAAGAATGGATAAAGAAGATGTGGTACATATATACAATGGAATATTACTCAGCCATAAAAAGGAACAAAGTTGGGTCATTTGTAGAGACATGGATGGACTTAGAGACTGTCATACAGAGTGAAGTAAGTCAGAAAGAGAAAAACAAATATCGTGTATTAATACATATATGTGGAATCCAGAAAAATGGTACAGATGAACTGGTTTGCAGGGCAGAAATAGAGACACAGAAGTAGAGAACAAACATATGGACACCAAGAGGGGAAAGCTGGGGGTGGTGGGGGGTGGTGTGATGAATTGGGAGATTGGGATTGACATGTATACACTGATGTGTATAAAATGGATAACTAATAAGAACCTGCTGTATAAAAAAAATAAAATTCAAAAAAAAAGAAAGAAAAAAATTGCAATAAATGCAGCTTTTTACAGCATTATACAAAAAAAAAAAAAAAAAAAAAAAAAGGAGCTGAATACTGCCCAGCTGAATCCTTCACAACAAGTATAAGCTAGGAATTCCCCTTGGACTTGAGTAGATGTTTTTGTGTGCTGGTGATGGTGAGAGGGAGGGGTGGGATGGAGAAAAGTGAGAAGTAAGGCAGAATTCAGCAACTATCCTACCAAGTCCTTGGCTAGAGACAGTTAACCCTTGAGGGCATATTCTTGCTTAATTATTGTACCTTGTTTGTATATTGCTTTATAGTTTATAGGCACCTCCAGATAGAATTTCCAAACCTTACTTAGACCTACCCAAATATCTAGAGACTAACTAACTGTATTCGTTTCCCAGGGCTACCGTAACAAAGTACTCTAAACTGGATAGCTTAAAATAACAAAGTTATTGTTTCAAAGTCTGGAGAAAACTGAAATCAAGGTGTAGGCAGGGTTGTTTCCTTCTGAGGGCTATCAGTGAGAATTTGTTCCATGCTTCTTGTCTAGATTCCAGTGGTTTGTTGGCAGACTTTGGCAGTTCTTGGCTTGTACATGCAACAAGATGTTTTGACCTCTTTGTTCTATGCCAAAGTCTCGGGCCTTCCCCTACCCTCTTTCTCTTCTTCTCATTGGCTGAATGAGGAGGCAGTGATGAGCCATCGTGTACCAGGTGGATAAGGAAAACATGATTGTTCACAAGATAGAAGCCTGGGTCCCTGGATGACCTCATGGAGCAGAGCTGCCCTACTTCTCTGAACCGCCTCCTTCTGGATTACTAAGTGAGAAAATAGTTCCCCCACTATTCTTTTAAAGCAGCTGAACCTGTATCCTAACTAATATAGCTTCTCTAGGCCTTGACTTTAAGCACTGTGGTGGAGACTTGTCAGTGCTCACCTCCTGTGAAAGATGTTATAAGAAACCCTTGAGGTGAGAACTATTCCTAACAATTGTCATGGCTTCCGGAAGAAAGAGAGGGGAGCTTCCCTTAGGGAGAGCAGAAAGAGGAAAAAGCTGGCTTTCTAAGGAGGATCTCTTTTACCCCAGCAGTAGTCAGGGAGTCATTTAATGAACATCCTTTTTAGCCATCAAAACAGAATGTGAGAGAGTTTTTGCAATTGATTCAATTGATTACAGTAGTCTGGTAAGACTCCTGCTTTGTAAGGAAATGAGGGGCAGATCTAGAGTTGTAATAGACCTATGTTATTTGGGCAGAGTTGAACAACCTCTGCCCTTTATTTCATAATTTAAATGTCCCAAGGGCAGGTAACTTTAATGGATACAACAGTCCAAGTTGGGGAGACAATGGGATTTGGGTAAACCAAAGAGCAGTGGACTTGCTTTCAGTGGAGAGCAGCTACTCAGTTCCAGCCAACTGCTTCCACGTGGGAAATGAGGGCTTAGTGTTGCCAGAGTTTTTGACAAATGGCTGAATATCTATATATATCTATATATCTCTCTATATATATTTTTTGCCGTACGCGGGCCTCTCACTGCTGTGGCCTTTCCCGTCGCGGAGCACAGGCTCCGGACGCGCAGGCTCATGGCTCACGGGCCCAGCCGCTCCGCGGCATGTGGGATCTTCCCGGACCGGGGCACGAACCTGCGTCCCCCGCATCGGCAGGCGGACTCTCAACCACTGTGCCACCAGGGAAGCCCTGAATATCTATATTTTTAATGTGAAAAGTTTCCAACTCCTAAACTACTGTTTTAAAACGAAATAGTTGTGGGCTGTATTCAGCCCAGCTATACATTTGTGACCTCTGGGGAAGGCAAACTCTTTGAAGACTCTGAGCTTTTCAAAAGTACAGGAGGAGGCTATACATTAAATAAGACAGGAACAAAAGGACAAACGTATGATTGTTCTTGTATGCATAACTATTCAGATTCATAGAGACAAAAAGTAGAATGGTTGTTGCTAGGGACTAGGGGAAGAATGGAAATGGGGATTTATTGTTTAATGGGTACAGAGTTTCAGTTGGAGAAGGTGAAAAAGTTCTGGAGGTGGATAATGGTGATGGTTGTACAACGATGTGAACGTATTTAATGCTACAGAAGTGTACATTTAAAATGGTTAAAATGGTAAATTTTACGTTACATATATTTTCCCACAATAAAAAAGGAAAAGAAAAAAAGAAATTCAGAGAAGGCTTTCTGGAAGAAGTGATCTCTGTCTTGTCTTATAATTAAAGAATTGAATAAACAACACACATATATATTAGTTTTTATCTTCTGTGTATAAACATAGTAAATGTTCATTGTAGAAAAGTTAGAAAAGTATAAAAGGAGAAAATAAAAATTGACTTCCATAATCTCAAAAAACAAACAAATAAATAAATAAAAATAAAATGGAAATAGAAACTCTGACTTGGCCTCTGAGAATGACTTGCCTCTTTGTCCCAGCAAGGCAACCATAAGATTTAATGCTACTCGGGGCCTCTCCATAGATCCTCATTTTAACCTTCTCCAAATTGATATAAGAGATTGACTCTAAGAGTTGAGACACCTCTTTTTTTCTCCAGGAAAAAAGATGCTATGTACAAGTTCCTCACCTTACTGGGTTTCTGTTAGAGTTACTATGGAGGACCATGATAAGAAAGGCAAAGAAATGGATCATAACCTAGAACCAGAGCTATTCCTTGGAGCTGTAACAAAGCTGGTTCTCGGGAGGAATGGTGAGTAAACTCCCTGATAAATGACCCTCACCCTGTCTTCTGCCACCTCTCATTAGATCCCTATGTCCCCGCCTCATCATTGCTCTACGTCCCACAGTTTGGGCCTTTCAACTCCTACCTGTAAGCTCTGCTCTGCCCCAGACTTGAACTCAAATATGCTCCTTATTCAAAGTGTAACCTGGCAGTCATCCGGATCCATGGTTCTCTTTCTACTTCATTCTCTGATTTGGTAATGGGTTGTTGCCTCGTTCCTAGTCCTTGCTCCCAGGTTCCAGTTCTGGATTGCTACACCTTAGGTCCTCTGGAGGACACTGACCTCTGCTACCACATTTCCGTGACTCGGCTCCTTTGCTCTCTGGGAGGATCCATGCTTCTCTCCCACACCGGTTAGACTACTGACTTACTACCCCAGGAGGCATTGCTCTGACACTAATTCTCATCCCTTATTACCACCAACATCTGTACCAGCGGTACTCAACCAGGGACAGTTTTGCCTCCCAGGGGAATATTTGACAATGTCTAGAGACATTGTTGATTGTCACAACAGGGGATGAAGGATGCGGGGGAAAATGCTACTGGTATCTAGTGAGTAGAGGCCAGGGATGCTGCTAAGCACCCTGTAATAGACAGCTCCCCACAACAAAGAATGACCTTGCCCCAAAAGTCAAGGATGCCAAAGTTAAGAAACCCTGATCTACACACACTGAGCTCAGTCTGAACTCCTTTCTTCTATCTCTTGCTGCTGAATCTGCTCTTTTCCCGTGGGCACCTTCATCTCGGAGTCCTGGCTTAGCCTGGTCTGCTCTATCCCACTACCAACCAACTGTTTTATAGAGGTTGCAGACTGTTAGTCTGTGTGTTGGTCTGTGTGTCTGTGGTTGAAAAAGTGTTAAAGATGTTTGGTGTAGATGCTAATATTAAACATTAATAGACTTCACAAAAATATTGCAATTTTTAGCTTCTTTTGATAATTTGTATCATCTGGTAATAATGGGCCTGTATTTTCTGTAACAGCATTTGCATTCCTCTCCAGACAAGGTATGTACTCTGACTTGCCATGGTCACCACCACTTCCAAATCACTCATTTATGACACTTTCCAGGATGCTCTCAGTACTTGAATTTGAAGTCTTTGCTAACACTATGCCTTGCATATAGTAAGAAATAAAATTATTGGGCTTCCCTGGTGGCGCAGTGGTTAAGAATCCACCTGCCAATGCAGGGCACATGGGTTCAAGCCCTGGTCCGGGAAGATCCCACATGCTGTGGAGCAACTAAGCCCGTGCGCCACAACTACTGACCCTGTGCTCTAGAGCCCACAAGCCACAACTACTGAAGCCCGCATGCCTAGAGCCTGTGCTCCGCAACAAGAGAAGCCACTGCAATGAGAGGCTTGAGCACTGCAAAGAAGAGTAGCCCCCGCTCGCTGCAACTAGAGAAAGCCTGCGCGCAGCAACCAAGACCCAACGCAGCCAAAAATAAATAAAATAAATAAATTTATTTAAAAAAAGAAATAAAATTATTGAAAAAAATAAAACTATACACATATGAGGGTGCAAATGAAGTGTGATAATGCAATCTCAAGATAATATCTGCAATCTCAAAGTAAAAATGTGGTCTGCAAAGAAAGGTTACTGCCTTGGGCATTTCTGCCAATTTAAATTTAAGGACCTACATTTAAGAACATGTATTTTTAAACTTTTAAAAACTGATGTTTTGCTGTATCATCCGTCATGATGTGTTATACTGATCTGTTTATTCTTTTTTTTTTTTTTTGCGGTACGCGGGCCTCTCACCACTGCAGCCTCTCTCGTTGCGGAGCACAGGCTCCGGACGCGCAGGCCCAGTGGCCATGGCTCATGGGCCCAGCCGCTCCGCGGCATGTGGGATCTTCCCAGACCGGGGCACGAACCCGTGTCCCCTGCATCAGCAGGCAGACTCTCAACCACTGCACCACCAGGGAAGCCCCTGATCTGTTTATTCTTAATGAGATAAGAGAGAAAGAGCAAAAAGAGGTGCAGAAAGAAAATATGGGGAAATTTGCCCTCAGTTTCACCATGTGGCTAAATATATACGTACACAGGTACATACATATGCATATACATACATATATATATATATATATGTATACACAACTTTTTTTCATATTTTATTTTATTTTTTATACAGCAGGTTCTTACTAGTTATCCATTTTATACATATTAGTGTATATATGTCAATCCCAATCTCCCAGAGACGCAGAGGTGAAACTAGAGGGATATCTGGGTAATAGAAAAAAGCCTTGCTAGGCAGTAACCAGAAGTGAAGACGGGTAGCAGGCGGACTTAGGTCTTTAAATCCAGGTTTAAAGGAAACACTGTCATTTATTAAATAGGAAGAGTCAAACTGTCTTGGCTGGCAGTGACTTTCCATTGAGATGTCATATTTTTTTCTCAGTTTAGAAGAGCACAGTAACAATGCCAGAATGAGGCTTTAGACTTGACTGAAAAGAGGAAATAGCTACTGTATTTGTCTTAAAACATATATGTTGCTGAAAGGCAAATAAATAATTCTGACTGAAATAAAGACTAATAAAGATCTATATGATCTTAAATCTTTAGAGTAGCCACTGAAGTGAGTGCCAAGCTGCATTGTGGACATGAATATAAACAGGTCCACCCAAGTCCATTAGAAATGTGTGAAAAATGCTTGGTGTGGAGCAAAGTTCAGAGAAGCACCCCTCAAGTTTGTGGTTTGGTTTCCAAAGAATGTGAAGAGGCATATTTACTACAGGGATTCAGCTGCTGTGAGGAACCAAGTTATCACATTCCTGGGTTACATTTACTTCCATACTCAAGTGACAAATATCTAGTTCTGGAGCACAGAACTGTTTATTGAATTAAACAAACTGGTTTCTTATCTATGCAGATTTAATAGATGGTAAAGCTGAAACTCTCTTCTGAATAAACAGATTTCACAACAAAGAGTTCTGGCAGAAAGAATAGTGATAAATAGTCTATAAAATCCAGATGATTTGGGGAAAGGACGTCTGGTAGAAATGTGTATCATTAAACTTTTAAATGTGGTTTTAAATGAGGCTTGGCTGTAGAGGGAAACATTTTGTTTATCCACCTTGACAAGACACAAAGATTCTTTCTGGCAGAAACATTTGGTGAATGTAGAGAGGTTCAATTTAGTTCCATATCGTTGAGTTAGATGGGTTTTCATGGACCATTGCAGAAATGTATACCTAACAGAACCTTAAGAGAATTTAGGCTCTTATCTGCTTTGATCAGAGAGAAGGATTTGGTGTTGCTGACAGTTGTCTACGTGGACTGCCTTTGTAGAGTTCCCCATACACCCTGATAAAAAAGAACTCAAGAATGTATTTCCTGTAAAATGCATCTCCCGTGAAAAGAACAGGGGAGCTTGAGGGAACCTGTACTCTGCTTCTGATTGAATGACAGGAATGAGTAGAAAGAATCAATGGACATGAGAGAGAAACTCTTTGGTGAAAACCACAGATCCATTACCCGGCAAACATACATGGTCAGCAAACTTTACTTTTCAAGAGCCATCTACTTAGGGAAGAGAGATTTTGTTGAAAAGCATGTGTGTGTGTGTGTGTGTGTGTGTGTGTGTGTGTGTGTGAGGGTGGGGGGAGTTATTTGAGGTCATTGCTCAATATTTTCCACTAACTATCAAATATAAACTGTATACCACACCCCAGTGTGTGCTCAAGATGTTTGGCACCTGCAGAATATTTTGCTACCCTTTGGAAAAACGATCTCTGCTTGGAAGGTGTTGGGGCACAGTAGTATTTTATAAAGATTCCCTGTTTATTCACCCAAGAGAAACAAGGGAGTTTTAAATGGAAATTGAAGGTTGAGTGTAATATTGATGGTTCCTGGGGTTGGGAGGTGGTAGAAAGGTAATTGTTGGATTGCACCTTTCCACCCCAAGGCCTGGCATAGCCTCACGTGGAATAAGAGAAGCATCTTGCCTATCTGTAGCTCCCATGTCATTTATTGCTTAATGCCATACTTTAAGACAAATGACAATATTCTTTGGCTTATTAGGATAAATGTAAGTGTTTTGGTTTGGCTGGAAAAGACACAACAAAAAAAGGGAGTGTTTTGGTAATGAAGGCCTTTGAAGGTCATACGTAAGCATTTGGATTTTATTCCATTGTCAGCTGGGAGCAAATAAAAATGTAGCAGGGAGTGGCATCGCTGAATTTTTGTTTTTGTAAAGATCATCTGGTAGCAGTTTGGGAGATATTGCCGCAATTGAAGTCAAAGATGGAAGGGCCATAGGCAGTGAAAGTTAGAATGGAGATGAGGGAGACTTATTTGAAAGACATTCATTTAGGAGATTAATAGAAGCTTTCAGGAAGCTTAGCTAAGCTAGGATAACCTTCACAATAACTTTTTTTATTGAGTTGTCATTGAAAACCAACCCTGGATAGAAAAACTATAGCTAATTTCAGGCATACAAATGTTTTATTCCATTTTAAAGGCAATGGGGTGGGGGAAGAGAAAATGTTTTCTTTATGAAAAAAATACAGTTGAATCAAGTGCACGTGAAATGATACCTATTTTCACTCTGCTGGGATCAAGGTCTTTTCATAAAAGGCACTTGCAGGCTGACTTGCATGTCCTATCCTCAGGCTTCACTAGGACAGTTTAAGAGGACACAGCACATATTTAAAAGGTTAACGCCTACTTACATAACAGTTGATTTTAATGCTCCACCCAGAAGTTTGTGTCCCGATTTGCACAATCTGTATGGCTCTGTTGATTGTGGGGAGGAAAACAGAGTGAATGATTAACCTTGGGTCAGGGAGGAACTTTCAGGCTTAATTTCTTTGCAAGACTTTAAGATAATGAACACATGGGTAAAATTTAAATATCAGGCCATAAAGTGGTCTATCGCCTCTGGAATCAGAATGCCTGCCTTCAAATCCCAGTCTATTTCTTCCTGGCTGTGGAATCTTAGACAAATCACCTACTACCTTGAAGCCTCAGTTCCCTCATTTGTAAAATGAGAGTAGTAATAGTTCTAACTCATAGGGTTGCTAATGATGATCACAAAAGGAAATCCTCAGAAAGTGGCTAGGTCAGTGCCCGGCACAGAAAGCATGCTCAATAAGTATAGCTATTGATTACTACCAGTTTAAGACTAAAAGCAGTACACAATGGAGGGGGGTAGAGGGAAAGTAGAAAGATAACGGGATTTCTCTGTATAACTTCAGGAGAAAAATGAGAAGATTTAAGTACAGATTTTAAAACTTGTTTTGTGTGTTTTATATTTTGAAAAACATTGATCTGTATTGAGATCACACCTTGTTAGATGCCTGCCTTCTGAAGGCAGTTGGGGGACCCCTATGTCGAGCCCCCAAAGGCCACTATTATCCCCATATCTGACCAAGAGTGGTGAGAAAATAGATACTGTAAAGCATTATATTTCTCTTACTTTTTTTTTTTTTTTTTTTTTTTGCGGTAGGCGGGCCTCTCACTGTTGTGGCCCCTCCCCTTGCAGAGCACAGGCTCCAGATGCGCAGGCTCAGCAGCCATGGCTCACGGGCCCAGCCGCTCCGCGGCATGTGGGATCTTCCCAGACCGGGGCACGAACCCGCGTCCCCTGCATCGGCAGGCGGACTCTCAACCACCGCGCCACCAGGGAAGCCCTCTCTTACTTTTTAAAAAAGCTATTTTCAGCTTTTGTTAAAGGTCTAGGTCTTTTCCTCACTTTTCTCCAAATTTTTTCTAGAGTCTGGGAAAGAATCACCACCATTAGCAATGTAATGTTTCAAAGCCTTGGTCAGAGCAGAAATCCCTAAATTTCCTTAAAAAGTGATTTCTATGTATGCAAATAATTTTTTAGCAAGAAGAAGTAGGCACTTAATTTGGAAACCTTGATGCCATAGGACTTCTGTAACTCTATTTTTGTAGGGCATATGACTAGATAGCTACTGGAGATCTGAATTGTTCAATTTATGTCGTGAATAACTTTCATCCACATAAGCAGTCAAAACTAGAGCTTTAATCCTTTTAAGGGTCTTCTGGGAAATGTTATGTCTACTGAAGAACTGATCTTGGAAGCAGCAGCCACAACAGAATACCTACCAGATTATTAAACTGCTCAAAAATAGATACCATCTATGGTTTAGACAATAAAAAAGGTTGTACATGACTATGTTGGTCTGCGTCTAAAATCGTTAACCATGACCTGAAATCTCTGCAGACAAAGATATGCTTCAGAAAACTCAGGGACACTGAGTGGAAGTTTGTGCTGCTACCGAAATGTACCTCTGTTTTCTCTTTCATCATTACTTGGCACTAAAAATGTTTTGGCCTTAATCACATATTGTCAATAACACTGATAGAAATCTAGGAAGAATACCCAGTTTAGGATAGAAACTGAATTAGCAGCTATTATATGTTTATTTCAATTTGTATCAAGATATTTCCTTTTTTAAAAAAAAGAAGGAACAACACTCAAGTAATTTGCAAAATGTATTGAAGTTGCAGACACTTCACAAAACTATTCATCATCCAGAGAGATAGTTAGTGAACTTGGTAAAGCCGGTGGAAGGGAAACTTGTTTTGGTAGCAACGGTAATGTTTTTTCAAGACAGAAGCAAAAAAGTGGGGGGAGGTGGGAGGGGCAACAATTCTAGAACTTCCTCCCATTCATACAAGATTATGCCTGAAAATATTTCTGCTTTTTTTCACTTAGAAGGAGATATAGGAGGGAGTATAGGATCAAATGTAGTAGTGGAAGATAAAGCACCAGTTGAAAGATTTGCCCATTGACAGTAAACAAACAGTTGAGTTCCAGAATCATTATTGCGATGGTTTAGAGACATCATGCATGAACACTTTTAATTATTTGACAGTAGTGAAAGTCAAGCTAGCAGGCTCAGCATTCGACTTTATCATGGTCAATCTATATTAGGTGTAGTTTGTTGAGGTCTGCAAAAACAGATGTTGAGGAGACCACTGGAAAAAGAAGCAGTGCAGAAGAAAGGACTCCAGAGACTGAATTATATCTGTTGGAATGGTTGAAGGAATCAGTGAGAAAGGAAGACTAAAGGAGTCTGAGATTGCAGCGCTGTTTATAGTAGCCAAGATATGGAAGCAACTTAAATGTCCATTGACACATGAATGGATAAAAAAAAGATTTGGTACATATATGCAATGGAATACTACTCAGCCATTAAAAAGAATGAAATAATGCCATTTGCAGCAACATGGATGGACCTGGAGATTATCGTACTAAGTGAAGTACATCAGACAGAGAAAGACAAATATCATATGATATCACTTATATGCTGAATCTTTTAAAAAAATGATAAAATGAACTTATTTACAAAACAGAAACAGACTCACAGACTTAGAGGATGAAATTATGGTTATGGGGGGGGAAGGGTGGGGGAGGAGGGATAGATTGGGAGTTTGGGATTGACATGTACACGCTGCTATATTTAAAATGGATAACCAGCAAGGACCTACTGTATAGCACAGAGAATACTGCTCAATATTCTGCAATAACCTAAATGGGAAAAGAATTTGAAAAAGAATAGATACATGTATATATACAATTGAATCACTTTACTGTACACCTGAAACACAACATTGTTAATCAACTATGTTCCAATATAAAATAAAATAAAAATAAATAAATAAACTAATTAGAAAATAAAGGAGTCTGAGAGCTGTTTTCAGATACTTGAAGATGAGGAAAAAGTAAGACATTTATGCTGTCTTAAGGTCATAAATAGTAAGACATTTATGTTGATTCCAAAGTTGGAGCTAGGGCAAAAAATTAGTTGGCATAATAGCTAGGAAAAGTTTGGCTTAGTGGATGGGATTTCCCTGATGGTCCAGTGGTAAAGAACCCGCCTTCCAATGCAGGGGACGCAGGTTCGATCCCTGGTCAGGGAACTAAGGTCCCATGTGCCGCGGGGCAACTAAGCCCACGTGCCACAACTACTGAGCTCACGCGCCTCAACGAGAAAGCCTGCGTGCCACAAACTACAGAACCCACGCACTCTGGAGCCCGTGCACCACAACTACAGAGCCCATGCACCCTGGAGCCTGTGCACCACAACTAGAGAGAGAAAACCCGCATGCCACAACTAGAGAGAAGCCTGCGTGCCACAAAAGAGCCTGCGCTGAAGCGAAAGATCCCACATGCCTCAACGAAGATCCCAAGTGCTACAACTAAGACCCGATGCAGCCAAAAAAAATAGAAAAGAAATAAATAAAATAAATATTAAAAAAAAGTTTGGCTTAGTGGAACCAAGAACTTATAGATGTTCAAAACCTACCAACTGGAATTCCCTGGATGTCCAGTGGTTAGGGCTCCATGCTTCCACTGCAGGGGGCCTGGGTTTGATCTCTGATCAGGGAACTAAGATCCCACATGCCGTGAGATGAGGCCAAAAAAAAAAGAGAAAACCAACCAACAAACCAAACAAAGAGATATTTATACATTGCACTTGAATGGCTGCTGGTGGGGACACTGTAGAAGGCACTGACACCTGCACTCAGGGGGTCTTTAACATCGTCCATTAAGGACAAGAGTCTATGATAATAGACATTACTTTTGAGCCCTTATTCTCTATTTACTGCTTAGGAAACTGAAGGTGAGGAAATTTAAGGAAATTGCAAAAACCATTCAGTTGGCAAGTTGGCATGGTTAGATTCTTATTGAAATGCGTAAGTGCCCAAATTCTTACCCTCTGGGCACCCAAGGTACAAGAATCCTTTCTCAAGAGTGTTTAAGGAAGTAGTTTCTGAGAATGACACAGAATTTAGAGAATAATTCTTTCCTTTTCTAGAACTGTACTTGTGGCTGAATAAAAAAGCAAAACAAAAATAAACCACTCTTCCCTGCAAATGAGGAAGACTACATAGGAGGAAGCTCAGAATGATATAAGATAAAGAAAGCCTCTTTGTTTTTTAATTAGACCCTTTCTCACCACTCCTCACCCCACCCCCCCAAGGCTCAGTGGACCCAGCTTGTGAGAACGGTTTTTATCTTTGAGCTTCTGTTGTGGCTACACAGTAGTGCTGTGCCAGAGGCCCATACTTACCCAGAATCGATTCTATTCCAGGGCCTGGTTCTAACTCTGCTGTTAAAGTTACTGCAAATGTGGAAAAGTGAAGAACCAAATTACCAGACCAGGAACCAAATTACCAGACCATGGCTAGACTCCTATCCAGCCATGGCAGCTGGATTCTGAGGACATCAGGCAAACGCATATTCTTTACTGCTCCATAGCAGGTTAAGTCTCAAGTCCCCTCGTGGTCTCTCGTGGTGACCTGGGCCATATGTGGACTGCATTTGCCCAACAGCCTCTTCTTTCTGCTGGGACCCCACTGTGATTTCTTCTTGTCCTACAAAGGGCAAGGGTACTTTCAAATGGTGCATATCCACGTCTTGGCTTAACACTTCAGGCACAGGACATAGGTGAGAGATAAGAAAATCAGAAAGAGAAAGAAAAATTTAACCCAGTTTCTAGCTCTTTTTTTTTTAAATTAATTTATTCTTTGTTTTTTTTATCTGTGGCTGCATTGGGTCTTCATTGCTGCGCACGGGCTTTCTCTAGTTGCAGCCGGCGGGGGCTACTCTTCGTTGTGGTGCGCGGGCTTCTCATTGCAGTGGCTTCTCTTGCTGCAGAGCACGGGCTCTAGGCGCGCAGGCTTCAGTAGTTGTGGCTCGCAGGCTCTAGAGCACAGGCTCAGTAGTTGCGGCGCACGGACTTAGTGGCTCCGCAGTATGTGGGATCTTCCTGGACCAGAGCTTGAACCCGTGTCCTTGCATTGGCAGGCGGATTCTTAACCACTGCGCCACCAGGGAAGCCCCCCCAGTTTCTAGTTCTGATCAAAGCCCTCCAACCAAACCCCACTGTGAGGCTCTGAGGACTCCATTTTTCCTCACCTAGCAGAGCCCTCAACGGGACCCAGGTTCTTCATGGGAGCAGTGCCCCCTATAGGTTAGCATGACCCATCGTCACATCTCAAGATTTTCCTCTTACCTTATATATGTTTCTTATTAAAACAAACAAGAGCTATTTTATCTCAATACACTACTGTGGATACTTGTGACCCATCTCTGAACATCTGGACATCTTACTCTATCTATTCCAGGATTCCTTCACAATTATCCATGTTGTCCCAGTTCCAGAATAGTTTCTTGTTGGTTTTCCCCATTGGTCCACCCACAAATTCAGATTGTATGACATAGGGCCAAGATTAGGGTGAGGCAAGTGAAGTTGGGTCATTCAAGTACAGAGCCAGATCCTGACTTCACTTAAAATTTTGATATTTTGTTCAGCATGGATCTTTTTTTTGGTACGCGGGCCTCTCACTGTTGTGGCCTCTCCCGTTGTGGAGCACAGGCTCCGGACGCGCAGGCTCAGAGGCCATGGCTCAGGGGCCCAGCCGCTCCGTGGCATGTGGGATCTTCCCGGACTGGGGCACGAACCCGTGTCCCCTGCATCGGCAGGCGGACTCCCAACCACTGCGCCACCAGGGAAGCCCCAGCATGGATCTTTTACATTCATTTTGTTTGCTGAGATTTTTGGTGCCTGTTAAATTTTGCCTTAATTACCTCACTCTAGTTCCAGCCCTGCCATGACATCTGAGCCCACTGACGTCCACGGTACTAGGTAGCCTATCATGTTGAAAGAGTATTGGAACTCAGGAGAGATGGTTCTAAATTTTTGTTCTACATGCCATTAGCTGCATGACTTTGGATGAGTCACTTTCCCACTTAGGATCCCAGGGGCCAAATCTGAAAAATACAGGTGACATTCAGTTTAAACTTGTTTGAGAAGGTCAGAGATGGCAGGACAATATATTCTAGCTCTTTTACTGTCTATGTCTCCAAGTAGCACCAAATCCAGTGCTTTGCACAGAATGGGTATTCAAAAAATGTCTTCTAGGGACTCCTCTAGCGGTCCAGTGATTAGGGCTCCGTGCTTGCACTGCAGGGAGCTACAGTTGAATGGTTTTAAGTGTACTGGTTGTTTGCCCTCGTGATCACGTGGCTGCCTGGGAGCTGTGTCTGCTGCGGCTCCCCAGCATCAGGAAAGAGTGTATCTATCGCTATATCATATACTGCATATTGCTAGCTGGGAAAAGGTCAAAATCCAAAATTCCAAGCACAGTTTCTACTGAATGTGCTTTGCTTTTGCACAATCATAAAGTCAAAAAATAAGTTGAATCATAAGTCGGGGACGGTCTGTACTTTCGATAATTCAAAAGCCAAGTATTTCTCCAAGTACTCAAGCCTAAGAAAGCAGTCAGAAAATATCCTGGCACCTATACAAGTAACACAATATATCATCACTAAAACATAATGCAAGCAGTTTATTTCCTGACAAGGAACTTGGAAGAAACTGAGTAGCAAATCACTTGATACAATAAAATTTTTTTAAAATTCTACTTTTAGAACACTTTCCCCTATCTTTTCTGTCCATCACAGATTTTCTCTAATAAGACAATGTCAGACAAACCACTTCAAGCCTAAAGTCTGATTCCCTGAAACTATGTTTAATAACTCACATGACTAGTTATTAAAAGAAAAATCTTGGCAATTCTAAGCTCAACTTTAAAGCCACCTAAGAATAGTCATGTTAATAGTAACCATAGATATCTTGAGTCAAAAACACTTTAGTTTTGCTTGCATTCAAGATAAAGTATTGAAGGTTCTGGAAAGAGATATTCAGAATGATCATTCTATTACTTCTAAAAAAGTGTAATTCCACCATACCGACCTGGAAAATTGACTGAAAGGCAGTGTCCAGAATGTTCTTTAGAATTTCCCTTTTACTTCGGAACTAGCTTGTTAAGCAACACCTGCGTTGAACTTTATGCCAGTGACAGTGCAAAGCAAATCATCTTCTCAAACAGGTTTTCCCAGCTGTAATGTGCTTAGGCAGCAGTTACAGGCCCTGAATTATTACCCTAAAATGGATTTGGTAAGCCTACATTAAAGAGATAGATAATATGAACTAATGGTTTATTCAGTGCCTTTTCAACAACCATGAGAAGGGAGTCGATGTGATGTACCCAGAAGGTATCCCAATCAACCACTTTCACCTGCATTTCCACGGGATGGGCACCGTTCACCCAGGTACTGAGATTGGTGCCCTTTGGTGACCTCTTCTGACCTTTGGGCATGCTAAATTTCTACTCAGCACAAGCTTTCTCCTTGACCATGAGCTCAAGTAAGTCAAGAAAGGGATGTGGCCGCCTAAAATAAAAAGAGGGGGAGTGAGTTTGCCCTTGGCTGTTTTAATAGAATTGGGGGAGTATTTGTCCAACTCTGCTTGAGCTGGTCAGAATACATCCGGGGGTACTGTGTTCTTTCCTTGGAATTAAATTTATGAAGAACAAGGATAAACTGGAGCATGTCCAGAAGAGAGGGAACAGGTTGAAGAGAAAGCTTAAAATGACATCATGGGAGGAGTGTTGAATGAACTGGTGGAAGCTATTTATCCTGGAAAAGAAAGAGCAGGATAACTTTTTTCATGCAGAGAAGGGAATTGTTTTATCTGGCCAGAGAGTAAAGCTAAGAATATGAGGGAAAGAGAAATTTTAGCTCAATATAAAGCAAAACTTTCTAGAGATTATAGTGGTTAAAAATTGGCATTTATTCATTTAATACATATTTCCTGAGCATCTCCTATGTGTTCTAGGCCCCAGTGAAACAGAAGTGAATAGCAATGAACTGAAGCCATGGAGCTTTCAGCCTAGCACAAAGCTTTGTCAGATGATGGCACATTTCTCATACTTAGAGATGTTTAATGAGACAACCATAAATTGAAGGTTTGCTGGCATTGAGTGTGACTGGACTTAATGTCTAAAGTTCTGCCAACCCTGAAACTCTATGTTTTTGGTTACTCTAATGTTACACTTGATGCAGTTTGATGGCTCTCCTGGCCATGGGTCATGATGTACGGTTCTGATTCTGTGGCTTAGCCATGGTCTTCTATCAGTCAATGCATATATGCAGTGCTGCCTCTGCTAAGTGTAGTTTCATTTCATTTCATTTCATTTCATTTCATTTTCTGCTAAGAGGGATGGGGTGGCATGGAGAGAAAACACTATAAAAGTTCTTTCATATGTGATGTACAGTGAAGGGAAACAATTTTCTTATGTCCCATATTCACCCCCAAAGATCTGGTTGTCATTTCTATTACTTTTGTTCTTTTTCAACTTGCCATTATTGCTTGGGGAATGGGAGCTCTTCCTTTACAGACCAGTTTCAATTCTTTAATCTCTTTGAAGGAGGATGGAGTCAGGTGGCTAAAAACCACAGAATCATAGTCCTTAAAGTAAGATGAGATAGTAGAGATAATCTACTCTACTCTAATCTAATCTAATCTTCATTTTATACACAAGAAAACAGAAATTTAACAGAACACTTTAAAAGACCTGAATAGAAAGACAGAAGCACCAGTAACCACTAGAATTTTAGGCAGAATATCGACTTTGGGCAAAGAAAGTTTTATGTAGAATCAAATAGAGGGACTTCCCTGGTGGTCCAGTGGTTAAGACTCTGCCCTCCCAGTGGAGGGGGCATGGGTTCAATTCCTGGCTGGTGAACTAAGATCCCACATACCGCATGGCACGGCCAAAAAAGAATCAAATAGAACTTCTAGAAATTACAAAGTTAATCTTGAAATTTAATTTAATGGATGCATAAAATTGTAGCTTAGACCCAGCTGAAGGGAGAATGTAAACTAGAAGACATATCTGAAGAAGTTATCCAAAATGTAACACAGAGAGACAATGATATGAAAGATATGAAAGGAAGGCTAAAAAATGAGGAGCAAAGAGTAAGAAGATCTAACATATATCAACTCAGAGTTTCAGAAGGGGATAAAGCCTTGTGTTAACCAGGTGGTTAAAAGTGGATGCACAGGGACTTCCCTGGTGGGCCAGTGGGTAAGACTCCATGCTCCCCACAGAGGGGCCCTGGGTTCAATCCCCGGTCAGGGAACTAGATCCCACATGCATGCCGCAACTGAGAGTCCGCATCCGCAAGGAAGATCTCATGTGCTGCAACTAAGGCATGGTGCAACCTAAATAAATAAATAAAAAAGAAAGAAAGTAAAAGCCAAGGATCCTTAAAAAAATAAAAAATAAATAAAATAAAGACAAAAGAAAAAGTGTATCCACAATCAGAATCTAGTTTATATTCAGCTGTTCTTATCATTTAATAAAAAGGATTATAAAATAATGTCCATAATAGTCCTAATCAGGACAGAGGATGACTGATTTGGGTACCACTCAATCTGGTGGTTCTCAGAGGTACCAGATATTCTCTGGAGAGGAGAGGGTCCCCCATTGTCTTGATAACATCCACAAACCCTTACATCTGTGGTTTAGGAGGAAGGGTTCCTGTGGTCTTCATCTAACTATAGAACAACTCTTTAAGAGAATGCAGTTGGAAGACAAAAATCATCTAAAAGGAAATGAGAACGATGATTTGTAAAATTATGAAATGCCTGTAAATTTCTCATATTGGTCATGTTTTTGCTACCTAATTATTCTCCTCTAGTGAGTAATAGTAAAGTCCTTAAGACAAATATAAATTTTTGCGGAGCAAAGAATATGGAAGTTGGAGAGATTTGTGACAAGAGAAGTAGGTAGAGTCAGCTACTGAGAGAGAGGGAAGTGCTGACTTTCTGGGGCCCCTCAAAGATAAGAAGAGAAAACCTGCAGCTGGTTCAAGCCTGGCTCTGAGGTTGAACAGTAGAAAAAGACAAGCAGGATTCCCCAACAATGCATCACTTCAGTCAACATAATAACTTTTTCCTCCTTACTATAGTCAGATAAGAAATGACAGTGTAGGTAGAAACTTCCTAAGGACAACAATAATATCTCAAAAGCTAGGTGGAGTTGTGTTTCTGGCAATATGGTATTACAGATATTCTTTTAAATCTTTTCACTACAAAATCTCTAAAAGCCACTGTACTAAATGTAAAAATCATCTTTTTAAATGTATGTCTGAGCTGGCAAGAAAGTAAGGGAAATCGTTAGTGGCCTGAACTGAAATGGGAACAGGAATCTAGAGAGACATCAAAGTTTTTGGCTGTCTTATCGCCCATGTGATCTTTCCTTTGTTCTTACATCCATGCAAAGCTCAGAAGGTATAAGGTAGGAACTGGAAATTTCCTTAAATGCCTAGAACCAATAAGTAACCCAGTTTTTGGTGGGAGGCTCTGTGTGCATATTGGGGGTGCATTTTCAACTCTGCCTTAGCTTCCACTTTCCTTGCACGGAATCTCAAGGTCATCCAGAGGTGAGAGCTTAGGGCCTTTTCAGGTCTTTCTTGTCAATGCACAGAGCCCTGGGCATGAGCACAACCCTATACATGCATGTGGCCTTCTTGATTCAGAAGCTTCCCAAAGCCCCTCTGTATGTCTCATTCTGTTTTTAATTTTTTGTTAGTCTAATGTTTTCCCCCAACTGGTATCCATCACCTCAGGCAGCTGCAAAGTTAAGTAATTGCCTGTAATTGTTTTCGACAAATGTTTATGGGGAAAAAGTTTTTCACACTTAATGAGCTCTGAGTTAAGTCAAATAGACGGTCTTGCAAGTGGGATTTTCCAGGGAACAAACAGGTCATATAATAAGTCTCTGGGGATGAAGCTTTGAAGGAGCTCCAGCCCCTTTCTGTTCCTTCCAGTGGCTGTCGGGCTGCTGGTCTTCACCATGAATGCAGGCTGTTGGTTTTCAAGAATATCACAAAGCAAGAGAGTCCGAGATGGGACTAGGGCAAGTTAAAAATGCCACAAAGCTCATTTATTTTACTGAGATTGAACAGTTTTTCCCCTCCTTCTCCTCCTCCTTCTTCTTCTTAAACACTCCCCAGATTGTTGCAAGCCTTTGGGAAATTTTCAGAGTTCTGAAACATTTGATTCTGACCATTTGCCAGTTTCTTGTTGCTTCTGTGGAAGAGAGAATTTTCTGAGGTCCTTACTCCACTATTTTTGCTGATGTCAGCTGGATAGGGAGTTTGAATTGGCATACTCTGTGTGTCTGGAAACCACTTGGCCCAAATAGCATGGTGTTCTTTTAAAAATTAGGCTTATGAAATCTAGGAGGAATGTAGACTACTTAATAGTTAAATTCCTATGGAAAAATGTATATTTTCCCACCATTTCCTTCTCCTTCCTAAGCTTGATTTAACCCTAGAGACTATAAAAGTGAATGAATAAATAAATGAATTAATCAGTTAAATTCGTGACTCACCAAAGGGCCCAGTACAGGGACTTTAAACATAACGGACATTCAAGGAAAAGTGCTGAGCCAAAATGGATTGGCTCAAAATAGGCAAAATTGACCTGTTCTCTATTATATCTTATCCTATTCATAACATTAAATATTTGGTTTTATATTTATCCCACATAAAATTGTAAACTTTTTATATTGAAGATTTCCCATTTCCTTTAGTTTTTATGGGATATATCTTAGTTCGGGTAAAAAATAAGTCCTATAATATAGTTTTTTTTTTTTAATCTTACAACATAGTTTTATAAAGGCCCACAATTACATAGATAAATGATAACATCTACATAGTTTACGCACATTACATTTACAATGTAATAGGGCAGGAAGAGATATGGTAAAACATTTAAATGTATTACATTACTTCAATTATTTACAGATCACTAAATAGAAGGTACTATTTACTTCTGAGTCCTAGTAACCATATAAAAATTATTCCTCTTTTCAACTACATTTTTGAAAACATCTATCATGTAAGCAAAATTGTTGTATCTATTCTCTTGATTTTTCTCTACTATAAACCATAATGGCACACTTGAAGCAGAAAAAAGAAAAGTAAGCATCATTTGGTCCATCCTTAAGGAATCCAGATCCTTCAATTTATGAAGAAGGACAATACTTTCAAATGTTTCCTAACTAGTTTTACTTATATCTAGTAGGAATCTTTGTACCTCAAAAAGTAGACCCCCCTTGACCTGAACTGTGGTCAACCCTAAAGCCTGTAGGAGTTCAACTAGGTTTAAGCTTTACACAGCATTGACAGTGAAACATAAGTACAATCTAAATTCTACTGCATTAAAATAAGCAAAGGTGGGCTTCCCTGGTGGCGCAGTGGTTGAGAGTCCATCTGCCGAGGCAGGGGACACGGGTTCATGCCCCGGTCCGGGAAGATCCCACATGCCGTGGAACGGCTGGGCCTGTGAGCCATGGCCGCTGAGCCTGCACGTCCGGAGCCTGTGCTCCGCCACGGGAGAGGCCACAGCAGTGAGAGGCCCGCGTACCGCAAAAAAAAAAAAAAAAAAAAAAATAAGCAAAGGTATCATACTCATGGCTTTAATATAATGTTCCTAGTCTAGAGCACAAGTGTTTCTGGTATAAGCAGTACCTGCCAATAAATAATCTAGACATGATTTAAAGAACACTTTTATTATTACAATATGCTCTTGTAACTTACTTTAAAATTAAAATTAAAAGAATAACTATTTTAAATGTTTCTTAGAAATTGATTTTGCTAGACTGGTTCAGTTAAACCCATTCTAGTCAAAGACTGCTTTGCTGCTTTATAGAGTACCCCACAGTAGTAAAGATTTTTGGAAATTCATAACAAAAAGCTTCACAAATAATATTTCCAATAACATTTTTATATCATTTGTTCAGGACATTCTGATTGATAAGCACTTTAAAAGAAGAAAAAAAATGCTCACTGCTAAAGACAGAAAATCTTACTCTATTATAATGAAACGATAAAGGTTTTCCTGAGATTTTCCTAATGTCTGCCAGTGATGCTGAGATAATTTTTAGAACCATTAACACCTTTCAACATTTAAGGTGATTCTAAATAGCAAAGTTCAAGTAGCGTCACATGCCTAAGGAATAGGAAATTAGAATATCCAGAATCTTACAGTCATCTAATTATTTGGCCAAGTGATGAAACAATTTACCTGCTACCCCCACCACCACCACTGTGACTGTCCATGCCATATGACTGGTTTAGGTAGGAGTCCATGGATCTTTGACCCCCACAGGATCCATGGCCATAGTCACAATCCATCCCTCCATAAGATCCGGGGCCATAATCACGATCCATTCCATTAAAGCTCTGATAAGTATTTCTGCAAGCAGAGTGTGTGTAATCGTCCTCTAAGTCCATGGCGGAGGCTCGGGGCCCACGGCTTCGGCAGCGCTGGGCTGAGCTGTGGCGGGAGGCGAGTGCCGGTGACCCGCGGTTACACACAGCCAGTCAACGCGACCAAGAGCCTATAATATAGTTTTAACAGTAAATTCTTTCCATTAAAAAAAAGAAGAATGGAGAAGGAGGGAGGAGACAGGAAGATATTCTTGTCAGTTGTCAAGATGGTGGCCACTGACAAATTTTGCAAGTATTTTGACAAACACCTAGCAGAAATAGGCTTATGTTCCATCAGAAAACTCATAACTAACTCAATTGAAGGATATTAGGTAAAGAAGCCTGTTTGGAAATAATCTGAAAAGATTCTTGTGTCTCATGTCTTTCTTAATTTGTTATAATGAATGACTCATAATATTTTAAGAGGATTAGAGCTGCTTATAATGAGAGTGCTACATTTAAAGGACTAACGATATAATATAATATGATTATGATACAACATAATATGATGGGATAAGATAATATGATTCTTTCATTTCCTGTTCTCACTAACACATTACAAAAAAAACTAAGTGGCTTTTTATTTTGCTTTATTTTGTTAGAGAAGATGTGAACGTTAAGTAGAATCTGGCTATGTTTTCACACACAAATACATACGTGCACAAATAATGACAACTCAGTTTTATAAAAATGTAATGCAAACGGTATAAAAACCATTTTATAAAAAAAAAAAGAACCGTTTTATCTCTTTACTTCTCTTTGACTCTCCTTAATTAATAATGGATATAAAAGCAGGCCTTTAATTATTATTCTAACAAAGATAGTCCATATCTTTAAAAATTATTTCATCTGTATTAATACTTAAAATCATCTAAGAAAAAGCAAATGGTATTTTCCTCAGTTCTTGTGACATTATGTCTTATGCCTTTCAAATTTGAAAAAAAACCAAACAAAAAAAACTCTGTCCCTTTGCTGTGCATCTGAAACTATCACAACATTGTTAATCGGCTATACTCCAATATAAAATAAAAAGTAAAAAAAAAAAAAAAAAAAAAACTCTGAAAAATAGGAAGGTTCTTCAAGACATCACGCCCAGTCTCCTTAGAAAGTCTTTGATATGGAAAAACAGAGGGATTGTTCCAGTTTAAAAGAGAAAAGACCAAAAAAAACAAAAAAAAAAGGAATTTAACATGACCATTGATTAGATACTGATTTTAAAACTCTATAAAAGATATTTTGAGGATAATAGGGAGAATTTGAATATGAATTGAATATCATTAAGATTTTTTTTCATTTTCTTAGGTATGTTAATGATATTGTTTTGTAGCAGAATCTTCTTTATTATAGGTGCATGCTGAAGTTTTTAGGGCTGAAGTCTACAACTTAACTTTCAAAAGATTCAGAAAGATATATATATAGTCCTGGGATAAACCATAATGGAAAATAATGTAAAAAAAATAATGTATATACATGTATAATTGAGTCACTTTGCTGTACAGCAGAAATGAACACAGCATTGTAAATCAACATTGTAAATCAAAAGACAAGAAAAGAAATATATATATATATATATATATATATATATATATATATATACACACACACACACACACACACACACACACACACACACACATAGTAGTTGTCCAGCTGGGAATGTAAAATCTGATTTCAATCATGAAATGTGGTAAATGGAAATGCATTGTCCAGATCCCCCTACAAGGACAAACTAACTCCTGGGAGAGCTGTCAAGAGGCCACATCCAACTAATAGCCCTTCAGAGACTGCTGCTACTACACAGAGCCCCTTTGCCCAAGGTCATGCCCTTCTAGGATAGCCAACTGTCAGCGATGATTGAGGTGGAAGTAGAAAGGTCTGGTCACTTTGGACCAATGGGGGATAATCCTGATGGGTCCATTTTAGCTTCAGAGGTCCATTTGGAGTCGGCTCTGTCTGTCAGTCCTACCTTACAGCTCAACTTCTCCCTCTGCCCGGTTGTGTTGTTCCCCCAACGCCCCCACCCCCCATTCCACATGCAGGTATCGATCCTAAGGGCACAACCTAGTAAATATCTGACCCTCAAAGTCTTCTAGGAGAACTGAATCTGCGACACAAGATGGATATCAGACAACCTCTAAATGAAGGACATTTTTTTTAAAGTTCTGTTTTCTTAAAAAATACCAGTGTCATCAAAAACAAAGAAAAGCTGTGGAAATGTTCTGAATTAAAAGAGGCTAGAGGGCTTCCCTGGTGGTGCAGTGGTTAGGAATCCGCCTGCCGGTCGGTGGGGGGGACAGGGGTGCGATCCCTAGTCCGGGAGCATCCCACATGCTGTGGAGCAACTAAGTTCGTGCACCAACAACTACTGAGCCTGTGCTCTAGAGCCCTTGAACCACAACTACTGAAGCCCACGCGCCTAGAGCCCGTGCTTTGCGACAAGAGAAGCCACCGCAATAAGGCAGCGCACCGCATCGAAGAAGCAGCCCCCGCTTGCGCTAACTAGAGAAAGTTCGCGCGCAGCAATGAAGACCCAATGCAGCCAAAAATAAATTTAAAAAATTAAAAAATTTATAAAATAAAATAAAAGAGACTAGAGAAACGTGTGACAACTAAATGAGATATGTGACGTTGGACTGCATCCTGCACTAGAGGAAAATAAAAGGCCAAAAAGAACACTGCTGGATCAATTGACAAACTAGAATGTGGATTACAGATGAGATTTAAAAAAGTATTTCATCAAAACTATTACATATAGAATGGATAAGCAGCAAATTCCTACTGTATAGCACAGGGAACTATATTCAATATCCTGTGATAAACTATAATGGAAAAGAATATTTAAAAAAAGAATGTATAGGGACTTCCCCGGTGGTACAGTGGTTAAGACTCCATGCTCCCAATGCAGGGGGCCTGGGTTCGATCCCTGGCCAGGGAACTAGATCCCACATATATGCGCAACTAAGAGTTCACATACCACAACTAAGGAGCCTGCCTGCCTCAACTAAGGCCCAGCACAACCAAATAAATAAATAAATATTTTTAAAAAATGTGTATATATGTATAACTGAATCACTTTGCTATACAGCAGAAATTAACACAACCTTGTAAATCAACTACACTTCAATTAAGAAAAAGTACAGCATCAATTTTAAATTTCCTGTAATTGGTAAATATACAGTGGTTATGTAGGAAAATGTCCTTGTTCTTAGGAAATAGACACTGAAAAATATAGGGGAAAGGGGGTACATTGTATGCAACTTCCTCTCGAACGGTTCAGAAAACGTACATACACACATACATAGAATATAGTAGAAGAAAATGGGGCAGGGAATTCCCTGGTGGTCCAGTGTTTAGGACTCTGCACTCTCACTGCCGAGGGCCTGGGTTCAATCACAGGTTGGCCAAAAAAAAAAAAGCAAATGGGGCAAGAGTTTAAAAATTGGTGAATCTAGGTAAAGGGGATGTGAGAGGATTCTTCTTATTTTTCTTGCAACTTTTCTGTAGGCCTGAAATTATTTTCAAATAAAAAATTAAATATATGTACATATATATGTATATATAAATATAAATAATTACAGATCAACCAGCTGTAGCAAAATGTTAACAATTGATTTATGTTATAAGTATATAGTTGTTCTCTGTCCTATTCTTTGAACTTCTCTGAATGTTAAAAATTTTTCATAATGAAAATTTGGAAAGAAAATACAGGCCAGGATGTTTGCTGTGGCTTACCTCTTTAAGGCTTGCAAGATTATGCCTTTAGGGCTTCCCTGGTGGCGTGGTTAAGAATCTGCCTGCCAATGCAGGGGACATGGGTTCAAGCCCTTGTCCGGGAAGATCCCACATGCCACAGAGCAACTAAGCCTGTGCACCACAACTACTGAGCCTGTGCTCTGCAACTACTGAAGCCCAAGCGCCTAGAGCCCGTGCTCGGCAACAAGAGAAGCCACCACAATGAGAAGCCCGTGCACCTCAAAGAAGAGTAGCCCCCGCTCGCTGCAACCAGAGAAAGCCCGTGGGCAACAACAAAGAACCAACACAGCCAAAAATAAAATAAAGAAAATAAATAAAAATTTAAAAAAAAAGATTATGCCTTTATTTCAGGTTGCTGCCACGAGTTTTTGGTCACTGTATTTGTGATTAACTTAGAGAACACAGATTAGCATACCAATTAGAGTCTTAAAATTTCCCCCTCTATAAAGTAGAACTCTGTAAATCATTAAATATTTACCTCCTCATTCTAAGAAACCTGGTTAGATATACAGTATAAACTCAGTACCAAAACTTTGTCTTTTTTTATTCTCTACTATGTCCTTAGTTGCTAGATAAATTCCTAGAATATGGAATATGCTCTGTAAATACCTGTTAAAGAAACAAGTGAGGAAGATCTAAAATAACTATGATTTTGGTATAGATGAATAATTTTACCCACCAAACTCCTATCTAATCAACTCTTTTACCTACCAAATCAACTCCTATCATTATAGCCAAAACTAAATTTGGTTTTACTGTTTTTGCTTACTTTCTCTTTCTTACTACAAGTTGGGAGAATCAGAATTTTGTAATTATTTCAGTAAACAAGTAGTTAATCAGGGTGAAGCTGAGCCGGGAAGTAGTTTGAAGCAGTGCTTCTGGGTTCCTGGGGGAAGCAGCAGAGAGCCTTTTGAATGTAAACCCATTAGGGTGCTCAGGTGCAGGGTGACCTTGAGGAAAGAGGTGCAATGGTAGCTAGGGGCTTAGGAGGGGAGGACCCACCACACAGGATTGAGCTGACTTGAAACAGGAGAACCAATGCTCTATCCACTACATGTGGAGGAATGAAGTCAGGAGGCTCTATGAAGCCACACGTCAGAGAATATAGCCCATTTATTAGCAGATTGTCAATACTCACTCAGTGAGACTGGAAATGAATAAAGCTGCAGGAGACAGAGTAGCCAGGAATCAGAATGCAGAAATTAGGACTGGAGCAGGAACCAAGAGGAAACTAAACAGATGTGGAAATAGGGCACAGCAGCTGGAGGCATCAGTTTTGTCCTGTTTGGATGTTTCCCCACATGGGCCTGGGCAGCAGTGTTAACCATGAAACAAGAGCCTTCCCATGACCATGACCTCCTGACAAACCACTGGGGCTGATGGTGCTTGTGGCTAACCGGGGCTCAAGTGTCCCTCTGAGGCACACGCTGCTGTTGTTTCAGGGCACCCTTTGTATTCTGCTTTACTATCCTTACTGTTTCTACTTCCAGCTCAGAATCAGAGAAAGTAGAGCCAAGTATCACCAAGAGCCTGCAATTTTTCATCTTCATCCTCCCATCCAGAGACCGCCTTCTCATTTGCAAATCTAGAAAGCTGCTTTCTCCCTAGGCAACTTTTATTCAAAATAATTTGTTTAAATTTATAATTATTTTGCATTGAATAATTTAAAATTATCTTTTAAACTAACAGATCAGCAAATTATCTGAAATGTTTTCAAAGTGACATCTTATCATACTGCTTAAAAAGGACCACACTCCTCCATTTCTTGACACACTGAGGTGGAACATTGGAAGTAAAATCAGTACAGTGGTCTTAATACAGAGGTACACTGTCAGACATGACTTATGATATTTAGGCATCCTGAAAAATATGATTTATGGTTGGGTTTTATTTCAGGTTCTCTCTGCTTGTCATTGTCTTCGTCTATTTTACAATCGTGCAATGATCTCATCCAGAGAAATACAAATGAATTGTGTCTAATGGAATGCAATCAGTTCTTGCCCTGTAAATACGGACCAGTTTTGGCAGTTTTGTAACTGTTTATAAATCCATTTCAACATTCCTGATGGTCTACACATTTGTGAGACTGTGAATTCTCCTTTTTACCCATTGTAACATCTTAACTGATCCTATCATTAATAGAGTTAAATAAAACCTTTGAAACAGGTTAACTTCATATTTGTATGTGAGTCATGATTTACCTGTTTTTAAAAAAATGGTCTTTTAATAGGCCTTTAGTCCAAAAGTATTGGTCTGACCTTGGGAGGACAAATGAGAGTAGGGTGAGGCGGGTAGGGATGTGGTAAGGTTTTATAAAAAGTGTACATGAAGTTTCTTTCTGGCCCACTCAATTTCCAAAACCTAAATTTACCTTCCACTCCTAGGATGATGATGGAACTGAGCATCGGGACGGGGGAAGCACTCATTTAGGGGAAAGGGGTGGGGTAGGGCTGGGGGCTTGGTTTAAGTGCAATGCCAGGCAAGCAGGGAAGGGCTGAAGGAGAGAGAATTCTGATACCACCACACATTTGTATTGCTGAGGCAAATTCTTTCTTTAGGGATCGCAGCCTCTTTTCCCTGCATCCTTCATTCCTATCTGCTCTCTTTAAGGACAGTATGTTAAAGCCAGGCCCTTGATATGACTGCTGGAAGATTAATACAACTGTTTGACACAGCCAGGATATTAGCACAGCACTCAAATATGTGCAGCTTTCCTTTTATCTCTCTCTCTCTTTTATTTTTTTGCAGTCAGACTGAGGCCTCTTAATCCCTTCAGCTGCTACTCAGAGGAAGGGAGTCAAGCCAGTGTTCTAGCCACACCAAACTCCAAAATAATTGGTTAGATATGGCACTTTGCCTGATCAGTGCTGCAGCTGGAGAACACAGAATGCCTTCCTCGGCCTGAGGATGGATACACTGTCTGCCTCACCGAAGAGGGATGAAGAGAAGTCCCGGGACTATCTGATCGGCTCCTGCCCTTGCCTCAGCTCTCCCTTGGGATAACTAAACCCATCAGGGTGTTTATGCAGAGTGCACTTTTATTTCCACATTCCCTTCTCCAGTCCTCCGGGTCTCTCTTCTTTCTCTTCTGTCCCCTTGGTTAAACCTCCCTCTTCCCTACCAGTCCCTCCTCACCACGTGCTTCGATGTAATCCAGAAACAATTAACATCCTTTCTGGGCAGTATTTTATGGTGGTTAATAATGAGAGCCCTGGGGCTTCCCTGGTGGCGCAGTGGTTGAGAGTCCGCCTCCCGATGCAGGGGACATGGGTTCGTGCCCCGGTCGGGGAAGATCCCACATGCCGCGGAGTGGCTGGGTCTGTGAGCCATGGCTGCTGAGCCTGCGTGTCCGGAGCCTGTGCCCTGCAACGGGAGAGGCCACAACGGTGAGAGGCCCGCGTACCGCAAAAAAAAAAAAAAAAAAGAATGAGAGCCCTGGGGTCAGACAGTCCTTGTTTTCTAACTGCAGTGCCACTTATCACCTACCTGTGTGGCCTTGGGAAGTCAGTCAAAAGCTCTAACCATCAGTTTTTCCATCTGTAAAAATGATACAGGGACAATAATATCTACTTTATCGGGCAGCTGTGAGGAGGAAATGAGGCAATGGAGTGAAGCTCAGTGTCAGTGATCTGTTATGACTGTAACCTTCTCAGTTTCCACTCTCCTACTTGCTATTTTCCCTCTGTTTCTAGTGTACTTCTTTTTCCTATTTTCTTATTTGTAGGTACTACTTCACATTTTCCCCCTCAGTCCAACACAGATACTGATGAGGTTCAAGACATGCTAGCCCCAGATATGACACCTTGGCATATGGAATAGTTTTTTTTTTTAATTATTTATTTTATTTTATTTATTTTTGGTTGCACTGGGTTTTCGTTGCTGTGCGCGGGTTTTTCTGTAGTTGTGGCAAGCGGGGACTACTCTTCTTTGCACGCGCGGGCCTCTCATTGTGGTGACTTCTCTTGTTGCGGAGCACGGGCTCTAGGTATGTGGGCTTCAGTAGTTGTGGCTCGTGGGCTCAGTAGTTGTGGCGCATGGGCTTAGTTGCACCGAGGCATGTGGGATCTTCCAGGACCAGGGCTCGAACCCGTGTCCCCTATATTGGCAGGCGGATTCTTAACCACTGCGCCACCAGGGAAGCCCTGGAATAGTTTAAACTGAAGAAATATGAGAAACAACAGGTACAGGAAGGATTTCTGACCTTCCCCTGAGTCAGGACATGAGATCCTCACGTGAGAGGTGCCCTCTCCATACCCGTAGGAAAGGAGCATCTTTATCTCCAAAGAAGGAGGGATGCTGAGAGGAATCTGAATGAACAGGCCTTGAAAAGTTTCCCCCAATTTACCAACCTTAGCACATACCCCTTTTGTCTGATCACATTTCTCGATGACTCTCCACTTTTCATACAACCTAGTACACATAAAAATACTCAGGTTTAACTATTTCCTCAAGTCTTCATTTTCTTATGAAAGCTCCCATGTCATGTAAAACTTTTACTTAAAAATGTGTATACCTTCCCCCTGTTAACCTGTCTTTTGTTATAAGTGCCCCAGCTGAGACTTTAGAAGAGGAAGAGATGATATTTATTTCCTCCCCTACATTAGCAAATCAATGACACTGGTCACATGTACCATATTTTTTGATTACAAGCTATTTCAGTTTCTTCATCTGTGATCTGGGGAGAAACACCATCAGTAAACCATTGTAAGGCTGTTGGAAGAATTAAACAACATAATGTGTATAAGTGCCTAGCACAGTGCCTGGCTCCTAGTAAGAGCTCAGGAATTGTGTTATATCTTACTTTATTAATCCTTTCATTAGGGTGTATTATGAAATAATTCACATAACTAACATATTGCTTTGTTGAAAAGTAGGGAATTCTTGGGCTTGCAGCTAGTTTAATGATCACTGGCTCTAATCAGAGAGCTCGTTTGATGATATTATTTGTAATTAGTTTAGATTATCATTTTGGACTTATGTTTCATCCTAAAAGAAAACATTAGCTGAAAGATACCACTGTGAGCAAGAAAATAATGGTTTCCTACTGTTACAGTAAAGCTACATTATGCTCATTCCTTCCTTTCCAAAGGGGGACATTTTGACCCTGTGATAATGTTTTACTTAAAGGAGTTTATTTTATTTTACATCAAATGATTCATATAGATGAGTTCATTTCTTGTGATGAAGATGGAAACAAAGTATCTGAGCTTCTTGCTGTAATCTCACTGACTTGCTGTAATCCAGCTGGCTAGAAAATACAACAATTGTCTAGCTCAGAAAAAAAAAAAAACCCACAAAAAACAAAAAACGAGCTTTCCCATAGAAATTCTGTTGGGGCATTCTCTTAAGTTTGATGAATGAGTTGCTTACTGAGCTTGAGAAAAGTGTAAAAAGGAAGAAATGGCCATTTTAAAAAAATTTATTTACTTATTTATTTTTGGCTGCTTTGGGTCTTCATTGCTGCACGCGGGCTTTTTCTAGTTGTGGTGAGCGGGGGCTACTCTTTGTTGTGGTGCGCGGGCTTCTCACTGCAGTGGCTTCTCTTGTTGTGGAGCACGGGCTCTAGGCACGCGGGCTTCAGTAGTTGTGGCAGGTGGGCTTCCGTAGTTGTGGCTCGCAGGCTCTAGAGCGCAGGCTCAGTAGTTGTGGCGCATGGGCTTAGTTGCTCTGCGGCATGTGGGATCTCCCTGGACCAGGGCTAGAACCTATGTCCCCTGCATTGGCAGGTGGATTCTTAACCACTGCGCCACGAGGGAAGTCCCAAAATGGTCATTTTCAAGAAAATTATTGAAGTGCACTCAGTGAATTTGAGCAGATTGCATTTGACATGGCTTGAAAATAGATGTAGTTTTTAACAAATCAAGCTTTTGTTTAATTAAGACTGAAATAAAATGAGTGAATATTCTTGTAAATAATCTAATAAAAAGTTAAAATGGGGGCTCCCCTGGTGGTGCAGTGGTTGAGAATCTGCCTGCCAATGCGGGGGACACAGGTTCGAGCCCTGGTCTGGGAAGATCCCACATGCTGCGGAGCAACTAAGCCCGTGAGCCACAACTACTGAGCCTGCGTGTCTGGAGCCTGCACGTCTGGAGCCTGTGCTCCGCAACGGGAGAGGCTGTGACGGTGAGAGGCTCGTGCACCACGATGAAGAGTGGCCCCCGCTCTCCGCAACTGGAGAAAGCCCTCGCACAGAAACGAAGACCCAACACAGCCAAAAAAAAAAAAAAAAAAGTTAAAATGAAGAGACACTCTCCACAATCATCTCCACGCCTGCTCGTGTTCTGGGGGATAGAATACATTTCTGAGGAAATCTGAGAATACCACTTTTATATTGTGTTTGGTATATTATAATTCCTCTTTAGAGATAAACAGTTTTAGGTGTGTGCTGAAGTTCCCCCTTCCTTATTCAATCTCTCAAAAACCAAAAAGCAAACCAAGGAGAAATGCTATGCTAATACATGAAATATCATTCCAGAGCAAGGCATCTCTCCCAGACAAGGAAGGAAGAATTTAGTCATTTTACTATCTTCTAAGTTTTTCCATCTTCTTGGTTGGTGCATGTAAAGAACTAAATTAAATACATTGTGTGTGTGAGTGTGTTGATAATGATAAAATCACCCCAGAGGTGAATGGTTTTATTTTGAATAGAGTTAATGAAATGGAAGCCCATATGCGGCAGAATGACAATCAAGCAGAAGAGTCAGGTTTAGTATTATCTATACAGTTGGGTAATAGAATAAACAATTTATATACACTTAGTATTTCCCACAAAGTAACCAAACAATTGATTTGACTAAGCTCTTATTTCCTGAACTTGCTGATGGTTTGGTATTAAGGAGAAAACCACCATTTCTTCTAAAGGGTAAGCTGTGTTTTTAGATATTACTTTCCTAAATGAATTCTTGCCTGATCTCTACAAGCCTATCCCCCAGCTTATTTCAGGGTCCCTGCTCTACACTCTTCACACAGAATTTTTAGTTATATATTTGAATGCTTAAACAATGCTCCTCCACCAGAATGTACTTTTGCTTACCTTATACTCCCAGAACCTAGTACAGTGCCAGGCAGAGAATAGAGCTCAATAATATTTATTGACTAGAAGAATGGCTATTCAGTGGGTTTTGATAAAAGGCATTCATGCTCATGGGCATCGCAGCAACTAACATTTATTTATATTTGTCTGAGAAGGCAAAGGTGAGTTTGAGAAGGAAATTTAAGCTCTTAATTACCATCAAATCCATTAGGTCTTGTTCTCAGTTCCTCGTCTTATTAAAGGTGTTAAAAGAATGTTGAATCTCACTCCTCAGAGATGTATTAAATCTGTCTGGCCACTTAATTAGACCAGGACTTTTGAATGACAACAGGTCCCACTTACAGGGAAAGATGATGAGGTTTTTCTCTAAACTATTATCAGGAGCAAATGACTTCACTATCAACCAGTTGTCTAATAATGTATTACTTATAATTAAGACCAGTTAACCTAATACATGCAAAATGAGGAAGCAAATACCAAGCACACCTAAGTATATAATACCTTTTAACACATTACAGTAATACAGTAACATCTCCTGAGTACTTGTTCAGTACGCTACAATGCTAAGCAACTTTACATGCATTTTCACATTTCATTTTCACAACAACCCTGTGAGGTACTATTATTATTTCTACAAGGCTAAGAGAGGTTGGGCAATTAGCAAAAGTGGTGAAGCCCAGGCAAGACTTCTGGGTCTGTCTGACTTCAGGGACTTCCTTCTTAATCCTTGTACACAATGTCTCTGTAGTAATCATCTGTTAATGTGTTCATCTCCCTTGCTTAACGGTGAGAGCCTCAAGGGCAAGGTCTAAGTTTTACTCATCCTTGTATCTCAAGTACAGAACAGACTGCAGGAAACATAATAGGTGCTCAATAAAAGTTTAGTGAATGAAAGAGGAAGTACTTTCTCATCCTCAAAACTATAGTATGGGGCTTCCCTGGTGGCGCAGTGGTTGGGAGTCCGCCTGCCGATGCAGGGGACACAGGTTCGTGCCCCGGTCTGGGAGGATCCCGCATGCCGCGGGGCGACTGGGCCCGTGAGCCATGGCCGCTGAGCCTGCGCGTCCGGAGCCTGTGCTCCGCAACAGGATAGACTGCAGCAGTGAGAGGCCTGCGTACCGCAAAAAAAAAAAAACTATAGTATGTTTCGTATAGTTTTAGTGTTAAACATAGTTAACTATATAATGTGCTTAAATAAAATACACAAATCAAACAAATACTTATGTAATAAAACAAATAATATATGAATATATCTTACTGTCTTTATTAAATTAGTAATCCATATTTTATGTTGAAGCATACAACATTGTCAAGGTCAAATAACAGCACTTTTATATGGTATAACTTCATTAAAAAAAAAATCTATGTCAACTCTTAGCTAAATAATTAAGCAGACTGCTCCATTACCAGATGTTTTGCACTGGAACGGAGGTTTATCATTATAAACTGCCAAAGAGAAAGTTTATGAAAAATTAAGGGTATCATGTCTATAAGCACTTTCTTCTAGGTCTAATGATCTAATTTCATATACAAATTATTTTTCATGCCCTTAGGTCCTAATGAAAATTAACCCAGCACATATTATTACACTTGGCTTTGATTCTCTCTTTTCTAAGCTGCCAGGTTGCACACCTCCTTGCAAAAGTCCTTCTTCATGAAGTTCTCCCTTTTTAGTATTAACTCTGCCTTTTTCCCAAGCCCTGATGCACCCCCTAGTGTTCCTCAAACACCTCTATCATTATTATATCTGTTTATAATGATCACTTTTTATTGAATGCTGGGATCTGTTATACGCGATTGTGTAAAGCATTTATAATCGAGGAACTATACTGAAAGGGAGCAGAATATGCCACCCCCAAATATGCCACTTGGGCATATTAATATTCTGAACTAAAATTACTTGAGAAACAGTTGGTACAAGAAGGACACTCTGACCCTCCTTTGTCCCCCTGAAAGCAGAAAATAAATCTCCTATGTGAAAGGTACCCTCCCTGTATCAGGGGTAGAAGATATCCTTATCACCAGAAATAGGGAATTTAGGTCCAAGAAGGCTGTATAAACAAAACTTGTTACTTCTTCACTAATTTACTACCCCAAACCCGAACATCTTTGTACTGTCAATTCTTCACAAATTTATTGTTTCTTTGTCTAAAAGGTATAAAGTCTGCCTGCCTTGGTTACTTCTTTGAATCTCTTATTACATGGGCTCCCGTACACATGACGTTAAATTTTTCTCCTGTTAATCAGTTTTATGCTAATTTAATTATTGCACCAGCCAAAGAACTTAGAAGGAAAGAAGGGAAAAGTTTTCCACCCCTACAATACCCAACTGATTTGGTTATTATACTAAGTGACTGGCTGGTTGACCATGGACTGTTCTTAAATAACTTTTTTGTTTCTTGTATAAAAAGAAACACAAGATTAGAACTTCAGAGAGTAACCCTTGAGGGCTTTCAAAGCACACTGAATAAGCTTTGCTTCTGCATGATTCCTGAGTGAAGACTATGACCTCTCCTTATTGAATTCTTTATATGCTAAATTTTATGAAATAAATTACTTTCTTGGTTTCACCATGCTTTGAACTTTGCCATCTAGTGATGGCATTTTTGTCAGCAGTACCAACAAGGTCTCATGTTTTTGGTGTTCTAACTTAGTCCATCTAACCCCCTGGTGGGCCTGAATTCTTTTTCTACTCTACTTCAGTCTTCAATTTAAAAGCTACACCCTGGGACTTCCCTGGTGGCTCAGTGGTTAAGAATCCACCTGCCAATGCAGGGGACACTGGTTCGAGCCCCGGTCTGGGAAGATCCCACATGCCGCGGAGCAACTAAGCCCGTGCACCACAACTACGGAGCCTGCGCTCTAGAGCCTGCGAGCCACAACTACTGAGCCCGTGTGCCACAACTACTGAAGCCTGCGCACCTAGAGCACGTGCTCCGCAACAAGAGAAGCCACTGCAATAAGAAGCCTCCGCACCACAACAAAGAGTAGCCCCTGCTCGCCACAACTAGAGAAAGCCCGCATGCAGCAACGCAGCCAAAAATAAATAAATAAATAAATGAACTTAAAAAAAAAAAGAAATTAAACACAATTGTAAGACAGCTATACTTCAATAAATTTTCTTTTTAAAAAAGAAGTTTTATGAGGCAGGAACCTTTACTAAAGTTAATGCCACCAAGGAAACCAGGTGAATTAGAACTGAAGAACCCCCACCAGGTTGAGGGTTTAACTTTTTGTGGTTTATAAGAAAATTGAGACCTGAAGAAAAAAACAGATGGGACTTTTCAAAATTTTTAAGTTTTAAAAATTTACAAGTAATGGACTATTAGAGAAAATTTGGGGAAAAGAGAAGAGCCATATCGTCTGAAGGGGTCCAGCATATGCTACCGTGGCATAAAAATTATTTTGAGCAGAAGGCATTTGAGGTCCCAGAAGAACTCAATTGTCATAAATCCCCTCCCCAGGAGCAACAAGGAGAGGTTGACTCATCGCCATAGATGAGAAGTCTCCACATCAGACCTAAACAGACAATGTCACAAAAACTATCGTATCGCCTTTCTATTCTCCTAAAGCCCATTTATATTTCTAAAAAGTCATTTGTTTTCCCATAAGTCCCCTTTCTCCCCCTCCCCTTCCCTTATTAAGAAGTCACTTGTTTCCCTGTAAGTATACTTCTCTCTCTTCCCTTCCCCTTAAGATGGTATATAAGCTCCAAATTCTAGCCTTCCCTTTGAGTCACATTTTTCTGTGAACTCCCCTATGTATGTTAATAAAAATACATGATTAAATTTTGTGTTATCTCTTGCTAATCTGTCATTCGTTAGTTTAATTAACAGGACTTCAGAAACAGAACTTAAGAGGACAGAGGAAAAGTTTTTCCTCCCTGATATACCGTCAGTTCACTATCAGCTTAACACAATCATTTTCAATTTTGCATATCTTTCTTCAATTTTTTCAACTCCATTTACTTTTTTTTTTTTTGCGGTACGCGGGCCTCTCACTGTTGTGGTCTCTCCCGTTGTGGAGCACAGGCTCCGGACCGCAGGCTCAGCGGCCATGGCTCACGGGCCCAGCCGCTCTGCGGCATGTGGGATCTTCCCAGACCGGGGCACGAACCCATGTTCCCTGCATCAGCAGGCGGATTCTTAACCACTGCGCCACCAGGGAAGCCCCCATTTACTTTTTTACATAATTATAATTATTGTTAGTATTATGAGTACTCATCCATGATGCTACATATCCCTCCAAATTATGATAACTTAATGACTACTAAATATTTCCATTGAGGTAATATACAAGATGTTTCTTAACTAGCTTTCTAATGCAACCATAGATTTGGGTTGCACTAGAAAGCTATTTGTTGCATATTTGTTGGATATTTACATTGCTTCTGACTTTTTAAAATTATAAGCAATTCAGAAAAAAAAGTCTTTTAGCATAAAACTTTTTCTTCTTTTAAAATTACTTCCATGAGTTAGCGTCAACTGCTGTAGCCTTTGAAAGGGGAATGTTGGGTTAAATAGCTATCTCTCGGGGAGATGACAGTGGTAAAGTAACACAGAGAATGTATGACATTCTTTTATAAACTAAAGGGCTTAAGTCTTGGGTAAGATAATAAATAAAGGCCGTGAAAAAACTTAAAAATCATTTAGTGTTTGGAAGAAGTGCAAACATGATTAAAATTATTTAGAAAGAGGAATTATCTGAACTAGGTAATTTGAGATTCAAGAGCAGTCCCTTGACTTTTTCATGAAACAAAACAAAACATACTAGTGGATTAATTTAGCAAGAAGTTTGTGGAAGCTTGGGTGAATGAGTTTTTTTTTAAGTGAGAAGGGCCAATTTAAGAGAATAATTGCTGGTGAAAGTTCGGTTATCAAATTTTCATTTGGTTTTCACTAGCTTTCCTTTGGAGGGAAGGATAAACTATCAGACAAAACACAATTGGTACTCACAGTTATCTGACTACCAAAAGAACAGTCAAGTTAGCTGAACCTTTTCTTCCAAGTACTTGCCTTCAATTAGCCATTTGTCCTCCATTAGATGAGCCCAGATACCAATTATTCTAACAGGCAATTGATTATGAGTTTCAAAAAACGCAGCAACAACAAAGAAATGTTTTGAAGAGCCACAAGCTATTCATTTTAAAAAGAGAGGAGAAAACCAAGCCACATTACAACTCAATTTAGAACTTTTTTCCTGCCTTGTAATTGAAGGAGGGCAAAGTCAATTTTCATCCTGAGTACCATTTCCTCCTACTCGATTTCACTACAGTGGGCTTTCCACTAGTGATGTTTGACATTTCTGAGTCAAGACTACATTTATGAGCTGTTATTTGCTAGGTAAAAGCTGAGGAAATGACTGAAAGTTCATTGTGCCCTCCCAACCCCTACCCTAGCAACCTCCTCCTGTTCTCTCAGTGTTTTAGATTTAATCACAGCTGTTGTAAACCCTGTTACGCTTTTGACAGGACCAAAAATATGAATCTGCACAGAGAGCTTTTCATAAACTATCAGGAGTCCTTTTCCTTTTTTGCCAGCTAGTAGTTAGTCCAAATACTGCTTTATAAATAAATAATCTGCAGGCATCCTCATCAGGTCAGTTCCAAACGCCGCAGTTCAAGGAAAACAAGAAAGCACTTACCAGTTAATTTTCTGCGAGGAGAGAGGCTTTTGGGATGTGTGGTGTAACCTCCCTGCTCCAGAATGAAATGGAGGGTGGTTTTCAGAACAGCTACGTTGGACACTCTTCTCCCAGCCTCCTCATTTGGCTTTTATCTGGCTTTTGAAATGACACTGTAGAGAATGATGTTGGGTTTCACTTGAATGTGGTTCTTCCCTTCCTATCCTACCCTCCATAAAAATTCATCATGTATTCCAGGAGAAAAGTAAGCAATGAACACGCTGCACAAATTCTTTTACTCAGCGTGTACACGTGTGTAACTGAGGTTTGTTTTTTGAATGGAAATCATTACTGTTGGCTGCAGTGCCGCAGGCTGAAAACCAGTGATGGGGGAGGCACCAATCCCTCCTTTGTTTGGGTGGGCTTTTGCTTATGAAAAGTCAATTTAAATTTCATTCCAGACTTCCCTGGTGGCAGAGTGGTTAAGAATCCGCCTGCCAATGCAGAGGACACAGGTTCGAGCCCTGGTCTGGGAAGACCCCACATGCCACGGAGCAACTAAGCCCGTGCACCACAACTACTGAGCCTGCGCTATAGAGCCCACGAGCCACAACTACTGAGCCCATGTGCCACAACTACTGAAGCCCGTGTGCCTAGAGCTCGTGCTCCACAACAAGAGAAACCGCTGCAATGAGAAGCCCACGCACCACAAAGAAGGGTAGCCCCCGCTCACCGCAACTAGAGAAAGCCCATGCGCAGCAACGAAGACCCAATGCAGCCAAAACTAAATAAATAAAATAAATTTATTTTAAAAAAATTCATTCCAACGACGGGATGAAAAGAACCTTAGAATGTCAAAGGAGAGCTCTTCAAATGCGCTAGGGCTCATTAGGAGAGAGATTTTATTTCCTGGGTTTCAGTGTATTTCTGATAGGGAAGAATCAGAATCACACCTTAGTTAGGTATGTTTTTTTTTTTGAATTTTATTTTATTTTTTTATACAGCAGGTTCTTATTAGTTATCTATTTTATACATATTAGTGTATATATGTTAATCCCAATCACCCAATTCATCCCAGTTAAATATGTATTTTAATTTTTATTTCTTTACTTAGGTGGGTTGAGAATTTTCCAGGCTTTGAGGAAATTAAAGGTCTGATTCTTATCTCTCATCTTATCTGTGGCCCTGGCAGATAAGGGCATGTCTGTGTACCTGAAGCAGGACTCAGAATTCAGAAACCCACAGGGTGAGATGTGTGGAGGCTGACAGGAAGCCAGCCTTGATGTGGCTGACTTGTCCGTCTGCAAAGCTAATGTGATTTTCATAACGTCTAACATCAGCTTGAGAAACTGAACATTATTAGGTCATAAAACGTTGTTAGGCAAGCTAATTGAACACTGTTAGCTGAGCAGCCAGAAGAACACACAATTTGTATTTGGCTGCTGTGAATGCTGAGGGCTTAGCAGAATGTGCCACTGCAAAATATGCCTCTTCGGAGAGTAAGAATTATTTTGAGCTGTTTATTTTAAAGAACTGCAGGCATAGAGGAAGCTCTGAAAACAGAGTAGAAGTTATCCATTTGTAAGGGAAATCTTACATTTGTAAAGAAAATTTACATGAGAAAAGGGGTCTGTATCAGGAAGACAGCTATTACACTTCTTCATCTGAGAGACTTACCTGCTTGACGCAGCTGCCTTTGTTTACCAAACATTTCCTCTTTTCACCTTCCGGTGAATTGCCTTCCCGGACCTTTAAGCCCCAGACCCCATCCCTTTCCTTAGCTCAGGATGGAATATAATCCTCAATCTTCTGGCCACCTTTTAAGTGGGGCTCCTGTATGTACACAATTTAAAAATTTTTTCCTCTAGGGCTTCCCTGGTGGTGCAGTGGTTAAGAATCCGCCTGCCAATGCAGGGGACACGGGTTCGAGCCCTGGTCCGGGAAGATCCCACATGCCGCGGAGCAACTAAGCCCGTGCACCACAACTACTGAGCCTGCGCTCTAAAGCCCGCGAGCCACAACTACTGAGCCGTGTGCCACAGCTACTGAAGCCCGCATGCCTAGAGCCCGTGCTCCGCAACGAGAAGCCACTGCAATGAGAAGCCCGGGCAACAAAACGAAGAGTAGCCCTCGCTCGCCACAACTAGAGAAAGACCCTGCGCAAAAACGAAGACCCAACACAGCCAGAAATACATTAATTAAAAAAAAATTTTTTCCTCTATTAATCTGTCTTTTTTACGGGGTGGTAGTGGGGTACTTAGCCAGGAACAATGAAATGTAGAAGGAAAATTATTTTTCCTCCTCTAAAAGACAACAAGTCTAGAAAATCGAAAGCAGCAATCCCCACTGAGGGTGGGGTGGGAGCAGATCGGAATAACCCTGGGGGAGGGAGTGGGTACGCTTTTTCAAATTACAAATATCCCTCAGCACCATAAGGATGTACACTCTCCCACGTCTGCCCCTAGTCCCTTGATTCCACAGAAATAATCACTATTAATAAACAGGGCATATCTCTTGTCAGTGTTATCTGAGTTGGTGAAGGAGGTCATAGTAAACCATCTGCTGGAGGTGATATCCAGTCACCGGCTCCCACCGCTTGGCATCAGCTATATTAGTATTTACTGAGGTATATGCTGTCTTCTGTATCACACAAAAGCACAATTTCATCCATAAAAGACATTTTTGAGGAGAATTTCAGGAAGTTTTGGTTACTTTATATGGTTTGGGGTTTATTTTCTGGTAGTGGAGTGAGAAGCATTGAGTAGCAAAGGACAGAGAAAGAAGACAAAAGAAATGACATTTCACAAGCATTTACTGTGTGCCAAGCATAGTTTAAGCACAGCCCACAGTGAAACCCAGGAAAATGTCAGCCTTTTTATTTTTACGTTTTACCTACCACCTAAAACAACCGAGTTGTAACAGAAGTTTACTTAGCTTTGAAATTGGTCCCCCCAAATCAAGGACATTAAATAAAATCTCTCTCCTAATCAGCCCTATAGTCTATAGTCTGCTATGTGTCTGAGGAGCTCCCTTTGACATCCTAAGGCTTGCCTTATAGTTGATCCTTTATTCAAAAGTAGTTAAAGCTGAAGTGCTCAGGTGTGCTAGACATAACTTAACTTGCATTGGTTAAGCTGGTGAGTCCGTTCATTGCAGGTCTGGTAAGAGAACCTCTCCTGTAAATTGCAGAGTTGGAGTTCAGTCCTAAGCATTCTGACTCCAAACACCATGCTCTTAAGACACTTAACTATTAGACTATGCAGCTCTCTATGAGAGGAGATGTTTCCAGAATTGAGAGACTAGGAGGAAGGGGCAGGAATGACTTCTGCCAAATGAAGGGCTTTCTGGACGGTTCCAGCACGTTCTAAATCACTGCAAGTTCTCTGAAGCCTCGTGTGGTCAGGGTTTCAAGGGGTCTTTCCAGAGGGGCACATGTGTATAAGCAGGTCTATAGGGCCAGCTGGGCTCAGACGGGAAGATACACAGTGCCTCTATCATATTGTTTTGGGGAATGGGATCTTTCTCTAAAAATAGCTTTTCTCCACTGATGCTAGAAATTTCACTGCTAGAAAATTGTTCTTTTGAAGAAATTCCATTTTATTTTACTTTATTATTTATTTAATTTTTGGCTGCGTTGGGTCTTCGCTGCTGCATGTAGGTTTTGTCTAGTTGTGGCAAGCCGGGGCTACTCTTTGCTGCGGTGCATGGGATTCTCATGGCAGTGGTTTCTCTTGTTGCAGAGCACAGGCTCCAGGTGCACAGGCTTCAGTAGTTGTGGCTCGCGGGCTCTAGAGCGCAGGCTCAGTAGTTGTGGCACACAGGCTTAGTTGCTCCGCAGCATGTGGGATCTTCCTGGACCAGGGATCAAACCCATGTCCCCTGCATTGGCAGGCGGATTCTTAACCACTGTACCACCAGGGAAGTCCCGAGGTTCCATTTTATTTTATTTTATTATTATTTTTTTTTGCAGTACGTGGGCCTCTCACTGTTGTGGCCTCTCCCGTTGCGGAGCACAGGCTCCGGACGCGCAGGCTCAGCGGCCATGGCTCACGGGCCCAGCCGCTCCGCGGCATGTGGGATCTTCCCGGACCAGGGCCCGAACCCGTGTCCCCTGCATCGGCAGGCGGACTCTCAACCACTGCGCCACCAGGGAAGCCCCTGAGGTTCCATTTTAAAAGACAGGCTTTCTATTAATCAAGTGAAGCTCTAGTAGTTAGAATGGACTGGGTAAATTTTAAGATGATTATCCCCTCTCCCTACCCCAACCCCTCCAGAAAAAATTGGGGTCAGCAACTTGGCCTCCCATCTTATGATATGATCAAGAATATCTTTATTCTTTTTTTTGGTTGATGTTAAAAGAGCACACTTGCCCCAAACACCTGAATACTCTGATGATAGAAATTTCAGAAATAGACATTTGAGAGAATATAATCAGGTCATATTGGTTTTTGTTAATGGTCATTTCTAACCTTTTTGCTGTTGTTTGCAAAAAAAAGAAAAAAAGAAAAAAAAATTGACCCAGAACATAACCACTAGAAAAGAGATAATATGATACAGATGGACATTTTCTTTTAAAAGAAACTAATTTGTGAAAAAGGGAAAGACTTCACTTCTTTTGAGTTTTTTTCCTCTTATACAGGGAGATGACTGTCTTCATGTGTAAATGCCCTTCTTAGGCCTGTTTCTTTGTGGTAGACAGAGTCAGAGATTAGACTTTGGGGTCTTTACTGGGTCAACAGTAAGGCTTGGGATCATGCAAAGCTTTTCCTCGGGACTCACAGTTGCAGACTCTGTGTCTCTGGGAGGTCACATAGAGGAGCCATGCCCACCTGGCCACACAGGGCAGCTTCCATGCAACTTAAACCAGAGAATTCTTTTGTGTGTGTGTGTGTGTGGTACATGGGCCTCTCACTGTTGTGGCCTCTCCCGTTGTGGAGCACAGGCTCCGGACGCGCAGGCTCAGCGGCCATGGCTCACGGGCCCAGCCGCTCCACGGCATGTGGGATCTTCCCAGACAGGGGCACGAACCCGTGTCCCCTGCTTCGGCAGGCGGACTCTCAACCACTGCGCCACCAGGGAAGCCCTAAACCAGAGAATTCTTAATGGACACAGAGGACAAAGCCTTCTTCAAATTCTTGCTTTAAATTCTGTTTGGCCCCTGCAGGAACCCAACCTTGAGGATACTTAGAAATTCTGTTAAAGGATTTAGCAAATAGCTTTTTAATTAAGATACACAAAGCTTTAATTCCCTGCGGAAATGGGGGGGGGGAACAGCTTCTCTTGTTGTCTTTTATTTAAAAAAACCTTCTCTTTTAATATGCCAAATGCCAAATCAAATGAAATCTACATACAGGGATTTAGAATGATGTTCTTAACTATCAATCTCAGATGCTCAGGGCCTGAAACTTTTGGAGGCTAATAAAACACTCACCTCTCAGAAGGTGCCCATGCCTTGCAGTGGCAGGGAGGCTGGTGGGCAAAGGCTTCCGGGCTCTGTGCTCTGAATCTTTGTGGTAAAATAATTTCTCCGGGAGAACTGGCCGCAGCTACCCTGAGTCTTGGAAGAAGTATTTCCTCTTTTTGTAGCCAAGGGAGGTAAATAACCTTTTAACTTATTGCCCTAGGGGAAAAAAAAATGCGGTTTGCCAGTGGTTAAATAAATCTGGTGTATGTCACTTAGTTAACAGGCATCTGGGTGACACCATCCTTGGCTCTGACTCAAGAGAAAGGAGGGCTCTGGGCGTTCAGGCCACTCCCAACTATTTACTCTAATTATGCTGCTTTTCTTGTTAAGCTACAGATTATGGATATGATGTAAGTGTATCCGGATTTTTCTAAAATGTCACTTTTGGGGAAAGGAAAAGGATCAAAGAATAAAGCATATTTTCTTGGCTTCTGTAACTGGTTCAATCACTGCTTGCATTTTTCATTAGGAAATTGGTAGTCTGAGGGCGTACTGAAGCTGCAGATGTGTTTTGTTTGCAGTGCACAGTGTTTTCTAGAGTTTGAATTAATTTCCATCATTTAAAAATCAAGGGATCTTACACAGACATCAGATTGTTGGCTCCTCATGAAAAAATTCCCAGATCAGGGCTTCCCTGGTGGGAAGGGCCATGTCATGAGACGTCTTTTGTGAAGCCACAGTGTCCAAGATGATGTGCAAAGCACATAAGACTACTGCTTTCCTAGCATTTTGTTCTGCTTATCCAAACAATGGCCTAATTTAAGTGGAAGGAAACATTTTCTATGGCAGCCATTCATAGATAGCTCATACATAGATAGTGTAGAATTGGTAATCACATTCTAATGTTATAAATTGTTTTATGACATTAAAAAACAAGCTAACTCAATTCTATGGTATATATAGGAGACACACCTAAATCAAAGAGATTATGGCACCTCCATACAATGGAGTCTTCTGCAGGTGAGAAAGGAATAAAGAATATCTCTAGGGCTTCGCTGGTGGCACAGTGGTTAAAAATCTGCCTGCCAATGCAGGGGACACAGATTCGGGTCCTGGCCTGGGAAGATCCCACATGCTGTGGAAGCAACTAAGCCCGTGTGCCACAACTACTGAGCCTGTGCTCTAGAGCCCACAAGCCACAACTACTGAAGCCCGCGTGCCACAACTACTGAAGCCCGTGCACCTAGAGCCTGTGCTCCGCAACAAGAGAAGCCACTGCGATGAGAAGCCCGTGCACCGCAACGAAGAGTAGCCCCCGTTTGCCGTAACTAGAGAAAGCCCGCGCGCAGCAATGAAGACCCAGTGCAGCCAAAAATAGATAAATAAATGTATTTTTTTTAAAAAAAGGAATATCTCTACATACTGATGTAGAGTGTTCAGCAAGATAACTTCAGTAAAAAAAAAAAAAAAGATGGGTCCAGAACTATATTACAGTATGCTACTTTTTGAGTAAGTATTGGGCTATACTCTGCAGGCCTACAAGGCCTGCACTTGCTCAGCTTAGACCAAAGAAAGAGCCTAGAGTCAGTAACAGAGACATCAATGGTTTAATGGATGGGGGATCTTACACGTCTGAAGCAAGGTCCTGGAGTGACATCCCACTGTGTGCTGCAGCCTGTGGGCAGCACATGGTGGCAGTTTTCACACCCAGGGGAAGGGAATATTGCCAGTTATGGGGGAATTGACATTAGGTTGGTTCATTAGTTACCAGGGAAACCAGCAGAGGGGCATGCCCCTCACTGTCCCTTTGGTAAGAACAATCTCTATGTAAAACAACTATACCCCAATTAAAACAACAACAACAACAATCTCTAGCTGGGGCCTGGGGCAAGTGCACAGGAATGTCAGTCATGTGAGTAAGGTATAGATGAAGCAGACACTGGTAGGGCAGAGGATGTATAGAAAGCAAGAGAACAGCCATCTTTAGTGGTCTGACCATACAGTAAGATAGGGTGTATGTGTATGTATGTATCTACATGTGTGTATCTATATGTATATATGGACAAAGATTCTTTGCTTGACCAAACTTTACTCCAACTCCCCGAACCCTCTCTTCAACAAGGATTCTTTCTTGCAAAATCTAGTTTTAGCAAGAATCCTGCTAAGTCAGTTTAGGAGAACTCCCCACAGCATGCCTGATACATATACTAAATTACCAGTCTCTTTCTCAACCACCCCCAAAATTTAAGTAGTTTCCAAGCTTCTGGAATATGCCCCTAGGTTTCATTTTGAGGCTCTAGACCTTTGGTGGGATTTTCACCCTCCCCAGAGGAAGAAAACTTCTTTCACATTTTTTTTTAATTGAGGTATAGTTGACTAACAATGTTGTGTTAATCTCTGCTATACAGCAAAGTGATTCAGTTATACATATATATACATTCTTTTTAAAAATACTTTTTTCCATTATGGTTTATCATAGGATACTGATATAGTTCTTTGTGCTATACAACAGGACATTTTTGTTTATCAATTCAATATATAATAGCTTACATATGCTAACCCCAACTTCCCACTCCATCCCTCCCCCAACCCCCTCCCCCTGGCAACCACAAGTTTGTTCTCTATGTCCGTGAGTCTATTTCTGTTTCGTAGATAGGTTCATTTGTGTCATATTTTGGATTCCACATATAAGTGATATCATATGGTATTTGTCTCTTTCTGACTTACTTCACTTAGTATGATAATCTCTAGTTGCATCCATGTTGCTGCAAATGGCATTATTTCATCCTTTTTTATGGCTGAGTAGTATTCCATTGTATATATGTACCACATGAGAAAGAGTACTTCTTTAGGATGACTCCTAAGGAAATCATTAAAGAGATCTACATGGCCCAAATAGCAACTTCAGACTCAGAAAGAACTGGATGGGAGATAGCTGGGATGTTTGATCCACTTAGATGGACTTTGGAAACACCAAGATGGTTGTTTGGTTGCTCCTAAGTCTATCTCTTGACTCACTGTATATGGTTTACATACACATGACTCAACATGGAAAGGACAAATTGTGGGATGTATTAGACAGACACATTTTTTCTGTGTTTACAGAGAAGGTTTTTACATATCTTCTCACAGGAATGGAAGCAATTTCAGGATGAGACACTCCAAACTTTAGGAAGTGTATAGAGGACTTGGTAAGCATTCAAAGAACATGTTTACGGGAATTCCCTGGAGGTCCAGTGGTTAGGACTCTGCACTTCCACTGCAGGGGGCATGGGTTTGATCCCTGGTTGGGGAACTAAGATCCTGCATCCTGCATGCCATGTGGTGTGGCCAAAAAATAAATAAATTAAAAAAATAACAACAAGAAACAAAGAACATTTTAAAATATATTATTTATTTATTTTTTTGGCTGCATCTGGTCTTTAGTTGTGGTATGCAAGATCTTCATTGCCGTGCGTGGGCTCAGCAGTTGCGGTCTGGAGGCTTAGTTGCCCCAAGGCAGGTGGGATCTTAGTTCCCTGACCAGGGATTGAACCCGCATCCCCTGCATTGGAAGGTGGATTCTTAACCACTGGACCACCAGGGAAATCCCATAGAACATGTTTAAGGCAAATAAAATGGTTGGGAAATTTGATGCAGTCCAGGCCTGGAAACTCTGAACCAATCATAATGGAATATTAGGAATTCCTTCCCCATCTTCATACAGGATCTGGAATTTGTTATCTGACTTAATCTTTTTTTAAAAATTTATTTATTTATTTATTTTTTTATGGCTGTGTTGGGTCTTTGTTTCTGTGCGAGGGCTTTCTCTAGTTGCGGCAAGTGGGGGGCCACTCTTCATCGCGTGCATGGGCCTCTCACTATTGCAGCCTCTCTTGTTGTGGAGCACAGGCTCCAGACGCGCAGGCTCAGTAGTTGTGGCTCATGGGCCTAGTTGCTCTGTGGCATGTGGGATCTTCCCAGACCAGGGCTTGAACCCGTGTCCCCTGCATTGGCAGGCAGATTCTCAACCACTGCGCCACCAGGGAAGCCCTCTGACTTAATCTTGATGTCATAATTCAGGAACTGCGGTGGTAAAGTACTGGCTCTCCCAGTTTTCCCTCTGCAGAGCCCCACTGTGCAGGAATGCCATTAATTTGCCCATGGCATAAAATCCTAGCTAATCCTTCAGAGGACCAGGCTTTGTCTTAGAAATATTTTCCAGTGGATAGAAAAACAGCTCTTCCTGTTTTATGGCTCACTGCAGGCTCTGTCCCTGAGAGTGTCCGTGGAACTGCTGATGCAGAAGTTTATTTCAGTGAGGCGGTATTAGGCAGCTGCTATGAGGGTGAGACTGACTCCCCCTGCTGAGTCTATGACTAATCACGTTATCCAAAACTTTGTTCCCTTTCTCGTCCCACCCATGTATTCCCCTCAGGACTGAGAAGTATCAAAGAAGTGGGGGTGGGGGGTGAAACCAAGCCCCTCCACATCTCCCATGTCTTGTTTATAGAAAAAAGGAGTTAGTCTCTTAGGCCTTTCCCCAGTTCCAAAAGCAGACTGAAAAATGAGGGAATGCAGAAACAAAGGAAAAGCGGTTAAACAAGAAAAGTAATGATAGTTGAAACAATGTTCAGCGATAAAACAGAGTGCTAGTCCCGCCTCAAGGGATTTACATAACAACCTGATGTATATCCTACCAGGTGCAGGATGGTGACTACATGCTGACCACAGCATGTAGAACCCAGACTGGTTGGAACCTGATGATTAAAATTCCCTAAACATCACCCTGTTACCTCACCACCAACCAATCAGAAGAAATTCCACGAGCTGCAACTCTCACCCCAAATGATGCCCTGAAAGCTATTGAGGAATTTGGGTCTTTTGAGAAAGAGCTGCTCTTTCTCCTTGTTTGGCCTTGCAATAAACCTGTATTTTCCTTTGCCACAGTCTGGTGTAGGTAGGTTGGCTTTGCTGAGCAGCACGCAAGAGGTCCCAAGTTCAGTTCCAAAAAAATGTTGGTGATTACGAAGGGACAGCTATCCTGAGTGAGTATCTTACCCTTGGCCCATAGGCTCCTGGCCGGTGGTGTCACTCGGATCCTCTCCAGCACTGCCGCAACAACTCTCCCTCACAGATAGTCCTGAGCACTTGCCGCACACCACCATTGTGCTTGCAGCAGACCATCACTGGCCCATGGCACTTTCGATTCCATGATGAAGAAAACATTTCTAATACATGGTGGAAGCTCATGTGGGATGACACCAACGTATTTTTCCCTACTGGGTGGCCTTGATTGGATTTTTCTTTTTGGGGGGTGGGGGGTGGGAAGAAAGGCAAAAGACTTGGTCATCTGATTTTGAGTGGAGTGCCGCTGTTGCAGGAAGGGGGACCAAGAGTGGGCTCCTATCTGACACTTGGAAATAAATTGTCTGAGGAGACACACTTGGTGACCAAGCAAGAGACTCTATTAAGAAGGGGCACCCGGGCAGAAAGCAGGAAGGTAAGGGCACTCAGAACTGCTCTGCCACGTGGCTTCAGTCTTGAGTTGTATGGTTTCCAGGTTGTCTCTGGCTAATCACTCTGACTCAGGGTCCTTCCTGGTGGCATGCACATCTCTCAGCCAAGGCGGATTCCAGCGAGAAGGATTCTGAGAGGTTGGTAGGGCATATGGACTGGCATCTCCTCTCTGCTTTTGACCTTTCCCGAATTCTTCTGGTTGGTGGTAGCTTGTTAGTTCCTCGTTCCTTACCAAGACCTCCTGTTTTAAGATAACTCATGCAAGTGGTTACTATTGTGCCTGGCCAGGCGAGCAGTTACAGTCAGTGGTTCCCCTAACAATTCCCCCCTGAGACACTTCATTCTCAAGATACTTGTTGGGAATTGGGGCGGAGGTCTCTTCTTCTGTAACTACTTCTGAAACAGGAGGGAAGTGTGCAGGGCACAATCTTTAAAAGAATGACATAGCCCAAGAACATGACATAAACTGATTAGAACCATAGAGGTCCAAGATGGCGGACCAGTCGACTTCCACTAGACCTTGAGCCTCAGTATATGCTCATTGTAACACATCAGCAAGCTAAATGACACACCCACAGGTGCCATGACAGTTCCAAGGCCGACCATAAGGGTCAAAAAGTGGGCAGGGGCCCAATTCCTGGAAATCTCCACCCCTTCCCCAAAGTAGTTGGAATACTCCTCCCACTCATTAGCCTATGAAATTACCCACCCCTATTAAAAACTGACACCCCCATAACCTGGGGCCACTCTCACCTCCTGAGGTGGCCCACACTCTGTCTGTGGAGTGTGTTTCTGTCTAAATAAATCCACTTCTCACCTATCACTTCATTTCTCACTGAATTCTTTCTGTGAGGAGACATCAAGAACCTGAGCTTCGTTAAGTCCTGAGACCAGGTGTGTAATCTCAATGAAAAGACTGTGAGTTCGGGCTTCCCTGGTGGCGCAGTGGTTGAGAGTCCGCCTGCCGATGCAGGGGACACGGGTTCGTGCCCCGGTCCGGGAAGATCCCACGTGCCGCAGAGCGGCTGGGCCCGTGAGCCATGGCCGCTGAGCCTGCGTGTCTGGAGCCTGTGCTCCGCAATGGGAGGGGCCACGACAGTGAGAGGCCCGCGTACCGCAAAAAAAAAAAAAAAAAAAAAAAGACTGTGGGTTCAACTCCCAGTCTGAGTTGCATGGTTTCACCACTTTAACTGGATTTTCCCTTCCGGGTTGAGGAGTCCATTGGCCATTTGGCACCACTTGAGTGGTAACTGGGAAACTCCCTGTTAGACCAAGGCTTGTTTGCACTTCTGTCTGGAATGGCAGGTAGGAAACTTTCCATTCTAGTGCTAGGGAACTTGCCACCCTGAGAAGCTGCTGGATACGGATCTGCCAGTTTTTCTGCCTCTAGTAATATTAGCCATGAATAGAAACAATTGTTCTATTCCATCTTGTAGTCCCCTAGCATGTATTTTGCAAAGCTGGGAGATCTTCAGCTATGTTCCCATGAAATAAAAAAAAATGGTATTTTATCATAACACTGCTTAGCTTCAGTACTCCTTGGGATGTGGAGAACAACAGCCCCTAATGGCTCTCTAAATTATAACAGCATCTTTCAACTAGAACTGTCTTGTAAAAGGGAAAGAAAATGGGATGAAATTCCTTATGCATAGGCTTTTTATGCTATTATATCAAAGTGAGCCTTTTGGAATTGCTTTGGCTTTTACCTTGGGTGTGTGTGTGAGTATCTCTGTACATGAGTCTGAATCCTGTTTTCTCTTCCTGGTTTTGACCCTCATTAGGGGGTCCTGGTTTGGGGGGAGAACCCACTGGTGAGAGAGAAAGGAACTGAAAGGATTAATCATTCTCAGAGACACTCCTAGTACTGACCCTCATTAGAGGGCCATGGTATTGACCTTCATTAAAGGATCCTGATAACTTTCATCAGGCTGTTGAATGTTCTCCTAGGCTCATCTGTGCACTTCTTTGTAAAGTCCAGTTTTAGCAAGAATCCTGCTAAGTAATTTCACCAAAACCTCCCGCCCTCCGTATTTGACCACCCTGGATATCTGATCAGAACCCTCATTCTGAATTCACCCTCAGGTGATTCCTCACCCTGGCCTGTCTTCAGCAAATCGTGTTAGGTGGGTTTTGCCATAACCCTCCTTATTCCTGATGTTTCTTCTTAGTAGTTTTCCCTTCACTGTCCCCCCTCCTGCTCCATAGCTGTAAGTTTCCCCTTGTCCATGCTGTACTGAGAGTTAAGTGCAGTCTCTCCTTCACTGTGAAGTGCCAGCTGGAGAGGTTCCCGTACCTTTGCTATGGCCCTGAATAATGCTTGTCTTCCCATTTTAACAAGCTGTCAATGACAAATTAACCAGTCAATCTAAGAAAGAAGTGGAAATTTTTATTCAAGCCAAATTTGAGGATTATAACCCAGGAAGAGCATATCAAAAAGCTCGGAGAACTATTCCATCCATTAGAAGTCAAGGCACAGTTACATAAGTTTTTGAGACAGAGGGCTGTACATCAAATGACGTTTATTGACAGTTTATATGATCCAGATCTAAGCGTCATCAATGGTGGGCCATGTGACCCCTTACAAGATCAAGGAGGAATGTTATCTTTGGAGGAGTTGTCTTGATGCTAGGAGAAGGTTGCTCTTTTTGGTTGAACAGGTTTGGTCGATGCATGATATCTATACAGTGGACGGTGCGGAGAGAGGAGACCAAAGGGCAAAGAAGAAGAATTTTTTTTTTTTTTTGCCACTCCCCGCAACATGCGGGATCTCAGTTCCCCGACCTGAGGGATTGAACCCGGGCTCACGGCAGTGAAAGCACTGAGTCCTAACCCCTGGACCACCAGGGAACTCCCAAGAATTCCTCTGTTTAAATTTTTCTTGTCTTGCCATAAAATATGGATTTTATTTCACAAAGCATCGCTGAATGTTCTTCTTCACGGCAGCACCGTAAGGGACACTGCGACACCTTGCGGCCAAACTGCAGTGTCGCACGGACCTCAGCACCTGGAGCGAGTGCAGATCTCGGAGTCTCATGGAACGCTGCACCTTGGCTCCCTAAGTGATACTTCCTCCCGACTGGATCGCCCTGTACCTCTGCTCGGTACAAGGGGCCTTCCCCAGGCACTCTTTGGTGAGTCTTTGCTTTGCCTTATTTTAGTCGGATCCCTGAAACTTCTCGACTCATCTGTGCAATTCCTCTAGAATCCTGTTCTGGCAAGAACCCTGCTAATCAGTTTCACTAGAACTTTCCACCCTCCAGAACTGATCACATTAGATATCTGATCAGGTTTGGCATTCTCCAGCCCCCAGGATGAGTCTGACCAGCCTGTTGAGTGTTTAGAAGAATTCGGTTGGATTGGTTTAGTCAGAACACGCTTTTTCATGATGTTTCCTCCTCATAACTTTACATCCACTGCCCCCGACCCTGCTCTTGGCTGAAGTTCCCACTTGCCCATGCGGTATCTGGAGCTGAATTCAGTGTACTCCCAATCGTAGAGGTCCCTATCCCTAGGGCTACGGTCCTGAATGAAGCCTGTTTTACCGCCTTAACAACTGTCATTGAACTTTTTTGTTAGAGTGACACTGCATACCACACTGTAAACTGCATTGCTGGCAACAGGCATCTATGGCATCGCACGTGTTCCGTACTTGGCCCGGTCCGTAGGTACTGCAAGCCGCTCCTTTCGCGGCACTGGGCACAGCACTCTCAGGAAGAGCGAGAGGAGGGAGCTCAACTTTCTTTCCGAGCTCCCTAAATTTTTTTTTCAGGTAAAAACCATGTTTTCCTTTTTATTGACACCTTTTCCACTCTTGGCTGCTACTTTGGTAATAATTAGGTCCCCACCTCTCAAGAACACTGCATCGGAACAGGCTGAGTATTGCATATAAACACTGCATGTGAACACAGTCTCCAAACCAGGGCTTTCGGAATAACAAGAACAACATAACTAGGAATAAATAATAAGAACAGCAAAACCAGGAACAAATAACAAGAACAGCAAAACCACCCTTTCTCTTCACTTACAAAGGGGTCACTCAGAGGGGCTTCCCTGGTAGTGCAATGGTTAAGAATCCACCTGCCAATGCAGGGGACACGGGTTCGAGCCCTGGTCTGGGAAGATCCCACATGCTGCGGAGCAACTAAGCCCGTGAGCCACAACTACTGAGCCACGTGCCACAACTACTGAAGCCTTCAAGCCTAGAGCCCGTGCTCTGCAAGAGAAGCCACCGCAATAAGTCCATACACCGCAACGAAGAGTAGCCCTCGCTCGCCACAACTAGAGAAAGCCTGTGCGCAGCAATGAAGACCCAATGCAGCCAAAAATAAATAAATAAATATATTTTTTTTTAAAAAAGGAAGTCACTCAGAGGGTCCAAAGCTCTGCTTTCCAAACGAAGAAAGCCTGCAGCTCAATGTAAAACTGGAAACCAAAATGTATCAGAAATGAAGCATAGTACAATACTTCCTCAAATACTCAAGGTCTGATCATCCTGCCTCTTCTACAAGGAATGGCCCCACTCCAGCATTTTTAAAGGAAATGCTATTTCTCTTTCTATTTCATTTTCTAGCTGGGTATAAGATCTACTAAAAAGGATACAATGAATCAGAATAAATCAGCTCAGTCACAAGAGATGCTCCCAGGTAATGATTTTTGGTTGCTGAGATTATTCAGCACATTATTTCAAAGTGGCAAAATTCACGACAGCGCTTCCCTGGTGGCGCAGTGGTTGGGAGTCCGCCTGCCGGTGCGGGGGACACGGGTTCGTGCCCTGGTCCGGGAGGATCCCGCATGCCGCGGAGCGGCTGGGCCCGTGAGCCATGACCGCTGGGCCTGCGCGTCTGGAGCCTGTGCTCCGCGGCGGGAGAGGCCAGAGCAGTGAGGGGCCCGTGTACCGCAAAAAAAAAAAAAAAATTCAGGACAATCTTAGAGAGAATTCAAAAGTGGCAGCTATACTCGCTGATAGGTTCACGCGAGACACATGTACATACAACCCCATTTTACAGTGTATATGTCAAGGGGCCAAGACCCCTGATCAGCACCACAAGTTATTTTGTACATTACAGTGCACAGGACAACAGAGGGAAAGAAAGACCCCTTCTTGGAGAGTTTCTTATCACTCTGAAGGAGGCTAGAGTCCAGCACCCCGGGGGGTACGACGAAATACCAGTAGTTCAAAAACCTACCCTGGACTTATTTTGAGCCGAGGTAGAAAGACACACAGATACGAAAATGATTGCCATGAAGGAAGAATATATTTATGACACCATAGTCTCCCACAGCTGCTCATGCAGGGCCACCTGGGGAGGTAGCAGGCAAGGTCAGCAGGCAGGGACGGGGTGCAGAGGCAGCGGGACATTGAGCACGTCGGAGCCTTTATGGAGGTTTTCTTGGGAAAGAATGGGCAAAGCAAGGTGTGAAGCTTCGACCTGCAGTCCCGCAATACTTGCAACTTCCCAGTCTTGAGATTAAAGAAAGAACTCAGGGTCAGAGTCAGAGACATCAACGATTTATCCGACAGGGAATCTTACAAGTCAGAGGCAAAGGTCCTGGAGGGACGCTCCACCGGATTCGGCAGGTAGGAAAGCGCAGCAGGCTTTGCTACACACGGGAGGAGGAGGTGATCACTTATGGGGGGCATGACATCAGAGGGGCTCCTTGGTTGCGAGGGGACTGATGGAACACATTCCCCCACAGCATTTTGGGTTAGCAACTGTTGAGAGGGCCGCTGTTTCCTGTTGATGACCGAACAGACTGGAGCCATTCTAGTCCGAGGGCTAGAACAATCGTTAGCTGGGGATTGGGCCAATCACGTAGGCAGTTATTGATGAAATTTTCAGCTTAGCTAACACAACATTGTAAATCAATTACACTTCAATAAAACAAATTTAACACAGTAAAACAAACAAACTCCCCAAAGATAATGTAAAGGAACAAATTCAGTTAGTCCTTGTTATGGACTGAATTGAATCCCCCAAATTCATATGTTGAAGTCCTAGTCCCCATTACATCAGAACGTGACTGCATTTGGAGACAGGACCTTTAAAGGGGTAATTAGGTTAAAACGAAGGCATATGGATGGGCCTTAACCCAATATGACTGGTGTCCTTATAAAAAGAGGAAACAGGGAAAAACAGTCAACATAAACAGAGGGAAGACTATGTGAGGACATGGTGAGAAGGCTTCTGTCTCCCAACCAAGGAAAGAGGACTCAGAAGAAACTAACAAACACTCTCAATACCTTCATTTGGGACTTCTAGCCTCCAGAACTGTGAGGGGATAAAGTTCTGCTGATTAAGGTAAAAAAAAAAAAAAACAAAAAAACACAACCTTTTAGCTTAGAGAGGTGCCTGGAGGCACGAGGCTGGGAAGCCTACAGGGTGTCCCTTGAGGAGAGGGAGGTTGGGTGTGCGGAGTCCACAGCCTGGGGCACTTTAGCTCCTTACCTGGAGGCACCTAATGACCCAGCAGAGCCAGACAAGCACCCTACTCAGGCGATGACGACCCCTTCACACACCCAGCGCAGAGCTGCTGGTCACCTCCATTGTTTGACCATAACAAGGGCTGGATTCTCACCCAGATCTGCAAATCAAAAGACACATCTCTCTGGAAGATAAGAGCTCCATCCTCAAGATAAAAAATAGAGACTGGAGGAATACCTGTGTAGGGAATCCTCACAAGGGAGGACTGCCATACCTGGACCCAAGGAGCTTGCTTCCTGTGGGGGGCTCCTGTCTGATGTGCAGCAGACAGAATGTCATAGTGACTCAGCAAGGGGGGGCTCCAGGGGACCGAGACCATCATGCAGTATCTCACCCTCTGCTACACCGTGTAGTCGTCTTTTTTTTTTTTTTTTTTTTGCGATACGCGGGCCTCTCACTGTTGTGGCCTCTCCCGTTGCGGAGCACAGGCTCCGGACGTGCAGGCCCAGCGGCTATGGCTTGCGGGCCCAGCCGCTCCGTGGCATGTGGGATCTTACCGGACCGGGGCACGAACCCGTGTCCCCTGCATCGGCAGGTGGACTCTCAACCACTGAACCACCAGGGAAGCCCTGTAGTCGTCGTTTTACAAGTAAGAAGTACGACATTCTGCAAGAGGAAGATTCCAGAGGCTTAAAAACGCAAAGGTTTGCACCTTGGGAGCCCCTTGGAACGTTGACAGCTCAGGATCTAAAAGAAAGTTCTGTGTTAATGAGTTACACAGTTCACGTGGAAGGAAATGTCAGTTTATAATCAATAATAATACTAGCGGTCCAGTGGTTAGGACTCCCCGCTTCCACTGCAGGGGGCATGGGTTCGATCCCTGGTCAGGAACTAATATTCCGAAAGCTGCGTAGTGCGGCCAAAAATAATAGTAATAATAAGAATAAGGATACTAAGAATAGGAATAATACTGAGTGAGGTTATAACTAAATCCTCAATGTATAAAGGAGATGTAAAAGGAGCACATAACTTAGTGGGTGAGCCATGAAACTAGAGATGGGATTTGGGGGTAAATTTGCTACTATCTGAATTTTAATCCAGACATCTCTGTTAACAAGCCATCGGGAAGTCATTTCCCACACATTTCCTCCTTTTCACAAAGAGGGGGCTGGCTCAGTTATTTGATAAAGCCCCTTTCGGGCCTGAATTCGTTGACTAAGATTTACTGTAGCGTCTTAACGCTTTTTCATGGCACAGTAGTGTGGAACATTAGAGGAAAATCTAGACTTTTAGTTGATAGAGAGCCAGTTGGGATATCAATGATAGGATTTTAGTTTTAGGAAAAATTGGTTTGATTTCTAGCTTGATTACTTTAGCTTTAATATTATTAGATGAGCTTGAGCAAATCATTTAATCTTTGAGCCTAGTTTTCTCACCTACAAAATGAGGCTAATGAGCTAAATGATTTCTGAGTTTCCAGCTAGTCCTAGAGTTCTATTTCTACATAGTTGAATTATTTTATCATGCTGTTGCTTACCTATCATGCTGTGACTAACACTTTTGAAGCTACTAATTTTACGTCAAGCTTTAAAGTCTATAGTTTTTTTTAAAAAATAAATAAATTTATTTATTTATTTATTTTTGGCTGTGTTGGGTCTTCACTGCTGTGCGGAGGCTTTCTCCAGTTGCGGCGAGCGGGGGTTACTCTTCGCTGCGGTGCGCGGGCTTCTCATCGTCGTGGCTTCTCTTGTTGCAGAGCACGGGCTCTAGGCGCCCCGCTTTCAGTAGTTGTGGCTCGCGGGCTCTAGAGCGCAGCCTCAGCAGTTGTGGTGCACGGGCTTAGCTGCTCCGCGGCATGTGGGATCTTCCTGGGCCAGGGCGTGAATCCGTGGCCCGCTGCACTGGCAGGCAGATTCTTAACCACTGCGCCACCAGGAAGCCCTTAAAGTCTATAGTTTTTATCTTTGGAAAATATTATTTGATCTTCAGTATGTCCAAATCAATTTAATAAAATCACCTTAAAACAGGGGAAAAATACCTTTCAGCTTAGGATGGAGAGGCAATCATACAGCTGGGTAAGAGTGAGGCAGGGCCAGGTCCAGCAGGGGATGTACAGAGAGCAAGAGAGCAGCCATCGTATGAGGCCTGATCATACACAGCGTAAGCAAGGGTAACGTGCTGAAAAAAAAAAAAAACAATAAAATCTGGGACCTAAACTCCCCCTGTGCTCCTGTCTTCTGTCTTCTGACAAGGTCAGCGATTTTCCACATGGCCCCGTGCGTCGTGCCTGCTGGCTGTGCCTTCGGTCTTTAGGACCTGGAAAGATTCACTGAATAAAGTGTATATATATTTTTTTATATATTCTACTGTAATCCTTGGTGTCAGAGGATGGCAACATCAAACTGAGCATTGAAAGCACCAATTTCAAAAGTAAAGAAAAGATACACTGGAAAATGTAAAAACAAATGGAGACGATATTAGTCAAACTAAAGTGAATGATTGGAGGATGACAGCTCTCTCATAAAAACGACGACAAAAACAAACAACCTATCACTGGAGAGTTTGAATAGCTCTTTAGCTTTAGGGTTGTTTCCCAGCTGTGTAAAACCTGATCGTGGAGAGTCTGAGGATCTTAGTACCTCCTGAACCTTAGGAGGCGGGCCATGCCGGCTTCTCCCAGGCAGTGAGCCATAGCTCGGAGACCATGTTAGAGACCCCTTGACATTAGTCGCTCTTTTATTTTCTTTTACTTAAAAAAATTTTTTATGGGGGAACTCCCTGGTGGTCCAGTGGTAAAGAATCCGCCTTCCAATGCAGGGGATCGGGTTCGATCCCTGGTCGGGTAACTAAGATCCCACATGCCGCGGGGCAACTAAGCCACGGAGAAGCCCGCGTGCCGAAAGGAAGATCCTGCGTGCGGCAAGGAAAGATCCCACGTGACAAAGATCCTGCGTGCCCCAACGAAGATCCCATGTGACAGAGATCCTGCGTGCCGCAACTAAGACCTGACACAGCCAAATAAATAAATAAATAAAATAAAAAAATTTTTATTGGACTATAACTGATTTACAATGTTGTGTTAGCTTCTGCTGTACAGCAAAGTGAATGTTATACATATACGTATATCCACTATTTTTTAGATTCTTTTCCCATATAGGTCATTACAGAGTATTGAGTAGAGTTCCCTGTGCTATACAGGGAACTTATTAGTTATCTATTTTACATATAGTAATGTGTCTATGTCAGTCCCAATCTCCCAATTTATTCCTCCCTTCCTTTCCCCCCGGTAACCATAAGATTGTTTTCTGTGTCTATTTCTGTTTTGTAAATAAGTTCGTTTGTACCATTTTTTTAGATTCCACATATAAGCGATATCCTTATCCTTATTCTTTTTTTTTTTTTTTTTTGTGGTACTTGGGCCTCCCACTGTTGTGGCCTCTCCCGTTGCGGAGCACAGGCTCCGGACGCGCAGGCTCGGCGGCCACGGCTCACGGGCCCGGCCGCTCCGCGGCATGTGGGATCCTCCCGGACTGGGGCACGAACCTGTGTCCCCTGCGTCGGCAGGCGGACTCTCAACCACTGCGCCACCAGGGAAGCCCCCTTATGTTTATTCTTATCCTTCTCTGTGACTTACTTCACTCAGTATGACAATCCCTAGGTCCATCCATGTTGCTGCAAATGGCATTTGTCACCCCCTTATTTTCTGTCTTTGATATAAAATCCTTAAGGATAGTTTGAATTCTCTCTAATCTAGTAAATTTCCTCAGTCTCTATCTCCTCCTCTCCCCCACCATTTCCCTCCATCGGGTGTTCACCACGCACACAGTCAGTGAGTGCCTCTGCCTGCTCTGAGCAGCTGCCTTGGAGGGACTGAACCTGGGCCATGGTAGTGAGAGCCCGGAATCCCAACCACTAAGTCACCAGGGAACTCCCCTAGTAGCATCAGTTTTATCTTTCCAATTCTTTTGCATGCTAATAAATGGCAGCAATGGGAATTCCCTGGCGGTCCAGTGGCTAGGTCTCAGCGCTTTCACTGCTGTGGGCCGGTTCGATCTCTGGTCGGGGGACGAAGATCCTGCAAGCCTCGCAGCACAGACAAATAAAGAAAAAAAAATGTGTCAGCACTTGATACATTGATTAGGTGCTGTGTAATCTCTCTCTTTTTTTTTTTTTGGTTCATAATTGATTAGTTTTGACAAAAGGTCAATTGATGACTGCAAAGAACATGAACTGATAGAATGTAACATTCAATTTTATGCACATATTTTTCTTTTTGCCAAAAAGTGGTGTCCTATTTCTCTTGAATACCATGTATCACCTCAGTATTTAACATTTGGTTCAACTGAATACAGATGGTTACTGTTTAACAGTATTTTTAAAAAGTGAAGTATATGGGCTTCCCTGGTGGCGCAGTGGTTGAGAGTCCGCCTGCCGATGCAGGGGACACGGGTTCGTGCCCCGGTCTGGGAAGATCCCACATGCCGCAGAGCGGCTAGGCCCGTGAGCCATGGCTGCTGAGCCTGCGCATCCGGAGCCTGTGCTCTGCAAGGGGAGAGGCCACAACAGTGAGAGGCCCGCCTACCGCAAAAAAAAAAAAAAAAAAAAAAAAAGTGAAGTATAGTGGATTTACAATATTATTGTATGTTAGTTTCAGGTGTATCGAATAGTGATTTAGTATTTTTACAGATTATAGTCCTTTTTTTCATATAATCTTTTATGAATTGGTCCACCTCTTGGGGACTTTTGGGGATAACTGGAACCAGTTGCTCCTTCCCCCCTTTTCATTAACCATTGAGCTGTTGGTCTCCAATGATGTGACCCCCTAAATCCCACTGGTTTGGGGGACAAATCATGATAGTAGCAAGGCAGACAACAGTGGCGATCTATTCTATTCTATTCTATTCTATTCTATTCTATTCTATTCTATTCTATTCTATTCTATTCTTCTTTTGGCCGAACCTTGCGGCACATGGGATCTTAGTTCCCCAACCAGGGATCGAACCCGTGCCCCCTGCAGTGGAAGCGTGGAAACCTAACCACTGGACCGCCAGGGAATTCCCACAGTGGTGATGTTTTAGACCTGAACAGCCATGTTCAGTGGGCCATGATTTCCTGAGAAGGAGACCCACACCTGGACCCCAGGAATGGTCTGAGACCCTTGAGGTGGCGTCCGGTGGTGCACTCTCCCTGTACTCCGTGAAACAGGCTGGATGCGGACACAGCAAAGCGCAGAGAAAAACGGGACATGGTTTACTGGGTGCCCCAGAAGCACAGAACGTTCTGGACCCAGGCACTTTCCTCTAAATGACTCAGATGGCCCCACTGCCTATCAGACTCAACTCTCACTAGGACGGTAGTCACTCCTCATCCCCTCAGACGACCTTTTCCAGAAACTGATGAGTTCAATTCCCTATATACCCGCAGGTGCTCTATCCTGGACCCTGGGTGCTTGCCAACCAGGACACATATGTGGAGTTCCCCCGGGCAATGAGTCCCAGAAACTTACCCCTGACCCCAGCTTTGTACAGGTATCACTGACAAATAGAAACTGAATATACTTAAAGTGTACAGCTCTATAATTTGATATACACATACATTGTGAAATGATTACCCAACCAAGCTAATTAACAGGATCATCCCCTTGCACAGTTACTTGTGTTTGTGTATGTGTACTGATAACACTTACAATCTACTCTTTTAGTAAATTTCAAGAACAAAACACAGGGACTTCCCTGGTGGCACAGTGGTTAAGAATCCACCTGCCAATGCAGGGGACATGGTTTAATCCCTGGTCTGGGAAGATCCCACATGCCACAGAGCAAAAAAGCCCGTGCGCCACAACTACTGAGCCTGCGCTCTAGAGCCCATGTGCCACAACTACTGAAGCCCGCGCGCCTAGAGTCTGTGCTCCGCAACAAGAGAAGCCACCACAATAAGAAGCCTGTGCACCGCAACGAAGAGCAGCCCCCATTCGCCGCAACTAGAGAAAGCCCGCGCACAGCAACAAAGACCCAATGCAGCCAAAAATAAATAAATAAAATAAATAAATTAAAAAAAGAACAAAATACAGTATTAACTATAGTCACCATGTTGTACTTTAGACCCTCAGAACATACTCATCTTTTTTTTTTTTTTTGAGCAGACAATGGTTTATTGCAGGGTGAAGCAAAGAGACAGGCAGCTCGTGATCAAAAAACCCGAACTCTCCAATGGTTTTCAGGGAAGAGTTTTTAAGGGCAAAATTTGGGGTGATGGCTGCAGGGTGCATGACTGACTGGTTGGTGGTGAGGTAACAGTGGTGTCCAGGAATCTCAATCATCAGCCTCCTGGTTCTGACCAGTCTGGGGTCTCAGCCTATAGTAACCATCCTCCACCTGGTGGGGAGGGGGGCTTAGTTCCTGCAGAACAACTCAAAGATAAGTGTCAGATTGTTATGTCTATCCCTTGAGGAGGAATTAGGACTCTGTTTTATTGCTACATTTGTTTCTTGACTGCTTTTCCTTTGTTTTTGCCTTCCTTCACTTCCCTAATTAGTAACTTCTTGAATCTACACTTTGAAAATCAGGGAAAGTCTAGGAGACTACAGCCTTTTTCTACAAACAGGGAACGGGGGACATGGAAAGGCTTTTGTACCCTGGAGGGCCCCACAGGGTCCTGCTCAGTTTCAGAATGCCTTAGTGTCACTCCAAAAGTCTGTGGCTCCCACTGGGTGGGTCCCCATCAGAGAGATAGTAGAATGAATACCTGTGTGCGTGCGTGCGCGCGCGCACACACACACTCACATACGTGCACACACACAGCCCGCTGCCCTCCACTGCTCCCAGGCTGAACTCGGTGTTTCAAACTTAAACTGCCCTTTAAGGCTGGCTGGAGATCTTCTGCCCCTTTAAGAGAAGACCCACGGGGTAGGAAAAGACCAAAGAGCCAAAAGAATTACCATATTCCTTTTTTTTTTTTTACCCTACTGCCCTCCTGCTGCTTCGTAATGGCTCTGTCTACCAGAGTTCAGAGCACTAGGATGGACATAGTCCCCCAAAGAATGAGAATGGACTCATTCCTTGGTCAAAGCGAGCACAACTCGCTTTTCTTCAGCCCTGGAGGCTACAGAATTAAGCTTTGGGATTCCTGATTAAGTTTGGCCCCTGCAGGGTTCCCCCAAGATCACCAAGAGCCCTGAGCCCAAGTACAGGATTGGGCTGCCGGTGGCTAGGAAGTGAAGAGGAATTTTATGCTGCTGGCTCTAAATAGGGATTGCAGAATTTGCTGGACTGTGAGAGGAAACTTCCTTTGGGCGGTGGTTCGCCAGTAGCCCGCGGTCAGGTAGCACCCAGCACCTCAATCCTGCTCAGATGCTGAGGTTCTCTGAGGTTCCTCTGGCCTCCCTTCCCCACCCCTGCCAGACCATGATGCGTGACCACATTTCACCATGATTTCCCAGGTTTCACAGCCTTTGCTCAGATCTCTGATGCTTGAAATGGCGTGTGACTGACTACTCTCCGGGTCTCAGGGACCTAAAGGTCTGGGTACGCTCTTCATTTCCCACCTGGAGCAAAGGGGCAAGAGTAGTAACAACTGCAAAGCCTCTCCAAGATGGGCTTGGTAAATTTCATCCCTAGGGCAGCTCCTTAAAGCCTGTTGGGGACACCCTGTTTCTTTAAGAAGAAAAAAACTCAAAAGCCAACTGAATTCCAAAGGAGGCTCAAATGCCCCTTACTGTTTTGCAAATGACTCTCTTAGCCTGAGGTGGGTCTGCCTGTGAGACTGGCTGTATCCTTCTCCTCTTTGAGTCCTGGGGGGTCTAAGGAATTGAGTTTGGGGTCTCTGTGGGGGGGTGGGTCTGGCACCTGCAGATTCACCCAAAAAATCATTAGCTACCCCTTTGGGCAAAAAGAGCGGAGCCTGCTGTTGAACTGCGGTGTGCCGGTTGCCCGAGTCCTGCCAATTCCCCATGGTTCGCCAGGTGCCCGCGGTCCACCAGGTAGCCGCGGTCCACCAGGTGCCCTGTCCATGGTCCACCAGATGCTCATGGTCCATGAGGTGCCCTGCCCACGGTCCACCAGATGCCCACGGTCCACGAGGTGCCCACGGTCCACGAGGTGCCCACGGTCCACGAGGTGCCCTGCCCACGGTCTACCAATTGCTTGAGGCCTGCTGAACTGTCATCCTGCAGCGATGTAATTGCCACGCTGAATCTGCCCTCATCCCCTTAGCTTCCCAGCCCTTCTTTGCTTCTCTACACACACCTCCCCGTGACTCACTATTAGCGCAAGTTCGTGTGACGGATGCACAGTGAGGCCAAACAAACCGAAATGTCAGTTGGAGCAGAGAAAGGTTTATTCCAGGGCCATGCAAGGAGACAGAGCTGTACCCTTTGACCAGCATCTCCCCATTTCTAACACCCTCGGCCTCTGGCAACCACTGTTCTACTCTCTGCTCCTATGAACTAGACTTTTTTAGATTCCACGGAAAAGTAAGATCACACAGAGTTTGTCTTTCTGTGTCTGGCTTATTTCCGTAGCATAATGTCCTTCAGGTTCATCCACATTGTAGCAAATAACAGTACTTACTTTTTTTTTTTTTCTTTGCGGTACGCGGGTCTCTCACTGTTGTGGCCTCTCCCGTTGCGGAGCACAGGCTCCAGACGCGCAGGCTCAGCGGCCATGGCTCACGGGCCCAGCCGCTCCGTGGCATGTGGGATCTTCCCGGACCGGGGCACGAACCCGTGTCCCCTGCATCGGCAGGCGGACTCTCAACCACTGCGCCACCAGGGAAGCCCCAGTACTTACTTTTTTTTTAAACCCTGAATAATATTCTATTGTATATATCTATACACCACATTTTGCTTATCCATTCACCCATCGATGGACACTTAGGTTGTTTCCATATCTTGGCTACTGTAAATAATGCTGCCATGAGCACTGGAGTGCAGATCTGACTTTGTGAGATATCATTTCCTCTGGATATACACCCAGAAGTGGGATTGCTGGATCATATGGTAGTTCTGTTTTTTATTTTTTATGGAAACTCCATTGTGTTTTCTAGAATGGTTGCACCTACTCACACTCAAATTTTTTTTGAAGGGTTTAAGGACTTCTCCACTTCCCATTAGAAAAGTCCCGGGCTTCCCTGGTGGCACAGTGGTTGAGAGTCCGCCTGCCGATGCAGGGGACACGGGTTCATGCCCTGGTCCAGGAAGAGCCCACATGCCGCGGAGCGGCTGGGCCCGTGAGCCATGGCCGCTGAGCCTGCGCGTCCGGAGCCTGTGCTCCGCAACGGGAGAGGCCACAACAGTGAGAGGCGCGCGTACCGCAAAAAAAAAAAAAAAAAAAGAAGAAGAAGAGAACTCCCCGTACTACTGCTATGTTCCTGAGTAAGACACGTCTTGCCACTTAAACAATTTTAGGCTGGGAAATCACACTACTAACACCTGACAAAAAGCAATGCAATGCAGTAGCCATCAAGCAGCAAGCTAGCCAAGCACCAGCAGTGCCCTTTAGGCAGTGGTTGCTGCCGTTGGGTCCCACTGATGCGCCAAGCAGTCCAAGGACCTACCATCTCCGTCTGGTGAAACCAGTCTGCCATGCAGTGCCAGTTGTTCTAAAAACCTACCCTGGATTTGTTTTGAGCATAAATAGTAAGACACACACGCAGCGAAAATAACTGTGATGAGGAAGAAGTCCTGCACTAATTTCACAGTCCCCTAGAAACAGGAGGGCCACCGGGGGAGACAGTCTGCAGGATCAGCTGGAAGAGAGAGGTGAGCGGGGGGCAGGGTCCTTTCTGGAGGTTTTCTCCAGAGGGAATGGGCAAGATAAACCAGAGCAGGAACTATGACTGGAGAGTCTGAACTAGGAACCCTGGACCATAATGTTGGTCATCAGTAGTCTCACACCTGGCCCTGCAGTGATTAGGGCAGGGAATAGAGTCCTGGACTGCAGAGGTCTGATAAAAGGATCCGCCTGGGTAGGGGGTATAGACTCTGAATTGGTTTGCTTGCATATCAAAGTTTTGCTGGCAGGCAAGTTGCTTGTTATCTCTTGGATGTAGTTAATCCTGGAGGGTGGGTTCCCAGTGTCCACAGGCTCCAAATGCCAGAGAATTAGGAGTACATTCAATAAGATAGTACAGTTAATACAATTGACCCTGTGGCACTCGAGCATTTCTTAGAGGCTTTGGCGGTAAGGATGATACCTTAGTCATAGTAGATACGAAAAATGAACAAGTTCTAGAAACCTGCTATGCAACACTGTGTCTACAGATAAAAACACAGTATTGTATACCTGACTATCGGTTAAGAGGGTGGAACTCATTACCACAATAAAATGAAGTATAACAAAATAAATATAACAGTAGGGAACTACATTATTACAGTATTTTACGAGGCAAACAAGCAGGAAATGGATCACTAACATACCTATCAGTAAAATTAGCAAAAGTTTGAAAGGTTTGTTACTTACAGTTTACCAGGCAGGGTAGAATATAGCAGGATCCCAGCGGAAGTAAGCTGCTAGCTCTGGAAGGCAGACACCCCATGGGTGATATTGCTGTAAATGATCCCGGAGACGTTTACGGGAGGAGTAGGGGAGGCTGCTGTAAGTGTGGAGCGACACAGCTGGGTTGAGTCCGAGGGGTAATTCTGCATAAGAGCTTGAGAAGGACGCTAAGTCTTCTTTAGCAGTGAACTCCTGGGCTGGGGTGATGCTATCTGCGGCAAGGTCTTTTCCAACAGTGAGCCAAAATCCTTTTTGAAAGGTGGTAAATCCTCTGTACCCTGGTTCATCTATTTTTTTTTCTTTGCGGTACGCGGGCCTCTCACTGTTGTGGCTGTTGTTGGAGCACAGGCTCCGGACGCGCAGGCCCAGCGGCCATGGCTCACGGGCCCAGCCGCTCCGCGGCATGTGGGATCCTCCCGGACCGGGGCACGAACCCGTGTCCCCTGCATCGGCAGGCGGGCTCTCAACCACTGCGCCACCAGGGAGGCCCTGGTTCATCTATTTTGATGCTGGAAAGCCCCACGCAGGGCTGCCAGGCACCAGATATTCTCTCTGCTCTCAGGTCCCTGGTGGTCTGGACAAGTTGTTCTGGCAGTCTCAGGTTCAGGTGGGGAAGCAGCCCCTCAGTTTCTGAAAAACAACGGCAATGACAACAATGACCACCACCACCACCAACAACAAAATGACTCCAGTTCTGACTCCAGTTTGTTATTCACTGTATGGTCATGTACAAGAGGTTCTGAGGTCCATTTAGGAGCAAATACCCATAAATGGTGTTTCCAAGGATGCCAAAGTTTTCATCCCTACACCCTCTTCTCCAAAAGCCTCTTGAGTCGGGCTCCTGTTCCAGAGTCCATCATCAGAACTCTATTTCTCCACTGCCTAATTTATTTTAGTTTAAATTTCAATTTAGCTAATATTTTAAATAGAAAAAAATTCAGATAACTCATAAACCGTAACATAATAAGCACCAGTGAAAAATTTCACTCTCTTCACCGTCATCTTTCCCATTTCTCACAACCTCAGCTCTGCCATAAATGATTTTATTAATTTCCTGAGTTTCATTTGAGTTTCTTTGTGAAAATACAATTACTGTATATATTTATATTCCTAGTTCTCCTTCTCTAACACAAAATTATTATGCTTTGCTTTTTTCTCTCAATATATTCTGGAGCTCTTTCCAAATAATATTCAAATGTCACCAGTGAATTTTTTAAAAAATAGGGTCTATGGAATTCACATCAGCCTCTAAATTCTTCCTTATAGCAACTGTATTCCAATGGAATACTTCTAATATTGTTGCAAGTCAACCAGTGAAAACATCTGGGAGCTTAAATAGAGGAAAAGGTTCAAGAATATAGTTCTCATATTGATGACTTCATCATACAGAAAGCCAATAGGAATTATTGTTTTTTTTAAAGTTAAAACTCCATAGAACATAAGTTTTGTAATGATTTTTGAGCTAAAGAAAGGAACAAGGGGACTTCCCTGGTGGCGCAGTGGTTAAGAATCCGCCTGCCAGTGCAGGGGACACGAGTTTGATCCCTGGTCCGGGAAGATCCCATGTGCCATGGAGCAGCTAAGCCCATGCGCCACAACTACTAAGCCCACGTTCTACAGCTGTCGAGCCATAACTCTACTGAGCCCAAGTGCCGCAACTACTGAAGCCCGCATGCCTAGAACCCGTGCTCTGCAACAAGAGAAGTCACCGCAAAGAGAAGCCCACGCACTGCAGCGAAGAGTAGCCCCCGCTCACCACAACTAGAGAAAGCTCGCATGCAGCAATGAATACCCAATACAGCCAAAATAAATAAACTTATTTTAAAAAAAAGAAAGGAACAAGTGTTAGGTTAATAACATTTTTGGCCCTGATAATTACCAGAAGTTGAAAGTACTTTTTTTGAAGGCTACAACCTATGTTTCTGCTAGCAAGAAAAAAGGAAGGAAAAGAAAAAATGTGCAGGCGGAGCAAAAGAGGGGAAGGAGAGAAAGAAAAAAGAGAAAGGAGTAGAATATGGTAAAAACTGGTCAAGAATTATTGCAAACTATGCCAAACATGTCCCAGCTTTGTCTTTGTATGAAGGTGTATTACAGGTGTTCCCACAGACTGTAAAAGTGGACTAGAGTTGATCTGATTAGACTGAAGGAAGAATCGGGTGGGAAGACTAGAAGGGAGATGTTAAATCTCACTGTGCATAATTTTAAATTGATCTGGGGGAAAATGTTATGATATTAGAAGTGTAGCTGCTTGCCCTGGTGCCATGCCTTTGCCTACATCCGCTCCTGACAAGCAGAAGCAACCAGTAAAAACGTTTTTGGTCTTTAGTTCTGGTGGATCGTCTGTACGTTTAGTTAGAAATAGGCTTATATTGCTATTTAGTGATTTGCCAACTTTAGACATTATGCAGTTGACTCGAAAAGGCTGGGGTTGGGGCACTGTCTCCCCCTGTGCTCTCCTCCCCGTATTTACACCGCCATTCGCCTAGGTGCGCCATATACCTCTGCAACTTTAAGCTATATACTTTAACTTTCATTCCCTTTCATGAATCTCTTGTTCCAACAATCAGAAAATGAAGACATTAGCACTACTATCCTTTCCTCATCCTTCCTTCTTCTTTTAGATGAAATTTTTGTCAAGGATGGGAAATATCTTACAGTAAAGAATCAAGAACAAGATAAAGTGAATGGAGGTATTTTGTGACCATTTTCATTAATTTTTTTTTTTTTCGGTACACGGGCCCCTCACTGCTGTGGCCTCTCCCGTTGCGGAGCTCAGGCTCCGGACGCGCAGGCTCAGCGGCCATGGCTCACGGGCCCAGCCGCTCCGCGGCATGTGGAATCCTCCCGGATCAGGGCACGAACCCGTGTCCCCCGCACCGGCAGGCGGACCCCCAAACACTGCACCACCAGGGAAGCCCCATTCTCATTAATTTTTAAATTGTGACTTGAATGGGGCATGTGGGTGAATTCTCTTCCCTTAAAGATGACATTATACCCTTTAAAGAGATAAAATGCCAAGCTAATGGATAAAAGCTTCATAATGATCTGACTTGTGAATAGGTAGACAGGCACAATAACAGAACTTGGGGGAAATATAATCTAAACTCTAAACCTATGGAATCTAAATTCTTTTATGACTCAGGAATGAGATCTAGGTTTTCCCTATAGCCTTCTCCCTTAAGACATTAGCCTAATGTTAGCTTACACAGCTCACAAAATACAGGTATTATTGGAATGCTTTCTGGACATAAAAGAGAAGCTTTTATTCTTCCTTTGAAGAAAGAAGGATATGAAATAACATATACATAGGATCATTTTTCTCCCTGAGGAGGGAATGCGATACATATAATCCCAACCTTGATTCCTAGGGTCCTTTAAATAAATATTTGCTGAATGTATGGGTTTAGATCTGTAGTGGATTAATAAAGGATTGGGGGGGGGGAAATTACAACCTTTAGAGCTTCATCTTGAAGATAATTAAACTCTGTCGAAAACGCACCCATTGCCACTTGACAAAAATCTGGTCTGGAAGGACTGCTAATCTGATGCAGGATGGCACTTCCTCTAATTTTACATGATAGTATCATGTTGGGAAAAAATGCAGCCAACCAAACTAAAATGCAATGGTTTCCTGTACCTTAGTATTTTTATTTCATACTTAGTGAAAGAACAGTTTCAGACTCAGATACAGACTATTATGTATCAATCTTGTGCATGCATAAAAAAGGGAAATATAAGTAAAATTGGTTATGGTGTTCCCCAAATTTCTTCACTTTCCAACTTTTCTAAATCACTTTTTGAATCAGTTGTTGATGGCTGTGGTTTACCATACAGTACTGTCTTTTGTGCCACCAAAATTGTTGGTGGTGTACCAAGCCTTCGAAAAGTGCTCCACTATCAAATCCAGGATTTTTTCCAAGCTGCAGATCCTATTCCTCAAGTTTTGATGCCAGCACTTTCTTGATCTATCCTGAAGAGTTCAATGGATGGTTTTCAGCTAACATCCAGGACTCATTTTCCTTCTTCAATGATTTTTTTGGGCTAAAACTTAAGAGCAGTTGTAACTGACTAACCATACCATCAGGAATAATAACTATGTAATTTCACTTTTTTGGCGGGGGGGGAACGTTAGGCTTACTCTTTAACTGTTCAGATATAGGTTTCCAAAGTGCATTAAGAACTAATGTACTTGGTGAGTAATTCAGGGCTCCCACGGTTTAATAGCTTGTAGCTAGTGCCGTATCTCCCTTTTGTAAGTGCTGGAAAAATCTCTTTTTGGTCTTGGGAAAATCTTCCCTCTTTTTCTAAGAAAAACTCCCTTTAAGTCTGAGAGACTCCTATGTCTCTCCCTCCCCTTAATTCCTCCTCCTGTTAATTCCCTCCTCTGAGGGTTGTAGGCTTTATTATATTAAAAAATGCACTTAACTCAGTTGAAATAAGGACAATGTGAACAGCTACATTCAAGTTTCTATGTGTGGAGGGAAGGACAACTAGGTTAATAGCCACGTGGCCAATATCGAGACCAGTTTGTAAAATGCACCCCGATTTCAGAGATGTTCAAGAGTGAAAAATGTGTGTCTTAGCATCTGTGAAATACATCATGTCATGGTGGCTGGGTTAACGGGTGACGGGTTTTCTTTGATCCGTTCCAAGGTTGGGATTTGGAAAGGGCTTGCCTTAAAAGAAATCAGTACTTCTTGGTGTGTTTAAAAAATCTAAAGGGGTTGACGAACGAACAGTTGCAACAGCCCTCATTTAAAGCAGGGGAGAAAGTTGTAACAGGGGGAAAGATGTAGTGGGGGAGGCAGGAGCTGAGAATTACATAAAGAATGGAAACTACGGATGCCAAAGCAATGGATGGGTTTAAAAAAGGGGAGGGGGACAATGTCACAAGCTCACCAAAAAAGCATAATGATAGTTACGGCAAGAGCCAAAGAGCAAAGTAGCTCATGTTGAGATTATTTTTACGTAAGACATAAACTCTCCAACTGGAGGCCCTCTCCATTTTAGGTACGATAATTTTTTCTTATTACAGATTATTATGATATATTCAGTACTGTATTGATTTAGGTTTGTATCCATTATACACAAAACTGTTTTTGCACACCACTATACTTGTAGTGAGTGGTACAGAATATAATTAAATGACTGAGTAGATTCTGGTCAATATTCGGAACCCTTTCATATGCAATGCAGGTCTCTGAATACCTAACTTCTTTAAACCTCACTTTTCTCATTTGTCCAAGGGGGTCATAATAGCATTCGTCCTAAGATCCTATAAAGGGTTGCCCTGAGTATGAATTGCAAGAACACGCACGTAAACCTTAAACACGGTGCCTACCACAAAGTACGCGCTCATTAAACAGCAGCTTTTGTTAGGCGCACCTCATGCGGAAACACACGAAAACAGCGCGAACGACTAGCTCTCTTAGCTCCATTTTCTACAGTTCCTATGTGGCTTTGAATTGGCAAGCAATTTCTATTTGGTCCCTCAAATGCTAAAACCTTGATGTCTATCCTGCGCTGTAAGCCTAGCCATTTGGGTTGGAACACGTTTGATTTCACAAGCTCCGGACTGGGGCCCTGACCCCGGAGGAAGTGTTCCCTTTCAAGATGTGGGGAGGGGACAGCGCGGCGGGAGGAAGGGTACTCCAACCACCAGGGGCGGGGGTGGGCAGGGGGCGGTCCCGTGGCTCCTGCGTCAGAGGGGCCCCTGTTTTCGCACCTTCGTTGACGTCAAACCTTAAGGAGGGCTGCAACGCTACATTCCCCGTGGATGTCTACGTGGTATGAGTCGTGACTCGGGACCCGGGTCCTGCGAGTGACGCTTTCGCTCTGCTTATACTCCCGCACTGGCGGGAGAGACGGTGGCTCCAATTTCTGGCTCCGCGGGCGGCGGGCGGCGGGCGGCTCTCTGGACAGCCCGGGGGTCTGGGCGTCGTGGTGGATCCGGAATAGGAAGGGAGCGTACTCCCTGGGTCCTTGGCCTCCACCCAGGCCGGGAAGGAATCAGGGCGGCCTCCACCGAGGTGAGAACGGCCGCAGGGCGGATTGGGGGCGGGGCGAGCGCGGGAGGGGCGGGGCCGGGAGGCGCGCAGCTGAGGAGACGGTCGCGGGCTCCGAGCGCGCGGCCGGGGGTGGGGCCTGCTCGCCTAGTTCGCGGGGTGACTTCTTCCTCCAGACGGACGCGTAGACTGCTCGCCCGGCTCCAGCGCCCGCCTCGCAGGTCCTTGGCTTCCCCTCACCCCGAGTCCCTTTCTGCCCCTCCTACGTGAGCGGGGCCGGCGTCTCCGGGCCGAGATCGAGGTGGCTGGGGCGTGGGTGGAGGTGGCGCGCAGGCTGCCTTGCCCGTGTGTCGGGGGCCCCAGGTCGGAGGGGCTCGCGGACTAGGCCTTGGGCTGGGGCTGGGGAGGAGGCGGCCTGCGGAGGTCGGATTTAGGGCTTTGTACCCGCGGGAAGTGCAGGGGCATCTATGGGGCCGAGATCCGGAGCCACCTGTCCACAAATCCCTTTCCCCCAGTGCCCTGCGTTGTGTCCAGCTGTCCCCAAATCTAGCCTTTACCGGCCTCTGGCGATCAGAATTTATTTTGGAGACGTTAGATTTTTGTGTTAACAATCATTTTACTATTGTCGTGCAACAGTTGTGTAAATCTGGTCAAATACGCCGTTGTTATCACGTGCTCCTAAGGCCCTTTCCAGTTCCTAACATTTTCCGGCGCGATGAATCTGGCAGCGCGTGGAAGCGATACTGACTCTCACGGAACTAAAACGTTTTTTACCCCTTCAAATTGAATTTTGTTTACCTTTGTTTTTGTTTTTTACAGCAATTATGTACTATCGGGGGGAAAAATCGCTGAAAAAGCTATAGCAATCTCATCCTCAAGAGAGAGTCACTATTAACAATTTGGGATACATAAACAGATATTCGTGTTACATAAATGGGGTGCTAATGTGATCTACTGTTTAATACATGAAGGACTTCTATATCAATGCATAAACATCTTTCCACTGCCTTCTCAACTTGCACTGATTTGGACCCAAAGCCTGTAAAGCAAGAATTTTCTTCTCCCTGAATCTTGACCAGTGGCCAACCTTAGCAAAGAAACTCCTAAAAGATTTAATAAAATATCACTGCAGTGGCCAAGATGTTGGATAGAAATAAGCTGAATTCAGGGTAACAATCATTTTCTATGAAGTATTGTTTGCTCTGCTTAATAATTTGAGGCAATGTTTTTTTTTAATTGCAGTTTTCAAACCATTAGTGAATTGTGAGATTAATGTAGTGGATCATAACCACTAGTTTCATAAGCCAAAATAAGACAACATAGAAAATATCAGAATGCATTACCTGTAATGAAGATATTGTTTTGTGAAACTTTTAAAGTGTGCATGTGTGTGTGGTGTGTGCATGTGTGTCTACATATGCTGGGTTGTGATATAAAATGTACTGCTTCCCGTGTGCCATGCTAATCAAATTTGAAAGTCACAGTCACTAAGGTACTGTCAGCACTCATCGCAGAAAGGGAGGGAAAAAAAAAAGAATGGGAGCGATGATGCAATTAAATTTAACAATAGTTCTACTTTTTTCTTTCGAACATGTGACAGTGTTTATTGTAGCGAATTAGATCTTAATTATTTGTTTTCACCTAATATTAAAACAATCAATTAGCATTCCTGAAAATACAGAGAGAAAGCCTTTTAAAGAAGTTCAGAGGTTAAGAGCATAAACTGCTCAGATTGACCTAGGGTCAAATCCCAGCTACACTGGTTATTTGTGTGTGACCTGGAACAAGATAGTGCTTCTCTATGAACTTCAGGTTCCTGATGTGTAAAGTGGGAGTTACTGGAACACCAACCTTATAAGGCTGTTTGATATTCAGATGAAATAATGCATGTGAAACTGTTGATTTAGTACCTGCACAGATTAAGTACTCACTACAAGTTAGCTATTAAGACTGAATGGAGGTATCCAGGATAATTCTTGTCGCCAGAGGTAAACCCATAGAAGGTGGATAATCCAAAAGAGTGGGAAATTGAAAATTAGTTAATAATGTTATAAGGAAAGGGACACTGAATTAAGATGGTCTTTTAATATCATTTAGGCATTGTTTTTGAATGCTCCCCAATTGTTCTTCTATTGCTAGAAAAGTAATTTAGATTATCTTATTCAGTAGACCAAATGCCCTTCTACTGTCTTTACTTATTTATTATTGAGCTGACGTCTCTATTGTCAAGCAACTGAAAAATATTTCCCACAGAGATTCTGGGTTTTGTTAGCTCTTATTCTGTACCACTGTCAGCTTGAGAAACTCACACACTTATAATTCAAGGCACTTCAAAAATGTGTTTATTTATCCCTGCAGTAGGTACAGATCTCAGGTATGCAAGAAATAGTCCTTAAAAAAAAAGGACTTTATTTCTATTTTGAGACAGTTCTGCTGAAGTTATCTCAGGCATTTCAAAGATCTCTCTTCACTGGCCCAGATTGGTTTTGCAGTTTTAAATGTTACATAAACCAATGAAATAAGAGTGTAAGCATTGTCATTTTTCATAGCACTTTATTTTTATGAAAAATAAATCAAATGCTTTGGCCTCAAAAAAAGGCTGTTGCAAAAGCCTTTAATTGGGTATCACAACTGTAAAAGGTTGGGGGAAATCTTAAACATTAATTGTAATACTTCTCTCAGTATTGAAAATGTCTTTAAGTTCTTATTCTGTTTTAGAGGAACCAAAATGGAAATGTTACCGAACCGAACTTGGGTCTGCTCGCCCACTGCACAGCAAAGCCAATCTACTGACACCGGGTTGTGGTGAAGGAAAGTACAGCGTTTATTTGCAGGGTGCCAAGCAAGGAAAACAGGCAGCTCGTGTTCAAAAGACCCGAACTCCCCGATGGCTTTCAGGGAAGGGTTTTTTAAGGCCAACATTTGGGGCGAGGGTTGCAGCTCGTGGACTTTCTTCTGATTGGTTGGTGGTGAGGTAACAGGGTGATTTTTCGGGATTCTTAATCATTAACCTTCTGGTTCCAACCAGTCTGGGGTCTGCCTTCTTGTTAGCATGTAGTCACCATCCTCCACTGGGTGTGGGGGGGTCTTAGTTTCTGCAGAAAAACTCAAAGATATGCTTTAGATTGTTATGTATATCCCTTGAGGAGGAACTAGTACTCTGTTTTACCACTGAAATATTGTTTAAGCTATCATTACTTTTCTTGCCTAACTGCTTTTCCTTTGTTTCTGCATTCCCTCACTTCCCTAATTTGTAACTGTTTGAGTCTGCTTTTTGGAACCAGGGAAGGCCTAGGAGACTAAAGCCTTTTTCTACAAACAAGAAATGGGGGACATGGAGGGGCTTTTGTAACTGGGAGGGCCCCACAGGGTCCTGCTTGGTCTCAGTACCCCCTTTTCTTTGATACTTCTCAATCCTAAAGGGAGCAGGGGTGGGACAAGAAAGGGAATAAAGTTTTGGATAGAGAGGTTAATCATAAACTTGTCAGGGGAGCTTGGTCTTAGGGGGACTTGGTTTCAGAAACTCCTTGAGGGTAAATAATGATGTGTTTATGAAAATATGAAAAAAATAAGACTTGGAACTCTAGCTGTCCTATCCACAAAAAGCCCTCAATGAAACAAAAAAGTCTATCTTGACCTTAAATCAAACATGTATTCATTTGTATGTTTTAAGTTAGATAAAATATTAAGGTTATGTGTGTATGTATTTTAAAAATCATCTTATTGACCAATTTTTAAAAAGTTAACTCACCAACTACTGGGTCTTATCAGATAAGAGGGCTTTTATCTTACACTGATAAAATGAAATAGCATGCAATCTTTAAATATTCTGTTTGGAATTATATATAATCTCATATAGAGGTGCTCATCATATATGGTTAAATGAGAGAGGAGACTATAGAATAGAATGGGTAGTACCATTCCATTTTTGTAAAAACATGGTTAGAACAAAGAGGAATATATGGCAAATGTAAATGGTGGGTAGTGGAATTACGGCTGATTTTATGCTCTTTATTTCTTAATTTTTATAATTGTACTATAATTTTGTTTTACTTTCGTAATAAAAATTAATAAATTAATAAATATAATAAAATTAATAAAAGTCATTTCTTAAAGAAAAAATTAATGTGTGTTTTCCTAATTTATAAGTATAAATGAGACTAAGTCTTTGCTCTAAGGGATACTGACTCTTTGAACTTGGATGTTTTGGGTATTAACTAATTTTCCAATATTCTAGGAAATAGTGCTGAATAGTTTAACAGTTATATTCCTTATCCTATGAAAAGCATCTTTGAGTAGGAAAGAACTGTTGTTCCAGAATTTTCTTAAAGCACTCCTTTAGTACACTGCTTTCCAAAAAATTTATACACTGCCTGAAGATATGGTCTAAATCTTTAGTCTGCTTTTAAATCCTATCATGTCAAAACTCAGTCTACTTTTCTTGCTTTAGTGCCCCTTAAATTCTTAAATGAAAACTTAGCTCCAGGTGAATTTGTCAACTCACTATCTCCAAAAGTATCTTATGCTTTCTTGCTTTTATACTTTGCTTCTTTGTTACTTGGAATAGCTTTTCCTGACAGTTGTGTAAACAAATTCTACCCAGTTTCCAATGTCCAGTTAAAAAAACCATATCCACTGTGACATCCCTGGTTCCTCCAGCTAAAACTGAATTTTGCAGCTAAACCTATTTGTACTTATTATATGTGCCTAGGCGTTTCTCAGATACCACCTGATATTTTTGCATTTATTTCCCAACTCCATCTAAACTCCTTGAGAGCAAGAAAGCTTGTCTTATATTTCTCTCTATCCCTTGAAGCTCCTAGCATAGAACCCTGTACAGGGTAGGTGCTAAATGTTTATTCCTTGATCATACAGTGGTGTCAGGTGTTGAGTCCAAGTGCTGGAATTTCTTGTTAACCAGTGATCCTGGGTAGGGGGGGTCAACACTTTGCCCACGACAACGTGGAGGAATAAAAAATGGATAATTTGGCTTAATTGTCAATTGATATAGATAGGTGATAAGGAATTGACAGTATTTTTTATTAAAACTAACACAAAAGCTAAGAGTTGTGTAGTTAGTTCAGGACCCAAACTTAAGTTTCACATAAATATTTCTTTGAAAAGTTTCTCATGAAGCTCATTTTGGGTTTGATGGCCTCTTTGTTCTTAACCCTACCAGAGGCACAGCTGTGCCTTGCGTTCTTACAGCTACTGTTCCCAGAACCCAGAGATCTGAAGTATTTGACAGTGGGTTATATGCACCATCAGAGTTACTCTGTTCCAGAACATCTTAAGAGGTCATGTGGGATTCAGTGCGTCATAATATGTAAAGTGCTTTGTGTTCAAAAGTTAGTAGTTTTTCTCCTATTACTGGAAACATAATCGTGTCAGTCTTCAAACTTAAATTGTGACGAGGGTATTTAGTTTGGTTAATGGTAGACACTCATAGGGCTTATCATTTTTTGTTAAACAGTGTTATTTTAATTTATAGATGTTTGCCAGGACTAAATATAGCTGATGAAATATCTGACCTTTTCTGCTCAAGGTAAATGATTTGTTACTTCATAAAAATACCAGGTACCAATAGAATTCAGAGTTTGTATAAAAAGACCCATTTGGTCATGTAAAGTAATGTAATCCTGGGCCCCACAGAAATGATCCCTTTAAGAATTTTGTTAGTACATGAAAAATGACGTATTATTGGTTCAACCTATATCAGAATCACCTTGGAACATTTTAAATATGTGTAATATGCATGTGCCTGGCTTCCCACCAGGGGATTTTGATTCCATAAGTTTTTGGGGTTTTAGCATGTGAATTTTTCTAAATGCCAGCAGGTGCTTTTGGTTTATTGTAGCTCTGTTTCATTGTGGCATGGCACTAGAGATGATGAAATGGCAGGTAGTAATGCCATGGGAGTTAAAGTTCATAAGGGTTAAAGATCAAAAAATATTTAAAGTATTTAAATTTTGTGTGTGCGTGTGTGTGATGTTAGACTCATGATTTCATTTTGCCTTTTATTCAATGAATGTTTTAATTATATTTTAAATAAAGCACTAAAAAGTTTATTTAATGATTTTCAGAGTTCAGGTTTAAACCCTAGAGTTCTCTCAGCCTGAAAATTGCCACATCTATGAATACAACTTAAACTTTCTTTCATTTTGTTGCTTCAGGTTAATAAGTGACGTAAATTAATGGAAAAAAGACCAAATTTTAAGTAAATAATTTCTTATATATTCTTTATTTCAGAAGCTGGTTTAATTGATTTATTTTCCCTATAAGTGAGAAGTCAGAAACTATCAAAATTTCTCATAATAAAAAGTAATGGGTAAGTGAATGTTATGATAGCATTTTGATTTAATGAAGCTTTTCTATTATTGATTTTAAGGCTGCGGTTTCAATTTTTGAACATTGATTTTAATGAATAAACTTTTTCTGTTGCAGGATAATCTTCTTATCAGAAACACTCATAACGTTATAGGATCGTTCTCTTCTTTTTTTTCGACAGATAAGAGTGTTAAATTAATTAGAATTAAAACCTTGATGAAATTATCTCTTAAAATCCTATTTTCACTTTCACAAAACAGCAAAAAAACTCATTGTATTTAATTTATTACTTAAATTTGTCACATTTTGTGTATGTGAATAAATTGTGTGTGTATCATAATTACTTGGGAAATTAAAAAAATTCTGAATTCTAGGCTCTATTCTCAGATTTACTAAATCAGAATTTTGGGGTATGGTTTTTATATTCAGCCTGATTTGGAAACCAGTATGTAATGCAGTATGTAATGATGAAGGATTATAGTTTTGGGGAGGAGGGTAGAAACTGGGAAACTAGTCTTTATTTGTAGAGAAATCTTATTGCACTAGTTGGAAAAAAACTCTTCATATTCGTTTGGTTTATGTAATTGTCAGAAGAGAAATGTCTTTTGTTTCAGAGGCTGTATTAGTTGCTATTTTGTTTTTTAGCAACTTTGTTGGATAAATTACTTTAAAATCTGCCTCTGTGGATTAAGCAGAAAATAAATGTAGTATCTTTACTCTCATGCTAGAGAATAAGATGTTATATATGACACTGAGAGTTCACATAATAGGGGATTTTGTGTAGAAACATAATGGGAAAATTAATAAGCTTTGTTAAAGTATAGTAAATATACTCTAGTAACAACTTAGAAATAGTAATTTGTCTTTATAAATTGCATACTGTATTCAATACTGAATCACTTTCTGATAACTCTTAACAACTTAGAAAATCAATAAAAAATGTAGTCATCTAGGCTTCAAATACTGGCAACACACTGCTCTTTTAGAAGATGCATAGGTCTCAGAGAAAGACAAATACTGTATGATATCATATATATCCACGTATGTGTGGAATCTAAGAAATAAACTAGTGAATATAACAGAAAGGAAACAGACTCATAGATAAAGAGAACAAACTTGTGGTTACCAGGGGGGAGAGGGGCAAGATAAGGATAGGGAATTAAGAGGTACAAACTACTATGTATAAAATAGATAAGCTACATGGATATATGGTACAACACAGGGAGTATGGCCAATATTTTATAATAACTATAAATGGAATATACCCTTTAAAAATTGTGAATTGTACTGTGTTGTACACCTGAAACTTACATTGTGCCTCAACTATTCCTCAATTAAAAAAGAAAAGAAGATTCAGAGGTCTCATTTTATTCCAGGCTCATTGATTGGTTCAGTAGCTCATGGTAGCCTTGTCTGTTTTCACAATTATTAGAAATATGAGTGGGTAGGACCCAAGAATGAATTTCTGGTCTCTGATATTATCATAGCTATTTTCCTCATGGTAGTAAGGAATTACTGTGCTTTTGCCATTTTTGTTTTTTTCCAGTTTGAGTATTCAAGGACAATAGCCATCTGACTTTGGTTATTCAATATGCAGAACAGACAAGGATATTGCAGCTATTGCTGTGTGCACTATAATAACCTGGAACAGGTGAGAAGATCCTATTACTATGGTTGTACCACAAAAGACCTAGTCGTAACTTTCCCTTCTTTTACGTTTAATTAAATTCATTTATTCCTTCATTGAACAGACCATATTGAGAATCTACTAATGGGCAGATACTGTTTACGTTTCTAGGGATACGGCCAATGAACAAAATCAGTTTCCTTTATTCATGAAGCTTATACTTTAGTGCAGTAAGACAGAAAGTAGGTAGTCATATAAATTTAGTACATAGTATGTCAGATTGTGATAAATGTTATGAGGAAAATAAAATAGGGAAGAGTGTGCAATTTTAGGTAGAGTGGCCAGGTAGGGTTAAGGAAGTGACATTTAAGTTGAGGTTTGAATGAAATGCGGGGGCCAGGCTTGCTTATATTTGGGGGAAGAATTTCTGGGTAGAGGGACAGGAGAGCAAGGATAGAGACCCTGAGGCAAAAGAGTGGTTAGCATGCTAACTAAAAGCCAGGAGGCCAATATGGCTGCAGTGGAGGTCAGGTGGGGGGTGGATGTTAAGTGACAGGTGAAGAATTCAGAGCATTAGATTTTGTAAGTCATTGTAAGACAAGGTAAGGACTTTGAATTTTATGCTTTGATGCACAGAAGTTTAAAATTTTGCTATAGTTGAATTTGTCTTATTTTCTTTTGTTACTTGTGTTTTTGGTGTCATAAAAATTGCCTAATCCAAGTTCATGAAGATTGATGCCTATGTTTTCCTCTAAGAGTTTTATAGTTTAGCTCTCACTTTTAGGTCTTTGATTCACTTTGAGTTAATTTTTGTGTGTGGTATGATTTAATTACATCCTAAAAGCCCTGTCTTTTAAAAATACGGCCACATTAGTGGTTAGAACTTCAACACAAGAATTTGACGGAGGTGGGAGGGGTGGACGCAGTGCAGTCTGAAGCATTTATACTGATTGAGTTTTGGATGTTAAACCAATTTTTCATTCCTGGGATAAATTCCACTTGGTCATGGTGTATAATTCTTTTTATATGTTGCTAGATTTGGCTTGCTAGTATTTTGTTGCAGATTTTTGCATATATATCCGTAAGGTATATTGTCTGTAGCTTTTTTTTTTTTCTTTGGCTGTGTTGGGTCTTTATTGCTGCGTGCCGGCTTTCTCTAGTTGCGGCGAGCAGGGGCTACTCTTCATTGTGGTGCACGGGCTTCTCATTGTGGTGGCTTCTCTTGTTGCAGAGCACGGGCTCTAGGTGCTTGGGCTTCAGTAGTTGTGACATGCGGGCTCAGTAGTTGTGGCATGCGGGCTCAGTAGCTGTGGCGTGAGGTCTTAGTTCCTCTGCAGCATGTGGGATCTTCCTGGACCAGGGATTGAACCCGTGCCACTTGCATTGGCAGGCGGATTCTTAACCACTGTGCCACCAGGGAAGTCCTCACCTGTCGCTTTTTTTCCTTGTGATGTGTTTGGTTTTGGTATCAGGGTAGTACTGGCTTCATAGAATGAGTTGAGTAGTATTCCTTTCTCTTCTTTTTGTTGGAAGAGTTTGTGAAACATCAAGTATGGAGATTTTGAAATAAGTATTCATGCTAATAGTAGCTGCAGCTTTCTGACCAGGATTGTTAAGTTAGAAGATTCTCAAGTTTTTCTTCAGCTATGGAATTGTCTCATAGGTGAAGCAATCATATAATGAAGCTTCTGCTAGTGCTAAACTGTTTGATCTTTGATGATATCTAAGACAAGTTTATAATATATAAAAATTCTGCTGTTTAGTAGCATTTGTTTTGTTTAATGATCTAATAGTAAACACTTAAATTCATACTAGGAAGAGTTTTTATTATTGTGATTTCTACATCTCTGCCTTTTTAAAAAAGAAATAATTTTTTTAATAACAAATTTAATCAGTTATACATATACATATGTTTCCATATCCCCTCCCTTTTGCGTCTCCCTCCCACCCTCCCTATCCCACCCCTCCAGGCGGTCACAAAGCACCGAGCTGATCTCCCTGTGCTATGCGGCTGCTTCCCACTAGCTATCTACCTTACGTTTGGTAGTGTATATATGTCCATGCCGCTCTTTCACTTTGTCACAGCTTACCCTTCCCCCTCCCCATATCCTCAAGTCCATTCTCTAGTAGGTCTGTGTCTTTATTCCTGTCTTACCCCTATGTTCTTCATGACATTTTTTTTCTTAAATTCCATATATATGTGTTAGCATACAGTATTTGTCTTTCTCTTTCTGACTTACTTCACTCTGTATGACAGACTCTAGGTCTATCCACCTCATTACAAATAGCTCAATTTCATTTCTTTTTATGGCTGAGTAATATTCCATTGTATATATGTGCCACATCTTCTTTATCCATTCATCCGATGATGGACACTTAGGTTGTTTCCATCTCCAGGCTATTGTAAATAGGGCTGCTATGAACATTTTGGTACATGTCTCTTTTTGAATTATGGTTTTCTCAGGGTATATGCCCAGTAGTGGGATTGCTGGGTCATATGGTAGTTCTATTTGTAGTTTTTTAAGGAACCTCCATACCGTTCTCCATAGCGGCTGTACCAATTCACATTCCCACCAGCAGTGCAAGAGTGTTCCCTTTTTTCCACACCCTCTCCAGCATTTATTGTTTCTAGATTTTTTGATGATGGCCATTCTGACTGGTGTGAGATGATATCTCATTGTAGTTTTGATTTGCATTTCTCTAATGAGTAAAGATGTTGAGCATCCTTTCATGTGTTTGTTGGCAGTCTGTATATCTTCTGTGGAGAAATGTCTATTTAGGTCTTCTGCCCATTTTTGGATTGGGTTGTTTGTTTTTTTGTTATTGAGCTGCATGAGCTGCTTATAAATTTTGGAGATTAATCCTTTGTCAGTTGCTTCATTTGCAAATATTTTCTCCCATTCTGAGGGTTCTCTTTTGGTCTTGTTTATGGTTTCCTTTGCTGTGCAAAAGCTTTTAAGTTTCATTAGGTCCCATGTGTAAGAAATAATTTTTAATGCTGGTTATAAACATGAGGAGGCAGATAATAAATCTCAAGTTCTCTTCAATATTTCTCTCATGATTGAGAAATTATATCATCACTTGAATGGAAAATTATTTGTTGAACTTTTGCTAGTGATAAAACATGTTTATGCTTTAACTACAAGTTCTAGTCAATAAGCATTCAGTATAATTTTTTTGCTTAAGGTTTAAAATAATAATTTTTAGACATTTGGATACTCCTGTACTAAGCTGACCCTTAAAAAGATTCTGTTGATGATAGCTGAGGTAATTTGTACTAACTATAAAAGCTTGAAAAAAAATACACACACACCTATATATGTGTATATATGATTCAAAGCTTTGGTGAACTACTAAGGCAGTGAAGACATATGGGGCCCAGATCTAGCTGAATATTGATCAGAATATTCAACAGAAATAATGGAAGCCAAAGGAAAGAAAACAACTGCCAACTTAGAATTCTATACTCAGTAAATAAGGTGAAATAAAATATTTTCAGGAAACAAAAATTAAGGGAATTTATCACCAGCAGACACTTACTAAAGGAAGTACTAAAAAGAGTTTTTCAGGTAGAGGGAAAATGATTCCAGTTGGAAGCTCAGAGATACAGGAAGGAACAAAGAGCAATGGAAAGGTAAATAGATGGGCAATGTAAAGGAATAATATCTTGTGAGATTAACAACAGTAGCATATAAATTGGAAGGGGAGTAAGTTGAGCTAATACCTAAGGACCTTGCATTGTTCAAGAAGAGAGTGGGGACTTCCCTGGTGGTCCAGTGGTTAAGACTCGGCACTTCCAGTGCTTCCAAGGCAGGGGGTGCAGGTTTGATCCCTGGTTAGTAGAACAAAGTTCCCACAAGATCCCACGTGCCCTGAGGCATGGCCAAATAAAAAGAGAAAAGAGAGAGAGCGAGAGTAAAAGTAACAAGTACTTTTGATCGGTCAGGGTTGCATATTATAATCTGTTACCACTAATAGACTAGGAAAAAGTCTATATAAAATATAGATCTTTGTAGTCTATATAAAATTGGAATAATAAAAAGTAGTCCACAAGAAAATAAGAAAGCAGAGAAATAGGGACACTGTGTAGGCAAGAATAGAATAATAGAACAGATTTAAAAATAAAAACAAGAATTAACTACAACTATATCAGTAATAAATTAAGTGAAAATAGACTTGATGCTTGAATTAAACTATATTCAATATTTTATCAGAGGTCCTAGTCAGGGAAATAAAGAAAGAAAAAGAAAAGAAAATGATAAAGATTAGAGAAGAAGAAATAAAACTGTTACTATTTGTATACAGTGTGATTGTGCACAAAGAAAATCCTAAAGATATTTAGATGAACTATTAGAATTGATAAGTGATTTTTAAAAACCTTTGGGCCAACATATAAATAAATTGTCTTTTTAGAGTAAATATATATATGTATAGCAGTCACTTTGCTGTACACATAAAACTGACATAACATTGTAAGTTAACTATACTTCAATAAAAAATAGTTAGAAAAAAAGAATAAAAAAATTGTCTTTCTATATATAAACACCACATATAAGATGAGATTTGAAGAAGATATTTACAACAGCATCAAAAATCATCAACTTTTAAGGAATATGTATAAAAAATACGTATAAAATTTTTATACAGAAAACTATAAACATTGAGAGAAATTTAAGAAAAATTTAAAAATTAAATGCACACACATACACAAAAGAAAGTGAAAAGGCAAGCCACAGAGAGGAAAATGATACAGATCTTCCTCAACTTATGATGGGATTACATCCTGATTATAATTTGAAAATATCTTAGGTTGAAAATGCATTTAACACACCTAACCTATTGAATATCATAGCTTACCTAGCCTACCCTAAAAGTACTCAGAACACTTCATCAGCCTACAGTTGGGCAAAATCATTTATGCAAAGCCTATTTTATAATAATTGAGTAGCTCTTGTTATTTATTGAATACTGTACAGAAAGTGAAAAACAGAATTTTTTTTTTTTTTGCGGTACGCGGGCCTCTCACTGTTGTGGCCTCTCCCGTTGCGGAGCACAGGCTCCGGACGTGCAGGCTCAGCGGCCATAGCTCACAGGCCAAGCTGCTCCGCAGCATGTGGGATCTTCCCAGACCGGGACACAAACTCGTGTCCCCTGCATCGGCAGGCAGACTCTCAACCACTGCACCACCAGGGAAGCCCCAGAATGGTTTTAAGTGTATGGGTTGTTTACCCTCCTGATAGTGTGACTGATCTTCCTCTTCCTCTGAGTCCCCTCCCATGGACACAGGTCCAACCTAATCGCTTGCTTTTCTTCCCTTCCTACCCATCCTATGTGTGTATCTTTCTTCCAGCCTTGGTTGTACAGGAGTCCTTTTACCCATTTCCAGTTAGTTTTCAGTGAGAACTGTTCCACATGTAGATGTATTTTTGATATGCTCGTGAGGAGAAGTGAGCTCCACATCCTCTAATATTCTGCATTGATTTGAGCTCCCCTTATGGTTTTCAGATGCATATTTTAGAATTGCTTTATAGAAAGGGTATATTAATTTATACTTCTGCTAGGTGTATAATGAATTTATATTGTGACACTCTCACTACTAATGAGTATTACCCATTTAAAAATATTCATTTTCTTCTTACTTTATAGCATATATCCAGTGATCAGCACAGATACTTGACCACACAGAGTAGACAATGGATGGGTACCACTAGTTTGATGGATCGTTTCTTGCAGGATGTACTGAGGCACCACCCATATCACTATCAAGAAAGCAGGTAAAGTAACTGAGTGGAATAATATTAGCACAAAGTTAGTTATATGTTACAGTAAATGTTTGTGTTAATTGTTCTAATACTTCCTAAAGTGAACCTTTGAATCAAGGAATATAATGTGAAATTTTATCTAGTAACTTACCTTTGCAATTATTTAAAAATTTTTCCTAGCTTAGGTAAGAAATTTCACTCTAAAAGTTACGGACTACACTATGCTTTTTCTAAAGAAAAGTCTTAGGCCAATAAATAATTATATATCATTAAGGTGTTTTGTAAGGATGTCACAGGATTAAACAGGGTAAAAAGGTGGGAGCAAATATAACTTTTACAAGATTAGTAACCAGAAAGTTGGTGACAGTAGCCAAGTAAGGGTGGTTAAGGTAAAAACTAAGTTAATTCCACATGAATGGAACTATTTGCTATTTTGTCAAATAGAATTGGCTCTTTTTATAATTTGTCAGTATCTTGATAGCTTACTCTTGTATTAATTTATTTTGCTTTTAATAAAAATAAATATTTTGATAACATTTTAAAAAGTTAATATCCTATGTTAAAGACGAACTTTGGTAGAAAATCAGATTATGTACTGTGGTGAGTTTGCAGCTACAGCTATACAAGATAAGGCAAAATAGATCATTAGCACATCTGTGCAGAATTAGTTGAGTTCAGCACTAGCAGCAGAAAAAAGGATAAACTTCTTGAACGCTTTGCAAGTCACTAACCTAGAACTTAGTAAATGGTGAAAAAGTTTTAATGGGGAAAAGTCAGGAAAAAAAATATGTGGTTTTTGTAGAGAATGAACTTGAGGACATGGGGAGGGGGGAGGGTAAGCTGGGATGAAGTGAGAGAGTAGCACTGACATATACACACTACCAAATGTAAAATAGGTAACTAGTGGGAAGCAGCTGCATAGCACAGGGAGATCAGCTCGGTGTTTTGTGACCACCTAGAGAGGTGGGATAGGGAAGGTGGGAGGGAGATGCAAGAGGAAGGGGATATGGGGACATATGTATACATATAGCTGATTCACTTCATTATACAGCAGAAACTAACACAACATTGTAAAGCAATTATACTCCAATAAAGATGTTAAAAAAATTATGTGGTTTCTTAGCTGGTGGAAAGATGGAATTAGCCTATATTGGGGTCAGTATAAATTACCAGTTTATAGTGTATATAAACAATGTTTCAACAAACATATTTGTACATGCAACTTTTTCTGTGGAGTAGATTCCTAGAATTTGAACTTTGGGGCTAAAATTTATGGACATTAAAAAATATTTTTTTATTTTTGAACTTTTTATTTTGGAATAATTTCAGGCTTACAAAAATTTAGCTGCAAAACTGGTACAAGGAATTCCTGTGTAACTTTTACCTAGCTTCCCCAAATGTTAAATCTAAAATAACCACAGTACAGTGATCAAATCCATGAAATTACATTGATACCATACTATTTACAACCTGATTTAGATTTTGTCAGTAGCGTTACTAATGTCCTTTTTTTGGACCAAGATTCCGTCCAGGACCACACAGTGCATTGAGTTGTCACATTTCCTTACCTTCCCTTAATCTCGAGTAGTTCCTCAGTCTGTCTTTGATTTCAAGACCTTGACACTTTTTAAGAGAGTACTAGCCAGTTATTTTGTAGGATGTTCCTAAATTTGGGTATGCCTGATGTCTTTTCATTTTGTTGATGGTCTCCTTTACTGTGCAAAAGCTTTTAAGTTTAATTAGGTCCCATTTGTTAATTTTTGCTTTTGCTTCTATTGCTCTAGGAGATGGATCCAAAAAAATATTGCTGCGGTTTATGTCAAAGAGTGTTCTGCCTATGTTTTCCTCTAGGAGTTTTATATTATCTGGTCTTACATTTAGGTTTTTAATCCATTTTGAGTTTATCTTTGTACATGGTGTTAGAGAATATTCTAAGTTCATTCTTTTACATGTAGCTTTTCAGTTTTCCCAGCATCACTTACTGAAGAGACTGTCTTTTCTCCATTGTATATTCTTTCCTCTGTCATAGATTAATTGACCATTAATGCATGGGTTTATTTCTTTTTATTTATTTATTTATTTGGCTGTGATGGGTTGTAGTTGCAGCACGCAGGATCTTTTGTTGCAGTGCGTGGGCTTCTCTCTTGTTGTGGCACATGGGCTCCAGAGCGCACGGGCTCAGTAGTTGTGGTGTGCAGGCTTAGTTGCCCCGTGGCATGTGGGATCTTAGTTCCCCAACCAGGGATCAAACCCACGTCCCTTTCATTGGAAGGCCGGTTCTTAACCACTGGACCACCAGGGAAGTCTACGTGGGTTTATTTCTGAGCCCTCTGTCCTGTTCCATTGATCTATGTGTCTGGTTTTGTGCCAGTACCATCCTGCTTTGATTACTGTAGCTTGGCAGTATAGTCTGAAGTCAGGAGGTGTGATTCCTCTAGCTCTGTTCTTCTTTCTCAAGATTGTTTTGGCTATTCAGGGTCTTTTGTGTTTCCATACAACTTTTAAAATTATTTGTTCTGGTTCTGTGAAGAATGCCATTGGTATTTAGATAGGGATTGCAGTTAATCTGTAGATTGTCTTGGGTAGTATGGTCATTTTAACAATATTGATTCTTCCAGGAACACAGTGTATCTTTCCATCTGTTTGTGCCATCTTCAGTTTCTTTCATCAGTGTTTTATAGTTTTCTGAGCACAGTTCTTTTGCCTCCTTAGGTAGGTGTATTCCTCGGTATTTCATTCTTTTTGATGTGATAGTAAATGGGGTTGTTTCCTTAATTTCTCTTTCTGGTAGTCCATTGTTAGTGTATAGAAATGCAACAGATTTCTGTATATTAAGTTTCTATCCTGCAACTTTATCAAATTCTTTGATGAGCTCTCGTAGTTTTTTTTGGTGGCATCTTTAGTATTTTCTATGTATAGTATGTCATCTGCAAATAGTGACAGTTTTACTTCTTCCTTTCCATTTTGGATTTCTTTTATTTCTTTTTCTTCTCTTGTTGCTGTGGCCAAGACTTCTAAAACTATGTTGAATAAAAATGGTGAGAGTGGGCTTCCTTGTCTTGTTCCTGATCTTGGAGGAAATGCTTTCAACTTTTCCCTGTTAAGCATGTTGCTAGCTTTGGTTTGTCACATATAGCCTTTATTAAGTTGAGGTATGTTCCCTTTATGCCCACTTTCTGGAGAGGTTTTATCATAAATGGATGTTGAATTTTGTCAAAAGTTTTTTCTGCATCTATTGAGATGATCATATGGTTTTTATTCTTCAATTTGTTAATATGGTGTATCACATTGATTGATTTGAGTATATTGAAGAATCCTTGCATCCCTGGGATAAATCCCACTCATTCATGGTGTATGATTGTTTTAATGTGTTGTTGGATTCTGTTTGCTGGTATTTTGTTGAGGATTTTTGCATCTATATTCATCAGTGATATTGGTCTGTAATTTTCTTTTTTTGTAGTATCTTTGTCTGGTTTTGGTATCAGGGTGATGGTGGCCTCATAGATTGATTTAGAAGTTTTCCATCCTAACCTTACACCTAAAGGAACTAGAGAAAGAAGAACAAACAAAACCCAAAGTTAGTAGAAGGAAAGAAATGATACCGATCAGAGCAAAAATAAATGAAATAGGAACTTCCCTGGTGGCGCAGTGGTTAAGAATCCGCCTGCCAGTGCAGGGGACATGGGTTTGATCCCTGGTCCAGGAAGATCCCATGTGCCATAGAGCAACTAAGCCTGTGTGCCACAACTACTGAGCCTGAGCTCTAGAGCCCACGAGCCACAACTACTGAGTCCACGCACCACAACTTTTGAAGCCCCGCACCATAGAGCCTGCGTGCCTCATCTACTGAGCCCACGCACTGCAATTACTGAAGTCCACATGCTCTAGGGCCCGCGTGCCACAACTACTGAGCCCACGTGCGGCAACTACTGAAGCCCACGCACCTAGAGCCTGTGCTCTGCAACAAGAGAAGCCACCGCAATGAGAAGCCTGTGCACTGCAACGAAGAGTAACCCCTACTTGCCGCAACTAGAGAAAGCCTGTGCGTAGCAACGAAGACCCAACGCAGCCAAAAAAAAAAAAAATTAAGAAAATGATATAATAAAAAAAATGAAATAGAGACTTAGAAACATAAGAAAAGATCAATGAAACTAAAAGCTGGTTCTTTGAAAAGAGAAACGAAATTGATAAGCCTTTAGCCAGCCTCATCAAGAAAAAAAGGGACAGGGCCCAAATCAATAAAATCAGAAATGAAAAAGGAGAAGTTACAACAAACACCACAGAAATACAAAGGATCATAAGAGACTACTGTGAACAGCTATATGCCAATAAAATTGACAACCTAGAAGAAATGGTCAAATTGTAGAAATGTATCAATACAATCTCCCAAGACTAAACCAGGAAGAAATAGAAAATATGAACAGACCAATTACCGGTAATGAAATTGAGTCAGTAATTTAAAAACTCTCAACAGGCAGAAGTCCAGGACCAGACAGCTTCACAGGTGAATTCTACCAGACATTTAGAGAAGAAAATTTTAATTCTTGATAGACATTTCCTGGAAGGCTATACCAATTTATATATAATTTATTGCTTAAATTGTATATATATGTATATACACCAGTAGTATATGACAGTGCTTATTTCTTGTCACTCTTGCCAACATTGTGATAATCAACCTATTTCTTTCTCCCTAAAATAATAGACCAAAAAGTGTCTCTTAATTAACCTTTATTTCTTTATGAGTAAAGTAGAATTTCTCTTGCTATATAGTTATTAGAAATATATTTATCCTATGGATTGTTTTTTCATATACTTTGCTTATTTTTCCATTGAATTGTTTGTATATTTTGGGTTTGTATGCAATATATATGAATAATAGTTCTTTGTATTTTAAATGTTATTTGTATTTTAAATATCAGAATCTGTCATGTGTTTATCAACTGTGTTATCATGTGTTTATCAACTATATGTTATTTTTTACCATATAGAAAGAAACATTTTGACACAATCTAAGGAGAATTTTTCTTTATGGCTTCTTTCATGTCTTTTTCTTAATTCCATTTTTCTCTTCTTTTAAATATTTTTAATCTTCTTGGAATTTATTTTTATAAGTGGTATGTAGCAGTACTTATTTTTAAAATAAATATATATTAATTATCTCCACTGATATAAAACATCACCTGTAACATTAAATTCCTGTGTCTGTGTATCTACATCTACTTCTATATCTATATATTGGATTTTGAATACCATTTTCTTTCCTTGAATGTTTTTAATCCCATGCCAATACCACATTACTTAATTATGTTTATAAGCTTTCTACATTATACAGTTCATCTTTAAAAAATTTCATCTCTCTTCCCCCCCTTGTCTAGACATTGTTGGTTTTTCTATTATTTTAGACTTCTTGAAAATCAGCTCTTGCTTTATTTTTGTTTCCTATTTATTGGTCTTTCTTTTTCTTAATTTATATCTTCAAGTTTCCTGAGGTAGGGGGATTTGGTTATTTTTCTGTCTTTTTGAATTAGGTGCTCATTTAGTTAATTTCTGTTTACTAATTCTTATTTTAATGGGAAATTTAAAAGTGTGAAGTTTTGATTTTGATCACATCTCATAGATTTAATATATAGTTATTTATTTTGTTTGTAGATAGTTTAAAATTTTTTCCTTTTTAGCATAAGAGTTATATAAAAGAGTGGTTTTTAACCTTTAACGGTTACATTTTTGGAGGGCTTTTTTTTGTTGTAAAATTAGTTTAAAATGAGTAGAAATACGGATTGTGATTTAGTTATTAATTTTATTTATTTATATATTTATTTTTTTTTGCGGTATGTGGGCCTCTCACTGCTGTGGCCTCTCCCGTTGCAGAGCACAGGCTCAGCGGCCATGGCTCACGGACCCAGCCGCTCCGCGGCATGTGGGATCTTCCCAGACCCGGACACGAACCAGTGTCCCCTGCATCGGCAGGCGGACTCTCAACCACTGCGCCACCAGGGAAGCCCTAGTTGTTAATTTTAAACACACACAAATACAGATGAAAATTTTTTGGGATTTCCAACTTGTTTGATTTTATGATTCTGCCTTCCTTTCTTTTCTTAGCCAAATGTTACAACATTAATTTTATTTTGAGACTCTGTCTTCTAGGAATCTTGCCCAGGGTAGGAAGAAAATAACATTTATTATGCATTTAATAAAAATCTTAAAAAGATGTTAGAGTATTTTTATGGATTTTTTCCCCTTGCTTTTTAGATCAATGCAAAATGAGAGACTTCATATGACTACTGTGTCACCTTCTGGAGTGGTTCCGAATGACAATTTTGTTCCTGAAATAATGACTGAGGATGCTACTGGAGTCAGAGAAGAGATGTCTTCCAAGGCTTTTGAACCTGTTGAAGAGCTGTATTCTAGACCTAGTGAATCTCAGGAATATATACAGAGTGTTTCAATTCGACCATCAGTTATTCAAAAACTGGAGAAAGGACAGCAGCAGCCCTTGGAGTTCATTCATAAAATTGGGAGCCGTATGAAAGAATTTAATCCAGTTGGTATTGGTCATGCTACAAATAATAGACAAAACGTAATATATTCATCAGTGATTTCTAATGCTCCTGTTAGTTGTTTACCTGAAAGTTCTCATGAAAGACCAGTTACAACTAATGCTACTACTGGGTTACCACTAGGATCCCATTTGGATTCAGTTAACAAATGTGACCCAAACAAAGTTGACAAATACTTTAAACAGCTAGACAGGAGCTCTACAAACCCTATGCTATCATCCCATCCAGAAACTTCTTCAGTAACTTATCAGAAACCTAAAGAATCAAACAGGAAATCTTTATGTATAAATTCAGATAAATTGGTTATACAGGAAGATGTAAAATCTCAGGGTAAAACTTTGTCAACTGGCTCTAAAGTCCATGAATTTGTGGGTGCTGAAGGCTTCTTAAAATTGGAATCTCTTTCCAGATTTACAGTAAATCCAGCAGTCAACCTGAATAAAACTGACATGCCTTCTAATAAAGGAAACTTTGAAGATGGCATTCCAAAGCACCATGAGAAATTCTTTCCTAATATGGATCATACCCAAGAAGGAAAGCATTTGGTCTTTAACAAGTCAGCCTTTTTGGAACAGAAGATCTCAGTGAGTTCTGAAATGAAGTTTGCTGGTGGCTGTCTTCAGTCAGCATCTGATCACCATGAAGAGGCTGTGCCAGACCTTTGGAAGGAGGAGCAAATTGACCAAGAAGATAAGAACTGTGAATCAAGAGGTTCTGAAATGAGTTTTGATGGCAGTTCCTCTTTTTATTCACTGACGGACCAATCTAAAGTGACTGCCAAAGAAATAAACCTCTTAAAGGAAGTACATGCTGACTTGGAGTATAAGAACAATAAATCTTGTGTTTCTGAAATAAGCTCTGAGTGTGATGGCTCCCTTCAGTTGACTTCCAACCAAACTCAAGTAATTGTTAAAGATGTAAGTGTTCAGAAGGCAATGCATATTAGGCTGGTTGATGAAAGCTATGACTCTAGTGATTCTGAGATGAATTTTGATTGTGATGCCTCACTTCAGTCAACTGATAACTACCCCCAACAGCCTGAAAAAGAAGTAAACCTTCCCAAGGGGGCACACGTTGGCTTGGTTGATATGAACTATGGATCTAGTAGCTCTGAAATAAGTGCTGGTTCTGTTTTCTCACCTCAGTCGGTGGTTGACCAATTCCCAGTGGCTGTCACAGAAACAAAACTTCGGAAGAAGGTTCACATTAGCTTGGTTGATAAGAACTATGGATCGACTTGTTCTGAAACAAGTTTCGATTGTGATGTTTCTCTTCAGTCAGTAGTTGACCATCCTCAACTGGCTGTCAAAGAAAGAAACCTGGAGGATAGGCTTGTCTATCTGAAAGATAAGAATCATAAGCCTAGTAGTGCTAAAGCACATCTTGATTTTGATGTCTCTCTTCAGACCATGACTGATGAACCTCAGAGGGCTGTTGAAGAGATCTATCTTCTGAAAGAGAAGAATGACGTTGTGGATATGAACTGTGGGTCTCATGGTCCTGAGATGAATTTTCATTTGATGAAAACAGATGCTAAGTTAGTGCCTGACCAATCCCAAGTGGCAGTTAAAGAAGTAAACGCTCAGGGAGTAGCTCTTGACCTGGAGAATAAGAGTGTTAAATCTAGCATTTCTGATCTAAGTTTTGATTCTCACGCTTCTCTGTATCAATCAGCTAATGATCAACCTCAGGGGGCTTGTGGTGAAATAAATCTGAAAGCGTTAAATGTTGATATGGAAGTTAAGAGCTATGGGTGCTCCAGTTCTGAGTTGAGTTTTGATTCTGATCCTCCTCTTATGTCAGTTACTGAGTATACTGAGCTGGATGTTGAAGAAATAAGAAAGAAGTACATTAACCTGGAAGATGAGAGCTTTGAGTCAATTAGCTCCAAAATAACTTTTGATTCTGATATTCCTCTTCACTCAGTAGCTGACCAATCTCAAGTAGCCATTTATGAGGAGGAGTCTATTGATCTGGGAAATAAGAGTAATGAATCTTGTGTTTCTGAAATAACTTTTGATTCTGATATACCTCTTCATTCAGGGATTTATCAACCTGAAGTAGCTGCTAAAGAAACATTCATTCAGAAAGAAGAGCATATACACTTAGGAGGGAAGGATGATGAACCCACCAGTTCTGAAATAAGTTTGGATTCTTATATCCCTTTTCACTCAGTGATTAACCATCCAGAAGAAGCTGTTAAAAAGCTAAATCCTCAAAAAGAAGAGTGGGCACCCTTAGAAAATAAGGAAAATGAACCTTGTGGTTCTGAATTAAGTTTTGATGTTTTTCGTTCAATGACTGGATGTTCTGAAGATCCCATTAAAGAAAGAAACCTTCTGAAAGAGGAGATTATACACTTAGAAAGTAAGGGTCATGTACCTGTTATTTCTGAAAGCAGTATGAAGTCTGATATTTCTTTTCATTTAGTGACTGATCATCCTGACATAGCTATTAAAGAAGTAAACCAAAAAGAAGAACATGTAAATTTAGCTGATAAGGGTAATGAGTTAAGTGTTTTTGAAACAAGTTTGGATTCCGATATCCCTCTTCAGTCAGTGATTCACAAACCTGAAGTAGTTGTTAAAGAACGATGGCTTCAAAAAGAAAAGCATGCTAAGTTAAAAGGTAAAAGTGCTAAATTTAGTGGTTCTGAAATAAATTTAGATTCTGATTATTCAATGGCTGAACCTCAAATAGCTGGTAAAGAAATAGATGTTCAGAAAGAAGAACATGTTTTTCTAGAGAACAGGAGTGATAAATATAGTGGTTCTGAAATAATTTTGGACTCTGATGTCCCTCTTCAGTCAATGAATGAAAAACCTCAAATAACCATTTTAAAGGAGGACCATGTTGACCCAGAAGATGAAAGTACTGGACCTAGAGGTTTTGAAAAGAATTTGGGTACTGATACCCCTCTTCATTCAGTCATTGACCAACCTCGACTAGTCCTTTTGAAGGAAAAACATGTGGATCTGGAAGATACAAACAATGAATCTAGTGATGGTAAAATAGCTTTTCATTCTGATGACCCTCTTCAGCCATTGACTGAACAATTTCAGGAAGTGGTTGAAAAAACAAACCTGTGGAAAGAAGAGGATATGGGCCAGAAGAATAAGGTTGATGAACCTAATGCTTCTAAATTAATATATAATTCTGATGTTTCTCTTCTGTCTCTGTCTGATCAACCTGAAGTAGCTGTTAAACAAATAAACCTCAAGAATGAAGGTCATGTGTACTTGGAAGATAAGAACAGCCAATATAGTGGTTCTGAAATGAGTTTGAATTCTGATCTCTTGGTTCAGTCAATAGTTGATCATCCTCAGATAACTATTTTGGAGCAGGAGCATACTGAGCTAGAGGATAAGCACAATCAATCTTGTGGTTCTGAAATAAGTTTTGATTCTGATGACCGCCTTCAATCAGTGGCCAACCAGCTTAGAGAAACTGTTAAAGAAGTAAGCCTTTGGAAGGATGAAGTTGACATGGAAGATAAGAGAGATGAATCTAAGTGTTTTGAAATTGTTTATGATTCTGATGTCCTTTTTCAGTCAGTGGCTGGCCAAACTAAAGTTGTTAAGGAGATCAATCTTCAGGAGGAGGATGTTGACTCGCAAGGTAATGTTGTTAAACCTAGTGATTCAAAAATAAATTTTGTTTCTGACGAACCTCTTCAGTCTGTGGCTAATGAAATTCAAGAGGCTATTACAGAAATAAATCTGAGGGAGGGACATGTTTGTCTGGGTACTAAGAGCTATGAACCCAATGATTCTGAAGTCATTTATGTTTCAAATGCCCATCTCCAATCAGTGGTTGAGCAGCCACACATATTGGAAGAGCAACAAGCCAGTTTGGAAGATAAGAGCAATGATCCTTGTGGTCCTGAAATAAGTTTTGTTTCTGATGATCCCCTTCAGTTAGTGACTGGGCAGCTTCAAAAAGCTGTTGAAGAAATAGGTCTTTGGGAGGAAGACCATGTTTACCTGGAAGATAAGAGATATAAGTTAGGTGATTTTGAAGTAAGTTATGATTCTGATGTTGACTTCATAGCTGGGCATTCTCCTGTGGCTGTCAAAGAAATAAACTTGCAAGAGAAGGATCATGACCTTCATAAGAACTGTGAACTTAGTGTTTCTGAAATAAAATGTGATTCTGGTGTTCATCTTCGGTTAGAAGTTGACCAACCTCAAATGGTTTGCAAAGAAGTAAACCTTCAGATGGAAAAGCATCTTGGCATGGAAGAAAGAGTCAGTGAACCTAGTGATTCTGAAATAATGTGTGATTCTGATGTTCCTCTTCAAATAGTGATAAATGAACTTCAAGTGTCAGACAAAGAAACAGATCTTCAGAAGATGCTATTTGTGGACCTGATGACCAGTGATAATGATTGTGAAATAATTTCAGATTCTGATGTCCCTTTTCAGCCAGTGATTGACTCACCTCAGATGACTGTCAATGAAATCAGCTGTATAAATGCAGAAAGTGTTGTTCCAGAAGAGGAGAACTGTGACTCTTGTGATTCTGAACTAGGATATGTTTGTGAAGCCTCTCCTCAATCAGTGACAGACCATTCCAAAAAGACCTTTAAAGTAGTAAACCAGAAGCAAGACTATATTATTCTGGAAGAGACAAGCTGTGAGCCTTATATTTCTGAACTGAATTTTCAAATTGATGCCTCTCATCAGTCCATGACTTCCCAGTCACAAGAGCCTGGAAAAAAAAAGGCCAAATATATTGACCCTGAAGATAAGAGCTGCCAATCTAATCGTCCTAAAAGAAATTTTGAACGGGAGGAGACTTCTCAGCCAGTGACTCAGCAACGCCAGAAGGCTAACAAAGGAGTCAACCTTTGGAAAGATGTCGAAAATATTGGCCTAAAAGATAAGAACTGTCAATCTAGTGTTTCTGCAATGGATTGTAATGAGTCTCCTGAGTTGGTGATTCATCAAATGTCTGATAAAGAAAACCTTTTGCAGTTAAAACATACCAATCTAGAAAGTATGAGCTGTGAACCTTGTGGTTCTGGGATGAATTTTCAATGTGATCCCTCTCTTCAGTCTGACAATGACCAGCCTCAAGAAGCTGTTAATAAAATAGACCTATTTGAGAAGATGTCTTTTGACCTAAAAGAAACAAACCATAATTCCCATTCAGGCTCTGTTCCCATGGTTGATTCTATACGGAACCTGGAAAAAGCAAAGGAAGTCACAGAAGATGATCCTGATGAACCAGTTCTTGAAGGCTTGCCTCATGTCCCTCCTTCATTTGTGGGGAAAACATGGTCTCAGATAATGAGAGAAGGTGACGTGAAAATTAATGCTCTCGTGAAGGAATTTAAGAAAGGTCGTTTCCACTGTTACTTTGATGATGACTGTGAGACCAGGAAAATAAAAAAAAAAAAATCGAATGAAGGAAAAAAGATTACCTGGACTGACCTCAATCAAGACACTACATCAATTCAAGTTCTTTCGGATTGTGATGATAATGCAGGTGGTATTTCAGATATTGGTGACTTTTCAGTGGCCTTAGATAAACCTAGCCATTATCCTTCAGCAAAGAAGCATCTTGAACAAACATGCCGAGTGGCTTCTCCATGCCAGGCTATAAAAGTCAGCCATGGAACTCAAACCAATCTCGCAAGTCACCCAGGGACAAAAAGAAGAATAACTGGACAAGAGAAAGACTCTCCAGTAAGGAAGCGTTCACTTTTACAGAATGACAGAAAAACAAGAAAGAAAGTAAAAATTGGAAAAGTTGAATTTCCTGAATCATGTATTACAGTTTTGAAGCCTTTGCAACCAAATGCCTTAATTTATGTTCTTTCTTCAAATATTAAGCTGAAGAAAGGTGAATCCAACAACTTCTCTAAAAGGAGGCACGGTAGTAGAAATAATTGGGATCTTAGCATACAGTACAAATTTAACCAGAGTTCCTTTAATTGTTATGACCCATTGAATAAGCAGATTGTAATTGATCCTTCTTTGAACATAGAAGTACCAGGGCCTGACAGGAATAACTGTGTGGAAATTCATTTTAGCCACCTAAATTCTAATGCAGGAGATGATGATACTTATGTACAAAGCTCTGCTTCGGCACCTTTTATGACAGTGTCAGTAGGACATGAATTAATGGCACATCAGGAGGCCAATGACTCTGTGTTTCTGGAAAAATCCAAGATTTTGAATTCTAGTGAAGTTTCAAAAGAAAGTAATTTCCAGTCAACTCTTTTAAATCATGATGTTGCCAAAATTTCTCTGAAATCAATTAGAAATAAGTTTTTGGAAAGTAAAAGGAAAATTCAGAGAAGGAAGGTGACAACTAATAATAAGCCAGGTTTTCCCAAAGAAGGTTCTAGACCAGTTATTCCCCAGCAAAAAACCAGAATTGCTTCAGAAAAACGGTCGATTTGGATTCAGACCAAACTAAGTGATATAATTAAAAAGTATATTCCAAAATACTCTGTTTTTTTACGTCACAAATATCGGTCCAGGAGCACTTTTGTTAGGATGCATCTTAAGAAGAAAAAATCTGATGTCAGTAGGTTAAAGAAGGCAAAGAGACCAGCTAAAATTCTTTCAAATGCCTCGGTTCCATCAGCTGGAGCTGAAGAGCAGTCAAGAGCTATAGCAAGCTCTTCTCCCAAGCAACCTGTGCGGGGCTCTTCTGCCGTTGCAGGAAGTAAGAAGAATGGTAATAAAAAACGCCCTAGAAGACAACAAAGAAAGCCTTCTAGACCTGTTAGAACATATGCTTTGAGAAGTTTGTATTCTGGTATACCATGTTCTGATAGAATGAGGACACGGCTCTCTGACAAATTGTGAGGTAATGAGGTAAACTAGAGGTGTTTCTATTAAGGGCTAGTTGAGGATTCAGTACTTCAATTGAAAATATATTTGGTACCTAGTGTACATAGCTTTCCTAACTTTGGTGAAAAAAATGCACCTTCAACTATTTTGCTATAGACTTATTTTTCAGAACTTTTATATTAATTTAAAGTTAGTGTTTAGGGTCCTTTTTTTTAAAATTAAAAAACTTCCTTTGTCCATTTGCTGTGGAAGAGCTTCATCTTAATTTATATCACATAATTTAGCACAGTATATACAACTTTCTCCCTCAAATCATGTCCCTCTTATTTATTTTTTATGATCGTGTCTCTCATGTCAGCAGGTTATATTATTGCAAGAATGGATGTGGCAAACATAAAATGCTTTTACTTTTTAAAAATTGGAAGAAGTGAATATTTAGTTATTTTCTGTGTGTTTCAGAGTGGCATTGTCAATATCATATTCTAACTAGATAATTAAAAAGAAGAAACTCTAATAGATTATCTCAGCTTTTGAGTGGGATTAACCTAAATAATCACACACAAAATATGATTTATCTTTCTTTTAAAAGCATTCCAGAGAATGAGATTTCATAAACTTTAATCCAGTTTTAAAAACTGCCTGGTGATTTTACATACATAACACAAACTCTTCCTTCTTCATTTAAACTGGATCTGCAGGTATCTAACTTTCCTCATTTGGACACATGCGTACATGCAATCTCTGTAGGTTTTTCTTTAGCATTATTAGACCTTAAGGGGAAAATGATCTTGCCAGTGTGATTATGCTTTTCTACCATCTTTTTCCCCCTCCACCTGAAGGGTCGGTGGTTTAATGTGAAAATCCAGTTATCTTATGGCCTTATCTCTTAAAAATATTTTAGGTGTTTCCATATCCTTTCTTAATAGCTTGAACTGAAATGACTGGTTCAGTAATTTGGGCAGACCATTAATTGTTATTAATAAGTTATAATCTTAATAATTCAAAAGATCTAATAAAACTGATAAGTGGTGGCCCATTTTGCAAGTGAAAAACTGTATTTGTGCATTGGTTTGGCTTTCCTTCAATTTGCTAACTGATTTTGATAGTTCACATAAAAATGTCAAGATACGCAGTTTAGGTCTGAGGTACTCAGAAAATCTTTACATCCTTTATTCAGGGATACTGGTTGAACTGGTACAGATAATTATCCTGTTAAGCCAAGGATCCTGGATCCTTGTCTATCATTGATGTTAAAGGGAAACATGAATTTCAGCTACTACATTGTATAAACCATATTTTATTGAAACTAGATCAGTGTACCATTATTTCAGAGATAAAAATTCGTTATCTTAGAGTTAAGTATAGTGTAACAGTTGGTTTCTAAATGTAGTTTTATTTCAGTGGCCATTATTTAACCTGTGGGTATGTTATGGTGTTATGTTGTAATTTCTGTACTTCTAAATTTAAAACAGTAATTATATTGAAAAAAATGGACAAATGTTTATATTTTTAGTTGCAAAGCAACTTCAACTTTGCCTCATATACAAATATTTTAATTTCCTTTCTTAAAATATCTGTAAACCACTAGTTTAAAATAATCCTCCAATTTGAATTTAGAAAGAAAACTGTCCTACTGATTAGGAAGTAAACAAGCAGATAATTCATAAAAATATTCTATTTGTGAGTATTGGTGTCTTTTTTCCTTGTGAAGTAGACACATAATTCCCTTGAGTATTGTTGGTAGGCATTCTGCCATCTTTTAGTGTCAGTTTAAAAGCAAGAGATCATACGGAAAAAATGTACCATGTAGTTATGATGTATCATATCTATTGTGATTACATCGTGCACAGAGAATAGTTCTTATAATTCAAGTGATAAAAACTTGAAGTTGAAAAAAATTGCTACCTTTTTCACATTGGAAACTTCTAAGTACCATTTTTTTTTTTAGAGGAAAAGGTTTATATCTGAATTATATTAAAGTACAAAATAGTCCTGATGATTTTTTTAAAACATTTTGGAAATGTTTACTAAGTTCCTATAATCATTATTATTTTAGACAGGCTTGAAAACTTGAAATTGTAAAAGTTATAATTGAAATTAAATAAATAGTGAATAACTTTCAGGATTTGGTAGTATACAAGAATGCCCCTTTGTCAAAATTTGTTTTGGCTTAATTTGCAAATTAGGTTAAAATTGGATGTTTTTTGTGTATTCAAGTATGCATTAAATTCTTTTAATAGTAAAAAATCAAATTATAACCATAGTGAATATTTTTATTTATCTTGTCCTTGTTCAGTATCTTGCATAGATGTTTACTATAATTGTTCCAAATTGTGCAGTATGTAGATGACGTTGTGTGAAGTGTGTTTTGGATTTGTGCATTTAACTTTTTTGTGTAACTAGGGCTCTGAGTGACAGTTTTTTTGCTAAAGAGAAACTATATTTAAATATTCAAATAATTATATATTTCCATGTAAAACTAATGTGAAGAGTAATGTATTTTTTATAATGCAATTTAAAGGGTAAGTTTGTTTTCAAAGTTATCAAGATAAAATTGATCAAATAATTGAAATTTGCCTCTACTTTCTCTTCATGTTAGGAACTTTATCTGGGAATACTTAAGGAATCATAGATTAATGAAAACAGAAGTTCATTTTATAAATGGTCCTAGAGATAATAAATAGGGGAATATAAATGTTGATGCTGGTGAGAAAATAGTTTAACCAAAGATATGCAGGTTATGTTCAATGAAGTAGTTATTTCAAAGGATTAAAATTAAACAACTGTTTCTTTGGTGGAGTGGTGGGTTAGCAACTTTTCACTTTGTATACCTGTATTGGAAGAGTTAGTGAACAGGACTGAGTTCAGGAGGCAGTATCTATATCATTATTTGACACCTACTGGAAGAGAGAACTTTGGTGCCTCCAATACCATAGCGTATGTTTTAAAGAACGAGAAAACATGGAAGAGTGTATCTATGTCAGTGAGGTCAGTGCCTTTGGCCTCAGCAGTATTGACTTCTAGAGTTTTTGGTCCAGGATTATATTGTTAAGGTGAACAACAGACTTCTCTTTATATAAAAAAGTTAATAGAGTAAAAATGTAAGATGGAAGCTCATTTTCAATAAAGGACCTTTATGTATAGAAAAAATGTGGAAAAATGTGGAAAATCATGTAATTAGGAAATGACACATCAAAATGTCAACATAAGATTACAGGCTGAGGAAAAGTCTCAACATTTCCTTGTACTTCATTGAGACTGTAAATATTAGGGAAATAATAGTATATTTAATGCTTCCTTTGTTCTTCTTATACTTGATTGTACAATACATATTTTAAAAGTTCTCCCAAAGTATTTTAAATTATTTACCTTGACTAAGGAGTTGTCTAGGATGAACTATAGTTTTTGCTGAATCTTTGAAGTATGAACTTTTACTTTTCTCTATGTTTATAATTTATTACATGCATGTTGCTTTTTTCATGCATTTTATTTTCTGAATTTTTAAGCTGGACATGTATGTGTACATGTTGAGCCCTCACTAAGTACCAGGCATTGTTCTAGACTTTTAACCTGTATTATCTCATTTGATTTTCAAAGAGCCCTTTTGAGATATGTACTATAGTTGTGACTAAATAGCAGATGAGAAAATTAAGGCATAGAGCCTCAATTTTGAGATTACAAATGAATGTTGACTGTAATCAAATGGGGATTACAGATAATCCCCATTCCCATCCCCAGTCCCAGGCCACCCCTAATCTACTGTCTGTCTTTATAGTTTAGCTTTTTCTGGACATTTCATATAAATGGCATCATACAATGTGTTGTCTTTTATGTCTGACTTTTTTCATTTCCCAAAATGTTTTATTAGAGGGTCATTCATGTAGCATGTATCAGTATTTTGTTCTTTTTAAAATTGCTGAATAGTACTTATAATTAGTTTTTAATGAAGCTGGTAACAGAACACTGGTCTCCTGATGACAAATATGATAAAAACTGTTAAGCTTGAGGCTAGATGTTCCTTTATGCCTCTCATACCTGTTATCCTCAATTACTACCCCAAATCCAAGACCAACTGGATATCTGCCTTTGTGAGTGCTCTTATTCCATATTTGAATGCTTTATGCTTCCTCTGTCTTTGACTCTTATTTCCTTTACTGACCATCTTGGCATTCTTTTCACTGTGCTTTGTGAATTCTCATTTTCAGTGTCAACACATTACTCCGTGTTCCCAATCCTTTCATTATGAATTGCTTGCAAGTGACCATACTGAGATTCATTTTCAAGTTGCCCATTATTCTAACCTACATGAGCAGTAAAGCCAGGAATTGTTGATGATGTACAGGTCATAGTGAAAGTTCTGGTTTAAAATTACTGTACTACATAACCACAGTGTACATCATCGAAATCAGGAAATCAATATTGATATAATACAACCCTCTACTCCACAGGCCTTGTTTGGATTTTACAGATTGTTCCAAAATATTCTCTATAGGTCCAGGATTAAATTCAGGATCACATACTGTCATGATTCTAATTTCCTTCAGTATGGAGCAGTTCCTCAGCCTTTCTTTATTTTTTATAACTTGACATTTTGAAGTGGACAAACAAGTTTCTTTGTGGAATGTCCCTCAGTTTGAGTTTGTGTGATGTTTCTTCATAATGCTTTTCTTTGCGGGGGCAGGGCAGAAATTTTGTGGACTTCTCAGTGTATCATAACAGAAGCCATGTGATGTCAATTTGAATAAATGTGGTGATTGAAGATATCCAGTTTTTGTTCATACTTTAGAGTAAAAGCTTTTAATAATCTGAAATAGGGGCTCTTATAGAGGGTAAGATGAGTTATCAACAAATAGTTACATTTTTTCACAACTGAGCTTTGAGGCAATTGTAACTGTGAATATTTTATCTGTTATGTTTATCATCTACCTGATCATAGATAAGACAGTTACTTATTCATACATTTAACAAATATTACTTAGACCCCTACTATGTGCCTTGCCCTATGGTGGGTGCCAAGGATCCAAACATCAATCAAACAGGTCTCTAGTTGCTAACTTTCATTACTGATATGAGTGAAAGACAATTTCAATAGTGGTAAGTTTGGAATTACAACATAATTCATAGGCTTTCAAAAGATCATTAAAATACTTGTATAGATAACACAAGATACTGCTGTCTGGCATTGAAAAATTCCTCAACTTTCTACATTAAGGCCCATTGCAAGGCATTTCTCATGATTACCTGGAAAGATTGTTTTCCTGTGTTTGCATTATTATGAACAGCCTGTCCTGTGTTGGTTTGACGCACCAGGATGAAGTGTTATATAGACTCAGTTACCCATCTTAATCACAGCACAAAACTGACTTCCTAAGGAAAAGTTGATATCTTCATCAGATGCTTATTTTAAAAAATTTTTAAAAAGTTAATTGAAGTATAGGTGGTTTATAATATTATGTTAATATACAGCATAGTGATTCAGTATTTTTGCAGATTACATTCCATTATATTTCATACAAGATAATGAGTATAATTTCCTGTGTTATATAGTACATCCCTGTGGCCTATTTTATATATAGCAGTTTGTATTTGTTAATCCCATACCTCTAATTTATCCCTCCCCACTTCCCTCTCCCCTTTAGTAACCACAAGCTTGTTTTTTATATCTATGAGTCTGTTTCTGTTTGGATACATATATCCGTATTATTTTTTACATTCCACATATGTGATATCATACAGTATTTGTCTTTCTCTGTCTGACTTATTTCACTAAACATAATGTTCTCTAGGTTCATCTGTGTTGCTGCAAATGACAGTATTTCATTCTTTTTAATGGTTGAGTAATATTCCATTGTATATATATAACAAAAAAAGATTTTTTTTTTTGGCTGCATTGGGTCTTTATTGCTGCGCATGGTCTTTCTCTAGTTGTGGCGAGCGGGGGCTACTCTTTGTTGTGGTGCGCAGTACTCTTCTCATTGCGGTGGCTTCTCTTGTTGTGGAGCATGGTCTGTAGGTGCGTGGGCTCAATAGTTGTGGTGCACGGGCTTAGTTGCTCCATGGCGTGTGGGATCTTCCTGGACCCGAACCCATGGCCCCTGCATTGGCAGGCGGATTCTTAACTACTGCGCCACCAGGGAAACCCTATACCACATCTTATTTATCCATTCATCTGTTGATGGGCGTTTAGGTTGCTTCTCTGTCTTGGCTGTTGTAAATAGTGCTGCTATGAAGATTGAGGTGCACATACCTCTTCGAATTACTGTTTTCATTTTCTTCAGATATATGCCCAGGATTGGAATTGCTATATCATATGATAGTTCTGTTTTTAGTTTTTTGAGGGACCTCTGTACTGTTTTCCATGGTGGCTGCATCAATTTATATTCCCACCAACAGTGTACAAGGGTTCCCTTTTCTCCACATCTTCTCCAACATTTATTATTTGTGGATGTTTTGGCGATAGCCATTTTGACAGGTGTGAGGTAATTCTCATTGTGGTTTTGATTTGCACATCTCTAATAATTAGTGATGTTGAGCATCTTTTCATGTGCATTATATGTCTTCTTTGGAGAAGTATCTATTCATGCCACCTGCCCATTTTCTGGTTGGGTTGCTTGCTTTATTGATATTGAGTTGTATGAGCTATTTATATATTTTGGGTGTCAACCCCTTATCGGTCGCATTTGCAAATATTTTCTCCCATTCAGGAGGTTGTCTTTTCATTTTGTTAATGGTTTTCTTTGCTGTGCAAAAGCTTTTAAGTTTTTTTTTTTTTTTTTTTTTTTTTTTTGCGGTACGCGGGCCTCTCACTGTTGCAGCCTCTCCCGTTGCGGAGCACAGGCTCAGCGGCCATGGCTCACGGGCCCAGCCGCTCCGCGGCATGTGGGATCCTCCCGGACCGGGGCACGAACCCGTGTCCCCTGCATCGGCAGGCGGACTCTCAACCACTGCGCCACCAGGGAAGCCCAAGTTTTTTTTAAAATGTATTTATTTATTTATTTATTGCCTGCATTGGGTCTTTGTTGCTGCACACGGGCTTTCTCTAGTTGTGGAGAGTGGGGGCTACTCTTCGTTGTGGTGTGCAGGCTTCTCATTGTGGTGGCTTCTTTTATTATGGAGCATGGGCTCTAGGTGCGCGGGTTTCAGTAGTTGTGGCACATGGGCTCAGTAGTTATGGTGCATGGGCTTAGTTGCTCCACAGCATGTGGGATCTTCCCAAACCAGGGATCGAACCCCTGTCCCCTACATTGGCAAGTGGATTCTTAACCACTGAGCCACCAGGGAAGTCCCAGCTTTTAAGTTTAATTAGGTCCCATTTATTTATTTATTTATCTCTCTATTTATTTATTTATTTATTTTTGCCTTAAGAGACAGAATCAAGAAAATATTGCTGCGATTTATGTCACAGAGTGTCCCGCCTGTGTTCTCTTCTAGGAATTTTATGTTTTCAAGTCGTATATTTAGTTCTTTAAACCATTTTGAGTTATTTTTTATTTTTTTTGTGTGATACGCGGGCCTCTCACTGTTGTGGCCTCTCCTGTTGAGAAGCACAGGCTCTGGATGCGCAGGCTCAGTGGCCATGGCTCACAGGCCCAGCCGCTCCACGGCATGTGGGATCTTCCCGGACCAGGGCATGAACCCGTGTCCCTTGCATCGGCAAGTGGACTCTCAACCACTGCTCCACCAGGGGAGCCCCGAGTTTATTTTTATATATGGTGTGAGAGGGTGTTCTAATCTCACTGTTTTACATGTGGCTGCCCAGTTTTCCCAGCACCACTTGTTGAAGAGACCCTCTTTTCTCCATTATATATTCTTGCTTCCTTTGTTGTAGATTGATTGGCCATAGGCACGTGGGGTTATTTCTGGCTCCCTATTTTGTTCCACTCATCTATTGCATCTGGTTTTGTGCCAATACCATGCTGTTTTGCTTACTGTAGCTTTGTAGTATAGTGAAGTCTGAGAAGGTTATACCTCCAGCTCTGTTCTTCTTTCTCAAGATTGTTCTGGCTATTTGGGGTCTTTTGTGTTTCTATACAAATGTTATTTGTTTTAGTTCTGTGAGAATGCCATTGGTATTTGAATATGGATTGCATTGAATCTGTAGATTGCCTTGGGTGTTATGATCATTTTAATAACATTATTTCTTCCAGTCCAAGAACACAGTATATTTTTCCATCTGTTTTTTTCAGAATAGAGGTCTTTTACCTCCTTTGGTAGGTTTATTCCTAGGTATTTTATTCTTTTTGATGCAGTTGCAAATGGGCTTGTTTCCTTAATTTCTCTTTCTGATAGTTTGTTGTTAGTTTATAGAACTGCAATAGATTTCTGTACATTAATCTTGTATCCTGCAACTATACTAATTCATAGATGAGCTTCAGTAGTTTTTTGATTGCATCTTTAGAATTTTCTATGTATAGTATCACATCATCTGCAAACAGTGACAGTTTTACTTCTTCCTTTCCATTTTGGATTCCTTTTATTTCTTTTCCTTCTCTGATTGCTGTGGCTAGGACTTCCACTACTATGTTGAATAGAAGTGGTGAGAGTGGGCATCCTTGTCTTTTTCCTGATCTTAAAGGAAATGCTTTCAGCTTTTCACCATTGAGTATGATATTAGCTGTGGGCTTGTCACATATGGCCTTTAATATGTTGAGGTATATTCCTGCTATACCCACGTTGTGGAGAGTGTTTATCATAAATGAATGTTGAATCCTGTCCAAAGCTTTTTCTGCATCTACTGAGATGATCATATGGTTTTTATTCTTCAGTTTGTTAATGTGGTGTATCACATTGATTGATTTGAAAATACTGAACCATCCTTGCATCCCTGGGATAAATCCCACTTTATCATGGTGTATGATTCTTTTAATGTATTGTTGGATTCGATTGGCTAATATTTTGTTGAGGATTTTTGTGTCTATGTTCATCAGTGATATTGACCTGTCATTTTCTTTTTTTTGTAATACCTTTGTTTGGCTTTGGTATCAGGGTGATACTGGTCTCATAGAATGTGTTTGGAAATATTCCTTCCTCTGCAATTTTTTGGAGTAGTGTGAGAAAGATAGGTGTTAACTGTTCTCTAAATGTTTGGTAGAATTTACCTGTGAAGCTGTCTAGTTTGGACTTTTGTTTGTTGGGAGTTTTAAAATTACTGATTCAATTTCATTACTGGTAATTGATCTATTCATATTTTCTATTTCTTTCTGGTTCAGTCTTGGGAGATTGTACATTTCTAGGAATTTGTCCATTTCTTCTTGGTTGTCAATTTTATGGGCATATAGTTGTTTGTAGTAATCTCTTATGATCTTTTGTATTTATGTGGTCTCAGTTGTAACTTCTCTTTTTTTTATTTCTGATTTTATTGATTTGGGCCTTCTCTCTTTTCTCCTTGATGAGGCTGGCTAAAGGTTTATCAATTTTGTTTATCTTTTCAAAGAACTAGCTCTTAGTTTCATTGATCTTTTTTAATGTTGTTTTAGGCTCTATTGCACTTATTTCTCCTCTGATATTTATGATTTCTTTCCTTCTACTAACTTTGAGTTTTGTTTGTTCTTCTTTTTCTAGTTCTTTTAGGTGTAAATGTAAGTTGTTTATTTGAGATTCTTCTTGTTTCCCTGAGGTAGGCTTTATTGCTATAAACCTCCCTCTTAGAACTGCTTGTTTTTGTTATTTTTTTTGTCCTGACTTTGAGTTTAATCTGTGGAAAAGCCCCATACTCAGGGCATTTGTCAAAAATAACCAGTACAATTGTGTAGCATCACAAAGCTATGGTACCAGTTGGGGGCAAACAAGAGCCTGGTCAAAACTTAAAAGGCAGATCTGGGGAATGAGGTGTCCACAGGGGTTTTGAAAAACTCTGATATATTCTTGGGGGTCTAAAAGTCTCTACAAATGTGAAAGGCTGTGTGCATGCCTGGGAAAGACTCAAGAGGGCCCCAGTCTCTCACCTCTGGCTGATTAGAGACCCTGCGCAAGCAGGAAGTGACAGCTAAGACAGGGATGTAAACTGCCTGTGTGCCAAGGGCATGTACCAACATACCTACACATAGAGCTTCTCAGCAAAGGCTGGAACGCTTATTGGTTCAAGGCGTTTAAGGACATATATGACCAATCTTTAGCTGACCACTAAGCTAATCAATCAGAGAGCTCAGCGGCTACACAACTATGGAGAATACGGAATTTATAAAATTAGTGCAGGAAGGCCACTAAACTAACAAACAGTTGCAACAATAACAATAAAAGAGCAATAACAAGAGACCCTTGGGGGTGGGGGAAATCTGATTTCCAGAGTTGTTACAGTATATTATCTGAAATGTCCAGTTTTCAAATTGGGAGGTTAGTATAAATGGGCTGAACTGTGTTCCCCCAATATCCATATGTTAAAACCCTACCCCCCAATGTGACTTTGTTTGGAGATAGGGCTGTTAAGGAGGTAATTAAGGCTAAATAAGGTCATAACAGTGTAGCCCTAATCCAATAAGATGGATGTTGTTATCAAAAGCAGAAGAGACACCTGGAATGTGTGCTCACAAAGGAAAAGGTCATGGGAGGACACAGAAAGCAGGTGTCTGCAAGCCAGGAAGCGTGATCTCACCAGAAACCAGTCCTGCCAGCACCTTCGTCTTGTCTCTCCAGCCTCCATATGTATGAGAAAACAAACTTCTATGGCTTAAGTAAAAAGAAAAAATGTTCAGTTTTCAATAAAATTTTTAAAAATATTTTTTAAAAACAGGAAAGTGTGACCCATGCCCAGGAAAAAAAAGTGTATAGAAACTGTCCCTGGGGGGACCCAAATGTTGCACTTCCTAGAGACTTTAAGTCAGTCATTATATATAATATAGATATACAATCTATAAGTACAGAAATTCGTATTTATAAATATATAAATATAAAGAACCAAAGGAAACCATGTCTAAAGAATTAAAGTATGAAAACAATGTTTTATCAGATAGACAATATTAATAAAGAGAAATTGGAAAAAAGAACCAAAGAGAAATTCTGGAGTTGAAAAGTTTTCCACACATTTTTCTTTAAAAGCTTATTGATCTTGGGCTTCCCTGGTGGCGCAGTGGTTGGGAGTCCGCCTGCCGATGCAGGGGACACGGGTTCATGCCCCGGTCCGGGAAGATCCCACATGCCGCGGAGTGGCTGGGCCCGTGAGCCATGGCTGCTGAGCCTGCACGTCCGGAGTCTATGCTCCGCAACAGGAGAGGCCACAACAGTGAGAGGCCCGCGTATCATAAGCTTATTGATCTTGTCCTCCTTAGTAGGTTATGTAGGCTCCTTAAGGATGTAATAGTTATCATGTAAATTACATTTTTGTGTCTTTCAATGTGTCTAGTGTAATACATAGTTTTCCTATTTAGCACATAGCATACATAATTTGTGAATGTATATTTATTGTGTGCCTGTCTTCCTCACTAGCTTGGAGACTTCAAGAGAATTGAGTCTTGTCTACTTTATTCAGCAATATCTATCCAGCATCTGACTTAATATCTGGCTGATAGTAACTTTTTAAAAAGTATATGTTGAATGAATAAATTATGAACAAATTAATGAATGAAAGGAACAATCATTTGAGGAGCATCTGCTCTATATCATGCACTGTCCTATATTTATATATATTACCTTAATTAGTGTAAGATGGCTATCATTACCCCTATAATCCAGTCACTAATTTCCTTATCTTGGAGGTAGGCAAGACCATTAGAAAAATTGGTTTGGTTAGCATACTATGCAGGTTAACAATCAGATGATCTCTAGGCCAGGAAATTCTGGGCCTCCCTGGTTCACCTTACTGAGTATGGTTGGTTAAGTGATTGGTTTCTTCCTGTCTCATACAAATGAGTATTCACAGAGCTCCAAAAGTTTATTTGAGTCTTTACATAAAATTCACCGTGATAGAATTTACGTGGAGATTGTAGGGGAACAGCTCCACATGGCACCCTAGCAACCTTACACATATCTACATAGGTCATGCAGGCAAAGACCTGAGCCACAGCTAATCTGAGTCTTGGCTGAACACCTTATTCTCCCAGAACATGAGTGGAAGGAAGGTCTGTGATGAGCTGGTCCAAGGCCATCACTCTTGAGTTTTTCATTGCCTCGGGGTACTAATGATGTATAAAGTTTTCTGCCTTGCCACTTTGGAATAGAGCTGCAGACTCCAAAACCACTCAGCTGCAGTTTATTTTATTATCTATCTATCTATCTATCTATCTATCTATCTATCTATCATCTAACTATCTACAGCCACCCCGTGTGGCATGCGGGATCTTAGTTCCCTGACCAGGGAATGAATCTGCGCCCCCTGCAGTGGAAGGGCAGAGTCTTAACCACTGGACCACCAGGGAATTCCCTCAGCTGCAGTTCAGAATTGGGTCCGCACCAATGGAATGTCTCACAGCTTGTGTCACAATCTTCTGGCCTCTATTTTTGTAGTGGGTCATCCTTTTTGTTGTGTGGAACAAGCATGACAAGGAGCTGGAGTTTTGGCTACTCTTTTGCTTCCAGTTTAAACAATAAACTGTCTAAATCTGAAAAGAGCTAATGTGTCTTTACCAGTTGAATCTGGTAGCCAGCGTTGGCCTTTCTTGCTGCTGTGTCCTTTACAGGGCCCTGATCCCAGAGTGGGAGTCCTCTCAACCCAAATGTGTGATGTGCTTCTCCCTCACCTGGCCATGCCTCCCCTCCTCTGCAGGACTCAGCCCATATGCTTTGAAGTCCAGATCTTGGTTATTTCTTGTAGATACCTTTTAATTTTTGAAACTTTGGTGTGGCGTATGAATCTTTTTTTTTTTTTTTAATTTCCAGTTTTGAAAGTTGAGTAGAAGATCCTGAGGATGGAGAGGGGAAAATTCACTGAGGAGTGTGCACTTGGAGTGGCAGCATGCTTTTTTTTTTCTTTATGATTGGCCTTGGAAAAAATTATACATATATAAAAATATATGTAAATTATATATTAAAATTCAAACATTGGGATTCTGGAAGAGTTAATCTGTTGTCAATTGCCATGCAGTATTTGACTTTTTGTTATGCAGAAGAGGGTTTTTTTCTTCCTTCCTTGAATTTCATTACAAAGTCCTTTCTAATGACTTGCTATTGCGGGATCCTGTAGGTATGTTTGTGCGTGCATGTGTATGTGTTCTCATGTGTGCTTTTTCTTAACTAGGAGAGGTAAGGGAGAGGGAAAGACCTCTTATATGGGAGAAAATTGTGACATAGAGAGGTTTGACCTATTATAATCAATCAATGATCAATAAATGTTGAAGGAGCATTGTATTCCTCAGCAGCTAACTGAGTGCTTGTTCTGCGTCCTTATCAGAGACTTCGGGACACTGGTGTTTGGGTAGTAGTTTTCCTTTAGGCTAGTTACTAGGGGGAACAGGACACGACACTTTCACCCCTTCCCGCCAGAATGCTATGAGGGAAAGAGCTGTGGCCATCAAAATATTTATCTCTAGAATATCAACTAACTATCTGGAAGTCTTGTGACAAATTTATTTATTGATGTTCATGTCAGAGATGTTGAGTGACTTTTCTTTACCAAAAACAAAAATGAAAGCACAACTTTAATAAATTTAAGGTAGCAGATAAAATAAATTTCCCTGTTTGTTGTAGAAAAATTTGAAGCTATGGACAAGCAAACTGAGAAAATTAAAATTCTTCATAATCTCATCATCCAGAAATAACACAGTTTTGATATTTTGGTTTATATTCTTCCTGATTCATTTTAATGGGATAACCCTGTAAATAGTGTATGGAGTATTGTTTTGTGACTAGTTTTCCCTCCATTAAATACATTGTGATCATCCTTCCTTGCCATATTTTGAATAACATACTTTTTAACGGCTGTGCAGTATCCCGTTGCATGGATGGCCAAATGTTTATTTAAATAATTGTAGATTGTCATATACTAGATGGTTTTCAGTTTAGTTTTTACAAGTATAAAAACTCTGCAACTACTATTCCTGTGGATAAAGCCTTTTGAATATTCATGATTATTTCCTTGGGATAAATTCCTAGAAATAAAACTGTTGCAACACAGCCTATGTGCATTTTTAATAAGTGCTTTTTCTAATGTAGACTAAACTGGTTTTATAATTAGTTGCTCTACCAAAAAAGTGCAGCAGAGATTTAACATATGGCTCTTTCTTAAATTGGTTCATAATAAAAAGCTGAGGCTAATTTTTGTGCTGTCATATTGTGAAAGGAAATTCCATTGAGGAAAAAAAGCAATATAATACAGATAGGCGTACTTCTGGTAGTCTGTCTTTTGTATTGTTTCTCTGCCCCCATAGAATGTAAGTTCCATGAAGAGAAGGACTTTTTTCTGGTTTGTTTAACACTGTATTTCCAATGCCTGTATCTAGCATGGAGTAGGTACTCAATACATAATTTTTGAATAAATAAATTAATGACTCTGGACTTTTTATAGGTGCTGTAGCTAACAATACATATTGAAGTCATTAACAAGTGCTTGAATTGCATGGTGTTAAGTAGAGGCCCATTGGTAGGGTAGTGGTGAGGCAGGAAATGTAAGTTAATTTAGCTTTATTGATTGATAAGACAAATTTAATTATTGCATGTGTTCCAGGAAGAAACACTGGGATAGAGTTAGAAATGCAACTACATACTTGTTGTGAAACAGGATTGTCAAGTAAAAATGCCTGTGAAATATAAAGAGGGAGGGAGCAAAAGTAGGCAGAGAAAGTCTTCAAATGTAGTGTACATCTGACACTTAGGAAATGTAGTGTATGTCTGACACCTAGGAAAGGAGCGGGAGAAAGAAAGAGGGTTGGGTGGGAAGAGCCACTGTGGTACAGTCTAATAAAGTCTTGACCAGTCCAAAATGGAACTCCAAGGTAAAGATGACCCATAGAAGAGGTCCACATTGGGTAGCAATGGCTCAGTCATTGGCTGGGGGCTGTCCAGTAGGCTTATGGGCTCGGCTCAAACACTTAGTGGATCCTGAAGATGCTGCAGCTAGAGGCTGTCAGTTAACTGCATTCCTGGTTGCTGACCAGTGAATTCCTCTTAAAGGGAGATCCGAGGGGTGCATCTCCATGGTTACCATGGTCCTCACCTTGAGCCATGCAAATCCTCTTCTCCAATCACATTTGGAGGAACAGCTTCATCAGGGTTTATTATAGAGTATTGCCTTTAAACTTACACTTTAACAAGCCATGTCACTGCTCTTTCAGACTGGTTGCTCTTCGGATGGTATTGTGTATAATATGACCAGTGAATCCCATGGTCATGAGCTCATTACTGTACTTCCTTTGCTGTGAGGTAGGTTGGATGCTAAGCTGTATGTGATTTTTAAAAAAATAAATTTATTTATTTTTATTTTATTTATTTTTGGCTGTGTTGGGTCTTCGTTGATGCGCGGGCTTTCTCTAGTTGCAGCGAGCGGGGCTACTCTTTGTTGTGGTGCGCGGGCTTCTCATTGCGGTGGCTTCTCTTGTTGCGGAGCATGTGCTCTAGGTGCGTGGGCTTCAGTAGTTGCAGTGCGTGGGCTCAGTAGTTGTGGCCTGTGGGCTCTAGAGCACAAGCTCATTAGTTGTGGCGCACAGGCTTAGTTGCCCCACGGCATGTGGGATCTTCCCGGACCAGGGATTGAATCCGTGTCCTCTGCATTGGCAGGTGGATTCTTAACCACTGTGCCACCAGGGAAGTCCCTGTATGTGATTTTATGGTTGCAGACTAGTCACTCTAAGCCCCCAGATCATGGATGTTAGCAGGAAAGGTGGAGGCAGAAAAGATATACCCTTTACTTGAAATAAGTATTCTTGAGAGAATGAATCACTGGCTTTTCCAGGACATAAGGGGTCCAAAGTAGTCAACTTGCCACCAAGTGGCTAGTTGGTTTCCTCAAGAAATGGTGCCAAATCATGTGTTCAACATTGGTCTCTGTTGTTGGTGGGTTAGACATTCAGAGATAGCAGTACCTCGATGGACCTCGGTAAGTAAAAGTCCATGCTGTTGGGCCCATGTGCAGCCTCCATCTCTGACATGGTGATTACTCTATTTGTATGTCCATCTTTCCAGTTCTCAAGTGATTGATGATGAAGGCTGGCTAATGTCAACTGGCTGAACCATTTTATCTACTTGTTTGTTTATTGCTTCCATTGTGGTGGGTGCTTTCTGGTGGAGGTTAGCATTTGATATAAACATTTTTATACTTTGTACCCATTCCCATCTGCCCATCCACTTGCCTCTACTCCAGAACTCTTTTCTCCAGTCACTCAGAATTTTCCTCCTAACCTCTTGACCAGCCTATCAGGCCATTCTTTACTGTCCATGATTTTGTATATATTTTCACCTTGGACCATTTCTCCTTCCACACAAGTGAATGATCAGGTGTGCCAGGTGAGGCTCCTGCCATTGTAAAGATTTTCTCTCACCACTGTCTTTCAAAGTCAACCCTGAATGGGACTGTAATGAAGCCTCTATCTATTTTCAGCTTTCCCGCACATTCAGAGCCAATCCACTTGTGAACCAAGCTCAGGTTTTTTCTTCTTGGTTCAGCTGTTCATGTGGAACCCTCCATATGACCATGAGGTGTAAGCTAAAAGAGGAACATTGGTGCAACCAAGGAAGGCAAATTGGAGTCTGAACTACTTCCCCATGCAACTTACACATGCTCTCTTGTCTTGCATGAGCTTGATCCCAGGCGTATATTTTCCATCTTATAAGGGGCTTCTGCTGGGTGGTTATGTGCCAGGTCTCTACTATTTCAGGGACCCATTATCACCACTGCTATTTCTGAGCCACTCTCTGTGACTGCCTCTCCTACGATCAGCCTTAATCTGCAGAGGAGGACCACACTGAATTTCTTAGTGACATTGGTGCCCCTCTCCCCACTGCATTTCTAATGGCCTTTGTGAATGGTGTGTCCTCTAGGTTTTCCTGTGGAATATTATTCTCTGGTTGATCTTCTGGTCCCACATATATCTATGCATCCCAACCTGTCCAATTCCCTGAGGCTTTAAATGATTTTTTTCCACTGCCTGCAAGGGCAACTCATGCATTTCAAATTCACTTAGCGTGGGTCATTGCTTTCTCCAGGTTTTTAAAGCCACCCTACCCGTGAGTTTCTTTCATCCCTTTGGGTCCTTGACAGGGTGTTAAATCGTGTATTCTGATATAGTGTCCCTAAGTCAGTAAACTCTTGCTTGTACAGGAGTTGATCAAGCACACTCAAAAATCCAGTCCTTTGGCTTCTACTAGTGTATCCTAGCTAATCCTTGCAGGTCCTTTAGGGTATGATCTCTTCTTCCCTTATTATTTCCAACATGTGTCCAGTTGTACTAGGTTGGGATTTTACCCTAGTTATTGATCAGCCAAGTGAGGCGATGGGGACAGATTCTGAGGTGGGGCGCTGGTTGGCTTGCAGGGGAGAGGTCTCTGCAGTGTCTTTCTCATAGGGGAAGTGCTAACTCAGAATAGAGCCTCATGCAGGAAATACTAAGTCTTCATAGGGAGGGGTAGGTAGCCTCTGCAGTCTCTGAGGGTTCAGGGTAGTCAAGAGAGCCAAAGTCTTTTGGGGAAATCCATTCTTATCCCATACTTTAGTGTCCTGTATTTTCTAGCCAGAGCCTTGGTCTTAGCACAACAGACTTGCCTTGGCTGTGTGTTCAATAGTCTTTGAAATTTGGCTATGCTGAATTTGCTCCACAGCTGTGTCTGTTCTCTAACTGCAGGAGATAACATCTCTTTATAAGCTGTCAAAGATGTCCTTTGACTCATACGCTTAGTTTTTAAGTGTTAACTGCCTTCGGTTTCTCATTACCCCTTTGTATCCCTTAATAACTGGCCAATTCCATTGTCCTTGTTGCATTGTTCACTCTCAAATGCCTGAATTATTGCACTGGCCAGAGAAGTCTTCTCCATCAGAACACTCTCCTGTGTCAGCACTGGTAAAAGTTTAGTGAATAAGCTGTCACTTTGTGCCGGGGACTATCCATGCCACTGGGGCATGGGGGTCCTCATTTGCAGCTAGACAATGAGTAACCTAGTCCTGAAAGTCCATTTTGCTATCTGCTGTCATGGATGGACCACTCTGAGGATCAACTGACTGAGCTTGGATCCTCCGGGAAGAAGATGTCAAGTCCAAGTTGACAATGAAAGAGATTCATGAGAGTGACTCTGTGAATTATAAAGGGAGAGGCAACAGGAACAGGCAGGTAAAAAGAGGGAGAAGAGAGATGAATTAAATAGGAAGAGCTAAATCTCACTCAGCTCAATGGAAGGCTCTGGCATAAGGACTGCTGGTAGAGGGGTCCCATGTTGGGAGATGACCAGCCCCTTGCACACATGCCATGTTCAGTCATTGGCTTGGGGCTGCCAGGCAGAGTGTGGCAAATCCTGAAGATGTTGTAGCTGGAGGCTGTCCGCTAACTTCACTCCTTGTGCTGATTGGCAGATCCAAGTGGCACACCTCTACGGCTACCATACTACATCAGTTATTTATATATACACTAAGGTGTGGTAGGTTGATAATGACTTGCAATGATATGTCCACCTCCTAATCCCAGGAACTTATGAATATTTCCTGATTTGGAAAAAAGGAGTCTTTTCAGATATGGTTAAGTTAAGGATCTTGAGATGAGATTATCCAGGTGGATCCTAAATGCCATCACAAGTGTCCTTATTAGAGAGAGGAATATCACACACACACACACACACACACACACACACACGGGAAGGTGATGTGAAGACAGGCAGAGATTAATGTGGCCAAGGATTGCCAGCAGCCATCAAAGCTGGAGGAGACAAGGAAAGAATTCTCCCCCAGAACTCCCAGAGGGACTACAACACTACAGACACCTTGATTTCAGACTTTGGGCCCCTAGAATTGTGAGAGAATAAATTTCTGATGTTTTAAGCCACAAGTTTGTGGTTGTCTGTTACAGCAGCCTCAGGAAACTAATGCACCAGGTTTATAATTTCTTTTTTAATGTAATTTTTTATTGAGATATAATTCACATACCATAAAATTTCCCCTTTAAAAATGTATAATTGAGTGATTTATAGTATAGTCACAAAGTTGTACAACTTTTACCACTATCTAATTTCAGAACATTTTCATCACCCTGAAAGAAACCCATACCTATTAGCAGCAACTCCCCAGTTCCCTTAACCCCAGTCCTTAGCAATCACTCATCTACTTTATGTCTCTTAATAGATTTGCCTGCTCTGAACCCTTCATATAAATGGAATCTTACAACATGTGGCCTTTAGATCTGGCTTCTTTCGCTTAGCATAATGTTTTCAAGGTTCATCCATGTTGTAGCAAGCATCAGTACTTCATTTCTTTTTATGGCCAAATAATATTCCACTGTATGGATATACATTTTGCTTATCCATTCACCAGTGATGGGCATTTGGGTACAAATTCTTGAAACCAAATTTCTATAGGAGAAAGTTTTCTATTAGGAACTTACACTACCTGATGTCAGTTTGAATCATCCTTCCTCTCAGTATTTTGAATAAATTTGAAATATATATTGAGGATAATATTTGAAATAAATATTGAGGATACTCAGATAATTCCAAGTCCAAGTATCCTCAATATTTCTACAGATCCTTAAGTAGGGGATGTGAAGAAGGCTTGAATTTTCAGTCATCTACCTCCTATATTCTACATTGGCTGAATTTTTGTTCTTTGTTCTAAATATTGGAGCTGATTCTTTATCTCTGCATTGATGTGATGCCACACTTGAAACTTAACTTCTTTCCTTTTCCTCTATATCAATTCTGACTTTAGTTGCAAATGACAAAAAAACTAAACTCAAAGGGCTGGGTTTTACATTTTGTAACATTAAAATCCATTGGTCTATTTTGCATTTTGAATGAATCTTTTACCCATGCTTGATTTTGTAACATACCATGCACTGGACATTTGGAAAATGCCATTTAACTGAGATATGCAGATATTTCAAATGTTGACATGTTTCATTATATAATATCAAAAAATTATTTATGTTACTACCAATTTCATCAGAAAGGTCTTTTAAGTATTGGTAAACTGTTAAGTTCACAGTGTTGGATACAGTTTTCTAAAATCCTAATTTTCACTTGAAAGCTTTCATTTTATTATTGGCAACAATGTTGTCAGCTGTTTTCCTTGAAGTTAAAGGTTCATTTTGTTTATTTTCAGTAAAACGTCTGCCAAATATCCAAATCTGAATAAGCATACCTTGCCCATTTGTTGTTTTTTCAAATAAAATGGGGTTACAGGAAAAAGTCTAGTTCACAAATAAACTACACAAATGCTCTTCCTGGAGACTATTTTACTTTAGTACACAGTAGTTCTCTCTAATTTAATTTTTTTTATTGAGGTATAGTTGATTTACAATATTACAGAGTTTTAGGTGTAATACACAGGAGTTCTTTGTGTACTTATCATTTCATCTTACAGAATATTTAAAAGACATGTACCTAACCACCCAGATATAATAAAATTAATAATTTTTACTGATTCATCTAGGGCATTCTTAAATGAAACTGTTTTTTTCTTTTTTCTCAATAAATACATTTTGGTAAAGAATATAATGACCACTAACACAGCTCAGCGCCACAATCTTGATATGTACTTAGGTGCCAGCACTTTCAGTCTCTATTGTTTTGTGCTATCAACAGAAATGTTAACATGGTGGGGAAAAACCCTCAAATGATGTCTTGGTAATATTATAAAATTAAATTTTTATCTCATGTCCCCCTGAAAGGGTGTCCCAGATCTCCAATGGTCCTTGGGTCATGGTGTGAGAACTGCTGTTTTAGAGCATTTTTTTCTGAATGCAATACTGCTAGGAGCTTTAAGACCCCCATCATCTCAGCTTAAGGAGCCTTGATAATGGATGTAGGGGGCTGCAAACTGGACAATTTTGCGATGAAGTTAGATGTGAGACAAAGAAGGTTTGAATTGTTTAATCTACCAATTATCTTTTTATCATCTGGCTTGTTTGCTTATTTATTTATATCACTTGATTCACATGGTTTACATTATAAGCTACAGTAGTGAATTTTAAATCAATAAAATTTTATAAATATTTTATGGTATGATATAGATTGATGAGATACAATAATCTTTCAGCTTGACAAATGAAGCTGTTCAGCTTCTACAGAGCTCTAAGTGGTCCAAAGATAAAAGTCACTTATAAGAGCCAAGAACAGGGGCAGAAATCAAGTCTGGTATCTCATGTTGGCAAAATCCATTTTCATGTTCCAAAATTAATTACACCAGAATCTAAGAGGATGGCGTTTTCAATATGAATTTTGTTTCTATGAATTGTTGTTCAAAATGAATAACATTTATTGATTAGTAACTTCACAGAACACAGAAGTTTCTATATTTTTTTAAACATATGTTCAATTCAGGCCAGTTTCAGGTTAAGCATCAATAAGGTCAAAAAGCTGTTATGTGGGTGGGGAGTTATACTATAAAATGCTTATTATGGTCATGAAGCTACACAAAAGGGGAATTTCGGTGTGTCTTCCAGTGCTCTGAAAGGGCTTGCTTTATTCTAGTAGTAGCCAGTTAGAAGAAACTAGAATTCTACAGATATTACTACTTTCAGGGAACCAAGATGTGATATGCAGTTGCCTTAAGAGAGAAATTGGAAGGTTTGACCAAATATCTGCCAAGGTTTTCTCTAGATAAAGTGCTTAAAATCTCCTTGTCAGGGAATTTATTTGAAACAGTAATCCTCAGAGTGGTGATACAGTTCATTCATTAAGACAACACTTTTTTTTTTTAAAATTGAGGGCCTACTATATTCCAGGTAGAGTGTACTTGATCTGATAGAAAATTATGAATATATGTCAAATCTGAGTGTTGGAATTAACCAAATGTTTGCCAATATTTCAGTAATATAGTGATATGATACAGGAAAGTGGAAACATGGTACAAGGTTGAATGCCCACACAGTCTTCCACTCCCTATTTATCTATTTTCAGTCTTAGTAACCTGCACTTTATCCTCTTTTAGTCTTTCACCCTCTGAGTGGGTCCCAGGCATTACACATCTCCTTCCTTCCCACTTCATTAATTTATCCAACAAATAGTTATTAGTCATTGCTTCTGTGTCAGGTCCTCTGCTAAGCACTAAGGATGCAACCATGAACAAGGCACATGGGTCCATTTGGCACTTACAGTCTAGTTGAGGAGACAAAAATTAGACAAATAGTTGCATAACTAAAAAGTACAGTTGTGATAAGTCTTACAAAGGAAAAACAGAGAGGGCAGTGAATGTGTACAGCAGGAGATCTGACCTAGTTTTGTGGGTTGGGACTTATATTCTGTCTTGTGTATAGTCAGGCAGCCAGAGTCACCAAGATGATGACCAGTTGTGCAAATCCATGGACCAGGGGATATATAGAGCTATGTTATGGTGACCAGGTTTACCTGGGACTGAGAGCCTTTCTGATACATGAGTCTGTTAGTGTAAACCCAGGTAAACCCTGATCACCCTCAGCTACCCCCATTCCAGTATATTTTCTATCAGTGGAAAGCCAAAGTCTTCTTTGGAATTGATGGACCTTAAAGATAGTGCCTGGTAGTGATACAGAATTTCCCCTCCTTGCCATTTAAAGGGGGTGGGATGCAAAGGGATAGATTGGAAAATGTATGAACTTGGTCACAGCACGTGAGTCCTGAGGTCAGGTCTCTGCCAGTGCTGAACATTGTTCAATGTGGCACTGGAAATTTCCAGTGGTTCCAAGCTCAGTAAGTCTCCTTCAATTACAGAGGGAGGTGTGATTAAGTGATTTTACTATGGTTACAGAGCTAGTTGAGAAAATTGGTGATGCAAGTCTGGTTTCCATGGAAACAGACTCTGAGATGACGATGCTGTTGCCAGTGATTTATTAGAGCTTGCTCTTGGGAGTGAGGAAAGCAGGACTGGGGAGAGAGAGGTTGAATTGTGATGCAGCTGTTATCATAGGCAAGCTTTAGCCAGGAAGCTCTAAAGAGGGGCTGGACCTTCAGAGATGTGTGGATTGAGGCAAGAGGTCTGGATCCATGTGTCATTGTATGTAGGTTGACCCTGGGAGGAAGCATAACCTTTTTTTTTTTTTTACAATTTTATTGGAGTATAATTGTTTCACAATGGTGTACTAGTTTCTGCTTTATAACAAAGTGAATCAGTTATACATATACATCTGTTCCCATATCCCTTCCCTCTTGCGTCTCCTTCCCTCCCACCCTCCCTATCCCACCCCTCCAGGCGGTCACAAAGCACCGAGCTGATCTCCCTGTGCTAAGCATAACCTTTTGACTGAGGGTATTTTCTTTCATTCAGCAGTGAGTACTTAGCTCTGAACACGGGACCTGGGTGGCACATAGTCTAGACACCAGGTCTTTGGTTTCAGTTCAATATTTCCATGATACCATGTGTCACCACTTATCAAGAATTGCCTGTAGACATCTTTTGGCCATTGACTTGCATGTAATCAAAAAAAATTTCCTGGCTTCAGAAAGATGCTGATCAATACGTAAAATCATAAAGTTGTTAATAATGAATGAGTCTGTAGATGCAAATGGGATATAATTACTGTGTCGTGCTTTCACTGAAAAGACACTGATTATTTCAGGTGGAAGCTGACTTTTAAAATATAAACTGTGATGTACCCATGAGCAAATAATCAAACATTTTTATAATGCCAGCATCTACCAAGACAAATGTCATGTGAGATGACATTTTCCTGCTAGCTTAGAAAGTATTCTGTGGACATCTAAGAAATTTCAACACAAAGTTAACAGAAGGAATTGGGAAAATGTGTCTAAAAACTTAATTTTAAAAGATTTACGTGAATTCTTTTTATTAAGTAATAAATGTCTAAGTCAAGTTTTCAGACTTCAATTTTTTGCTATATATCAATATAGCATTATGTAAAAAATAAACAAATATCACCATGTTTTATTATATAAAATTAGTCCTTTTAGAGTTGAGTCAATTACAAATAAAAGATAGATAATTGCTTTTTTGCCTCTAAATCTGATATGGTGAAATTGCAGAATATCAGCCTTTAAACATGGCTACATATTAGAATCACCAGGGGAACATAAAAAAATGCTCAGGCCCCACCCCAGACATCATGAATTAGAATCTTGATGTGTGCCTTATATATAGCTTATATTTTGGCCAAGCTCTGAAAGTAATTCCTATGTAGTTAACTGGGCATGGTCCAGTGCCCTGCATTATTTTTAGGAAGTACTGACTGAGAGCACAGCTTCAGTTGTGGGCTGTGTTTTGCTGTAGCTGACTTTTTTTTTATTGTGGTAAAATACATATAACATAAAATTTACCACTTGGGCCAATTTTAAGTGTACAGTTCAGAAGCATTAAGTAAATTCACATGGTTGTGCAGACACCACCATCCATCTGCAGAAATTTTTCAGCTTCCCCAACTGAAACATTGTACCCATTAAACAATAACTCTCATTCTCTCCTATCCCCAACCCCTGGCAACCACAATTCTATTTCCTATCTCTGTGAATTTGACTATTTTAGGAACCTCATACAACTGGAATCATACAGTATTTGTCCTTTTGTGACTGGCGTATTTCACTCAGCATAATGTCTTCAAGGTTCATCCATCTTGTAGCATGTGTCAGAATTTTCTTTCTTTTTAAGGCTAAGTAATATTCTATTGAATGTATATACCACATTGTAGATGGATACTTGGGTTGCTTCCACCTTTTGGCTATTGTGAATAATGCTGCTTGAAGATGGTATACAGGACTTCCCTGGTGGCTCAGTGGTTAAGAATCTGCCTGCCAATGCAGGGGACACGGGTTTGATCCCTGCTCCAGGAAGATCCCACATGCTGAGGAGCAACTAAATCCATGCGCCACAACTACTGAGCCTGAGCTCCAGAGCCCACGAGCCACAACTACTGAGCCCACGTGCCACACTACTGAAGCCTGTGTGCCTAGAGCCTGTGTTCCGCAACAAGAGAAGCCACCACAATGAGAAGCCCATGCACAGCAAAGAAGAGTAGCCCCTGCTTGCCGTAGCTAGAGAAAGCCCGCACAGCAGCAAAGACCCAGTGCAGCCAAAAAAGAAAAAGAATGGTGGACAAATATCTATTTGAGTCCTTGCTTTCAGTTCTTTTGGGTATATACCCAGAAGTGGAATTGCTGGATCATATGCTAATTCTATTTTTAATTTTTTGAGGGATCTCCATAACATTTTCCTCAGCAGTTGCATCATTTTACCCAGCAATGAGTGAATTTTTCCACATTCTCACTTGTTATTTTCTGATTTTTTGATGATAGTCATCCTAATGGGTATAAAGTCGTATCTCATTGTGGTTTTTGTTTTGTCTTTGGCCACACCATGTGGCTTGTGGGATCGTACTTCCTTGACCAGGGATTGAACCCAGGCCATGGCAGTGAAAGCGCTGAGTCCTAACCACTGCAACCACTGGACCGCCAGCAAACTACTTCATCGTGGTTTTGATTTACATTTCCCTACATGATTTCTATATGAATTGTGATGTAGAGCATCTTTTCAAGGGCTTATTGGTCATTTGTATATTTTTCTTGGACAAATATCTATTCAAGTCCATTGCGCATGTTTTCCCCAGCTTTATTGAAGTATGACTGACATATTAAAAATGTATACACAACACGATATTTTGAAACACGTATACATTGTGAAATGATTACCACAATCAAGCTAATTAACATATCCGTCACTTCACATAGTTCTCATTTTTGTGTGTGTGTGTGGTGAGAACACTTGAGTTTTACTCTCGTGTAAACTCAAGTACAGATTTCAAGTACAGATCTTCCTCGACTTACAATGGGGTTAAGTCTGGATTGTAAGTTGAATGTCAGTATATGCAGTATATATAGCATATGTCAGTATCTCCTAAAGAGCCACGTATTTAGCAATGTGCATACTCTCTTGGGTTAGTCACTTGTCAGAATCCACAGGCCTAGTCACAGAATTAGCCCAGGCAATTTTGGAAAACCCCAGTCACGATAAAAAAAAAAGGATATCTAAGCAGGAGTGTAACAAGATGGTCTGGCAGTCAGGACTAGGCATAAGTACAGATATTTGCATTTTCCCAGAGACCTTCCAGAGAATGATGTAAATTAATGGAAGGGTTATAATAGTGAGGATTTCAGGTCCTATGTCAAGCTGGAAGTGCAAAAATTTAGGGGCAAATGGACCTTTTAGTATCTCTCAAATCACACCATATAGGTAGGTGACTGCTAGTTTTGACTTTATGAACAATTGGTTCCAAATCTGAACATGCAGTGTCTTACTGGGAGTTAGACTACTTCTTCCTTTATGAGGTACTTTGAATGGAGTCTGTGTTGAAGAGTTCATTGTGCTGAAGTAAAGCCAGTGAACTGGCAGGTGAATAGAATTCTGCTTCACATCCAAGACCCATTTTCTCTGAGTAATCTCCTCCCCACCCTCCCCTTTCTCTCCACCCGCTTTCCCCCTTGCTCTCAGGTCTGCCGGAGCTATTTCCAGAATTCATTGTTCAGGCCAACTTGTTTTGACATAACTGGCAGGTTGACTCATGTGAATAGTTAAATTAATCATGGGTTAAAAGCCTGTAATTATGGTACCGCATTAGAGCTATCATAACTCCAATGTTGTCTTTTGCACTAATTTTCCTCCCCTGTCCTCAGCTTAACATCTCATTTTCAGTTTAAATGAGAGGGCCCTGAAACTGTCTTTTCTGTCTTGCTCACTATTCTGTTTTAATTCACTATCTTCATTGCTGAGCTATTTGGAGTTGGAATATTATTTCCTCCATTTTAGAAGAGATAGAAAGTGGCTAGACTATGATTCAGAATTGAATAAGATAGTTTCTGCAGGGTGTACCTATTTTACAGTAAACACAATTATCATAAAAATCTTTTGGGCATATAAACTGTTCTGACCCTGGTTGCATCACAGGTCTTCAGAGCTCAAAGGAGATCGGTTTTGATTTAGTTGAGACCAAACTATTTTAGAACACAGTAATTTGGTCACACTGAAGAGCTTTTTAGTAGTTATTTGGTAGCTATCCCCTTCTATGGAAATAAAATAAACTGAAAATCTGATGGATAGGGGCTTCCCTGGTGGCGCAGTGGTTAAGAATCTGCCTGCCAATGCAAGGGACATGGGTTCGAGCCCTGGCCCGGGAAGATCCCACATGCTGCGGAGCAACTAAGCCCCTGCGCCACAACTACTGAGCCTGCACTCTAGAGCCCGTGAGCCACAACTACTGAGCCCACGTGCCACAACTACTGAAGCCTGCGCGCCTAGAGCCCGTGCTCCGCCACAAGAGAAGCCACGACAATGAGAAGCCCGAGCACTGCAACAAAGAGTAGCCCCTGCTCACTGCAACTAGAGAAAGCCCGCACGCAGCAACGAAGACCCAACACAGCCAAAAATAAATAAATAAATAAATTTATTAAAAAAAAACTGATGGATATATAAAATGAGATATATAAGATGGATATATAAGTGGGACTTATGTTTATTCATCTTTGAATGCTTAGTAGGTAAGTATTCGCTAAATATATAGCTGATTTAAAGGTGCTTCCCTTCTTTATCTCCCTTCATTTATCAGTCACCTACATATAAGTTGTGATTTAAGAGTTACTGAAAGGTCCATTTGATCCCCAATTTTTGCGATGCCAGTTTGACATGGTCCTGACAGTCCTCATAGTGATAACCATCCCATTAAATCGTAGTTCTCTGGAAGGTTTATGAGAATATGCAAATATTAGTATTTTCTCTTGATACTTTCTGCCATTTATTGCCCTAGTAAAATTGCTCACATTCCTTCCTTCCTTCCTTCCTTCCTTCCTTTTGCTGAGGTGGGTCTTAGTTGAGGCACACGGGATCTTCGTTGCCACGTGCGGGATCTTTAGTTATGCCATGCGGGCTCTTCATTGCAGCATGTGGGATCTAGTTCCCTGACCAGGGATGGAACCCGGGCCCCCTGTATTGGGAGCATGTAGAGTTAACTGCTGGACCACCAGGGAAGTCCCTGACCACTATTCTTGCTGCTCTCACTTTACCCATTCAACCCTTTCACATCTCCTTCCAAAGAACTTCTATAGCATATTGTCTATTTAACCAGATGGTGGTTGTCTCTATGTCTGGTATGATTCCCCATCAACCCTGAAGTAGGATTTAGTTATTTTTCACATTTCCCCAAAGAAAAAGAAAATCAGTGGCTTATTTTAAGGAGTCTTCCAAGATTCAGTTTTTTTGAGGTGCTTTTCTAATAGATCCACTTGCTACTTCTGCTTGTACCTCATTGATTAGAACTTAGTTACAGGCCATACCTATGTGCAAGGAAGGCTGGGAAATGTGGTCTTTATTTCAGGCAGCAATGTGCTTGAGTAAATGCTGGAGTCTCTGCCAAAGAAAAGAGTGGGAATACCTATTTGAATGCAACGAGCTGTCTCTGACATGTGCCTCTGTACCATCTTTTGGGTATTCACTCTCACATGGTCTGCCTGGGAAATTTACTGCTTGGGATGGCTTGCTGAGCAGAAAACCATATAATGTAAATCTTCAGATGCCACATGGAAACAAAAAGCCAGCTGGAGTCCCAGTCTTCCAATATGCTCTGCCTCCATGGGGAATTTTCCTGTCCCGTTCTCTCCTGCTTGCCATGTTGAGGCCCCTGCCATCACCTCATATGCCTGTGATGCTTGATTTCTTTCTGTCTCCCTGCCTTATACTCTGCTTCTTGCTCTTCAAAGACATGCTTTGTTTTCCCACCATTGGCTTGTCCTCAGCTCTCTCTGTCTTATATTCCCCACAGTTACTTTGAAGTTAGCACCTCTGAAATAATTTTAGTCTTGGTGATGTGGGGTGAGGATAGGAGACAGTAAGCAGGGATGTATGTGGGGATACTTTTAGGTCTTCTCCCAGTGTTACCTCCTCCACCATATCTGTTGTTTTTCTTGTTGTTGTTTTTGTTTTTCTGTAAGAATCTCTCTTTAGTCACGGAACTTGACTTGAACTCTGCCTAACAGCAGAGCCAGGCATTACCCATAATTATCACTAGTTACAGTTCAATGAATGAATGAACCCCCTTTTACTTTCTTTCTTTTTAAAAATTAATTAATTAATTTTTGGCTGCGTTGGGTCTTCATTGCTGCACGTGGGCTTTCTCTAGTTGTGGCGAGCGGGGATTACTCTTCGTTGCGCTGTGCGGGCTTCTCATCGCGGTGGCTTCTCTTGTTGCAGAGCACGGGCTCTAGGTGCACGAGCTTCAGGAGTTGTGGCACTCGGGCTCAGTAACTGTGGTTCACAGGCTCAGTTGTTGTGGTGCAGGGGCTTAGTTGCTCCTCCGCATGTGGGATCTTCCTGGAGCAGGGATCAAACCCGTGTCCCCTGCATTGGCAGGCAGATTCTAAACCACTGCGCCACCAGGGACGTCCCCCCTTTTACTTTCTAGCATAAATTATTTCAGACTAGTTGGTGTTTTTTACTTTCCCTTCCCTTTCATTCTTCATGAGCAATCCCACTAGCTTATGGAATCTTTCCTACTTTTGTCATCTTTTCTCTTCCTACTTTCCCACCAATCTGTGTCCATTCTTTCAATCAAATTCTTACTTGATTCATGAATTGTAGCTCAGTAACAACTGAACACTCCATGCTGTCTTCCCTATCTGCCCACTTTGATCTCTTTCATATGAGAATACTTTTAACGTTGGCAGTTTGTTTCACACACTCAAACACTTGACTCCATACCATCTTGTATCATTTTTTCTAGTTATTTCATGAGCATAACTAGCTCCCCAATTGCATTGTAAGATTTTAGAGAGTAGGGACTATGTGATTTAAAAAAATCTATCTACCTACCTACCTACCTATCTTTTATCTATCTTCTATCCATCTATCTGTCTGAATTCTGCTCAATATCTAAGGTAGTACTGGAAAGATAGTTGACATTATATAAATATTGGTCACCTTGACAAAAGAACAGAGTGCATATGACTGATTTGTGAATGCAAAGCAGGGAGCAGGGAAACATTTTTTTTTTTAGGGAAACACTTTTGCTGCAGTCCATGATGGGCCTGCTGACATTCCCAAATAGATGCAAAAAGTTCACATGGAATCTTGCTTGTCATCAGCAGAAATTTCGAGACCTAAGTGAACTTTCCTCACGATTCTAGGAAGAGGAAAATGTAACTATATTTAAAATAGTGTTTTCTATTCAACAGCCAGACTAATTCTTACCTGTGTTTTTTGGAATCAAATGTATCCTTGAGAATTCAAAGACAGACTCACAGGCTTTGAGAAGAAGTCTCCCATTGGCTTTTAATGTCTGGTCAGAGAGGTAAAAATTGTGAGGCATGTTTTCTCATAAAACATCCAATATTGTGAGACTATGATTTTCATGAGATAATTTAAATGGGCTCTAAGATGTAGAACTATGAAATATTCTACATTTAAATGAAAGTATTATTCTATCCCCTCCCCACATCCACCTCAAGGTTGCCTCTATCATGTTTCTGAATGCTCCTGAAGTCCCATTATTTGAAAAAAAATCAGTCTCACTTTCCCATAACAGAATGCTTGTAGAGAGTTCAAAATGTTTCAGTAGGAGTGCAAGAATGAGGAATTGCCTAGTAAGAGTGACAAAGAAGTTTGATTACAATCACAAGATTTTGAGTATGGCTCTATCCTAAAGATTTTTATCTACTGTTGACTTCTCAGGATGTTCCTGGATTATTAAGAATTATGTGTCACTTCTCTTGGTTTTACATTTCTTTTACATGTGTCTCCACAAACCTGTTCTTCTTAAAAATGCCAACATGGACCTCAGCTGCATATCTCAAACGTATTCTTTCATTTGTCACACAATATGACTTTGTTCTTGTTCATACTTTAAGATAACCCTTGAGTGTTCATCTCAGTCATCTTTGGCCTTTGACTTTGAACGGGATGTGAGAGCTCATGAAGATATTCCTGAGGGTAAAGGGGGGAAATCTAATCTGCATAACGGTAGAAGAAATGTCATTGTCCATAAAAAACCACCAGCACCTCTGTTCTCAAGAAGACTCATTAAAGGTTTGGGGATTAATTGTTAAGATTTGGGGTTTGTGACAAGGGAGGCACCGCACAATGTCATATAAAGTCTTCTGATCCAACCTTAAGGACACGTGCCTCTATTTGCTTGAGAAAATAACCTGGAAGAGTCAGATTACACTTTAATGAGCCATATAGAAGTGGTCCGTCTAGAAGGACCATAATCCTGGTGATGAGATCACCTTTAGCCGTCGTGATAGACACAGCAAAGGCAGTATCGGCAGCAGTGGATGAAGGTGGCAGCTGTTGTGGAAATTGCACCTGCTATTCATCACTACACTGTGGTAGAGTGGGGAGGCCACGGTGCTGGTGCTACAGAAGCAGCAAGAAGCTGTCATGGCCTCTCGTGAGAAAACACAAGCCACCAGAGACTCTGCCTGGCCAATGGAGAAGATCAGATGCACTTAAGTACCCTGTACATTTATTTGTCATGAGACACTCTAGGATCTTCTTCATTGGCTCAGAATTTCCAAAATGTTCCAGAGTATTGAGAAGGAATAAGACGGATTCACCATTTGCTAATGTCAGTGATAATAATCCTGGTGATTGGAGTGTGCCAGGAGCTGTTCTAAGGGCTTCACATATATATTAACTCATCCCTATTGCCACCGCCTCCCCATTAACCCCCAAAGTCACCTATGGGCCACTGCCAGTCTCTCGAGACTGGGAGGGGCTGAGGACTGTGTGGGGAGCAGAGACCTGTCTTGGAGAACAAGCATGTAGATTAGGTCTTTCTTCCTCTGAACCCACTCTTTCTGCTACATTTTGAAAATTGCTAAGAAAACTAATTTTTGTTCAGTTCTTCTCTCTTTATTCTAAATTAGGCAGTAATTTTCATTTGGAAATGCATTTCTGGGTCCCAGTGGAGAGCAGGTAGTATAACAGAGTAGTGCTGGGCAGTCACGGCTTACACGACACATGTTTTATGCATCAGCGGCTTCCAGAAGAGTGACAGGCTTAGGCAAGGACCATAAAAGGCAGCGACAAATTATGCTTCTAGGACTATATGCAGAGTTTTCAATAGTAGCTGACCATTTCTGCTTCTTTTCCTGTCTTAGAAAAAAGCTTTTTTTAAGTGAAGGTTTCCCCACAGGCTACTGGGCAATTATCCACTGCTCTCTGGTAAAGTGTGACCCTTAGTATATTTTGGCAAGCAAAGCAATTTTTGTATTTCTATTTTGGCACAATATAGAGCATTATCTCCCTGGTATTTGACAGTCAAAAGAATAGTCAAAAACCTTATTCTTCAATGTAATTAAAACCAGAGTTGGTATTAGAGGAAAACCAATTAACAGTCTGCAGAAAATTATCTGAAGAAATTGATTATATTCTTGAAGGTGCCCAACACTCCATGGCTTTTGGTGTATCCTTAAATGAGACTGAAAATTCTAAGTGTGTGGAGCAGACTCTGTTGTAAAAATAACCATTTCCGATTTTTTTTTTTTTTTTTGCCGTACGCGGGCCTCTCACTGCTGTGGCCTCTCCCATTGCGGAGCACAGGCTCTGGACGCACAGGCTCAGCGGGCCTAGCCGCTCCGCGGCATGTGGGATCTTCCCGGACCGGGGCACGAACCTGTGTCCCCTGCATCGGCAGGCAGACTCTCAACCACTGTGCCACCAGGGAAGCCCCATTTCCGATTTTAATGAAAAGCATCACATATGCAAGAACCAACTGAGACAGATACGTAAGAGATGGATAGAGTAACCGCTAAGATTTATCCTAAAAAAATGTTTTTTCATGTTGTCCCCATGAAAAGCTTTGATTTTTTTTAATCTCTAGAAAAATTTCCATAGACATAAAGTAAACAAAATTAGGTAAAACTACTTGAAATAAATATTCTTCACCTTTTTTGATGATTATTATCATTTTGATGATTTTTTGATGATGATGATCTTTTTTGGTTAAAATTGTTGCTGTCCAGGGAGATCAGCTCGGTGCTTTGTGACCGCCTGGAGGGGTGGGATGGGGAGGGTGGGAGGGAGGGAGTTGCATGAGGGAAGGGATGTGGGAACAGATGTATATGTATGACTGATTCACTTTGTTATAAAGCAGAAACTAATTAAAAAATTAAAAAAAAAACTGTATCAAAATCTACAAACATAAAATACAGAAAAAGAGTTGAAACCTTCCCTTTCTTCCTCCCATCTCCACCCCAACCCCTGCCCCGGGTGGGGTAGGGAAGGCTAATAAACCTTTTATTGCATTCTACTACTGACAAAAGCTAGTCTTGGAAATGCCCCACCTAAGAAAATGATTTGATAGAATAGAAAAGCAAGAAGGGTTTTCAATACATTCCTATCTCTTTGTGGAGCCAGATGTGGCCATCAGAGATAGGTGGCTCTGATGCTTTAAAAAGATGCAGAAATTACAGACCTGGGAAGGGTTTGTGGGCGGGAGACTAGCAGACAGTCACGGGGCGGTGAGATTGACATTGTTGCGTATAATAAGGGCAAACATTATCATTGATGTATGTGGAGGCCTTGTTAACTCACGTTTAGGAAACTGTTTCTCTAAACCCTTGGTCTGAACTGAGACTGAGCTCTGAGAATTTTCTTTGTCTCTGTGTGTGTGTGTGTGTGTGCATTTGATTCAGTGATTATCTGCTGAATCTGTCGGGAAGGCAGATGCATATCTTTAGCTTATAATGGTAGAGACCCCTTTCCACCTTTCCTGGAATATCATTCTAGTCTGAGAAACTCAGAACTTTGGGAGATGCTCCACTGAGGGTGTGTTGCGTGGACTGCCTAAGAGGAAGAAGGCAACGGCAGGGATCTGGGTCTGCACGCAGACAGGTTTGGTGGTGACGGCTCTTCTACCCTGGACTATTAGAACAGTCACCTCTGGTGCCTGTTTTGCATTTTGCTTTGCTCTGCAGTACCCTTCCTTACCTCCAGTCTTCCAGAAAGCCTGTTACTCTTTCAGCCTTGTGTGGTACTGTTGAAGGGCGATTAAGGAGCAGGTCAGTAAAAGCGCCATGGGTCCCTTCCCACCTCACCCCTCCAATGAACTCAGTGGCACAAATAGTAGCATTGTCCTGGGAAGGACACTAGATGTGAGTTCTAGGCACTGGCGGGTAGAGGAATGGGCCACGGCCAGAGCAGGGCTGGGGGTGGGGTAGTACTATTCCTTAGGGATAGGGGGCTGCCAAAGGGGTGCCTCCAAAGTGTACTGAGACCATTAGCTTCTTTGCCAAAGAAACTAAACAGAGGTTCTGCTCCAGGTTGCTCTGGAATCACCTGGGAGCACTCAAAGTCTACTGATCCCTGGGCCTCACCTCATAATAATTGAATCTGAATCTCTGGAGATGGGGTCTGGGCATCAGTATTTAAGAGCTCCCCAGGTGATTCTGATGTGCAGCCAGGTTGAAACCACTGCCTTGGAGATGGTGATCAGGAAAGGGAGAGGCTCGCCTGGGTAAGAAATATACAAAGCTCGACGGCAATATTGCAAAAACCTGAAGCATATTAAAAAGTCTGGGAGAAAATACAGTCAATTTTCAAAACGGTAGTTATATTCCATAAAGTCTGGAAACACTGAATTAGCAAATACTGAATCATTGCTCCTAGGGGAAATATATTCATGTATATATGTTGGTCACATAGATTATAATCTTAAATACTAAAAACAAGTCATCATGGTAGAAAACCATGAGGTTCAGGCGTGTTAAGTGACTTGCCTGAGACCATCTCATCAGTCACAGGAACCAGAGATTCAAGTCCTGTCCAGGTGATCCCCGAGCCGGAGCTTCTTTCGCTACACCACACTGCCCCCTACCGGCTCCATCTTCTGGCTACTTCTGCACGAGAGCTGAACCAGAAGGCAGCGTGTGCCTTTCCTCATCTGGAAACCAGTGCAGGTCCAATCGGCCACTCAAAATTTTCAGCGCTGTGTGCATGTCCACAAGTACTGATTTTGGAGTTCCAAATAAATTTTAGGGAGTAGGTGCATTTGCAAATTTGGAATCCGCTAATAATGAACATCAGCTGTAAATAATATTACCAGCAATTATATTTGGATATAATTAAATGACTTTTTCTTTCTCATTTTTCTAAAATCCCTGTAATGTGTATGTATAAATTTTATTAGGAAAAAATGTAAAAAAACAAACTAAAAATCTTTTCCATGGCATCCCTCTGTCTATAGACCTATTTCTTCCCAAAGTGTGGCCTTGACCTATTTACATCAGAATCACTTTGAGTGGTAATCGAAAACATTTAATCCTATCCCATCCCTTCCCAAACTACTAAACTAGAATCTCTAAGGAACCCAAGAATCTGCATTTGACAAATTCCCCCAGATCACTCTTATGTACACTAATGTGAAAAACATTTGCTATTGCAACCTCTAAAGAGTGAGGATAAAATAAGGGTATTTCAGATAAAGAGGCTGAAAGAATTTACTTCTCACAAACCATTGCTGAAAGAACTAGTGAAAGATATACTTCACTCTAAGAAAAGATTGAAACCTAGAAGGAAGGATTGGGATGCAAGAGGCAATGGTGAGCAAGACGATTGGTAAGCATGTGGTAAACCTGAATAATCGCCTACAGCAGACAAAATAAAACTAATGAAAGGGGAGGAAAATTAAAATGAGGTGAAATTAAGTTAAAAGACAACCGTAATATAGAAAAAGAGGTTGTGTAATTGGTGTTAAAGCATGCCGATACTTCGTAGAGTTTGGAAGAGGAAAGAAGATACTGATTAAACATTTTTTGGAGATACAGGAGCGTGACCTAAGGATAATAAAAGAATAAAAATACAAAGTATAATTTTGAAATTAGTAGGAAAAAAGGAATTTAAAAACTGTAATAACCAAAAAAAAAAAAAAGGAAAAAAAGAAGAAGAAAAGAAGCAAAGGCAGGAGGAATGAATGTTTCAAGAGAATGTGTGAGCAATGGCATAGGAGTGGAGAAGAGGCTCCACTGTCAGGTAACTTTGATTTTGCTCTACTTACATGCTAATAACTTCGCCTAGTTTGTTTTTTTAAAAAAATAAATTTATTTATTTATTTATTTTTGGCTGTGTTCGGTCTTTGTTGCTGTGCGCAGGCTTTCTCTAGTTGCGGCAAGCCAGGGCTACTCTTTTGTTGTGGTGTGCAGGCTTCTCATTGTGGTGGCTTCCATTGTTGTGGAGCATGGGCTCTAGGAGCATGGGCTTCAGTAGTTGTGGCACGCAGGCTCAGTAGTTGTGGCTTGAGGGCTCTAGAGTGCAAGCTCAGTAGTTGTGGCACGCGGGCTTAGTTGCTCTGCAGCATGTGGGATCTTCCCGGACCAGGGCTGGAAACCATGGCCCCTGCATTGGCAGGCGGATTCTTAACCACTGTGCCACCAGAGAAGTCCTATTATGGCTTCATGGGTGTTGGCAGAAGACACAAGATTCCTGGGTAAGATACAAAGGACAATATTACTCACAGCCTGGCTAGTAGCGTAAGAATCAATCAGCATATTTGTGTCAGTTTTCTTATTTCCTAAGCCCCACAACAGTGACACAGAGTGTCCAGGTGGATATTTGCACATGTAGTGGGTTGTAGTACAAGAGAGAAACACTGAGCTTGGGAACCTGTTGTTTTATAGCAAGCAGTAAGCAAGTCTGCTCTTTGTCCCAGAGGAAGACATTGCCTCATCTACAAAGGTTATGTATAATCCTGAGAAATGGTCCTGGTAAAGATCAGTTAGGGCTTTGCATTCTTGGCACACTCAGTAAGACATGTAGGAACACGAGAGACCCATGGAGGAGTATCTCCCAGCATACAGAAGTGGGAATCTGTGAGTAAATTGTTTTGCTGGGTCATATGGTGCATTGGACTGGGAAGGAAGAAGAGGAGTGGAAAAGGAGTAGGGAGAAGTAATTTAAAACCCCAGAGCTGGGGCTTCCCTGGTGGCGCAGTGGTTGAGAGTCTGCCTGCCGATGCAGGGGACATGGGTTCATGCCCTGGTCCAGGAAGATCCCACATGCCGTGGAGCTGCTGGGCCCATGAGCCATGGCCGCTGAGCCTGCGTGTCCGGAGCCTGTGCTCCGCAATGGGAGAGGCCGCAACAGTGAGAGGCCCACGTACCGCAAACAAAACAAAACAAAACAAAACAAAACCCCTAGAGCTGAGGGCCTTTTATGGCCGTTTGGGCTGTTATAATAAAAACCATAGACTGGGTGACTGAAGTAACAAACATTTATCTCTCACAGTCCTGGAAGCTGGAAAGTCCAAGATCAAGGTGTCAGCTGGGTTTTTATAGCATCTTAATAAAGAACAATAAACTTTTAGAGGAGTGACAAAACAAAGGAAAAGCACGTTGGGCTTCTAGGAGATGGCAAATTGTGGAAAGGTAAATATATAAAGGGAACTGATGGAGAATAAGGGTTGTTTTTAGCAAGGTTTGTTCTGTAGGTTTCTCTGGCGCCATCTCCCGGCTGATAAGAGTCTAGCGCTCTCTCCGATGATTGAGAATCGATCTGCCCTTCCTGGTACAGAGGAGGAGGCCAGAAAGTTTTTCTTGTGTCTGGTTGTGGTTTCTTCTTTATATCTTTAGTTGTAGAAGATATTTTCTGGTAGGTTCTGGCCTTTTTCATTGATGGTTGTTCTGTAAATAGTCGTAATTTTGGTGTGCCCATGAAAGGAGTTGAGCTCAGGGTCTTTCTACTCCACTGTCTTGGCCCATCTCTTAAGTGCAAATCTTTTAAATTGGACTTAACCTGTTTATATCCCATGTCAATTTTTCCTTTTGGGGAGACATATCTCTAAGAGCTCTTTGTAAATGAAGAAAATTAGCCCTTTGCTACATATGCTATATGTATTTTCCCGAATTGCCCTCCCCCTTTAATTGAGGTATAGTTTAATCAGGGTACAATACTATATAAGTATCAGGTGTACAACATAGTGTTTCACAATTTTTAAAAGTTATATTTCATTTATAGTTACAAAATATTGGCTATATTCCCTGTGTTGTACTATTCCCTGTGTTGTATATATCCTTGCAGCTTTTTTTTTTTTTTTCAAATGGGTCAGTTATTTAATTCAGTTCTTTGTAAGAAGTTTAGAACACTACTTTGTGAGGATAAATTCCATTTGTGAGAGCAAATACAGAGCGAAGGTAGCCCTGGAGCTGAGGAACAGCTTTGATTCTTAGCAGAATTTGTGAGTCCGCAGCTTTCTGATCTACCTTGCTCTGCTCTGTAATCTCGTAGTTCTCTCTCTCTGTGTCGAAGATCTCACCTTCCTGGTGCCTGAGCTTACGCAGCTTCTTTTTAAAAACAAAAATTTTTTTAAACATTTTTATTGGAGTATAATTGTTTTACAATGGTGTGTTAGTTTCTGTTGTATCAAAAAGTGAATCAGCTATGTGTATGCATATATCACCATATCCCCTCCTTCTTGTGTCTCCCTCCCACCCTCCCTATCCCACCCCTCTAGGCGGTCACAAAGCACCGAGCTGATCTCCCTGTGCTATGTTGCTGCTTCCCATTAGCTACCTATTTTACCTTTGGTAGTGTATATAAGTCCATGCCACTCTCTCACTTCGTCCCAGCTTACCCTTCCCCCTTCCTGTGTCCTCAAGTCCATTCTCTATGTCTGCATCTTTATTCCTGTCCTGTCTCTAGTTTCTTCAGAATCTTTTTTTTTTTTTTAGGCTCCATATATATGTGTTAGCATATGGTATTTGTTTTTCTCTTTCTGACTTACTTCACTCTGCATGACAGACTCTAGGTCCATCCACCTCACTACAAATAACTCAGTTTCATTTCTTTTTATGACCGAGTAATATTCCATTGTATATATGTGCCCCATCTTCTTTATCCATTCATCTGTCGATGGACACTTAGGTTACTTCCATGTCCTGGCTATTGTAAATAGAGCTACGCAGCTTCTTTTTGAAGTAAGCATCAGTGAGATGTTCTGGGATTTTCACACCACTGATATCAATTTTGGTGGAGGTGGCAATGACAAATTTCTGGTGTGTTCTACGCCGAGGAACTCAATTGAGGGACAGAGACCCAGTCACAAGTAGCAAGCCACTGCTCAGCTGCTTCAGAAAAATGACCCTCTTGCCTCTGTGGTGCCCAGGGAGGATGATCAGAACGGTCCCAGGAGGGATGCTTTCTCACATGCTTACTGAAGGACTTTTTGCCGACTCAACAGTTTTCGAGGGCACATCTTCAGTAGGGTAATACCTAGGCATTTTGCAAAATTTAACCACTCGGGTACCACCATTCTTGACACCACCAACCGGTTTTGTGACAGTAGCAAGAACCTCCACCTTCTTTTTCTTTTTCTTTTCAACCTTGGCTTTGTCTTCTGAATACTTCCTCTTGTACAAGGCCTTTCTGGAATACATAGCCGATCGGGAATGTCTGCCAATTCCTCTGACCAGGACAGGGTTTCGGCTTCAGCGGGGCTTCCCCTTCTTAACCTTCTTCACCTTTTTAACCTTGCCACCAGCATCAGCCTTCTTGGCTTCAGGTTTTTTTCTCCTTAGTATCTGGCTTCTCAGCTTTTTCGCCCGCCATCTTGCGAGATGGGAAAGAGCTCCTTGTAGCTCATTTGTTTTATACATAGTAGTTGTACCTCTTAATCCCCTACCTCTTTCTTGCCCCTCCCCCCTTCCCACTCCCCACTGAGTTGCCCTTTGTTTGTTGAATTGTTTGTGGCCTTGGAGAAATGTTTAATTTCTTCTTCTTTTTTAAAATGTAGTCAAATGTGTTATAGCTATTCAGTAGGTAATTATACCTGGAGAAGCAAGAAGAAGGTGGGAGCCTCAGCCTCTATTTCCTTGAATAACAGATTAGGAGCCAGGAGAGGGACCTTAGGGTTTGAGATGTGGGAGTTGGGTTGGGGGAAAGACCAGCCAAAGGGAGGTGAGTTAGGAAACTTGTAGGATAACCACGTGGCTGGGTCACATGGGAAATATGACTAAGGGCTCTGGAATCAGCCTTTGTGGGTTCAAATCCCAGGACTAGTATTACAGAATGACTTTGGCTGGGGGCAGGTGATGAGCCTCCTGTGCCTTAGTTTCTTCATGTAGAAACTATTAATATTTTATCTGAGGCTTAAATGAGATAAGGCCTGGCACAGTGCTTGGCAGACAGTCAGTGCTTCCTAGAAAAGAAATAGAGAACTTGGGTTAGCTTGTAGGAGGAATGGAAATGAATAGACATATGGAGAAACTCGTAGATTGTAGGTGAGTGAGCTTGAGAGGAATGAATTATCGATCCTCTTTCTGTGGTTAAAATCATGACCATATTACGAAAACAACAATCGAAGGCTGTGGCTTGGAGGTTCAACTTAGATACTCTAGAACCAGAGAGCTTGTTCCAATTCCAGCCCTACCCCGTACTGGCTTTGTGACATTGGGCAAATCACATAATGTCTCTCTGCCTTGGTTTCTTCAACTAAAAGTGTGGAATAATAATTATACCTGTCTTAGAGATGAAGATATGAAAAGTGAGCTAAAATATGTAAAGCACCTAGAAAACTATCTGACACAGCATATGTACCTAAAAAATAGTTATTATATTACTATTAATCATTTTTTCCCTGTATCAGGGGCATTTTTTTTTTTTTTTTTTTTTTGGCGGGACGCGGGCCTCTCACTGTTGTGGCCTCTCCCGTTGCAGAGCACAGGCTCCGGACGTGCAGGCTCAGCGGCCATGGCTCACGGGCCCAGCCGCTCCACAGCATGTGGGATCTTCCCGGACCGGGGCACGAACCCGTGTCCCCTGCGTCGGCAGGCGGACTCTCAACCACTGCGCCACCAGGGAAGCCCATCAGGTGCATTTTTACTATCACCTCATTTGAGTTTTCTGAGATAATTGTTCCTTTCAATACACATCCACCTATTGCCAAGATACTGTTCCTGATATTACTAGGTACTAAATTATGGGGTTGACTTAAGTCTGCCCTTCCATCCTCTGGATCTTTCATATTCTCTGCTAAACTAATAATATTCTATGTTATTAATAGGTATTGATAACTTCATGTTATCTCTCTCAGATGACATTTGCATTTTAACAAGAATTTTCAAGGCCTTGACTCAAAGCGGTGAGTAATGTGGTTATTTTAGGGATCCTGGCAGAGAGAAACAGTCCTTGGGCTGGGAGAGCTTTCCTAAATTCTAAATTTATATCAAGCCAGCAGCTGCCTACCCTGCTCACTCAGAATATGGAGTGGGGTTGTATTGGTGATCAGGGAGGGATTTAAATCAATTAACCAATACTTTTGTCACTAGTTATATGCCAACAACTGTCTTAGGTAATGTGGGGAAGAATATAAAGATGAATAATCCTTGTTTCAAGGAATTTATAATCTAATTGAAGACATCAAGATGTAGAAAAATAAAAAAGATACTTATTCTCATTGCCAAGGTTAGAACAGACCTGAGAATGTTGCCTACTGACCAATATACTGGTGTGAAGTCTTGAGGGCCAGGTCAAACCAGGAGGAAGCTTATCTAGATAGGAGCTACTCATAAGATCGTTTTACTGCAGAGCCATAGCAAGAGTAACTGCTTAGAAATGGAACCTACTCTGAAGTCAGACCACTAAAGGGGGAGATATGGCATTGAGTTATGCACCGGAGGGAGAGTCTGGATGAAGCATTAACAGAGAGTGAGAGCCTGGAACAGGATGGGAGTGCAGGGCAAGTGAAGGTGGAGGATCCGTGTAACTTAGTGGGGACATCTTCCATATGAGTTCTGGCATGACTTGTGAGGTGAGGATGGCATTTTAAAGGAACAAAACTGGGATGAACAAATGATATCTTTCCTCATTTGTCAAATAAGGAAGATTGAAACACGTGAGTACTAAGGAATTGCCCAGCTCTAGTAGTCTATAAGTCAATCATTCTAGGACCAAACAAAAAGCAACAATAGGTAGTATTCAAATCAGCCATATAGACCCATGTTTCCAAATCACAGCCCATCAGAGTTCTTTTGTTCATTTGCTGTGAAATCTTTTAATTTTCTTACACTGTCTCTTGAATATGTTAAGAAAATGTAGATTCTTAGTTCTCCAAAACTGAAGTGGTCTTCTTTATAAGACAGGAGAAAGAAGAAAAACAAACTTAGCCCAATTCAATGACTTAAACCTAAAGTTAAGCAGACTGAGACGAAATGATAGCGTCCGTTCTCCGTTTTTTCCATTGAGCACCAGATCAGCTTTGATGTTCAGCATATTTTTCAATTATCTTTCTCTATTTTTAATAGATTAACAGCAAACCAGTTGCTTATTATACAATTCTCTAACAAGGCCAAAAAAAAGTATTACTGAAAAGAAAAAGAAAAGAACTAATGAATATTAAAAAAAAAACAATTTTAACTAGTCTTTTTGGTCTTTGGTCTTTTAGTTTTTACCCCTATTTTTCCCCCTTGCTTCACTCCAAGATGGTGTCTTGGTGTATTTGCTTATCTAACCTTATGGTATTGAGTGGAGGGTGTCCTTGTGTTCATAAACCTGTGTCTTCTGGCTCCTTAGTAATATCGGTCGTCCACCTGGTTGGTGCCAGATCTGAATGCATTGCAGGGCGAAGCCGTTGCTTAGTGTAATTTGTGTTCTGGCCTCTCTGGTTTGATCAGGGCCAATGGTTTCCCTGGCTGACCGGGTTCACCCCAGTCCTGACTAGTACTAGGGAAATCCCTTGAAGTCTGGTTATAACTCCCATTTGGCCCTGGTGCAACAACATTCTTCCCTTCCACTATACATTCCACTTCTACCCTGACTAGTACTTTTTCTTCCAAACCCCCTTACCAGCTTTTAGCGATAACTGAATCCCATCTAGATCACGCCTCCCAAACCATGCTCACTACCTGATTTACTTTCAGGAGTTTGGGTCTCTGGTGGGTGGTAGGGGGAACTGATAAGGTGATTGCATTCCAGATGTTCAGCAGGAAGCAGAGCAAAAATCTTCTGTCTGGGAAGGTCCCCAGCTCATCTGGGTGTTTCTAAATCCCCCTTAGCTTCTTCACCCATTCAATCAATACATATTAAGAACCTACTGTATGTTAGGCCCTCTGTTAGGTAATGGTGATATCATGGTGAACAAGATACGATCCCTGTCCTCTTGGTGCTTCTAGAGTAATGGCAGGGGGGTAGTGCACATGATAAAGAACTCAGCAAACATGTACATAAATGCAATATTTTAAGCGCTATGAAAGAAACAAATAGGATTCTGTGTTCCAAATAATAAGGGAGACACTAAAAAACCCATTTTAGAAGGAGTTTGGTGAAGATTTCTCTGATAAGACACTTAATCTGTTAAGGATGAGAGACAGCCAACCATGTGAAGATGGGAAGAGGATGCAGGGCAAGGCACAGCAAATGCAAAAGCCCTAGATGGTAAAGAGCCTCCAGATGGGTTGGGAAGTAATCCGCAGATATAAGATTTTCCTTCCATTCTTACAGAAAAGTGACATAATTTTCGGGGTATGATTAAGACTACAAACTAGAAACTTGCTGAGTTTTAAACAAGGCTCAGACTAAGGTAAGCAAGTGAGGCACTCACCTCAGGTACAAAATTTAAGGAAGCACCAAAAAACTAAATGGTCAAGGTAAGCATATTTTAAAACATCAATATTAATGTAAAAAGTCAATGATGAACAAAATATCAAATTTTAAATTAAATACAGAATCAGTATTACTGAATTTTCCTTTTGTTATAGGCTCCAATATGGCTTAGCACAGCTCTGGTATTACTATCATCTCCCAACAGAGATCATTTTACTTTTTCCTTTCCAGTTTGGATGCCTTTTATTTATTTTTCATGCCTAATTGTTCTGGCTAGAACTTCCAGTACTATGCTGAATAGAAGCAGTGAAAGTAGGTAACCTCTAACCTCTTAAAATTTAGAATTCGTAAAAGGAGATGATTGGAATGTCCATAAAGTTTGGAAGGACTGATCTTTATGAGTGCGTCATCAGTTTTGACTTGAGTTGGTTAATGGTGTTCCATTGTTATACACATATTCATTAACTTTATAAATATTTATTAACATATATGAAAAATTACCGCTAGGTTTTCCCTTTGTTAGATTCTTTTCTTGTATCATCATCTTGATTATTCTTCTCAAGTTCTTTTTCCACTGGAAATTAAGAATGAATAAGGTAAAAGAGCTGCCATAAAAAATGTTTGAGAAGTGCCAGTATAGCCCATAAATCAATGGCTGAATTGTTTTGGAAAGGCTTTATAGTAATTTAGCATAGAAAGATAGATTTAAGCTGCTATCTGATTCACTTGCCACTTCGGAGAGGGATGACCTGGTCAGGGCTGTGGCCAGTAGGACTGAGACATGGAGTAGGGACTCCCAACCCAATTCTGTGATGAATCTGAAGTTAGGAATGTAAATAAAGCTGAAAACTGTTGTGCAGGAATTCTGAGATTCAAGGGGTCATAAGGCAAGCTCTGGGGGTAGCCATGGCTGAAGGGAACTAGAAGCAGCTAGGACAGCCATGTTTGAAACAAGAGTCATGACTTCTGTGATCTCACACCCCCTGGGTATCAGTTGGAAGCTTTGATTAGACAGAGTGCTATAAGTATATTAAGGGTAGAACCAGACAGTATTACCCACTTAGTTATTCTCCTTCAAATCCATCTCAGCTATCACCTTACCTTGCTCCATCTTCGTGCCTTTGCTCAATTGTACTTAGAAAGTCAAGTTATTGCAATCAGGCTATCTGCAGAAAGGGCGGGTAGACCTCCTGGTACATTCTTCACCGACTTCACCACCAGAAATCAGTTTGCTGCTAACTCCTCATTTTCTGGATTGTTGAACTACCTCCCCTGGGTAATCAGAAATCCTGAGGTATTCCCATAGAGGAAGACTTTGGATATCCATTCGTCAACTTCCAGGAGAAGCAAGATTCAAGACATATCACTCTCTTGATCTCGCCTGTCCATATGATAGCTATAATTAGCCTAGAAAGTCAGGGACTTTGCTGTTTTCTCCTGGAAACACAGCTGCAGTTGCTGCACCCTTGATTCTGAATGTTGTGCTGAGGCTGAGGCCACCTGTCCCTATGTCTGTATATTTTTCCTCAAAGAGCTGAGTGATTGCCTTGAACAGCTGTGGGTATTTGCGTTTTATTTTTATAAGCCCTAAGCAACTGAGTGAAAAGCAAAGCCAATTATGTCATTGAGTCCTTTAATATGTATGAACAGAATAGCAGAAAACTGAGTTAGCCATGGCAAATACAAGGTTTACATAGAAGAAGAAACACTGAATTTTACTGGGAAATCAGTGAACAAAGAGGCAAAATGTTTGCTTTTTTGGGGAAAGACTATTTTTACTTTGTTTATGTTCATTTAGATAAACTATCTTTACACAAAATCTCTTTAAATCCTACAAACACTGAATTTATCAATACAAGATGGCAGAGGAAGTATGGTTGAGGACATGCTGCACATAAGTCTAGCAAAGAGAATTAGGTATTCATATGCAGTAACCCCTACAGATTTGTTTCTTCTTGGGACTATTTAAAATAACATTCCCTTTTTCTTTGAATTTTATGGAGTTTAAATGTTACTGCAAAGTTCAATATCCCATCTGAAAACCTATTTGTAACATCATCACAGTAAGTCAAGAATTTGGAGAGATGGAGCCCGATTTCTGGCATTCATTTCAAATGCCAGCAGGCTTTTGGCCGCTGACTATCATTGGAGAGTCTTCAGGTTAGTGTAAGGGAGAAGGCAGTTTTACCTAATATTGTGTAGCATCTTATTTGGAATTACAAGTCTCTTGGATCTTTGGTGGCTACATTTTTAGCAGCGGTGATGGTGTGAGTGGTGGTGTTCTGGGAAGTTAAATAAGTGGACTTTCTGGGGACTTCCCTCATGGTGCAGAGGTTAAGAATCTGCCTGCCAATGCAGGGGACACAGGTTCAAGCCCTGGTCCGGGAAGATTCCACATGCCGCAGAGCAACTGAGCCCACGTTCCACAACTACTGAAGCCCATGCGCCTAGAGCCCGTGCTTGGCAACAAGAGAAGCCACCACAAGGAGAAGCCCGGGCACCGCAATGAAGAGTAGACCCCGCTCGTCGCAACTAGAGGAAGCCTGCATGCAGCAACGAAGACCCAATGCAGCCAAAAATAAATAAATAAATAATAAATAAATAAATAAGTGGACTTTCTTATCTTGATATGAAAACTCATAGAAGCCTTTTACCTAAAATAATTGTTACAAAATTTGAGACATTTTGATCTTTTTCTCCTTATTTTCCTTCTTATTTTAAGGTGAATCCAGTTCATCTCAGTTATAGTTTTTTCTTCTTTATTATGAAAATTCTACTTATTGTTGCTAAAATGATAGAAAATACAGAAAAACTAAAAATAAGAAAAATTTTATTCCACGGGGCAAGTGTTTTAAGCACCTTTCTTAGACCTGGCCCAATTTTGTGTGTGTGTGTGTGTGTGTTTTCATAGCTGAGACCATATTGTGTATGTACACTTTTGTATTCTTTAAAATATTGTGTCATAAGCTTTCTCCAGTATTATTAAAAATTTTATAAGCAATTTTACCACCTCCTCTTTTGTTTCTCCTTCCCTACTCTTCCATTCTCTTTCTTAAAAAGTATTTGTTTTCTTACTATTTTTTCTTTCTCCCTTCTTTCTTCATCAAAATGCCATTAAGGAAATGTTTGCTTTTGGACAAGATAGACTAAGGATTGGATTCTCTTTGGAGCCTATGAGGTGTTGGCAGTGTGAGTCCAGGGAGGCCACAACAGTTGGAATTCATGGGGCAAAGTATCAAAGAGATGACTCTTTAGAGCAATAACGCTCTAAAGATCTGAAGAGCATATCCCTTTTGAGTTCTTAAAAAAAATTTTTTTTAATTAATTAATTAATTAATTTTTGGCTGCGTTGGGTCTTCATTGCTGCATGCGGGCTTTCTCTAGTTGCAGTGTGTGGGCTTTTCATTGCGGTGGCTTCTCTTGTTGTGGAGCACGGGCTCTAGGCGTGTGGGCTTCAGTAGTTGTGGCACTCAGGCTCAGTAGTTGTGGCTCACGGGCTCTAGAGTGCAGGCTCAGTAGTTGCAGTGCACAGGCTTAATTGCTCCGCGGCATGTGGGATCTTCCCGGACCAGGGCTTGAACGCTTGTCCCCTGCATTGGAAGGCAGATTCCTAACCACTGCGCCACCAGGGAAGCCCCCCCACCCCCCGCCCCCTTGAATTTTCACCTGAGTACTGAGAAACATATTTGTGTGAGGAAGCTACTCAAGTTTGGGGAAAGAACTGCCTAAAAGGACTAGAAGGAAAAATCACTGGGATTCACATAGGGCTTAGAAGTGTTTGTATTCCCACCAGCCAGGATGGATAGACCTTGTATGTTATGGAAGTCAGAGAGTGTACTCAGAAGGATAATGCTGTGCAGCAGTGGGACAAAATTAGCCCTAGATTAAAAGCTGTTCTGGTCTCACATAAAGAAGTATAAAGACAAAACTTAAAAAAGTAAAACTGTTTCTAAATATCTTTACTCCAAGAACAAAGCCCAAGAATATTTGTAGAAATATGGAAAAAAGCATCCAGCACCCAACAGGGTAAAATTAACAGTGTTTGTGATCCAATAAAAAAATTACCAGATATACAAAGAAGTAGGAAAACGTGGACCACATGGAAAAAATCAATCAACAAAAATAGACTCAGAAGCAGCATAGGTTATAGAATTAGTAGACAAGGACATAAAAATGGATATTGTAATTGTATTTCATATATTCAAGAAAGTAGATTAAAATTAAATACATTAAGTAGAGTCATGAAATATTTTTAAAAACTCAAAGCAAACTTCCAAAGATTAAAAATATGTCTGAAATAAAAAAATATATTGGATGGAATTAATAAATTAGTTACTGCAGAAGGAAAGATTAGTGATTTCAAAAACATAACAATAAAAACTATATAAAATGAAATGCAGAAAGAAAAAAGACTGAAGAAAGTGAACCCAGCTTCAGTGAACCTGGGACAAGTTCAAACAGCCTACTACACATATAATGGGAGATCCTAAAGGAGGTAAGTGAGAACAGAAAAAAAATTCAAATTCAAATAATGGCTAAAAGGTTTCCAAATTTGATGAAAACTCTAAATCCACAGATATGAGAAGAACTCCAAGAATAAGATACATGAAGAAAACTATACTAAGTCACATCATAATCAAATTGCTTGATATCAGTGACAAAGAGAAAAATCATAAAAGCAAGCAGAGGAAAAAGACACATGGAAAGAAGAAAGATAAGAATAACCACAGACTTCTCAATGGAAACAATGCAATTAAAAGAGACTTAACTAAATAAAGAGATACTATGTTCATGAATTAAAATACTAGATATTATTAAGATGCCAATTCTCCCTAAATTACAGTCTAGTATGAGTCCCAAAAGTTTTGTTTTGTTTTTGTTTTGGTTGCAATTGACAATCTCATTTTCCAATTTATATGGAAATACAAAGGGCCTGGAATAACCAAATAACTTTGAAAAAGAAAAAAGAAAGTTTGGGAGCTTATAATGCTTCATTTCAAAACTTATTATAAAGGTACTATAGTCAAGGCAGTGTGGTATCAGCGGTATCAGCATAGCATTGGAAAAATAGTAAAAATCTACAAAGAAAAGTGCCTCCATGGGAGTTTTGGGTACCAGGTAGGAGACTGTGAAACCCTGGTTCAGGTCAAGACCAAGGAGAACTGTTTTGGCAAGACAAGCTCACAACCACGTGGCTGACTTGCTGTGGTCCCATGTACAGAAACAGAAAGCAATAGTAATTAAAACAGTATGATACTGACATGAAAATAGACATGTATAACAATAGAACAGAATAGAGAGCCCAGAAATAAACCCAAACATTTACGGTCAACTAATATTTGACAAGGGAGCCAAGAATACTCAATGGGGAAAGGATAAGCTCTTCAATAAACAATGCTGGGAAAACTAGATATTCATATGCAGAAGAATGAAATTTGATTCCTATCTTACACCACTCACAAAACTTAACTTGAAATTGGTTAAAGACTTAAGTGTAAGACCTGAAACTGTAAAACTCCTGGAAGAAAATATAGGGGAAAACTCCTTCATATCGGTCTTGGTAACAACTTTTTGGATATGACACCAAAAACACAAGCAACAAAAGCAAAAATAAACAAGTAGGTCTACATCAAACTAAAAAACTTCTGCACAGCAAAAGTGTCAACAAAATGAAATTATTACTTACAAAACAGGAGAAAGTATTTGCAAACCATGTATCTGATAAGATGTTCATATCCAAAATATATAAGCAGCTCATACAACTCAATAGGAAAAAAACAAATAATCTGATTTAAAAATGGGTAGACATTTTCCTAAAGAAGGTATACAAAAGGCCAACAGGTACATGAAAAGATGCTTGACATTACTAACTTCCAGGGAAATATAAATTAATAACATAATCAGATATCACCTCATACCTGTTAGGATAGCTATTATCCAAAAAATAAAAGATAACAAGTAAGTATTGATGAGGTTGTGGAGAAATTAGAACTCTTGTACATTGCTGGTGAGAACACAAATTAATACAGTATGGAGTTTCCTAAAAAATTAAAATTAGAATTACTATATGATCCAGCAGTCTCCCTTCTGGGTATAGATATGAAGGAAATGAAATCAGTATCTTGAAGAGATATCTGCACCCCCATGTTCATTGCAGAATTATTCACAATAGCCAAGACATAGAAACAACATTAAGTATTCATCTACATGTGAATGGATAAAGAAAATGTGGAATATGTACACACAATGGAATATTATTCAGCCATAAAAAAGGAAATCCTGCCATTCACAACAATATGGATGGAACTTGGGGACATTATCCTAAGTGAAGTAAGTCAGAGAAAGACAAATACTGTATGATCTCACCTATATGTGGAATCTAAAAAAGGCAAACTCATAGAAACAGAGAGTAATGTGGTGGTTGCTTGGGGGCAGGGGGTGGAGGAAATGGAGATATTGGTCAAAGGGTAAAAACTTCCAGTTATAAGATAAATAAGTGGGAATCTAATGTACAGCATGGTAGCTATATTTAACAATACTGTGTTATATACTTGAAAGTTGCTAAGTAGATCTTAAATGTTCTCAACACACACGCATACACACACACACACGTAACTGTAATTATGGGAGGTGTTGGAGGTGTTAACTAACCTTATTGTAGTAATCACTTCACAATATGTACACGCATCAAATCATCACTTTGTACCCCCCAAGCTTTTACAATGTTATGTATCAATTATATGAGATACATCAATTATATCTCAGTAAAGTTGGATAAATAAATAAATAGGAAGGCTAGAGAAGTCTTCCTTTGAGTAGAAAGCCAATTACTAAATGTAGAAGAATTGACGATATTGGAAAATCTCCATTTGAAAAATTAGAGTAATAATTAACATTAATGGGTGTCAAAACTAGTACGGGAAAGTGAGGTAAAGAATCAGATTTTACATAGTTATCTCTCCACAAAATATTTATCTATTGCAAAAGGGGAAAAACACAGCTTTACACTCTTCAGGATCTGGCAAATACTGTCTTAATCGTGTGACATTAACACCTCAACTGTTAGCAGGGCTTTTGTAGAGGTGAGATGGGCCACTTACCCAAAGTTAGTTCAGATGTCGAGACTGGTGATCTCACACACATACACATACACACACACACACATACCTCAAGAGGATAGAAAGAGGTTTATTACTCACACTTTGAGGCTTTTTGAAAGGAGTAGGGTAGGCTCCCAAGCATGTCTGAAAATGGCTTGCGAGAGCAAGAAGGGTGACTGGCTTTGGCTTTTATTGGGTTAAGGGGTGGGGCTACCAGTGAGGGTTCCCAGGCACAGGCAAGGGCTTGTATAGTTGGAACTTCTTATCTGAATCAAAGGAGGGAGCATCTGCGCTTTCTTGCCAGCTTGCCCAGGTGGGGCAGCAGAAGGGAGAGGAATAAGACTTAAAAGCTATCAGCTTTTCTTTTGTCTTTTTAATTAATTTTTATTGGAGTATAGTTGATTTACAATGTTGTGTTAGTTTCTGCTGCACCGCAAAGTGCATCAGTTATACATTTTAATATATCCACCCTTTTTAATATTTATTTATTTATATATTTTTGGCCATGCCACGTGGCTTGCGGGATTTTAGTTCCCCGGCCAGGGATTGAACCTGTACCCCTTGCAGTGGAAGTGCAGAGTCCTAACCACTAGACTGCCAGGGAAGTCCCTCCACTCTTTTTTTAGATTCTTTCCCCACGTAGGCTCTCTTCAGCCACTTGAGGGGAGCTCCCTGTGCTATACATTAGGTCCTTATTCGTTATCTATTTTATATGTAGTAGTGTGTATATGTCAATCCCAATCTCCCAATTTGTCCCCTCCCCCTTGGTAGCCATAAGTTTGTTTTCTACATTTGTGATTCTATTTCTGTTTTGTAAATAATTTCGTCTGTACCATTTTTTAGATTCCATATATAAGTGATATTATATGATATTTATTTTTCTCTATCTGACTTACCTCACTCAGTATGACAATCTCTAGGTCCCTCCATGTCGCTGCAAATGGCATTATTTCATTCTTTTTTATGACTAATATTCCATTGTATATATGTACCACATCTTCTTTATCCATTCATCCATCGATGGACATTTAGTTTGCTTCCATGTCCTGGCTGTTGTAAATAATGCTGCAATGAACATTGGGGTGCATGTATCTCTTCGAAATGTGGTTTTCTCCAAATATATGCCCAGGAGTGGGATTGCTGGATCATATGGCAACTCTATTTTTAGTTTTTTAAGGAGCCTCTATACTGTTCTCCATAGTGGCTCTACCAATTTACTTTCCCACCAACAGTGTAGGAGGGGTTATCAGCTTGCTTTCAGAAATAAGTTGTCCAATGTCTATTTTACTGTATGTAGATGTATCATTTTAGCATTTTAAACATCTTTGTTAATATGATAGACAAAAATGTTACCTTGTTTAATTTTTATTTCTTTGATCTCTTTAGAGGGTGAAGTATTTGCAAATTTTGTTGCTCATTAGTGTTTCCTCTTTTGGAAATAATATTTATATCTTTTTATTGATTGAGGTAATAGTCTTTCTCTGAGAGTCTCATATAAGTGCTTTATCATAGTAGTTGCCCCGTTTGTGGTTTACCTTTTAATTTTGGTTATCTTACTCTTTAGGAGAAAGAACTTTTTTTTTTTAAATGAGAAAATATGCTGCTGCAGCAAGAAGAATTGCCAAATTCAAGACTTGTTCTATATGTGGAAGGAGTTCGTAAGACAGAGCAGACAGGAAGTACTGCAAGCTTTGGCTAAGGGGCTCTGCGTTTTGTGTTCTTGAGGTATTTGGGCGTGAGCAATGTGTATCAAACTTAACATGTTTTATTTTTTCTTAATCATAGAAATAAATGCCTTGTTTTGAGGACTGCATTAGTGTAAATCACACAGGCATTACTTCTGTCCTTGGTCATAGAATATTTGGAAAATCTGATACTAAGTTTATTGTAATGCAGCCCTAAAAACAAAAACTTGCTCAAAAAAATGAGTTCACATAAGTAGTGCCGTGTGGGTTGGCAAAAAGAGAAAGGAAGGAATAGCAGATTGTACTATCTATTATTGAGAAAAATTCTGGCTAACCCTAGTCATAAACACTGCAGTATTCAATGTTTCAGGATAAGAACTCGTCACAAGATGATGTTATTTCAGAAAACACTATAAAAAACACATCAAAGGAAGATAAATGGATTGCACACAGAGCCGAGAAATCCATGATACCGCAAAAGCCTATTCCGCCCGTCCAGGTTGGCAGAAGGCTTCAGCCACTTGGGGGAGCTCAAATCTCACTTCCCTCAGTTATTACTCCACCCGCAAAGAGGTTGATAGCGGACATTGGATTGGTCAAGTCCAAGTACACAGTTTAGGGCACCGTGCTAGGGCCTGGAACTTTCTCTATGGTGAAGTAGAGGGTAAATGTGGTTCCTGGTGGTAAATTTCTTTTTGGGTTCTCATACTCTAGGGTTTTCTTTGGTTGGCTTTTTAGGAAAACTGGTTTCCCCATACAGTTGGGGTGATTAAAGAGGGCTCTTCCTCTTTAATCAGAGACAGATGTGTTCTGTTGCCCCCTGGAAGGTCTTGGGGAACAATGGATGATTTCTAAGAACTAAGAAAAACTTTTCTTTCTTTCCTTTCTTTAATTGCAATTTGACTGGAATTGTCTTTTCTCTCCATCAGAGCCAAACAATGGGGATAACTGCAGGCCAGGTAACATCTCTGGGCAATGAGACAGAACTGATTGTCCTGTGTTGGGAATTCGTTTCAAGGGCAAAGGAGGGCTCATCTCAGAAAAGAAAGAGCTTCTCTCTAGAGAATTTTGGGCTGGTAGTGCCAGCATTTGTGGACAGGAGACTGTATTCACAATCCAAGGGTTTTGTTTTCCTTTTTATCTCCTTTTTCTCAATCTGGACTGAGATAAATCCTAATAATGGCATGGATTTTGGATCACTAGAAGTGTCTGATAAACCAGAGCTATGAAATTCATCACTAAACAGATAAAGAGGGGTGAAAGTCCTCTCTCCTTCTTGTTACCTCTCTCCCTCCCTTCATTCATTCCTTCAAGCTAGAAAGTACGTGGGAGAAGACTTCCTCCCTCCCTCCCTCCCTCCCTTCCTTCTTTCCTTTCTCCCTTCCCTTTGTTCATTCATTCTTCTTTTCCTTTTTGATGTGGTTCCATCTAAGATGTATCAATAATTCCTTTTCCTCTTTAAAACTGATTTTTAGCTATATAAATGGTTCCTGAATACATTCTCCTTTCAAAAACCTAGAAAGCTAAAGCTGCTGTGAAGGCCTCTTGGAGCACTACCCCACTACCCCAATGCCATATCCCAAGCGTTGTTATTAAAGGAGGCCTATAGCCAGATTGCCTTGGCTTAAGTTTAACTCTATCAGTTAACTGGCTGTGCAACTTTAGGCAAGTTGCTCAACCTGTCTGTGCCTAAGTTTCCTTACCTGGAGAATGGAAATGTTATTAATTTCCATTCTCCAGATAACCTACCTCACAGGATGGTTTTAAGGATAAAATGTAATAATTTATGTAAAACACTTAAACACCATATCATATTTAATAAGCTCTTAAAAATGTTTGTTATTATTACCCTGCTTTCCACTTGCAATGTGTACTTTTCCCCAATTCCTGGAGGTAACCACTATTATGAGTTTTCAGAGTATTGTTTTAGTATCATGTGTGTGTGTGTTTAACAAATGGTGTCATATTATACATATTATTTGGTAGTTTGCCTTTTTAAATTAGCAATTATATTTTGTGATTTATCCATGTTGATTTAAATAGATCTAGTATACTCCTTTTAACCGCTATATAATATACTATTGTGAATCTAATTTATTTAGCTATTTCCTGTTTGATGGACAGTTAAAATGTTACTAATTTTTATCTATTATAGACAGTGCTGCACTGCACCTTCATATAAATGTCTGTGCCATATTGTGATAGAAATCTATGTGTGGAACTTATGAGTTGTAGGGAATGTACAAACTGGTTGAACCAATTTATATTTCCACTAGTAATATCTGAAAGTACTCGATTCCTCAAAACCTTGCAAAAGCTCAATAAGAAAATCAACCATTTTTGGCAATCTAATGGAGAGAAATATTGTCATTATTGTTTTAATTTGTATTTCCATGGTTATTAGTGAGATTGAGCATCTTTTCATATGTTTATTGGCCATTTGTATTCTCTCTTCTGTGAATCGTCTGTTCATAACCTCTGTTTGCATTTCTATTATATCTTTAGGCTTTTTCTTATTAATCTGTAAGATAATCTTTTAAGTATGTGGCAAATACTTTCTCCTAATCAGGTTTCCTTATCTTTTAGCTTTGTTCATGGAGTCTTTGATCATATGGGCCTAAATTTGTTTGCAGTAATATGTAATTGCACAATTATTCTTGCGATTGCCATTTTCATGCATTTAGGCTATAGGAGGAAATTGAAGCTCCATAAGAGAAAACAAATTGTGTAGAAAGAACACATAGAGTGAGAAAGGGTGAAAGGTGAGAATCAAGGATTGCTCTAAACAGCACCTTCATGTACAAGTGGTAAGTCTGGAGCATGGAATGGAACAGGACTAGCTTTAAAAATACATTTTGGGGACTTCCCTGGTGGCGCAGTGGTTGAGAATCCGCCTGCCAATGCAGGGGACACGGGTTCGAGCTCTGGTCTGGGAAGATCCCACATGCCATGGAGCAACTAAGCCTGTGTGCCACAACTACTGAGCCTGCACTCTAGAGCCTATGAGCCATAACTACTGAGCCCTCATACCACAACTACTGAAGCCTGTGCACCTAGAGCCTGTGCTCTGCCACAAGAGAAGCCACTGCAATGAGAAGCCTGCACACCTCAACGAAGAGTATCCCCCACTCACCACAACTAGAGAAAGCCCATGCGCAGCATCAAAGACCCAATGCTGCCAAAAAAACAAACAAAAAAATTTTGTCTTGCAGTCCAATGGAAAGAGAACATAATGGAAATGATGTCTTCAGACATCATGTAATCCTACATGTTGTAGAGGAGGAATGAGACTAACTTTGGCACAGGTAGAAGTTTGGGGGAAGAAACCTCCCAAAAATCTGACTCTAACTGAAAGAAATAGGGATTCCTTAGGAGGAAATGGAAATGGAGCACAGGAGTAAGGAATTAGGTTGTGCTGCTGCAGAAAAAGAGGTAGAGAAAGCAGTATTTTTGTTGGCCTGAAAGAAAGCTAGAAAACCCATGGGACAAGACATATTGCTTTTTCCTACACCACTAAAGCCTTGAGAAATGTTACCAGTGGTAACTCCAGCTCAGAAATGCATTGATGGAAGGATTCTCCAGCTGGTACAAATGTGGTAGCAGAAGGAAACATTAACCTAGGAAGTAGGATTGTTAGGACTAAAAAGCTTTAGACTCCAGAGTCTAAAACAGCAACATCTTCGTCATAGATGACATCATAGGACCTGAAACAAACAAACATATGGTATCTGGTGGGAGACAGAGAAACAGACATGAGCAGGAAATTGGCACTATGGGAAAAATACACTGGGTGCTTGGAGATGTCTCTTGTAAATGGGCAAGAACTGTTATAAGAGAGAAGAACCTGTACTCTTAAATGAGGTTCAAACTCATTCCAGCATTTGGGCACCAGGAATAAGGGAATAAATATGAAAGCAACTTAAGGAATTTTCAATATGCAGAAGGAACACCAATAAGAAGAGAATCCTAGAAAGCACTGGGGATTGGTGGGACCCTCAGTGCAAATTTCTGAGTCATGCAATAAAAAGGACAGTTTACAGGAGTGATGGATTTTTCAATAAAATTTGGAATTTAGTATCACAATTAATCTCTTGATTGCATTTCTTCTGGATTTAAGGTCATGGGGGGGTGATGGAATGGACTCTGAAAAATTGCATGGATTATCCTGTCAATGCCTTTTTCTCTTTTCCCTTTTCCTCTTTAGAATGTATCTGTGTTAGTCTTACAGTAAATATGCATTTGAGCATTATTCATTCCTCAGCTGACATGCCTGCTGCCTTTGATTAGATTATTTCCATGCCTTTGGAAGCAGGGCCTTCCTTATAGAAACTGTGATATTCTTCAACGTCTGACTCCTGACCTACAGATTTATCTATAGCCACACCCTACTGTTTCTTTCCAGATTTCCCCATCAAGTGGTGCTGTGAGTGTTTCCTTAAAAGTTTCCCCTCTGCTCCAAACCTAAAAGACACAGCAATGGGGAAAAAAATCCAAACAATAACTAAGCGTTTTCATGGGCCAGAAATGGAAACACTCGGCGGTAAGCGGGGACTGCAGCATAGGCCTGCTGGGCTATAGTTCCAGAAATAGACAGAGTTAGGAGGGTGACTCCTGCAGTGGAATGAAAACCAAAGTGGTCCACATGTGGTAGGGCACCAGGGCCAGCATCACCGTGTAAAAGCCAAGGCTAGGTAGGCCTACCATGACCATGAAAGGAGGTGGAAACAGCTCTGATCACTGCTTGAAGCTGTGGCTTTCTAAAGCTGAGCTCCTGCGGGGGGCAGGAGGAAGTAGAGCAAGCCCAGCAGCAGGACTTGTTTAGCTCAGTAACTAGATCTAAAATAGCCCCATCATTCTGCACTTGGAGCTGTCCCTCCAGTGTAAGACCTGGCTCTGGACTTGGGTGGTGGGTCTCCCTGCGGGCTGAGTGGAGGCAACCACATAATTTATACATAGAGAGGCGTGGTCACAGAGAGAACATAAGACAAAACAACAACAAACCCAGTCCCACCTAGGATTAGCCTACCAACCTAAATATAAATTCACCATTATGAAAACTACCACTAAAAAAGTGAATCAGCAAAATAATCAGATGGATTGACTCCTAGTGAAATGCAAACATATTGAATGATTTAAAAATATTAGGTTCCAGATCTTCAAAGAGATAAAGAACAAGAAATGACAAAACAGGAATAGGCAGATCTGAGTAAAGAACTGATAGAGTACAAATAAAAAACAATTAGAAATTGTGAGAATGAAAATAAATTTAATGAAATAAAAAGTTTAATAGGGCAAACAGTATACTAGACACAGTAAAAGAACATTCTAGTGAACTGGAATTAAATAATATTATAAATATTACATTTCCCCTCTTCCTCTGACAGTCTTGTACATGAAGGTGCTCTTTATTTTTTTTTAATTAAAAAATTTTTTAAAAATAAATTTATTTATTTATTTTTGGCTGCGTTGTGTCTTCGTTGCTGCACGTGGGCTTTCTCTAGTTGCAGCAATAGGTGGCTACTCTTTGTTGCAGTGCGCGGGCTTCTCATTGCGGTGGCTTCTCTTGTTGCAGAGTACTGACTCTAGGCGCGTGGGCTTCAGTAGTTGTGGCACACAGGCTCAGTAGTTGTAGCTCTCGGGCTCTAGAGCACAGGCTCAGTAGTTGTGGCACACAGGCTTAGTTGCTCTGCAGCATGTAGTACCTTCCTGGACCAGGGCTCGAACCTGTGTGCCCTGCATTGGCAGGCGGATTCTTAACCACTGTATCACCAGGGAAGTCCGAAGGTGCTCTTTAGAGCAATCTTTGATTCTCACTTTTCTCCTTTCTCACCCTATGTGTTCTTCCTACACAACCTGTTTTCTCCTATGGCTTCAATTTCCTCCTATAGCCTAAAGGCATGAAAATGGTTAGTCGCAAGAATAATTGTGCAATTATGTATAACTGCAAGCGTGGCCGATGGTACTTGGATCACTGTAGCCTTTATTATTGGATAGTTTGCTAGAATAATAAAGCTATTTTTCAGCCAATATAAAATATCTCACTTTCCACAAATTGGCTTCCAAAGTTTCTCCTAACTTCTCTGACACAGGCACTATGATGAATAAGCTGCAGAGGCTCCAAGTATTCAGATGACATATAAGTTATAGAATTATTCTGACAGCTTACTTTCTCTTTACCAGTGTGTTCCCTTCATAAAATTGACTTTGAATTTTAAAAATTGCCTGTAAGACTCTATTCTTAACTGACACGAAGGTCTTAATATGCATCTACTTGAATGAATTGCAGTTTTGGGGACTTCTAGGCTATAACCAATAGTCTGATGACTAGGATGAGGAAGGTGTGGGAGATGCTTCTGGTTTCCTTCCCAATCTTCCTACTCCCTCCTTCTTTGCTAACAGAGCCCTAATTTTATTCAGGGTGGCAATGTGCTCAGTCTTAAGCAAGAAGAATTCCCAAGTAGAGCCCACAGTCCAAGAAGCCAGTTTTGACAATCCTGTTCTCTGCTTTGCCAGCCTCCCTCACCCTTCCTTGGGGATGACCATATGACCCAATTCTAATAAATAAGATGTAAAAGGAAGTCTACTAAGAAGAGGAGCCATGTGGTTAGTGCTGCTCCTACCTCTTTCCTCCTTGAAATTAATGTTTGAAAAATGTGACAGCTATCTTGAGAATGAGGGCCAGCCCAAGAGAATCATAGAAATACCAGCCCTGTCACACTGAGCTGGGCGAGTGCCAGCAGTACCTACCATTGGACATTTTGTCATATAAGGAAAATTAGCTTTTATCAACGTACTTTAAGTATCAACGTACTTTAAGCCATATACATTTCTAATTGATACAGTGTGGAAATAAAATAAAACAGTTGGCTCCTTTAATCTATATTTTGAAAGACTAAAGTGACTAGGTCAATTCTAGGCTAAAGTAAAAGAAATACATGTTAACTGACCTGCACTAGATAAGAACATAGGCTTAAAGAAAAGAGAATAGGAAATATTTCCTTCACAACTCTTGTTAGAAGAATTTTTCAATGAATATGCCAATCAGTTTAAATATCTGGACCCCTATGATATCTAGATTGAGTTAAGTGAGTTTCTTAGCTGTTCAGACCACTGTATTTTACAGAAATGGGAGTAGCATATATAAGGACTAGAGAATTGAATGTGAACTGAGGGGGAATGTGTTGGCCATCTTTCTAGCCACTTATTACTGTCATCTATTGCCTTGCTTATTATTTGTATTTTGAAATAATTTCAAGTTTACAGAAGTGTTGCAAGATTAGTACAAGGAACTTCCATATACCCTTTAATCAGTTTCACTAATTGTTAACATTTTCCCACATTTGCTTTACCATTATCTCTGTTTATTTTTTATTTATTTATTTTTTGGATGCAAAATTATTTTATTTTATTTTTTTTAATGGAAAGGCATTTTATTTTAAATATAGCAGTGTGTACATGTCAATCCCAAATTCCAAGTCTATCCCTCCCCTCCACCCTTCCCCACTGGTAACCATAAATTCATTCTCTAAGTCTGTGAGCATCCTCTCTGTTTAGAAAGGTAGATATAGATGTAAATATTTTTTTCTGAGCTATTTGAGAATAAACTGTAGACCAGATGTTCCTTTACCCCTAAATTGTTCAGTGTATATTTCTAAAATAGATGGAAATTCTCTTACATAACCATAGTACAATTATCAAAATCAGGAAATAACACTGATAGAATATTATTATCTAATAATAATATGGACCTTATTCTAATTTTGGCAATTATTCCAAATGAGATAGATAGATAGATAGATAGATAGATAGATAGATAGATAGATAGATCTGTCTTTTGGTCCAGGATCAATTCAGGATTGCATATTGTTTTTAGTTCTCATGAACCTGCTAATTTTATAATTAAAAACATGCATGTGTCTATTTTCTTAGATGATTGTATATAGCAATCATAAAATAAGAAATGCCATACTGAGTCATACCCACTCTCAGTCAAGCTCATTATGTTGGTGGGAATGGATGGAGATGTGACAGCTAATTCTATCACTAATTCAAGGCCAAATTCCTGTAGCTGTCTAAATCTCTTTTTATTATATTCAGCTGTATTATGTCTTTTAACAATTTATCTTCTTGACAAAACCTCTCCAAGAGCCCTCTGACCTTCTTCAATGTGAACCAGGTGCCCCTCTCGATCTGGGGACCATTGTCATCAGGCATCTCTCTTTATTGTCATTCTGAGGATTCTCATACCCTTTCTCCTTTGTTGCATTCCCATTTCCTCTATTCCATGTCTTTCTCTTGCTTTTTTCTCTCTGTTTTCTGGCACTGTCAGTTTTTGAGATTTTTGACAGTTTTAATGTGTAAATTCAATCATGTTTGTCATCTCCACTGCTGACTTTAGATTCAGCTTTCCTTGTAATTTTCAAAGACTCGAGATACAACACATGCTACAACATGGATGAACCTTGAGGACATTATTCTAATGAAATAAGCCAGTCACAAAAGAACAAATATCCTGTGATTCCACTTATATAAAATACCTAGAGTAGTCAAATTCATTGATATTTTATGGAAAGTAAAATGGTGGTTGCCATGAGCTGGGGAGAGGGAAGAATGGTAAATTATTATTTAATAGATATAGAGTTTCAGTTTCACAAGAAGAAAAGAGTTCTGTGGATTGATGGCAGTGAAGTTAGCATAACAACATGAATTTAAAAAAAATTTTTTTTGGTCATGCTGTCATGCAGGATCTTAGTTCCCTGACTATGTGGGATCGAACCTGTGCCCCCTGCAGTAGAAGCACGGAGCCCTAACCACTGGACTGCCAGACTATTCCCCAACAATGTGAATGTTTTTAATGCCACTGAAGTGTACACTTAAAAATGTTTAAGATAGAGCAAGATGGGGGATAGGAAGACTTCTATCATTCTCTCCCTCATGGACACACCAATTCAACAACACTACCTGGACCAATTCCGTTTGTGAGAGATCCAGAAATCAATTCAGAGGATTCTACTACCAAGGCAAGAGCAAAACCAGCCGTACTGAAGCTGGTAGGAGAATTTGAGGCTCCATTTTGCCATAATCTCTCCCTTTGGTACAATGCTACATGACTGGGAGTAAACCCCCAGCTCCCAGCTTCTCCCTGGAGAAGGAAAGAAAGGATTAGACTGAACGTCCAACATTCTGACCATGTACTGGTTTCTTCCTTGCCTGAATCTGAGTGCTGGTATGGAAAGACCCTATGTTGGGGCTATTAAAAGCAAAGGCAGCTCTTTGGATTAATATGCAAGCACTCACCATAGCCCTTCCTCCTGGCTCAGTACTGAGTTAGAGGATGAAAAAAATCTGACATCTCAGCTTCTCCCTGGGGTGGGAAAGTGGTGGGCCATACATCCAAGATTCCAACTTTTTTGTAGTGCTGTCTGAGAGACTGATATCTGTCTCACCCACCTCAGAGCACTGGTGGGACTGGCATAATCTAGACTCCTAAGGTCGTTGAGAACAAAGGCAAAGGCTTGGATTAGTACACAGTCACTCACCAGAGCTCCTCAAAGCAGAGTGAGCAGAAGAAAAGTCCCAAATACCAGCTTCTCCCTGGGCAGGGAAAGGATTAACAAAATGGCAATATCAAGTCCTAATCTATTGATAGTTACTTTAAATGTAAATGGATTAAATTCTCCAATCAAAAGACAGAGAGTGACTGAATAGGTAAAAAGACAAGATCTAACTATATGTTGTGTACAAGAGACACTTTAGATTTAAAGATACACATGGACTGAAAGTGAAGAGTAGACAAAGATATTCCATGCAAATGGTAACCAAAAGAGAGCAGGAGTGGTCAGACTTACATCAGAAAAAATATACTTTGTCAAAACTGTCACAAGAGACTAAGAAGGACATTACATGATGCAAGGGTCAATTCATGAAGAAGATGCAACAATATAAATACGTATATATCCAACATTACAGCACCTAAATATATAAAGCAAACATTGACAGAACTGAAGGGAGAAATAGACAGCAATACAATAACAGTAAGAAATTTTAATACAACACTTTCAGTAATAGATAGAACATACAGACAGAAACCAATAAGGAAACACTGGACTTGGACTATACTTTAGACCAAATGGCCCTAACAGACATATATAGAAATTTAACCCAACAGCCACAGGATATACCTTCTTCTCAAGCACACACAGAACATTCTCCAGGACCGATCATATGTTGGGCCACAAAGCAAAGATACCTCTTCTACATTCCAAGTTACAGGTGACAGGTTTGCTAATTGGTCTGCACATAATTCAGGCCACTTTTTCTCAGCTTCCAATAGCAAGTTCTTCAGTGTTCTTCAAGCCTTCACTAATTATCCCCTTGAAATCCTTCCATATTTTGCTTGCCACTGAATCCCAAAGCCAATGCCATATATTTTAGGTTTTTATTAGGGCAACATCCTACTTCTATGTACCAAATTCTGGTTTGCTCACCTATTGATATGTAACAAACTACCTCAAAACTTAGTGGCTTAAAATGACAACTATTTTATTATCTCTCATTGCTCTGTGTGTTGATTGGGAACACCTGGGCAGTTCTTCTACTGGCATTTTTTGTGGTCTTTCTCATGGTTGCAGTCAGATGGTAACTGGAATCCTTGGGCAGCTGGGGCTCCCTCTCTGTGTAGTCTCAGACTCTTTTCTTCATGTGACCTCTCTATATCATCTTTCTAGTAGGGTAGCTGGATCTTTCTTTCTTTCTTTCTTTCTTTCTTTCTTTCTTTCTTTCTTTCTTTCCTTCTGTTGCTCTGGGTCTTTGTTGTGGTGTGTGGGCTTAGTTGCGGTATGTGGGATCTTAGTTCCCCAACCGGGGATCGAACCTGGGACCCCGCATTGGGAGCATGGAGTCTTAACCACTGGACTGCCAGGGAAGTCCCTGAACTTCTTATATTGGGTTTCTTGACTTCCCAAACTGAATGTTCCAAGAGAGAGAAAAGAGAAGCAGTCAATCCCCCTAAAGGCTAGAATTTGTATTGTGTCACTTCTGGCACATTTTACTGGAAATCTGGAGATAGTGTAGGAGGGGACTATAAAGAAGGTATGGGGCTTCCTTGGTGGCGCAGTGGTTGAGAGTCCGCCTGCCGATGCAGGGGACACGGGTTCGTGCCCCGGTCCAGGAAGATCCCACATGCTGAGGAGCGGCTGGGCCCGTGAGCCATGGCCGCTGAGCCTGTGTGTCTGGAGCCTGCGCTCTGCAACGGGAGAGGCCACAACAGTGAGAGGCCCACGCACCACAAAAAAAAAAAAAAAAAAAAAAAAAAAGAAGGCATGAATACCATAGACATGCACTTTGGCTGGTGTCTTTGAACACTAGCTACCACATAGTGTTGTGGTGAGATATTTACTATTTGAAAACAGCAAGAATGGGGTACTATTCCTTAATGAAAGACATGATTGTATTATGTTTTGCTCTAGTTCAGCTAGGAACCTTCCTACTTATATTTAAGTATGTGTGTGTGTGTGTGTGTGTGTGTGTGTGTAGATAGATATTTGAAAATTTGAAAATGCATGCAGTCACTGCTTTATGACAGATAATTTAGAGAACATTAACATTTTGTTAGGTGAAATGATATGGGGGAAAATGTGACATAATAAACACTTGACTGGAAGCCAAGGAATTCCTTATCTAAACTAAGAATTACGACAGTACAGTAGTGTGACCTTGGACAAGCTCAAACTTTTCTGGATCTTAGTCTCATTTGCAAGAACCCTTTCATGTTGGAAAGGGACTTTTCACTGATCTATATTGACATTAGACTAATGTTTTAGGACTATTTTAGGACTAATCATCTGTTGTACTCTTACATCTCTCAAGATTGAGCTGAAGTATTACATCCTCTGGGATGCCTTCACCCAAATTAAATCACAACCTTTGTAGAGTGATGTGAAGTTCTCAGGTTTATAGCAGCCAAGTTATGCAAAAAAGTTTCAGATGTTGTATTCATAGAACAAGTGATTTGTTAAATCAAACAGCAATTCAAAGTATTTAGCAATGGGCTGAAAACATCAACTTTGTCATTTTTAGTTTCTGTTTTTCATCATGAATATGAAAAATAGGTGAATTTCTCTATGTAGATGCCTCTTTTTATAGTTGCTTAAATTCATATAATCATATCGTTTTAGTCAGGGTAGACTAACTGCTAAAACAAACAATCCCAACATTTCAGTGGCTTAACATAATAAAAGTTTGGTTTTTGCTCATGCAATAATTCAACATAGGTGTTCCTGGACAAATAGTTCCTAGGCAGTTCTCCTCTTTCAGTCCTTATGTTCTTGGGGGCTTCTTCATTCTATTGGCAGGTGAGGTGAGAGAGAGAGAGGATTGCACATGAGAGATCTTTATGGTCCGTGTCTGAAAGTGATGTTCTATTTTTCTGCCTGCATTCCGTTGGCCAGAACTCAATCACGTAGCTCCTCATAACTGCAGGGGAGGCTGGGAAATGTAGTTTTGCTATGTGGCCAGCAAAGAGGAAGATTAGATTGCTATGTGTTAGTTGGTGAGCAGCTAGCACCCTCTGTGCCAGTGTCCATCTTTCATTATATTTTACTCCTTTGGCCTCTGACATTTATTTATCTGTATGTGCTTTCTATTTTTTACCTTAATATTAGAGATGTGTGAGTAGAGGGAATAGAGAGAAGTGTTTGGATGGGTTTCAAAGGATCTTCTACTGTATCAATGGACCTTTGTGTTTATGGTAGAGTGAGTGACTGGGGTTATGGCCTCAGGGTGGGATGAGGAGAAGGAGGCTTCTTGGCGAATAGTTTCTCTGATTCACTAAATGCTCCATTAGAAAAAAAAGTCTTAGTTTAAAACTGATAATTCATTACCAGCTAAAACGCTGCTTTATAGTAATTTTTTATTTCCCAGCACATTAAAATCCAAAGTGATTGGCAGATTGTAGTCTGAAGAACAGAAAAAAAATAAATTTCACTGTTTGAATAATTTTGCATCTTGATAGCTCCCTTGGGTCCTTTCTGTTTTCACCCTAAATAGCCAGAGTCCTTAGAAACACAGAACTGCTCATTTTCTAGCCCACTAGAGATAGTGCCAGCCAGTACTTTGATGATTTGGCTTCCTGAGGCTCACAGTGTCAGATTTGTGAAGCGTAAGGAAGGTATTTCAGTAACAGGGCAAAATTCACTTCCAAGGAGGGGAAATGTCAGCCATATTGCTAGTTCATGTCAACATAGATCAGTAGAAGGATAGTCTCCCTGACCATGTGCAGAAGAATGTGTCCTTTTTTTGCTATCTGTCACTAATACAAATGAATCTTAGTAGAACATGTTGAAGATGAAAAAGACAAAAAGGAGACATCATATTTTTTATTGTCTTTATGTTAAACAGTGTCTTGTTTCTAGAAATGCTTTAAATTTGAAAACGGACTTAGCTGGAGTTGTTTGGGATGGACAGGGTACAGAAAATGTCAAAATTTAACTGCCATCCTCAAGTCTACCAGTGACTGCAGACTAGATTATGAAAACAGAGTTGAATGGGGTCTTTTTCAAGTTTACAATGAGTCTGTTTTAGTCTCACTGATATTTTTGCCAAAGATTTTTTTCCTTGCATGCTAATTAGATCCTTCTCTGACTTAGCCTTATTTGATCTTCTACTTTGAAAACTCTTATCAAGTATCGCCTAATGGTTGCATTTAGAATGAAAAAATAAGGAACTTTATTGCTGTTATCAACGTAAAACTAATGCCTACTACTAACTAGCTAGTTTGGGGGCAAGTTACTGAAATTCTCCGGGACTTACTTTTTCTACCTCTGATACATGATGATTCTGAACTAAATATTCTCTGAGGTTCCTTTCAGTTGTAATGATCTGTGGCATTTCCGAATCTTCTGAGGTGAGAAGGAATATGGTGGCTTATATTTTTTAGAGGGCCCAATTAATAGTTCCCCAGTTCTCTAACCAGATTCTGTACAAATCGAAAGAAGGCTGGAGACCAAAACATCACTCTATTCTGATGGAGGACTTCTGTCCTCTGTAGGTAGCTCAGTCCCAGTAGGAAAAAGGAAAGCTGATCCGCACATGCCCAGTTTATTCACCTCAAATTTACTCAGCAGACAAATCACTTCTGTATCCCAGAGGTGGAGACAGGAAGGGGCAGAGAGAAGCCAGGAGCAGAATGCAGTGGGCTTCCACTCCCTTGGAAAGCAGCATCAGGAATGGAAGAATCATTTTCTGCTAATGATATGTTAGAGCAGAAGATAGAAACTGGGAGATATATATTGGTAACTGTGAGTCAGGTCATGGAGGCTCTTGAAATAAAGGGCAATAGGGAGTCACTGTAGGTACTTGAGAAGGAGCAAGATGAAAACAATTTAAAGAAAAGCACAACTCAGTAATAAATAAATAAATAAGTTTGGAGAGCAAAGAGGGACTGGATATTAGAAAAGGAAAGAAGTAATTAAGGCTTAGGCATTTTGTTTTTGGAAGACATACTTCAAGAATGAAAAAGAAATACAGGAACAGGGTTATCCTGTGTTGATCCAGAGGATACAGTTATATAATCTAGAGTGGAAGTTATGCTAATATTGAAAACTTTGGTTCAGTATAAGGAAGAGGTCAGGATTAGAGGTGTTGAAATGTGTATTAGGCTCTCAGTCAGGTTTTTCATATGGAAAAAGTCACCACTGTGAGTCACGTCTGGTCTACTTTCATGTCTTCTTTGACTTCAGGCGGTGTTTTAAAACATTTGAATAAGCAGTTAATATTTAGTAATTTTAAAAAGTCACCAAAAGTCTGGATTTCAGGTTCTTCTTGAACTAGCACTACCGGACCTACCTGAAGACAATAGTTGGACAGAGCTCTGTAAGGTCTTCCCCATGTAGACAAGGCGTGTGCTTTACTGTTTGCCACAGTCCTCACCATGCCTTATTGTATGGCATCTACTTTTCTCATTACCTGCCTGGTCCCTATGTAGGCATTTGACTTTTCAACAGTTGTTGTATTGGGAATATCTACACTGAGAGGGAAAATGAATTCAATAGCTCTTGACTCACAACTTCTCTGATTCCAAGTTCTTTGGCCATTTATGTATAACTTAATCTCATTTTAAATAAGACCAGTTTCCTCCTGTGATATGCTATTTCATTATCATTTTTTCATCTCATTATTTCATTTTCATTGTCTGGTAATATATATTTTTTTTGCTTTAGAGCAACTATGTGAGGTTTTCAACTGGCATTAAGCATAAAAATGGCGGACAGGATCTGTAGAAAGGTCTGAGTCCACGCAAGTAGGGACGTGGCCAAATTTGCTAGAGGCACTACTTCTCCCTCGCAGTGCTCCATCACTGAGAATGGGGGCTCCCCTGAATACTTGCTGTAGGTGCATTGCCCCAGCTTGCCCTCCCAAGTCACTATTTAACAAGGCCTCACAGCACCCTACGTGGTTCCTGGTTGACCTATTGGACTGCTAAGCATGGCTTAATTTTTTTTTTTTTTTGGTACGTGGGCCTCTCACTGTTGTGGCCTCTCCCGTTGTGGAGCACAGGCTCCGGACGTGCAGGCTCAGCGACCATGGCTCACGGGCCCAGGCGTTCCACGGCATGTGAGATCTTCCTGGACTGGGGCACGAACCCGTGTCCCCTGCATCGGCAGGCGGACTCTCAACCACTGCGCCACCAGGGAAGCCCAGCATGGCTTAATTTTTGAGAAGTGATTCCAAAGCCATGACACAGTGGTTATATAGTCCATAGTCAGCACAAAGAAACCTGATCCACGAGGAAGTAGATAAGGCAGGGAATGATTCTAGAGAAGCTAGGAAGAGATGCAAAGGATGTCAGGGGATAGAAACAAGGGGAGGCCAGATGGTCAAGGGGGCATCAGGGGCAGAGGAGGGACTGGCAGGAGAGGGACAGAGCAAAGTGTGGGTGCGTTACAGAGTGGGTGCAGGAGAAACTTTGTCAAGTAGGGATTCTGGTTACTGTTGTCACCTTTACGGATAATTTGGTTCTGGCCTGGAGGTGGGTTAATTTTGTGTTTGCCTCATCTCGTTGACTGACCACGGCTTGTATCTCATTTCTTTATAATTATTGACAGAGAGCTGATAAATTGATGAACACTTGATATTATGACAAAAGGAAAAGAAACCCTAGATACTAAGGAAAATGCATATTAGTAATGATAAAACCACTACAATACAACATATATATGCAGCACTTTACCTCATAGGGTGGCTTTTAACTCACAAATGTTGCCCCATCTCTGGGATATGTCCCAGAAAATGAAATAGAATATATATTCTTGGGTATCACCAAACTAAAGCCCATGGTCTGTCCCAAGACTCATGCTACAATAAAGCCTCTTTTTCTTCCATGACATAAATATCAAATATCAGAGCCATATGTCAACCTGTTACTTCCCTTTAATAATTTTTTAAAATAAACATTATGTTGATGTTAGAGAAGAACTGGATTGTCAAACCTGCATCTTTATTTATTTATTTGTTTATTTTTTGGCCACACCACGCGGCATGTGCGATATTAATTCCCTGACCAGGGATCAAACCCGTGCCCCCTGCACTGGAAGCATGGAATCTTAACTACTGGACCACCAGGGAAGTCCCCTTGCTTTAATAATTTATATCAACCACAAACATTTAACTAAGTGTAAATTCCAAAATATGATAATTGACAAGTTTGCAGTATGTTAGAGTTTATCTAGTGATTGCATGTATACGCCTTTTAAAATTCCTCATAACACTGTGATGAGACATGACTTCCAATCATAAATTGCATGCTCCTGCCACTGTACTGTACTGCCTTTCTGCTGCTCTTAGCAGTTCCTGGTTTTTGCTAAAATGCATTTTCTGTAAGCCCTTCAATATAGCAAATCACCACAAAATGGATTGTGTACTCCCCAAAGAATAATGTTATAATTGAGGGTTGCCTTCTTCACCTAAAACATGAAATACCATATTAAACAAATCAAAGATTAACTACAGTATTTCCTCTTTAAAAGGTAATAAAATTAAGTCCTATAAAATGGAAAGGAACGTTTATATGTGTTGATTACACAAGGGCTCAAATATAGCATAGTTTATATAAAGTTTGGAAAAATTCTAGCTCTCCTTTATCATAAATACCACCCACCTAAAGTGAATATGCTGGTTAAAATAACCATCGATTAAGTGTGCAAGACAGACCTATGTATTTTAATGAAACAGAGTACAAAAATATTCAATGACAGGGTTTTAGGTCCTACATTGCAACTAACCTTTTGGAAACCAACACTCTTGTAGTTTTAGTTTAGCATCAAAGACGAAAATCCATAATTATCTGAAAGGATTATTAAAAATACTCGTATATGTTTGTGTGAGGCTGAATTTTTTCATATCCTTTAACCACAATAAATTAAATGCAGAAACAGACATGAAAATCCAACAATCTTCTCAAAAGACCAACAAGAATGCAACTTGCAAAAATGTAAAATGAAAAGAGATCCACTCTTCTCACTACACTATTTTATTTTGGAAATAGTTATTTTTATAAAAATATACTATTTCTTTTGACATGTAATGGGTTATTAATATTATTCTAAAGGAGTAAATAAATATTTTTTAAAACTTAAAAAATGTAACCATCAGTTAAACATTTACTTAGTAATTATTTTCTTGTCATTTTAGACTTAGGAGAACTTTTGTGGTATTATTATTATTATTATTATTTTTTTTTTTCGGTACGTGGGCCTCTCACTGTTGTGGCCTCTCCCATTGCAGAGCACAGGCTCCAGACACGCAGGCTCAGCGGCCATGGCCCATGGGCCCAGCCGCTCCATGGCATGCGGGATCTTCCCGGACCGGGGCACGAACCCATGTCCCCTGCATCGGCAGGCGGACTCCCAACCACTGCGCCACCAGGGAAGCCCCTTGTGGTATTATTTTTATGATCTGCATCTTTCAAAAGTTGGGCAGAACAGATGGTTGTTGCATTCTGTTGCAGGTTGGGGTCTCTGGGAAGCAGACTCGAAGATGGAGTTTGGCATACAGGATGTTTTTTATGGAAAGGCATTGGGATCAATGCCCTGTCGAAGGGTGGGGGAGGGAGGCAAAAGGGAGGAGAGCTGACCTAAGAGCTGCGTTGGCACACCCCACAGGGGGCTGTGGAGTGAAAATGGCTCATCAGAGTTTTACTGCGTTAGGGTAAATTATGGCTGCCAGATAAAATACAGGACACACAGTTAGATTTGAATTTCAGATTCAAATTCGAATGGGACATACTTCTACTAAAAGATTATTCATTGTTTATCTGAAATTCAAATTTAGCTGGCTGTATTGTATTTTCATCTGCTGCAGCTGGCAGTGCGAGCCAAAATGGGCAGGCTTTTATATCCCTGCCTGTTATTGCATGTGGATCACTCAGGGGATGGTGTGACCCTGAGCACCCCTGGGAATGGCATTACTCTCTGCTACTGAAACAATCCCTAAAAGGGCTGACATCTAAGGGCTGTCTGCTGACACCACTCCCAGTAGCTGGGGCAACAAGTCCTTTCTTAATTGGCGTCTGGGCAGCCCAGCTCCATGTCAGTTGCACTACAGGCAGAGCTCCGAGATATTGCGGTTAGGTTTTAGATCACCGCAATAAAGCGAATGTTACAGTAAAGCGAGTCACACGAAGTTTTTTGTTTCGAGTGCATGCTACTTCTATTTAAATTACAAAATGTTAAACAAAATTACAAAATGCTAAAAAGCACTAAAGCCCTCCCAGAACATTTAATTTTAACAGATATTATTGCGTACCTTTCAAAATAAAATGTTGTAAAAATACAGGCATACCTCGGAGATATTGTGGGTTCGGTTCCAGACCACCACAACAAAGCGAGTATTGTAGTAAAGCAAGTCACATGAAATTTTTGGCTTCCCGGTGCATATAAAGGCTATGTTTACACTACACTTCAGTCTCTTAAGTGTACAAAAGCACTATGTCAAAAAAAAACCCCACCGAACAACATACACAACTTAATTAAAAAATATTTTATTGCTAAAAAATGTTAACCGTCATATCAACCTTCAGCGAGTGGAAATCTTTTTGCTGGTGGAGACTTTTGCCTCGATGTTGATGGCTGCCGAATAATCAGGATGGTGGATGCTGAAGGCTGGGCTGGCTGTGGCAGTTTCTTAAAATAAGGCAATAATGAAGTGTGCCACATCGATGATCTCTTCTTTTCACGAAAAATTTCTCTGTAGCGTGCAGTGCTGTTTGATGGCATTTTACCCACGGTAGAAATTCTTTCACAATTGGGAGTTCAATCCTCTCAAATCTGGCTGCTGCTTTATCAACTTAAATTTATGTAATATTCTAAATCCACTGTTGTCATTTCAACAATTTCTTCACAGAATTCACCAGGAATAGACCCTATATCAAGAAACAACTGTCTTTGCTCATCCATAAGCAACTCTTCATCCATTAAAGTTTTATCATGAGATTGCAGCAATGCAGTCACATCTTTAGGCTCCACTTCTAATTCTAGTTCTCTTGCTATTTCCACCACATTTGCACTTACTTCCTCCAATGAAGTCTTGAACCCCTCAAAGTCATCCTTACAGGTTATAATCAACTTCTTCCAAACCCCTGTTAATGTTAATATTTTGACCTCTTCCCAGGAATCGTCAATATTCTTAATAACTAGAATGGTGAATCTCTTCTAGAAGGATTTCAACTGACTTTGCCTAGATCCATCAGAGGAATCATTGTCTCTAGCAGCTATGGCCTTGTATTTCTCAAATAATAAGACTTGAAAGTCTAAATGACTCCCTGATCCATGGGTTGCAGAACGGATGTTGTGTTAGCAGGTATGAAAACAACATTAATCTGTAACCTTGTACATCCCCATAAGAGCTCTTGGTGACTAGGTTCATTGCCAATGAACTGTAAGGAATCTTTTTTTTCTGAGCAGCAGGTCTCAATGGTGGGCCTAAAATATTCAGTAAACTGTGTTGTAAACAGATGTGCTGTCATCCTTTGTTCTCCCATTTGGAGAGCACAAGCAGAGTAGATTTAGGATAATTCTTAAGGGACTTAGGATCTTTAGAATGGTAAATGGGCATTGGCTTCAGTTAAAGTCACCAGCTGCATTAACCTCTAACAAGAGAGACAGCCTGTCTTTTGAAGCCAAGCATTGACTTCTCTCTAGCTATGAAAGTCCTAGATGGCATATTCTTCCAGTATAAAGCTGTTTCATCTACATTGAAAATCTGTTGTTTAGTGTAGCCACCTTCATTAATTATCTTAGTTAGATCTTCTGGATAACTTGCTGCAGCTTCTACATCAGCACTTTTTTTTTTTTTTTTTTTTTTGCGGTACGCGGGTCTCTCACTGTTGTGGCCTCTCCCGTTGCGGAGCACAGGCTCCGGACGCGCAGGCTCAGCGGCCATGGCTCACGGGCCCAGCCGCTCCGTGGCATGTGGGATCCTCCCGGACCGGGGCACGAACCCGTGTCCCCTGCATCGGCAGGCGGACTCTCAACCACTGCGCCACCAGGGAAGCCCTACATCAGCACTTTTTAAAAAAATTATTTATTTTTTGGGCTGTGTTGGGTCTTTGTTGCTGCACGTGGGCTTCCTCTAGTTGTGGCTAGTGGGGGCTACTCTTTGTTGTGGTGCGTGGGCTTCTCGTTGTGGTGACTTCTCTTGTTGTGGAGCACAGGCTCTAGGTGTGTGGGCTTCAGTAGTTGTGGCACGTGGGCTCAGTAGTTGTGGCTCACGGGCTCTAGAGCACAGGCTCGGTAGTTGTGGCACATGGGCTGAGTTGCTCCGAGGCATGCGGGATCTTCCTAGACCAGGACTTGAACCCGTGTCCCTTACATTGGCAGGGGGCTTCTTAACCACTGCGCCACCCGGGAAGTCCCTATATCAGCACTTGCTGCTTCACCTTGCACTTTTATGTTATGGAGATGTCTTCTTCCCTTAAATCTTATGAACCAACCTCTGCTTGCTTCAAACTCTTCTTCTGCAGTTTCCTTACATCTCTCAGCTTTCGCAGAATTAAAGAGAGTAAGAGCCTCTCTTACTTAAAAATGGCACTGATAACTTGCTTGATGCAGAGTTGCCACAAATTTTCGATCTGTAAAAAAATGCCATATCTGTGACGCACAATAAAGCGAAGTGCAGTAAAATGAGGTATGCCTGTATCTTGTTGCTAGTGTTGTTGTTTTTAACATTTTGCCATAGCAAACAGAAATACTCCTGGATCATGTCCAATTTATTTATAGGGTTTGTGCATCACAGTTTGGTGTAATTTTGATCATATTTTCTATTTGGTTATCAATATTGTTTTGTTGGCATTTTAAAATAAAGTTGTTTTGTTCAAGGACAGTGAACTCCGCAGTCTGTTTCCCATGTTGGTGTGAAGGAGTGTGTGTGTGTGTGTGTGTGTGTGTGTATGTGTGTGTGTGTGTGTTATTGCCAGCTGTGATATGGATAATAAGCTATGTGTGCCGTGATATTTGAAAGTGGGATGTATAGTTATTTAGATATACAAATAGTTTAGATTAGTTTTTCCAAAACTTACTTGTTGATATTGAAATTCTTTCCTTAGTTTTTTTTGGCCAGGTCACACAGCTTCAAAACATTTTGTTTACAGTTTATCTCAGTTCATCCAAACATTTTATTACATGGAAAAACTTCATGTTTTCTGCAATGGCATTTTCAGCATGCAATCTATCTCTCAGATAATTTATCAGAATAACAAACACAAAGTCTTAGAATTGGATTCTGGAATAGGCTAGAGTTTATCTTTTTCTTCTAGAGAAGTGATTGTCTGTCTCTATCATTTGTTTTCTATCTCCAAGTCACGTCTATATCCATGACATGAATAGTCTAATACCATGACAATCTAACAGGAGTAATATAGCTAGTTCAGTTTTAATGTATGTGCTGCAATATAGTAAATGACAAAATTGTGCAAAAGCAAATTATATGATCTAAGGAGCTATGTGTTAGCCATTCTTTTTGCCTCAGAACAACAAAAGGATAAAAATATTTAATGAATGCTGATCAGGGTTTAAGCTTTCTTTGTTATGTCATTAGAAATCTGAACATGCTAATATGCTGGCAAAAGCTAATATTAATTGATAGAGGTAGATTAATAAATGTTGCTAGTTATAATTATAATTAAAGTGAATAGGTGGCTATTTTGGTTAATTTAAAATTTAGAAAAAATTAAATTCTCTGGTAAGGGAGGATCTTGGCCCTCTCTTGTGGAATGCTATTTCAATGTAAGAAACAAATATCTGGACCATAATTGGGTTTTGTTTTAGAGTTATACAAATAATTGTATAGAATGGCTGTATTCAAAAGTCTCTAATGTGAAGTAAGGAAAATAATTCAGAACATTTTGTGCATGAGTCAATGTGTCTGTGGTTTTAAACAGACAAAAATAAAATTTAAAATTCTATTTATAGCCAAGTGCCATGATTTCAAAATGCTTTTGAAGAAAATTTCAGATCGTTTTAAGTGTTTTGTTTTGGGGCTGTGGCCAAATAAATTATACAGCATCAGTGTTTTTCAGCTCCAGTTTCAAACAAAATAAATTTCTAATTAAGTGTGGAATGGGTAGAGGATAGAATTTTCGTAATTTTTTGGTGAATTTGATTACTACACTTGATAAATTGATAGGGTTTGTGAGTCATTATGTTGTGGTTGGGAGTTTATTCTTTGGAGTTAGGCAAACATGCTTCCTGACCCAGTCCTGCTTCATATGAACCTGGATAAATTATTTGACTTCTACAAGCCTCAGTTCCCTCATCAGTCAAAATGGGATAGTGGCTCCTTCATAGAACTGCATGAGGATTAAATGAGATCATTCAGGTAAAGTGCTTAACATGGTATCTAGCACATCTTGCAGGTGCTGCATAAATAATCTTTTCTTCCTCCCCCTTCTCTTTGTTATTATTGTTATTATTTTGTTTGTTATTATTTCCTGTATTCTTTTTCGTTTCTCACCAAATTTGGCACTTCCTAAAACATGATTTAAGATGCTGCAGTTGTTGAATTCTTAGGATATACTGAGGGTATTACAAGAAACTCATTGGATGAGAAAATTGACCCTTGGAAATATTTGAGACACAAAAGACAAGAGAAGTAGGAGAACAATAGGTATTTTATTTGAATGAATTACCTCCAAAGATATGTGGCACTTCTCTCCATAGTTATGCTGCCAAGCTATGGAACTGGGCTTAGAGGAACTGATGCTGTTGGGACCTAGACCTCGTAGCTATGTCCTTCTTTATCTTTACATAGCACTGTCAAGTGGAAGACCGGAAATGAATTACATTGCAGACTGACCAGGATTTTTGCAAGTCAATTTTTAAAAAACAAACTATTTACAAAGTACAATGGAAAGTACTGGAAAGCCTGGAAGAGGGGTCTCTGAATCCGGTCCCAAGTCACCACAGATTGGTGTGACCTTGGGCAATAAGGTCTGCAACTTTGTTTCTACAACAATGGGTTTGAACTCCTAGATGACTTCAAAGGTAACTTCTGTCTCAAATGTTTTCTAATTCTGTATTTTCTTAGATTTGGCAGCAACTGTACTAAGCTAATTTTTTAAGCTTTCCTCGTTCAGGGTTAACTTGTTATAAAAGCAGAAATAGGGAAGAAGGCCTTGGGAACAGTGCAGGACTTGAATTCAGGATTCCAATTCGAGTTCTTGATGTCTTGCTCTGGTGTGTGATCTTGGGAAATCCCTCTACCTAGTGTATCTTCACTCTGCTTCACATTCAATTAAACTGGGAGGAATTGTAAAACACTGATGGTGGATTCCAGTCTTGAAGATTCTAAATACTCAGCCTTCAATAGATTGTTAAAGCTTTCCAGGTGATTAGAATGTGCAGCCAGGATTGAGGATCACTGCAGAAACCAGGGGGCCTTAGTGTCCTTGCATCCAAGATGGAGCTCCTAAAAAGAATAGCAATAACTGTCTTCCCTGTGTGACAGAATTGAAGATCTAATAAAATAAAACAGATAAAAAGCACTTTGCGGTGTGTAAACGCATAGTAATGATTAAAGCAGGCTGTATTAAAGGGTTTAACTATTGTTATGCAAATGCTAGGGATTAGCACTAGTATATTAATTCTGCTGATGGGATTCTAACCTTTTATATAAAATTTACTTGCAGTCTCTAAAAGTAGTTGAGGACTTTCTTCCCCAATTAGTACATGGCAATTTACTTCTACAGAAACTCCAAGTGCTGCTCTGTGACCCAGAGAGGGTTAATAATGATGTGTTGCCTCAGTGATTATTCTCAATAAACACAATTCTTCCAAGTTTTGCATAGCATAGATCATCACCACAAGTCATCACGACATGCTTGTTTATCCCTTTGTACTACAGCTTGTAAGTGCACCAAACTGGGATAAACTAGCCAAATGTTTGCATAGTGGGGAGAAAAATCAGCTGTTTTAAAAATGTATCCTGTTCCTACTTAACCTTCGTTTAACATAATATCCCTTAAGAATTAAATTTTACGTGTCTCCAGTGGTTATCTTTCTTCAGATATTTTCACGCTTTGACACTATGACACATTTTTGTCTGTTCAACTATTCTTTTAGAAATATGTCAGACTTCCCTGGTGGTGCACTGGTTAAGAATCCTCCTGCCAATGCAGGGGACATGGGTTCGAGCCCTGGTCTGGGAAGATCCCACATTCCATGGAGCAACTAAGCCCGTGTGCCACAACTACGAGCCTGCGTTCTAGAGCCCGCGAGCCACAACTACTGAGCCCGTGAGCCACAACTACTGAAGCCTGTGCACCTAGAGCCCGTGCTCCGCAACAAGAGAAGCCACCGCAATGAGAAGCCCGCGCACTGCAGTGAAGAGTAGCCGCCGCTCGCCGCAACTAGAGAAAGCCCATGTGCAGCAATGAAGACTCAATGTGGCCAAAAAAAAAAGAGAAATATGTCTGTGACCATTGCAGTTTTGGTAATAAATACTTTTGCTTTGCTCAGTAGTGTTGAGTAAAGTCACACCTTGACTTCTGAAATTGGCCCACTGCTGTCTGTCCCTCAGAATGTATTTAACATAGACTTGCAGACTTATTTTTCAAGAACTTCAAGGCTGCCTGTTCAGCTCTGATACTGGCTGCCTTGCAGCCACTCTTCAGGATTGAGTTTGAGGAACACAAACGCAGGGCACTTATAGTGATGGGCTCCAGGAAGGGCTGTCACTGGGTGTGTTACTCCATCCTCTGACCTGCCATGACTGTAGCCTTCATTCAGCATCTCTCTGCTCACCAGAAAATACATCTTGGCAAAAAAAAAAAAAAGTCTGGAATCTTTTCTGTATCTGTATTTTTTTGGCAAATGATTTCTGACATTTCCCTCTGTTGTCTAAGTCTGGAAATGAGCTCGAAATGGAGGAATGCTTCTTTCTTTAGGAATCCCTTCAAGTGCTGAATGTTATTAAGAAATAAACAATTACTGATTAAACAAATAGTAAAGTTCAGTGAAGAGCTAGCTCTTTTGGAGTTAGAGCTATGTATACTGTTGCACATGCTTTTCTGCTCACAAGCATATTAATGCAGTTGATAAAAAAGTTTAACCTTAAGTCAATATAAATATATATATAGTTAAAAATGGTAGATTGACAAACTAGGGCCTGCAGGCTGCATGATTTTTACATTTTTTAAAGTGTAAAAAAATTACCAAGAATATGCGTCAGAAACCATATGGCACACAAGGTCTAAAATATTTACTATATGATTCTTTAGAGAAAATGTTTGCTGACCCCAGAACAATGTGGAAAGTACAAATAATAGAGCTCACTTATTTTTGGCTTTTACCAAAAAGTATGCTGTCTTGTGTTGAGAAGCCGGAGCTGGGGGACTGAGTGAAGAACATGCAGATTATGACCCGCTGAAAGGTTGGGGCGGGGCGGGGGGGCGCACAAGTCACCCACATGGGCAGGCAGGTAGCCCTCTCAGCATCCGAGATCCCACTTTGGTGAAGTGTAATCCATAGGGTCATTTGGATTGAAGGCACAGTTTCAATACACCCACACAAAGGAAGCAGAGTCACAAGATTTACTACTTACAGATCCCAGAAGCTGGGGGTGGGAAGTCATGAGCTGGGGGAAGGGCAATCCTCTGACCCAGGTCACCAGTGAGCAGGGGATAAAGAGGGCAGCAAGCAACTATCACTTATAAGAAGGTTGGGGCGGAGGTCACTGACTTTTCACGGGCTTAACTCTAAGTAGCTATGTGAAGAGGTGCCCAGGAAAAGCACAATGCGCACTTGAGGCAGGAATCCTAAAGTCACGTCCTTATCCAAATTGTTCAGACCCTTGAGTGTGAGCAGGGTAATCATACTGTAAAATGCCTACGCAGCAAGTCAGAGAAACAAAAGTTGTTTTTCTCATCCCACTTTTTCCCTTGGAGGCATTAATTTTCACTTGTAAAATCAGTCTTCACAGCCAGTCTAAAAAGAGAATGAAGAACCTCCTCTAGCAGAGTCTGTAACGGAATTCTCTGCTCCCAGCCAGCTCTCTGGATGGAGCTGCCCTGGAGTCAGAGCTGCCGCCCTTTGACCCTTGTTGGTGCAGTTGCTCTCACTCCCCCAGACCACTCCTCAGCATCATTGCCATCCACCAATTTGCTGCACCCCTTCTTTGACCTTGGCTTTTTGGTCAAATGATTTTTCCATTCTAATTGCTGTTGTGAAGCCGCTTTGCTACATTGCCCTACTTTTTCACCTGCTTTCATCTTCCAAGGCCCCTCTTCTGTGATCCTTTGTTCTACCTTCTCTCCCAGAATTTCAGCCCTGTTGAGGCAGATGCCTTCCAAATCTAATATTTCTACCCTTTTACTTGCTCTTGTGCAGGCCCAGTTTCCTCACTGGTTTCAAGGCAGGTCCGGTCTGCCCCCTGCAGCAAACGAAAGCAAAGAGAGGACTTCTGGTGTCTTCCCTCACCGGCCCAGCTGAACCACTCTTGGGAGCAGCACAGCTACCCTTTGTGGACGCTGCTTGCACACACCCTTCCTTGTGTTCAGTTAGTATCCACATTGCTTGCTGTAATTTTCTTCCCATGGACCTTCTGACCACTTCCTTTCACCTACGACTACAGCAGTTTTTCATATCTACTAAGTTCACCAGGCCACTCCAATGGTCCCTGATGCTCTTGGGATCCAGCACACACGTCTAACCAGAGCTATTACAGCACCCAAACTTCTGGTACATTCCTCCCTTCATTCCACTCCAGCTTGCTGAATCCCTCCCTCCTACCTGTGAGTGCCCCTCTACCCAATACACATTTATCAAATGCTGACTCCATTCTGGGTACTACGCTAGGCTCTACAGATCAGGGATGAATGAGACGCAGCTTAAGACTCAGTGTTTTTTGACAGGGGAGAGATGATATGCACAGACATGAATATAGAGCAAAGCAGTAGATGATGATGGACAAAATTTCTAAATATTATAAGCACAGAGGAGACTATTTAGAACCAGACTCTCTAACAATAAACATTCCAAGCTACCTAATGAGACTATGACTAAAACGAACAAATTAACTGCTCAAAGAATATTTGATTCTCTTCTTAACCTCCCCTTAAATATATGGTTTAAGGGCCAAACTTCTAGTACATTCTTTTCTGAGTGATTTACTCCTTCTCTGACTCACTATCTCATTTACTAATACATTATCTAGGCTCCGGTCGAGTCTGTAAACATTAAAGTTCTGTAAATAAATGCAGTTTTTGGATTACAGTGTAAAAGACAACATCTTATTTTTGTTGGGTTTTTTTTTGCAAATACTTCTGCTCCTTACTAGAAATGGAATTCAGTCCTTATTCTGTTTCCCAAGTGCATGGGATGGTGGCTGCTGACTGGTTGGTATGCAGGTGGTCTGGGTAACTCATGGCTTTATTTATTGGAAGAAGCTTTGAGAGGTTGTTACCCAGTTGCAAGAGATGCCTTTTAAAGAACTTTGCATCTGGGCATCTTTTGCCTTTCATCTCCTTTTCCCTTCTCATTCCTTGTCCACCTCCTTTTCCCCACAAGCCCTTTTCCAGGATTATATCATTATATCAAGTATAAATTGGGAAAACCTAGCCAGGACATGCTTGTCTTGAGGGAGACGCCCCCAAGAGCACTGAGCTGCAAGTAGGAACGATGGGGAGGTGGGCATGTTCACGTTTGCCCCACGTGCCTCCTGCTACTGGTACCACCGCTGGTCTATTCATTCATGACATATTTTGAGAGACTTCTCTGTGCCACAAACACCACGCTAGCTTCTAGGGACACAAACTGAGCCAAAAGGAAAACTGTTGCTGCCCACATTTGGGGGAGGTAGCATCAATGACAAGTTCACATTAATAAATGTGTGATAACAGATTGATATCCTAGCTCTGATACAAAGAGGAAGAGCTAATATTAGTGTTTAATTCTCTAACAGTTCTGAGATCTCTGGTCTCTGTGTGTGTGAGTCTGTCTCGTCTCTCTCTCTTTTCCTTCCCTCTGTTAACTGGGGGTGGAGAAGACAGCTAACAACACTGAGTCCTGTCATTGCTGTGGTGCATTATACCCACATCCTTTCTCTTTATTGTGAGATTCTTGATCCCCCAAAGTAGACAGTATTGTCTCCATTTTAAATACACATAACGGAGAAAGACAACATTGTTATTACTCAGACTGTCATTGGGAGGGCGAACAAATGAATGCTTGCATTATGGGAGTTTGGGGGCAGAAATATGCCACAGGCCCTAATGTGAAACCATCGTATTTAGTTGCCGCTGATCCACCCAATTCAGGGATTTTTTTTTTTCTTCATTTTTTACAGCAGTGAGAGAAAAATCTTTCTTTCTCTGCACAAGTCAGGACCAGATCTCAAAATCTGCAATGTGCCCTCTCCGATGCACGCCCGCCCACCGGCTTGACAAATGCTGGATTTCCCATGATAGCTGCCACACACTCGGTTTCTCATCTCCCTGTTTCTTCCCCGCCAGAATTTCTAAATCCTTCTGGAACACGTCCAGTCATCCTTTCTGAACTTTTTTTTTTTTTTTTTTTTTTTTTCTTTTTGCGGTATGCGGGCCTCTCACTGCTGTGGCCTCTCCCGTTGCGGAGCACAGGCTCCGGACGCGCAGGCCCAGCGGCCATGGCTCACGGGCCCAGCCGCTCCGCGGCATATGGGATCCTCCCAGACCGGGGCACGAACCCGTATCCCCTGCATCAGCAGGCGGACTCTCAACCACTGCGCCACCAGGGAGGCCCATCCTTTCTGAACTTTTGAGCTCCATCTGCTTTCCGCAAAGGCCCTGGGCACAAGCCCGGGCGACAGAGGCCCGGGCGACAGAGTCCAGGGCGGAGGGCCCAGCTCGGGGGATCCCTGCGCCTGAGCTCTGCAAGGCCGCAGGGCGTCATCTGGCCAGCGAGCCCGCCACGCGCCAAAGTGCTTCCCAGCCCTCGTTCCCCGCGCTGCCCGCGAACTGAATGAGGAGCAGTGCTATTTTTACCTCCCCGGCTGCAATCCTTTATATATCAATATATTTGCAGGAAGGAAATAAATAAAGGATGAAGAGGGAAATGCTTGGCCTAAGTTTTACCCGAGAAGGTGGCGGTTGGAACAGGAGGGGATATGTAAGGTCTGGGGTGGTGGAAAAGGCAGGCCGATTCCTCTGGCTGGCTGTTTCCTCCAGATCATTCTGTCCTGGAAATCCCCACACTCTTCTTTCTTCCCCTCTGGCTAATCCCTGACTGCCAGCTTCCTCTCTCCCCCGCCCCCAACTCTGGAGGTGCCACCGTCACCTCTGATGCTGCATCACTCTGCTCCCTTTTTTTCCCTCTCTCCTTTCTCTTCCACAATAAAGCATGCGCAGTGCGTCCCGTGCCAGGCAACAGCATCAGCATCAGGACGCGAAGCCGCGCTCGGGCGCGCTCTCGAGGGCGGGGCGCACGCCCGCGCCGCTCGCTCCCGCTCGCCGCCTCAGCATCCTCAGCCCCAGCGGCAGCCCCCGCAGTCACTGGAGCTGCCGCACCCGCCGCAGGGAGGGAGGAGCATCTGGGGAGGCTCCAAGTTGGCGGAGCGACTGGGACCCCCGGACTCTTCAGCAGCCACCCCGGAAGGGGCTGAGAGGCGAGCAGGGCAGGGGGGCGCCGCCCAGCCCCTAGCCCCGAGCTCCGACCCCCTTGTCCGCGGCCGCACCATGCGCGCCGAGCCGGCGTGACCGGCTCCGCCCGCAACCTTGCCCGCAGCCTAGCCCGGCGCTCTCGCTGGCCACACCGAGCGGCGCCCGGGAGCTATGAGCCATGAAGCCACCCGGCAACAGCTCCGGGCGGCCGCCCGTGGAGGGCTGCAGCCTCCCCAGAGCCTCCAGCTGCTCCCGCGGCGGCCCCGCCGGCCCGGCGCCCATCCGCGCCCCGGCCCGCGCGCCGCCCTGCCGCCTGCTCCTCGCACTTCTCCTGCTGCCTCCACTCGCCGCCTCATCCCGGCCCCGCGCCTGGCGGGCTGCTGCACCCAGCGGTGGGTATGGCCCAGGTGCCCTTTGCATTGCCTTGTCCACGGGGCCCTGCAGAGGAGAGCGAAGGGCACGCGGGTCCGTGCGCTCCGGACACGTCCAGGGCTCGGCCTTTCCCAGCCTCTCTCTGCCTGTCCACCTCTCTCATTCCCAAACCGGCGTTCATTCCAGTTCACTTTTTGAAGTCCATTTTTCTGTTGCATTCACTAAATTACTGCCGGTTCCACTGGAAGGTATTCAGTGGATGCGGGGTCCCTAACTGATCTCTGTGCAACTTGGGGAAACCGGTGGATGGGGAATGCAGCGAGGGAGCAAGTTTTTTCTTGGGTGGTGGAGCCTGAACGTGAGTGCGGGATGATGTGATGAGAATAGTGGTAATGTGTTTCCTCAAATTGCCTAGTGGGTTTATTCACTGCTGTTGGAATTAAGGTGGGGGAGGGAAACTTCAGGGATATAATAAACCTTTGGCTTGTAATTTCTCAAAATGCTTGTCATTATAATGAACAACGAAGATAAAATGATGTTCAATACATTGATGATTGGACATCAGTGACAGCAGATAGCTGGCCATAGGCAGGAAAATAAAAAGAAATTGGAAAGCTGCCAGCATCTGTATCCCTCTGTGGCAAAAGATTTTTGCTCATCTCAAAGTTAAAGGAAAAGGGAATTGTCCATTTTGTTAAATGAATCGGTTAACATCCCGTGTTCATGAATTCAGCACTCAAGTTATCTGTGGAGGGTTCTTAGCTCTCAGGTGGGATACTCTTAGTCCTGGTCCCACTGAGCTTCTGTAGACTCCCAAGGTGGGGAGGTGAGGGGCAGAATCCCTGAGCTTGTTCGTTTAATGACCCTTCCTTCAAGTCCATTCCCCCTCAGCCCCACCACCAGACTTAGAAGTATAGATTTAAGACTATAAACAGTACATTGTTGTATAAGCCTTATTGGCTGATAACCTATCCAGGCCATTTCATTGTTGCAATAACTTGCTTTCCTGTGTCTCTACGCCTTACCTGCTTAAAAGTAGAAAACTTTGTTTTTGCAATTAATGGAAAAATGCATTTTAGTACTTATGTATTTATAGGGTATGTGTGTGTTTGTGTATGTTTGTGTCCCCCCCCCTCCCCCCCAGCTCCGCATTGGAATGAAACTGCAGAAAACAATTTGGGAGTCCTGGCAGATGAAGACAACATATTACAACAGAATAGCAGCAGTAATAGCAGTTACAGCAATGCAATGCAGAAGGAAATCACACTGCCTTCAAGACTCATATATTACATCAACCAAGACTCGGAAAGCCCTTACCATGTTCTTGACACGAAGGCAAGACACCAGCAAAAACATAACAAGGTAGGCAGGGTCTGGGTATGCAAAAGTGGCTGCCATGAAGAGTTAGTTGTCCTTTGATTTGATTTTCTGCCAGAATCTGATTTCAAAAATGTTACTGCAGCATTTTATTAGGAAACCAATTAATATTATGATAGGGGAGAAACTGGAGGGAATTAACCTGGGATCTACTGGGATAGGGTTGCTGTTTGTCTTTCCTCTCTGACACTAAACTGGAATTGGAATTTTCTTATCGCCTTATAAGTTTAACAGCTGAAATGTGGTCCATTTTTCTTGTAGGTGCATTGAACACTGAACAGTAGTTAAGCGAACATGTTGATGGTCCTGACTTATATCTGTGAGGCTTTATGTAAGGGTGCAGTATTCTACCTCCCATGAAGAAAACTGCTTTCAATCTGCACCCAGAAAATTGCTATAAAAAGCTGTTGGGCTGCAGATTCCCTATCAGTCTTTCACTTAGAAATTGAGTGGTTAAGTTTAAACAGCCTCTTTCTTTCTTTAGTTGGTTAGTAGGAAAAAAATACTTTTTTGGGGGTTATATTTTCAGTAGGTAAACAATATGACATTTTAAAAGATTATGGTGAATATAAACAAACAATTTATATAATATAGAGACCAGTTTTGGTCAGCACAATCCTTCAAGACTTTATCTGCATTCATTGTGAACAGTAGCTTTACTTGCAGATTGGTTCAGAAAGTGTCACTGATTTTCAAAAAGGCATTCAGTGGAAGATGAAGGTGCTTAATATCCAAAGAGTTCAAGGGATCTTTTTTTTTTCCTGCTTACTAGTCATTATTTGAGTTAATAAAATTTTGGACCCCAAGCAGATGTCCACAATGGGTTATCAGTGCCTCTTTTCTTTATTAGGAGCAGAAAATAGAGTCCGTATGTTAAATATTTTACTTTGGACTTGTAGGATAGGAAGAAAACTTTCCTCTACCCTTCTAGGTTTTTCTGGCTGGTCCAAAAATTAAATTGACATGAGACAGGTTAACAGGAGAAAATCAAATTTAATCTCGTATGTATATATGTGAGGGTCAGAGGCCCAGCACACCTGAGAGGTTCAGAGACAGAAAGGTAAAATGAGGCGTATATGCCATCCTGAGCTAAGGAATGGCATAGGGGCCTTGGGCTTCCAAGGACAGGAGGGTCATTCATAGGACAATAAAAAGAGCAGATGTTTGGTAATTAGATGTTTGCCCTGCCATATAGATGGGGCCACTTAGATAAAATTTATCTCTCGTAATAACTCTTTTCTGGGAAAAATCCTCAATTTAAGTTCTGCTGGGTAGTTAAGGGAGGGACAGTAGTTTCTCTTGAACCTGCAGGGTCTTGATTGTGCCTTTAGTTCAAAATAATCCTCATGCAAAAGTGACACATTTTGGGGGAGGCTCGTTCTGAGCCCTTACAGATTATACCTGTTCAGTTGAGAACAGTCATTGTCTAAACATCTAGAATTTAAGGAAAGTATCTATGGTTTGCATCATTGTTTTTATTAGTTTTCTAAAATATGGGTAAGTGGTAACAGTATTTATTCCTATTTTACAAATGGGGAGTTAGAAATTTAAGGCCTTCAGGTGACTTTCCCAGGGTTGTAAAACAGCTGATGTAAAATTCAAGAGGCCTGAATATTTAATATTTACAAGTCAGGCTTCTGAGAAAATGCTTCCTTCATATCGGATGTTATTGGAAAATTTAACTTTGCTCCACGGTGCTGTGAAGTGGCTGCTACCCGCCTTGGCTGAGATGAAGGGATCTCTTTGCTCATGGCCCTTTTCTGATCTGCTCATATGTAACTGGACGGCTTGACTCCTGGATCCTGTCTACCCGTTTGTCTTGTTGATAGGAGGAGTGGGTGGTGTCTTTAAGGAAGAAGAATCCAAGGTCCTCTTGATAAAGGCATTGAGGCCCATTTTATGGTTTTTCTACTAATTAATAAGATCCTCTATGGTTAAGTGACAAGTTCTCAAATTCCAGTGCCTTTGCATAAGGTGCTGGAGGAAGAAAAAAAAATGGCCTGAAAGCCTATTTTAAAGAATGCTCAAGCCCTCTCGAGTTTGGACTTGAAGGGAACTTTAGTGAAACTTCTCTAATAACTGAGCTGTCGGTGGCTATGGCTAACTCCTGTCTTCTAGTCTAACCTTACTGGGTTGCTTTTTTTGGTGGGACTTGGTTTGACCACAATATATCTGAATTTTTATGATAGTAAGGTTGTTAAAACTTTACCCACCACTCATGTAGAGGAATAGATTTCTTAGTAGGGTGCACATACTTGCTGGAATGATTTTACCTCTCCACTTCCACCCCCCATAGTGGTTAGGTTTCTTTTATCTTCAAAAAAAATGTTTATGTAGAAATTATATTTGAAAGCATTTTTCTTCTTTTCTTATTAGTTTGATTCAACAAGTATTTGTTGCACATTTCTCATGTGCAAAGTAGTGTGGTAAAGATTCAGAGGTAAGAGTTAAGGGGTACAAGGATGGACAAGACAAGGTTGTCCTCCAGGAGACACAAAAATGAGATAAGCAAGATTCTAAAAAGTGCTCTCATACAGGGATAAACAGTGTTCTTCCTGTATGGGTTCCTTGAAATTTCCCTCTGTGTTCTATGATTTCCCTTGCACTTCTGTTTTGAAGCATCTCTCTTTTTTTTTTTTTTTTTTTGCGGTACGCGGGCCTCTCACTGTCGTGGCCTCTCCCGTTGCGGAGCACAGGCTCTGGACGCGCAGGCTCAGCGGCCATGGCTCACGGGCCCAGCTGCTCCGCGGCATGTGGGATCTTCCCAGACCGGGGCACGAACCCGTGTCCCCTGCATCGGCAGGGGGACTCTCAATCACTGCACCACCAGGGAAGCCCAACCCAAGCACATTTTAATGACTGCCTTAGAAATGCTGAATCACTGTGCCATTCTCCTGGAATCCTAGATTGGGAGGGTAGAGGTGGAGAGGGAAATTCCCAGATATAGGTTATAGGGCAGACCTCCATATTTATTTCATAAGTATTTAAAGTTGAGCAGGTCTTACTACTTTACAGTTGTGAGAGTTAAGATGTTTGTTAACTCTTTCAAAATTGGTAAGTTTAAAAGCAGACTGTGCAAAGCAGGCTGTAATACTAGTGTTTCTGAAAATCTTAAAGTTTTCTTTGTCAAAGATTGTTAAGGAATCTTTTATCTCCAGATAGGGTTATATATAACTTGTTGTCCAAACTGTGACATTTTTTGAGAGTGAAAGTAGGCACGCTTAATAATTATGCCAGGATAATTAGCATAAACCTAGATGGTCCAGAGCAGACTGGGAACATGGTCATCTCAGATCTAAACAGTTACGTTCCTTGATTTTTGGCACTTAACCCAATCAGGTTTCTTTATAGACAGCCTTATTTTCTGATAATTTATTGTAATTTTTTTTTTTTTTTTTTTTTTTTTTGCGGTACGCGGGCCTCTCACTGTTGTGGCCTCTCCCGTTGCGGAGCACAGGCTCCGGACGTGCAGGTCCAGCGGCCATGGCTCATGGGCCCAGACGCTCCACTGCATGTGGGATCCTCCCGGACCGGGGCACGAACCCGTGTCCCCTGCATCGGCAGGCGGACTCTCAACCACTGTGCCACCAGGGAAGCCCTATTGTAATTTTTTTCTTACTAACTAGGAGGTTAATTTACCACCTTGTAGAAGTAATAGGGTCTGAAATGGAAACATTTTGTTTTGCTTTGTTATCAAGACTTATCTTCTTCACCTGTAGAACTTTTACAAGCATAAATGGAATTTTATGATTACTAAACATAAGCATTTTATCAACCTAATTAATTCAATATTTTGATAAAATATACATTTAAAAAGAGGCAGAAACAATTTAGATTAATTAATTAATTCATTCATTCATAGATAATCCTATGAGATCTATTCCTGAGAATGTTAATGAACCTGTGGGGGAAGAAAAATAATTTTTCTTCTACCCTTCCAGGTTCTTGGCTGAGACACACCCTGTAATAAAAGACAGGTTAACAGGAGGAAATTAGAAGTTTAACGACATGTATGCCTCCTGTGTACATGGGAGAGACTCAGGAAAGCTGAGTAACTTTGAGATGGCCCAGCCATCAGCTTAAATAACTGTCCAGCTAAAGACAAGATGGTGGGGAGCCAGTGATGGGAGGCTATCAGGAAAAGCGCAGTAAATGAGGGTAAGCTCGTTACACAGGTTTAAATCGTTGCCTTTTACGCTGATTATGTGTTTCTGGAGATTTCGAGTATCCTCCTCTTTCTGGTACAGAGAGGGAAACACCCTTACAAATGGAGATTTCTTATAAATATAAATGTCTCTTAGAGAAGAGTGACTTCTGCTTGGTTTACAGAGCTGCTCCTGTGTCCACTGTTTCTTAAAAATAATGTTTATGCCAAAGAGGCATATTTTGGGATAGTATACCCTGCTCCCCTTCAAACCTTTTCCTGAAACTTACCTTTAGTCAAAAATTACTTGCCTTTAGTCAAAAACTACTTGCCTTGAATCCTACTTATTTAGATTCTCTTCTCTTGCAGTTGGGAAGGGATGGAAGAGGTACATTATATACAGCACAGGGTTTGGGGAAAGATGAAAGTCATCTCCTTGGACTTGAGATATGGCTCAGTCTTTTGTTACCTTCCCTACTGTGCTGGGGAGTCGGACCTGGTGTATTGAATTAAGAACATACAGATTATGACCTGCTGAATGAGGGGGCACAAACCACCCACACAGGTCGGCAAGTAGCTCCCTCAGCATCCAACCTTCCACTTTGGGGAAGTGCAAACTGCTGGGTCGTTTTGACTGAGGACACAGTTTCAATACACCCACACAAAAGAAGTTGAGTCACAAGATCTATTATTCACAGATTCCAGAAAAGTTTGAGGAGAGGGGTGGGAAGGACATTCCTTTGTCCCAGGTCACCAATAAGCAGAAGGTAGAGAGGGTAGCAAGCATCTATCACTTATAAGGTGGTTGGGTCAGAGGTCACTAACTTTTCACAGGCTTAACTCTAAGTGATTATTTTAAAAGGCATCTGGGGAAAGCAAAGAGGGACTTATGGTAGGAATCCCAAAGTGCAGTGCTTATCTAAATGTCCAGACTCTAGGTGTGAGCAGGGTTTCCAGTCTGTAAAATGTCTCGGCAGCAACTCAGAAAAACAAAAGTTGTTTTTTTCATCACACCTATTCCCACCAACCCAGGCTGAAGAGAGAGAAGAGAGAAGTTTAAGTAAATTTAGATCACGATGATTATCATCACTTCCTACTCTGCTTCAGGACAAAGCTGGTTCCCCGTTTCTTGACCATCCAGAAGCCAGCTGCTCCACTGCTCTCAGTGTGGATCAGCAGAAAGAAATACTGGGTCCTTAGAACTGGGCGTGTGACAACTATTAGTTTATTTGGTAATACAAACTTTGGGATTGGCCTCAGCGGCCTTCCCAAGTTTTCTAGGTCTCCCTAAGCAGTCATTACAGAATTGTAGTACGTAGAATTCAGGCTTGTAATGGTTTTCCTTGTAATGCCTGGCATATTGTAGGCTGAGTGAATCGATGGTTGAACACTCCTGTGTTAGAAAGAGTGCAGTGCTTTCTGTGAAATTTCATGTTGCAATCAAATTGACATTCAAAAGTGCCTTAAGTTGCTGTTAAGCATTTTTGGCGCTGTGACAGAGTGGCAGGAGAGAGAATTTTGGGCCCAAGTTATTCGCACTGCAGAAATCACACTTACACTACCTAAAATCATGAGAATACCTGTGTTAACAATTCTTACATTACCCCTATCAGTGTCACCTACCATTAACATGGGTAATCACAAGCTGACCATGTGGGAGATTTTGTCATTGCTACTGGCTAATTCTCAATGGTGGAGCCCAAGGTGTCCACTCCTGTAGTTTCCAGTCAGTCAGATTTACCTCTGTGAGGCGTTCAGTTCTGTTTGGCAAATACCCGTTTTGAATCAGACACCGTGCTAGACCCTGGGAAGAGCAAGGAAGAGTAACACTCAGTCCCTACCTTTGCTCGTGACTTGCTGGGCATCAGAAACAAGGCAGCTGGCGGTGTGTGTGTGGCTTCTGTCAGTGCATTGCTAGTTGTAGGAACAAAGGGCTGTGGGGACTCAGGAAAGTCAAAGAGAACCTCAGAGAGGAAGAAACAATGGAGCTGGCCCTAAAGAGCAATTAGGGGACAAGTGTTTGGGAGGTGGAAAGAGGGTGGAGGGTGGAGGAGGTAGAGAGGGGCCCACAGTCAGCAGGCAAAGGCTCTGCCCTGCTGGAGACAGTGTGGTGAGTGTGAGAAGCAGAAACCCAAGTGTGGGAAATGTAAAAGAATTGGACATCATTGTTACATGCATGGTCAATTTTTTAAAAGTTCACTTGATTCCTCTAGAAATCCAATACATGTTTGTCAGATGTAGCAGTTGAGAGTTATAATTAGTGTCTTCACAAAGGACAAACAGCTAATAAGTGGCAGACAGGGTCAGGATTCGAACCCAGGTCTTATCCTTTGCAAAAGTCCAGGCTGGAGAGAGACTAGGGTGTGTTGGGTACGGCGGGTGGTGAAGGGGAAAGGCTGTGAAGACTGTGAAGAGATCAAGGGTTTGGATTTATTTTGTATCAAATGTCTCACCTCCTGATGCATACGGAGGTGAGCACATGACTGAGCATTGATTGAGTGCCAATTCTGTGACTCCTTAGGGAGCTTACCTTTTAGTGGGAGGAGACAGGCCATAAACACAACAGCAACAGCAGCACAAAGATTTCAGGTGTTGATGAGTGCTTGAAGAAGATAAAGTAGCGTACGTGGTGGAGAATGGAGGGTGGGAGGGTTGCTCTTGAAGAATTGGAAGATTGGGTGTACGGCCTTGGGTGAGAGTAACCTACCTACTGTGGTTCCTCTTTAGATGGAGTGGGCGCCTGCTGTTTCAGTGGCCCCCACCTGCACTCCTTGTTGCCAAATGCCACCCGTCCTCATTTCTGTTACTCGCCCAGCTCCTGTAGGCATTTCAGTTTGGACCCTAGTCTTGCGGAGCACAGGCTCTGGACACGCAGGCTCAGCGGCCATGGCTCACGGGCCTAGCCGCTCCGTGGCACGTGGGATCTTCCCGGACCGGGGCATGAACCCGTGTCCCCTGCATCGGCAGGCGGACTCTCAACCACTGCGCCACCAGGGAAGCCCTGGACCCTAGTCTTTGATTCTTCTCTCCCACAAAGTCTGGACTATTTTTGATCGTTTCACCCAGCTGGATTGATCTGATGGCCGCCATGCTTTCCAGCAGTACGTCGTGCTGTCCAAGGTCTTGCTTTAGCATGCATGTGTCCCTACATAACATTTTCTGCTCTTTCTGCTCCTGGGTTGGCTCCTGCCTGCTAACTATATAACTATTTGTGTCATTCTGTCTTCACTTATTCTCAGGTTTTGTTAACAGATTGAGCCACTATCCTTCTCTCTATAGCCAGTCCAAAAATAACAAGTGCATTATTTGCTCAGTGGCTTTGGCTAGGGTTGGTGGCATCCTGCAGGCTGAGGGTAAAGACAGGCAGGAAGAGAGCTGTCCTGGCTGCCTTGCTCACTTTTCTCAGTGGTAGTGCTATTTTCCCAACCACCTAAGAGTGAACCTTGGGAGTCATCGTTGACTCTTTTCTCTCCTTCATCTTCTGTCTATAAATAGTCACATATTAAGTCCTGACGTTTCTCCCAAATCCGTCCTTCCCTCCTCCTCTGTATTGTGTTCTTGTCATCGCCTCTTGTCTCTCTCTCTCTTTCTCTGTCAATCCATCAGTCCCACTGCTGACAGATTAATCTTCCTGGAACACTTAGTGCATCACGTGACTCCTTTTATCCACATGCAACAAGCATGATTTCAGCAGATGAATTTTCCTTGTGGAGTGAAGGAGAGAAAGTGAAATGCTCTGGAGGAGAGCTGTTGCCCCTGTCCCCCTTCTGAATACTACACATTTGCTGGTCCATTCTCCTTTCAGCATTTTTTCCAGGCCTGTTTACCCAGGTCAGTGCATGGCAGGAGGTAATTTTATCTGGACCGTTCCATTGATATCTGTCCAAATTCTGGGGCTAGTTATGGAAAACCCTTGTGATCAGTAGCAGTAACCCAAACTGTCAGTAGTGTGTTCTCAGGCTTTTGTTTTAGGTTCACATACGGTTAAATTCCTGCTTTAGAAGGTCCTTCCTCTCCATCTTTAGGATCTGAGTAATTAATTGCTCCTAGAGAATAAGTTTTCTGAATGAAAATATTTTATTCCTCTCAAATATGTACATAATCATAAAGCTTTATTCACACGAAGTATTCAATTCACAAATGATGTGGGTATCCATGGTCTTATGAAAGATTCATTCACATAATTCATTCATTCATAATCCACCTAGCATCTGAATTTTGCAATTTTACAAAGGAGTTTTTGTGTTTAGAATTTATATAAATTCAGTACAATTTTAATCAAATCCAATGCTAGGAATTCTATTATAAAAGGGTAGATCCAGTTATTTTAGTTAGAATAATGAGAAGTTAAAAACAATTGTGTTCATTCACAGCAAATCAAGATACAGTTTTTGCATTTCACAGAGTATGTGAGTGGTGCATCCTCCATCAATGGGTACCCAGTCTGGACAGAGCCAGATCTGTGAATTAGCTCCATGTTCCAAATAAGGTTTTGTTATATTGTTGTCTTCTCTGGTTAAAGAGTAGACAGAGGCTACTTTCCTCATCTGGAACATTACAAATTAGTGAATTCGAAATCTATGTTCAAGTCTGTTGTAAAAGCTGTTTATTTGTCAACAAGAACTACCTTAACGCTAAATGTTCTCAAAGCTTTCTATTTAGACATGGAATGGATAGAAATTCAAATAAGTCTCCTCTACTGATAGACACTAATTACAGAGAGTTAAAGTTCAAACAAACCAATGAACAGAGAAGTGTAAATAGGAGCCTATAGCCAGTGACTATATTGCCCTTTAGCTTTGATCTATTATTATATAGTTGGGGACATTCATCTCTTTCTTATTTGCATGGCAGTGTCCACATGAGGCAGTCATTCTGGCACATTTTAAATCCTAGGTGGGAGGGGGAACAAGATAATCACATGCCCTTGGACCACCTCCTCTGCCCTCAGTGGGGCTAAAGATTAATTTTAGAAGTCAAATCTAAGCACACCTAGAGGCATATCATACAGAACATTTCAGAGCCATTCATTTTTGAATATCTACTGAGTTCTAATATCTGTTCCAGTGCTTCCTTTCCCTTATTGTGGATGTTCAAAAATTTGCTATATCAAGTTGTAGTCTGGATCACTTAATTGGGTGCTTTGTGCTGTCTTTTAATTGCAAACAGGCTTGTGAATACCATATACCATAATAGTTAATAGTTGTGTTGCAGATGGCCTCCACTAATAATATAAATCAATCAGCACTTAGAGGAGTCTTCCATCCTGCATGTGCCTCCTTGCCCTTTGCTTTTCCAGCTAAGAAGATAGAATGCATTAAACCAACCTGTACTCACTCAACAATACACTGGTAGTAACAAATACAGTATTCACTTTGCAGTGAACCTAAACAGTTTTGTTGAGGCATTTTCATATCTATAATCTCACATGATCCTCACAGCAATAAAACAAGTTTTAAAAATTCTTTTTATTGTGGTAAAATAGATATAACATAAAATTTACCATTTTAACCATTTAAGTTAAAATTTGGGCTTTGCCTCTTAACTGCCTTAACCAAGAGGAGTTCATACACTGACTCCCCTTCTCTTATAAATCATGGCTAAAAATAGTTAGTGAATTCTTGTTAATTACCATGGTCTGCCTTGTACAATGTAGTGGACTTTCATCTCTGTAGAATGTTCAGACCATAGTTAGAGGCATTTATCACTCCTGGGCAGCATAAAAGCAATCACTTGTTGCCTTCAGAACCAGTGGGACATTGGGATGATGCTGTCTTGTTTTTTTTGGCTTTGCAACAGTGCATAAAACATTTTTTGGAAATAGTTAACTATTTTTGTTTCCCTTTCTAAAGAAATATACCTGTATTTTTAAAATTCTTTTACTTGGGACATTAATCCTTTTAAGATCTGTTGATGTACTTTAGGATTATTACCTGAGTAGTATATTTATAAACTATCCTGTCTGTTTATCAGATCTTAAATTGTTTTTCCATTTTAGTTTTCTAGAATTTCTGGCTTTCCCCTGACATGTTTTTAACACCCTAATGTGTTAAAAGTTTGGGAACTTATCTGATGAATTTGTGTGAGACACTTCTTTGTCGTGTAACATTTAAAAATCTTGGTTCTTTCACAGAGAGCATAATCTCTCCCTTGATACCCAGACTACATATCCAGCTATTTATCTTGTATCTCCACCTGGATATCTAATAGGCAACTCACACTTAATACATCCAAAACAGAACTTTTGATTCTAATATCTCCTACCCCAACCTGCTCCTTCCACGTTCTTCCCATTTGAGTAAATAGAACATCCTTCTTCCAGCTAAGCTCAAGAGACTTAACCCTTCTATTTCTTTTAAGCATTACCCCAAGCCATGAAATCTTGTTGGTTCTCCCTTCAGAGCTGTTCAGAATCTGACCATTTCTCACTGTCTCCATTGCTGCCAACCTGGTCTAATCTACCATTACCTCTCGCTTGTATTATTAAAATATCTTCCTACCTCTTGTCCCTGCTTTTGTCCTATTCCTGTCAGTCTGGCTCTAGTCTGTTTTACACACTTCAGGCAAAGGGATTCTTTTAAATACTAACTGGGTTCATGCCACTCTTCAGCTGAATAACCTGCAAGAGCTTCCTTCCCACCTCACTCAGAGCGACTTTTTTTCTCTCCTAATCATAATGTAGTCGCTGACGAAAACTAAACTACTGCTAGTTGTTAACTTGATAGCAGGAAGTGCTCTTTATGTTTGTGTGTTTAAACACACAACTCAGGAAAACTAATAAGATTTAAACATCATGTTCACTCATGGCTTAAAAATATTATAAAAAATAGGTTTACCTCCTTTGTCCCATTCACATTTTTTTTTTTTTTTTTGCAAATATCTTCTCCCATTCAGTAGGCTGCCTTTTTGTTTTGGTTATGGTTTTTTTTTTAAATTAGTTTCTGCTTTATAACAAAGTGAATCAGTTATACATATACATCTGTTCCCATATCCCTTCCCTCTTGCGTCTCCCTCCCTCCCACCCTCCCTATCCCACCCCTCCAGGCAGTCACAAAGCACTGAGCTGATCTCCCTGTGCTATGCGGCTGCTTCCCACTAGCTGTTTGGTAGTGTATATATGTCCATGCCTCTCTCTCGCTTTGTCACAGCTTACCCTTCCCCCTCCCCATATCCTCAAGTCCATTCTTAAGTAGGTCTGTGTCTTTATTCCTGTTTTACCCCTAGGTTCTTCATGACATTTTTTTTTTTAATTCCATATATATGTGTTAGCATATGGTATTTGTCTTTCTCTTTCTGACTTACTTCACTCTGTATGACAGACTCTAGGTCTATCCACCTCATTACATATAGCTCAATTTCATTTCTTTTTATGGCTGAACAATATTCCATTGTATATATGTGCCACATCTTCTTTATCCATTCATCCGATGATGGACACTTAGGTTGTTTCCATCTCCGGGCTATTGTGAATAGAGCTGCAATGAACATTTTGGTACATGTCTCTTTTTGAATTATGGTTTTCTCAGCGTATATGGCTAGTAGTGGGATTGCTGGGTCATATGGTAGTTCTATTTGTAGTTTTTTAAGGAACCTCCATACTGTTCTCCATAGTGGCTGTACCAATTTACATTCCCACCAGCAGTGCAAGAGTGTTCCTTTTTCTCCACACCCTCTCCAGCATTTATTGTTTCTATTCACATTTTAATTAAAAATTTTTGATTTTTCCTATTTTCAAACCATAGACCATACAATTAAAATGGAGTATTTTTTTTTATTGTAACAATAAAACACAAAACGAGCATAACACCCAAACATATCTGTTGGCCTTGTGACAAGTTCAAGATTACCTTGTACTGTGCAAAAATGCTTTTGATGTGTCAATGGCTTGTCAAAAGATTATACTTTATTATTTATTTGAGAAAAGATAGATGTTGCTTCTGAGGTCAGCAGACAGTGGGCTGAATAAGAGAAGGGTTATTGCTGTTGCAGCAGTGCCACAGTTTTTACTTCCATGAAGAGCAGTGCTTTCTTTGCTAGCTGGGGAAATTGCTTGAGGCCAAAGAAGACAAGCTTCATAGTGGGGACAGGAGTCTTCACAGAATTTTCGGAGGGAACTCTTAATATCAGAACTAAAGGAAACATTGTACTGTAACCATTGGATTTCACGGGGAGTGGATGATCACAGGAAGGTGGGTATAAGCTGAAGCTCTGAGAAGAAAATTGCTCAAAAGGAGCATTTGGAGATGTTTTGCTGGAAGCTGAGATTTGCTATTTGTTAGATGAATAAAACAAATCTTATTTGTTTTAAATGTTTAAGAGAAAGAAAGTTGAGTAGTTGAGTTTTTGCATGTTAATTCTTTTTATTGTGGTAAAATAGATATAACATAAAATTTACCATTTTAACCATTTAAGTGTACATTTCTGGGTATTAAGTATATTCACATTTTTGTGCAGCTATCACCACCATCCATTTCCTGAATGCTTTTCATCTTCTCCAACTGAAACGGTACCTATTAAATATTTATTCCCCATTCCTCCCTCTCCCTGGCTTCTGGCAACCAACATTTTATTTGTTGTCTCTGTGAATTTGACTATCTTAGATACCTAATATAACTAGAATCATAAAGTATTTGTCTTTTCTTGACTGGCTTATTTCACTTAGCATAACGGCTTCAGGATTCATCCATGTTGTAGCATGTGTCAAGATTTCTTTCCTTTTTAAGGCTGAATAATATTCCATTTTATGTATATGCCACATTTTGTTTACCCATTCATTTGTTGACGGATACTTGGGCTGTTCCACCTTTGGCTATTATGAATAATGCTGCTATGAACATGGATATATAAAATGTGTTTGAGTCTCTGCATTCAGTTCTTTTGGGTATATACCCAGAAGTGGAATTGCTGGATTATATGGTAATTCTATTCTTAATATTTTGAGGAATGACCATAACATTTTCCATAGTAGCTGCATTATTTTACATTCCCACCAGCAATGCACAAGAGTTCCAATTTCTCCACATTCATATCAACACTTTGTTTTTTTTAATAACAGCCATCCTAGTGGATGTGAAATAGATCTTATTATGGTTTTGATTTGCATTTTTCTGATGGTTAGTGACATTGAACACCTTTTCATTTGCTTTTTGGCCATTCGTATATCTTTCTTGGAGACATGTCCATTCAATTCTTTCCCCATTTTAAAATCAGGTTGTTCATTTTCTAGTTGAGTTTTAGGAGTTCTTTATATATTCTAAATATCAGTCCCTATCAGATATGTTTTCCTCTCATTCTGTGAGTTGATATTTTACTCTTAAAATTTAGTTCTTAATTTTGATGAAGTTCAACTTATCTATTTTTTTCTTCTGTTGCCTGTGCTTTTGGTGTCATAGCCAAGAAATCATTGCAAAATCCAGTGTCATTAAGCTTTTCCCCTATATTTTCTTCTAAGAGTTCTACAGTTTTAAGGCTTATGTTTAAGCGCTTGATTCACTTTTGATTAATTTTTGTATATGGCGTAAGGGTCCAGCTTCATTTTTTTTCATGTGGATATCCAGTTTTTCTTCCATCACCATTTGTTGAAAAGACTGTCCTTTTCCTATTGAATGGTCTTGGCACCCTCACTGAAAATCATTTGACCATATATGCGAGGGTTTATTTCTGGGCTCTTTAGTCCATTGGTCTTTATGTCTATCTTTATATCAGTATCATACTGTTTTGATTACTGTAGCTTGGTAGTAAAATTTGAAATCAGGAAGTGTGAGACCTCTACCTTTGTTCTTTTCCAAGACTGTTTTGACTATTCAGGGTCCCTTGAGATTCCATATGAATTTTAGGATGGATTTTTCAATTCATGCAAAAAATATCATTGGGATTTTAGTTCAGGGATTGCACTGAATCTGTAGATTGCTTTGGGTAGTATTGACATCTTAACAATACTACTTTGGGTAGTGCTGACATCTTCCAGTCCATGAATATGGGGTGTCTTTCCATTTATTTGTGTTTTATTTAATTTCTGTTATCAATGTTTTAGAGTTTCAGAGTTCAAGTCTTTCACCTGCTTGGTTAAGTTTATTCCTAAGTACTTTTTCTTTTTGATGCTAATATAAATAGAATTGCTGTCTTTATTTCCTTTTATGATTTTGCATAAAAATGAAATTACGTTTTCTGTGTTGGTTTTTGTATCCTTCAACTTTGCTGAATTCATTTATTAGTTCTAATAGGATTTTTTTTAGTGGAATCTTTAGGGTTTCTTTATATAAGATCCTGTCATCTATAAACCGTGATAATTTTATGTCTCTCCCCGCCCCCCGCCCCAGTTTTCATGCCTTTTATTTCTTTTTCTTGCCTAATTGTTCTGGCTAGGACTTCCAGTACTATGTTGAGTAGAAGTGGCAAAAGTGGGCATGTTTGTCTTGTTCCTGATCTTAGAGGAAAAGCTTTCAGTTTTTCTTAATTGAGTATGATGTTAGCTGTGGGTTTTTCTTATATGGCTTTTATTATGTTGAGGTAGTTTCTTTCTAGTGCATGTTTTATCTCACAGGTTCCTTTAAAAGGGTACCAGAATATGTATGACTAGAATAATGAATTGGTTGCATATTAAGTGGGCAATTTTGGACTTTCTTCATTTCAGAAATAATTAGATTGGGTTGATTTGGGGAATCTCAAACTTTTGTGTGCATGGGAACTACCTGGGGAGGTTGTTGAAAACATTTTGAGTTAGTAGGTCTGTATGGGGTCCAGTGGTTTGCATTTTTATATCTCAGGCTATTTTGGTGGGGGTGAGTTTGTTCTCTCCAACCCTTTATTGATCCTAAAATTCTGTGAAATATCCTCCAATGAGAGGTGACTGGGCGTTCATAAGAGTCAATGAAATACATATACTGGTGGTTGAACTAGGGATTGTTTATTATTCCAAGCAATGCCTGCATTTTTGGAGTAGCTGCTTCCTGAGATTCTGACGTGTTGGAAAAAGACTAGGAATTATAAAGTGTAGACTCATTATTTGAAAGTGTGAGAAGAATAGCTGGCTCCAGAAGTAGTTGGTGTGAGGTGATTCAGGGAGAAAAGAGCTTTTGGGAAATAGAGGCAGAAGAGGGCCTAGGGAACAATTTTCCACAGAGAGGTTACTAGTGGGGTCATAGTGCCCTTTGATTTATTAGCAAGAAGTCCTTGGTGGGACGGTTTCCGGTGGGGGAATTCCAAAGAACAGTGTTGGGAATCAGAGAGAAGAAATGTTACAGTGGGTGAAAAACTGATGACCAATGTGCATATATAAACATGCACACCCTCATGGGTAAAATTAGTGTAAATATTTGTGCAAAATTAGTAGCTGCTTTACTATATTTATTTACATGGTCGAAGAATTCAGAGTTCATAAAAAATAAAATGAAAAGTGTAAAGTCTCTCTCCCATCATTCCCCAAAGGAATAAAAAAACTTTTATTTTTAGTTCTCTTAACATTAAATAATTTATCTGCACTATTTTTAGATCCATCAATCTAAGACATTATCTTTTGTCTGCCTGTTATGAAATGTGAAGAATATATTATACTATGTTGTGCTCCTTCCTTTCTTCCCTCTATCTCTTGATTTTCATTTCTTATATATTTTTAAATTTCTGGTAGTTTTAGCAGGAATGTACAGTTAAAACAAACTTGGAGAGGGAGGGCATAGGTTTAGAATTATGTGGTAATTTGCTGTCTTCTACGTCTGGGGAGACCCGGAAGGACAGCTCAAACACACGTACCTCCCTTTGATGAGCTGCTAAGAGCTGCTGTCAACATACAAGGCCGTGGAAGTGAGGGATGGAGAGAAATTTTGTGAAGGAAAAAAATTGCATTATTTCTTCTCTATTATTTTTTAAATGTGAGAAGGGACCAGAGGATGAAGTATCTATTAGAATTTTGTTCTGGTTACAGTGGGAAACCACTGATGAGTTTTAAACAAGACAATAACATTATATGATTTATATTTTAAGAAGATCATTCTGGCAGCTTTATAGATGGACTGCAGAGGGGCAAGAGTGGCAGCAAGGGGACCAGTTAAGAGATGCTTACAGTTGTCCAGGGCAGAGTCTGTGTGGCCCTGCACTAAGATGGTAGCAGAGGAATTACAGGGAAGTAGTTCATTTGGGGTATATTTTAGGGGTGGAGCCTCCAGATTGTTGATGATGTGGTGGGATGGGTGAGCTAGAAGAGGAGAGGAATCATGGCAGACAGAATGATGGCCTCCCAAAGATGTCCACATCCTAATCCCAGAAACTGTGAATATGTTACCTTACGTGGTGGTAAAAGGTGGTTCTGATCACCAGATTCTAATGTGTGGAGGACGTTTCCCAAAGCAACAAGCAGTTCTCAGGACACCAGCAGGGTATCTGAGACTGAAACTCAGTTCTGACATTATTTACCTGGAGTTAGTGTCAGATCCCACAAGCTAAGGGCTCAGTCCTAAAGGACTGCCCCTCTCCCCGCCACTTCAGATGCCAGTTGCAAACCCAGGTTATCACCTGTGCTTCTGACCGACTGGCTATTAATAAGAGGTTCCCAGGGCTTCCCTGGTGGCGCAGTGGTTGAGAGTCTGCCTGCCGATGCAGGGGACGCGGGTTCGTGCTCCGGTCCGGGAAGATCCCACATGCCGTGGAGCGGCTGGGCCCGTGAGCCATGGCCGCTGAGCCTGCGCGTCCGGAGCCTGTGCTCCACGACGGGAGAGGCCACAACAGTGAGAGGCCCGCGTACCTCAAAAAAAAAAAAAAAAAGTGGTTCCCATGACCTCCTCCTTGGGTTCGATTAATTTGCTTAGAGCAACTCACAGAACTCAGAGAGACATTTTGCTTACTAGATCACCGGTTTATTATAAAAACATACAACTCAGGAACAGCTAGACAGAAGAGATATGGGGCAAGGTATGGGGAAAGGCTGTGGAGCCTTTATGCCCTCTCCGAGCACACCGCTCTCCCCGAATCTCCGTGCGTTCACCAACCCAGAAGCTCTCTGAACCTCCTTTTCCTGTTGTTTTCATGGAGGCTTCATTGCATAGGACTTGTTGATGAAATCATTGGCCATTGAACCTCCAGCCTCTCTCCCTTCCCCAGAGGTCAAAGGGTGGAACTGAAAGTTCCAACTCTCCTTTCAAGGTTGGTTCCCCAGCAGCCAGCCCCCATCCCTAGGTGCTTTCCAAAAGTCATCTCATTAACAAAAACTTAGTTGTGGTGAAAAAGGGCTTGTTATGAGTAACAGGACACCTCTATGGCTCTGAAGTGCTTTCAGAAACTAAGGACAGAGACCAAATATTATGAGAAAAGATGCTCCTATTGCTCTTGTTGCCCAGGAAATTCCCAGGGAGCTGTGAGCCGGGAGCTGTGGATGAAGATCAAATACATATGAAAAAATATTTTGGTCATCTGACCAAATATACATATTTCTTATAAATCACAATATTTCACATGGCAGAACAGACTTTGTAGATGGGATTAAGGTAAGGATCTTGAGATGGGGAGTTTATCCTGGAATATTTGAGTGGGCAGTGTCATCACAGGGTCCTTACAGCAGTCAGAGTCGGAGAAGGAGATGTCGTGATGGAAACAGAGGTTGGAGAGATGCGAGGAAGGATTGTTACCAAGCCGGCTGCCCGACGTGTACAGAAGCCACTTTCTTGGAGGAAAGAAAGAGCTTTATTGCGAGGTTGACCAGCAAGGGGACAGAAAGCAGGACTCAAATCTGTCTCTTTCATCCAGGGCTCAGGGCAAAATTTAAGGGCGAACTTGGCAAAAGCTGACTGGCTAGTCTCAAATCAGTCCATCCGGAAGCTGATTTTCCTTATGGAAGGACTTCTCACTTTGTAAAGGGCTCCAGTGGCAACATTTCTCTTGTTTGAGTTTTGCAAACTCAAGATTCTTCATTCCGGGGTCATCCTGGAGCCGTGGGTTCCCATCTTGCACATGCGCAGTGCTGTCTCTGTAAAATAACTGCAGGTTTAAACAATCAGCAACCTGTTTTAAGGAAGCAAAGCCAGTTTAAGCTGGTCAGTGTTTTATGTGCTGTTTCCATTTCCCCCTGTTTCTTTACACATTCCTCAATCTTGAAGGAAATTGGGTGATATCACTCTAGGTGCTTCCTGCTGATTAGGAGCATGGATTTTTATAAGAGGAATGAAATTGTTTTGCACCTAATTGTAAATATTCACAAGTCCCACCTTGAACTCTTAAGTCTTAGGCAATCATCATGCATGTGGGGAGGCCTTTTAAATATATGAGACAGAGAACAAATACAAAATTTACTGAGTCCTCTGAAGGTGTCTACAAATACCAGCAAATATGTGTAATTTCTCATGCCTTTGGGCGTAACAGTCAAGTCTACTTGCCAACCATCCCCTGGTTCTGCCCCTCGGTTTTGCACCCCTTTTATTATTGGGGGCGGCCTGCTTTTTGGATTGTTTCTGGCCAGATCAGGCAATTTTGTATTACCCTTTCATTGGTCCTTTGCATTTGTGGACCAAAAATAAACTTCTGTAGCCAGTGATTGGTTAGGTCACGCCCCTAATGGTTTCCTCGATGTAGATGGGTAATAACTCTTTCTATTAAATGCTCGGGTATAAGCACTAGTCCCTGTTCATTATAAATCCAGCCTTCTTTGGTTGTTTGGTACTGATCGTCTAAGTCTCAAGTCAGCATGAAATCCCCCTTCATCTGCTTTCTCTAGATCCATTTCCCAATACTGAGGTTTAAACAGGGATAGGTCCACACTCAGAATGAGTGCTAGGGCCTTAGGATGGGGATTTTTGGTTCTGGCTGCCTGTTATGTGCCCTGATCAGCCAAATGATTTCCTTTAGCTATAACTATCAGTCTTTTGGGGGCCCAGGCAACGTACTATGGCTACTTCTTCCATCATTATAACAGAGTCTAATCAGGCCAGTATCTCCTCCACGTGTTTAACTTCTTTTCTTCCTGATGTTAGTTAGACCCCTCTCTTCTCATAGGGCCCCACGTGCATGCACGACAGAGAAGGCATACTTAGAATCAGTATAAATGGTGACCTTTTATTTAGCCCCAAGGCACAGGGCCCTCTTTAGGGCTATGAGCTTGCCTCTTGGACAGATGTACCCGGAAGGAGGGCTTCCACTTCTAAGGCTTCCTGATGAGTTACTACTGCATACTCAGCCTTTCAGAGTCTCTGGTCTATGAAGCTTCTCCCGTCTGTAAACATTTCTATATCTGGATTTTCAGTCAGGTTGGGTCTGCTAGAATAGACTTCTTCGATATTTGTGTACAATCCACAAGCCACGGAATACAGGCAGCCTCTAGAAGCTGGAAAAGGTAAGGAAACAGATTTTCTCCTAGAGCCCCCCCAGAGAAACTGCCCTGCTGACACCTTCAGTTTAGGCTCTAGACTTTGATTTTGGACTTTTGACCTCCAGAAGTGTAAGAAAATTATTTGTGTTGTCTTAAGTCATAAAATCATAGAAATTTGTTACAGCAGTAATAGGAAATTAATATAGGAGTCAAGAATGACAATAAGGCTTTTTCCTGGGGAATAGTGCAACTATTTCCCAATATGGGAAAGGCTGGGGAGGAAAGAAGGCCAAGAGAAAACTGAACCTGTCCCCTTCAAGTGGACAGATGGTCATCATACAGATAAGTTGATGGGCGAGTTGGTCCTGGCCTCAGGGGCAGGTCAGGATACGATGGAAATGTGGGAGCCACCAACATATAAATGGTATTTAGAGACCTGGGGTTTACACCCCTGGAGAAAGCATATTACGTAAAAATCATGGAAAGACAGCTTAGTAACTTCCAAACAGAGGCCACATACAGACTTATTCCCCCTCATTTCTTGCTGTTTATATTACATTTGTTTTCTTTTGAGTCACCAAATGACATTTCAAAAGATAATAAGAAGCTGCCACTTTGGAAGGAAAAAAAAAAAACCAACATTAAGCAACCTTTTAAAAGATCAAATTTCTGGAGTGTGCAGATAGTTGCAGTATTTCTTTCTTCATTTTTTTTTTTGAAGAATACATATGAGCTCATTTAACAGATTTAAGCCTATAGTTTAATTTGGGGGGGATTTTTATGGGTATAAATTTTTAAGAATTTGCTTCTTATCAGGTGGATAACCTTTATCTTTTGGGAGAACCATACTCCCCTTTTCTGATGGTACTGGTTGCTTCCTGTTGTTTTGTTTCAAGGGCTTTGGTGACAATTGACAGTGAGCTTTGAAATTAAGGTTAAATTTTGTGTAAAGGCAACACATCTAGAGGAATCTATATATATTCATATATCTCCTGAACATATAGATCAAGGGTTCTCAACCATGGACAGTTTTACGTTCCCCAGGGGACATTTAACAATGTCGGGAGATTTGTTTGGATGTCGAGATGGGGATGGGATGCTTCTGGCATCTCGTGGGTAGAGACCAGGGATGCTGAAAAACATACCACAGTGTACAGGACAGCCCCCAACCCCGACCCACATCAAAGATGTACTCAGCCTAAAGTGTCAGTAGTGCAGAGGTTGGCAGACCCTGTAATAGAACTTGTAAACCTACAGGTTAGGAAAATGGGAACGATTATCTTTCTGTCCCTAACATATATGCTCTTCCTACATAAATCTGGTTGCACACTGAGCTGGCAGACTTCGTTTCGCTGCCCTGATGTAAGTACTACAACATTCTTGCATATTCTATAATTTTTATTTTGTGAGAAACTGGCTAATTTAGTGTTAACTGGAATGGAAGACACAAAGAAGGATTTGAAGTCAATTTAAATGGCTTTTTGGGGGGCTAAAATGAAAGTGTTAAATTTATTAGAGTCATATTTTAGGAAAAAATTTCATTCTGTAAGCAGTTTTTATTTTGGACTACTTATCAAGTAGTACTAACATTGTGCCCTTGCTAGTCATGACTAATTAAATACTGCCCTGGTGTAGTTATTTGCTTATTTCAGGTAAAAAAAAAAAGTCACTTGATATAACTATAATTGAAATAAAATAAAATTGTAAAAATTGCTTTGCTTCTTATTGTTTGGCACTGTTGAAATAGAAGCGTTGTGATTTAAAAAAAGTATGTTGAGGAAAAGTCTACTTCCTGTCATTTACTAACTTAAGTAGCAGCCCAAGGAAAAGATGTAGGAATGAAGAGATTTGTACAATGATCTTGAGTCTTTTATTCCTAGATTTTGCAATATGAACTTTAATTGCTAAATTGGTTAGAGACTTTGAGAAACCTACATTATTTAGTAGGATGGGGGATATACCTTAATTTCTGCAATTTAAGATTAAACCCCTAAGTGTAAATTGGTGCAGCCACTATGGAACAGTATGGAGGTTCCTTTAAAAACTAAAAATAGTTACCATATGATCCTGCAATCCCACTCCTGGATACGTATCCAAAGAAAACTGTAATTCGCAAAGATACATGCACCTCAATGTTCATAGCATGGAAACAACCTAAGTGTCCATTGACAGATGAATGGATAAAGAAGATGTGGTACATATATACAATGGAATATTAGCCACAGTAAAGAATGAAATAAATGCCATTTGCAGCAACATGGATGGACCTAGAGATTATTATATTAAGTGAAGTAAGTCAGACAGAGAAAGACAAATATCATATAATATCACTTATATGTGAAATCTAAAAAAATGATATAAGTGAACTTATTTACAAAATAGAAATAGACTCACAGACATAGAAAACAAACTTATGGTTACCAGGGGGGATAGTGGGGGTTGGTGAGGGGGACATAAAGTATGAGTATGGGATTAACATATACACACTACTATGTATAAAATAGATAAACAACAAGGACCTATTGTATAACACAAGGAACTATATTCAATGTCTTGTAATAACCTATAAGAGAAAAGAATCTGAAAAAGAATATATATATATACACACACACACATATATATGATACATATAAATAACTGAATCACTTTGCTGTACAGCTGAAGCTAACACAACTTCGTAAATTAGCTATACTTTGATTTAAAAAATGGTTAAAAATAAAAAAGAGAAATATTTAGAAGTTGTATGTTTTAGTTCTCCAGGGGAATTAAGAAATTGAGAAAATGGGCTAAATGTTTCTTGTTAATAAAGAGAAGAAGAATATAGTAAAAAAAAAGATTAGGCCCCTAAGACGGTAGATAAAGTTAGAAAATTAAAATCACGACGTGTATACTTTTAAAAATTCCTAAAATGAGGTATATGACAATGTATACCTAAAAGCAGTGACCAGTTTGAAATATTAAAAGTAGTTAAGATAGCACGACTTTCAGAATATGAAGATGACTTTTGGGAAATCAATGGTAAGCATTGTATTGCTTCTTAGGAATACTTAATATAGACACATTAATGCTTTTAACCCGTGTGGTTTGTTAAAGAACTAACATCCTCATTTGCTAATCATTCTTTTGTAATTTTAACACACATATACAAGACATATGAAAATGATGTTCTTGGACTTTAATTCTTTTTTTTAACATCTTTATTGAAGTATTATTGCTTTACAATGGTGTGTTAGTTTCTGCTGTAAAACAAAGTGAATCAGCTATACATATACATACATCCCCATATACCCTCTCTCTTGTGTCTCCCTCCCACCCTCCCTATCCCACCCCTCTAGGTGGACACAAAGCACGGAGCTGATCTCCCTGTGCTATGCGGCTGCTTCCCACTAGCTATCTGTTTTACATTTGGTAGTGTATACATGTCCATGCCATGCTCTCACTTCGTACCAGCTTACCCTTCCCCCTCCCCATGTCCTCAAGTCCATTCTCTATGTCTGCATTTTTATTCCTGTCCTGCCCCTAGGTTCTTCAGAACCATTATTATTATTATTATTTTTAGATTCCATATATATGTGTTAGCATATGGTATTTATTTTTCTCTTTCTGACTTGCTTCACTCTGTATGACTGACTCTAGGTCCATCCACCTCACTACAAATAACTCAATTTTGTTTCTTTTTATGGCTGAGTAATATTCCATTGTATATATGTGCCACATCTTCTTTATCTATTCATCTGTCAGTGGACACTTAGGTTGCTTTCATGTCCTGACTATTGTAAATAGAGCTACAATGAACATTGTTGTACATGACTCTTTTTGAATTATGGTTTTCTCAGGGTATATGCCCAGTAGTGGAATTGCTGGGTCATATGGTAGTTCTATTTTTAGTGTTTTTTTTTTTTTTTTTTGCGGTATGCAGGCCTCTCACTGTTGTGGCCTCTCCCGCTGCGGAGCACAGGCTCCGGATGTGCAGCCTCAGCGGTCATGGCTCACGGGCCTAGCCGCTCCAAGGCATGTGGGATCTTCCCGGACCAGGACACGAACCTGTGTCCCCTGCATCGGCAGGCGGAGTCTCAACCACTGTGCCACCAGGGAAGCCCCCTATTTTTAGTTTTTTGAGGAACCTCCATACTGTTCTCCATAGTGGCTGTATCAGTTTACATTCCCACCAACAGTGCAAGAGGGTTCCCTTTTTCCCACACCCTCTCCAGCATTTATTGTTTGTAGATTTTTTTGATGGTAGCCATTCTGACCGGTGTGAGGTGATACCTCATTATGGTTTTGATTTGCGTTTCGCTAATGATTAGTGATGTTGAGCATCCTTTCATGTGTTTGTTGGCAACCTGTATATCTTCTTTGGAGAAATGTCTATTTAGGTCTTCGGCCCATTTTTGGATTTGGTTGTTTGTTTTTTTGATATTGAGCTGCATAAGCTGCTTGTATACTTTGGAGATTAATCCTTTGTCAGTTGCTTCATTTGCAAATATTTTCTCCCATTCTGAGGGTTGTCTTTTGGTCTTGTTTATGGTTTCCTTTGCTGTGCAAAAGCTTTGAAGTTTCATTAGGTCCCATGTGTTTATCTTTCTTTTTATTTCCATTTCTCTCGGAGGTGGGTCCAAAAGGATCTTGCTGTGATTTATGTCATAGAGCATTCTGCCTGTGTTTTCCTCTAAGAGTATTATAGTGTCTGGTCTTACATTTAGGTCTTTAATCCATTTTGAGTTTATTTTTGTGAATGGTGTTAGGGAGTGTTCTAATTTCATTCTTTTACATGTAGCTGTCCAGTTTTCCCAGAACCACTTATTGAAGAGGCTGTCTTTTCTCCATTGTATATTCTTACCTCTTTTATCAAAGAAAAGGTGACCATATGTGTGTGGTTTTATCTCTGGGCTTTCTATCCTGTTCCACTGATCTATATTTCTGTTTTTGTGCCATATTGTCTTGATTACTGTAGCTTTGTAGTATAGCCTGAAGTCAGGGAGCCTGATTCCTCCAGTTCTGTTTTTCTTTCTCCAGATTGCTTTGGCTATTTGGGGTCTTTTGTATTTCCATACAAATTGTGACATTTTTTTGTTCTAGTTCTGTGAAAAACGCCATTGGTAGTATGATAGGGATTGCATTGAATGTGTAGATTGCTTTGGGTAGTAGAGTCATTTTCACAATGTTGACTCTTCCAATCCAAGAACATGGTATATCTCTCCATCTGTTTGTATCATCTTTAATTTCTTTCATCAATGTATTATAGTTTTCTGCATACAGGTCTTTTGTCCCCTTAGGTAGGTTTATTCCCAGGTATTTTATTCTTTTTGTTGCAATGGTAAATGGGAGTGTTTCCTAATTTCTCTTTCAGATTTTTCATCACTAGTGTATAGGAATGGAAGAGATTTCTGTGCATTAATTTTGTATTCTGCTACTTTACCAAATTCATTGATTAGCTCTAATAGTTTTCTGGTAGCATCTTTAGGATTCTCTATGTATAGTATCATGTCATCTGCAAACAGTGACGGTTTTACTTCTTCTTTTCCAATTTGGATTCCTTTTATTTCTTTTTCTTCTCTGATGGCTGTGGCTAAAACTTCCAAAACTATGTTGAATAGTGGGCAGCCTTGTCTTGTTCCTGATCTTAGTGGAAATGCTTTCAGTTTTTCACCATTGAGAATGATGTTGCCTCTGGGTTTGTCATATATAGCCTTTATTATGTTGAGGTAAGTTCCCTCTATGCCTATTTTCTGGAGCATCTTTATCATAAATGGGTGTTGAATTTTGTTGAAAGCTTTTTCTGCATCTATTGAGATGATCATATAGTTTATCTCCTTCAATTTGTTAATATGGTGTATCACATTGATTGATTTGCATATATTGAAGAATCCTTGCATTCCTGGGATAAACCCCACTTGATCATGGTGTATGATCCTTTTAATATGCTGTTGGATTCTGTTGGCTAGTATTTTGTTGAGGATTTTTGCATCTATATTCATCAGTGATATTGGCCTGTAGTTTTCTTTCTTTGTGACATCTTTGTCTGGTTTTGGTATCAGGGTGATGGTGGCCTCATAGAATGCGTTTGGGAGTGTTCCTCCCTGTGCTATATTTTGGAAGAGTTTGAGAAGGATAGGTGTTAACTCTTCTCTAAATGTTTGATATAATTCTCCTATGAAGCCATCTGGTCCTGGGCTTTTGTTTGTTGGAAGATTTTAAATCACAGTCTCAATTTCAGTTCTTGTAATTGGTCTGTTTATATTTTCTAAGTCTTCCTGGTTCAGTCTTGGAAGGTTGTGCTTTTCTAAGAATTTGTCCATTTCTTCCAGGTTGTCCATTTCATTGGTATACAGTTGCTTGTAGTAATCTCTCATGATCCTTTGTATTTCTGCAGTGTAAGCTGTTAATTCTCCTTTTTCATTTCTAATTCTATTGATGTGAATCTTCTCCCTTATTTTCTTGATGAGTCTGGCTAATGGTTTGTCAATTTTGTTTATCTTCTCAAAGAACGAGCTTTTAGTTTTATTGATCTTTGCTATTGTTTCCTTCATTTCTTTTTCATTGATTTCTGATCTGATCTTTATGTTTTCTTTCCTTCTGCTAACTTTGGGGGGTTTTTGTTCTTCTTTCTCTAATTGCTTTAAGTGTAAGGTTAGGTTGTTTATTTGAGATGTTTCTTGTTTCCTGAGGCAGGACTGTGTTGCTATAAACTTCCCTCTTAGAACTGTTTTTGCTGCATTCCATAGGTTTTGGGCCATCGTGTTTTCATTGTCATTTTTTTCTAGGTATTTTTTTATTTCCTCTTTGGTTTCTTCAGTGATCTCTTGGTTATTTAGTAGTGTATTGTTTAGCCTCCATGTGTTTGTATTTTTTACAGATTTTTTTCCTGTAATTGATGTCTAGTCTTATAGCATTGTGGTCGGAAAAGATACTTGATATGATTTCAGTTTTCTTATATTTACCAAGGCTTGCTTTGTGACCCCAAGATATGATCTATCCTGGAGAATGTTCCATGAACACTTGAGAAGAAAGTGTAATCTGCTGTTTTCAGATGGAATGTCCTATAAATATCACTTAAGTCCATCTTGTTTAATGTATCACTTAAAGCTTGTGTTTCCTTATTTATTTTCATTTTGGATGATCTGTCCATTGGTGAAAGTGGTGTTAAAGTCCCCTACTATGATTTTATTACTGTCGATTTTCCTTTTTATGACTGTTAGCATTTGCTTTATGTATTGAGGTGCTCCTATGTTGGGTGCATAAATGTTTACAATTGTTATCTCTTCTTCTTGGATTCATCCCTTCATCATTATATAGTGTCCTTCTTTGTCTCTTGTAATAGTCTTTATTTTAAACTCTATTTTCTCTGATATGATAATTGCTACCCCAGCTTTCTTTTGATTTCCATTTGCGTGGAATATCACTTTCAGTGATATTCCCCATCCCCTCACTTCAGTCTGTATGTGTCCCTAGGTCTGAAGTGGGTCTCTTATAGACTGCATATGTCCGGATCTTGTTTTTGTATCCATTCAGCCAGTCTGTGTCTTTTGGTGGGAGCATTTAATCCATTTTCATTTAAGGTAGTTATTGATATGTATGTTCCTATTACCATTTTCTTAATTGTTTTGAGTTTGTTATTGTAAGTCTTTTCCTTCTCTTGTGTTTCCTGCCTAGAGAAGTTCTTTTAGCATTTGTTGTGGAGCTTGTTTGGTCGTGCTGAATTCTCTTAGCTTTTGCTTATCTGTAAATGTTTTAATTTCTCCATCAAATATGAATGAGATCCTTGCTGGCTAGAGTAATCTTGATTGTAGGTTTTTCCCTGTCATCACTTTAAATATGTCCTGCCACTCCCTTCTGGCTTGCAGAGTTTCTGCTGAAAAATCAGCTGTTAACCTTATAGGGATTCCCTTGTATGTTAATTGTTGCTTTTCCCTTGCTGCTTTTAAATTTTTTTCTTTGTATTTAATTTTTGATAGCTTGATTAATACGTGTCTTGGTGTGTTTCTCCTTGGACTTATCCTGTATGGGACTCTCTGCGCTTCCTGGACTTGATTGACTATTTCCTTACCCATATTAGGGAAGTTTTCCACTATAATCTCTTCAAACATTTTCTCAGTCCCTTTTTTTTCTCTTCGTCTCCTGGGACCCCTATAATTCAAATGTTGGTGCATTCAGTATTGTCCCAGAGGTCTCTGAGATTGTCCTCAATTCTTTTTGTTCTTTTTCCTTTATTGTGCTCTGCAGTAGTTATTTCCACTATTTTATCTTCCAGGTCACTTATCCATTCTTCTGCCTCAGTTATTCTGCTATTGACTCCTTCTAGAGAATTTTTAATTTCATTTACTGTGTTGTTCATCATTGTTTGTTTGCTCTTTAGTTCTTCTAGGTCCTTGTTAAACGTTTCTTGTATTTTCTCCATTCTATATCCAAGATTTTGGATCATCTTTACTATCATTACTCTGAATTATTTTTCAGGTTGACTGACTATTTCCTCTTCATTTGTTTGGTCTGGTGGGTTTTTGTCTTGCTCCTTCATCTTCTGTGTATTTTTGTCTTCTCATTTTGCCTAACTTTTTCTCATTTGTGTTTTGGGGTCTCCATTTCGCAAGCTGCAAGTTCATAGTTCCCGGTGTTTTTGGTGTCTGCTGCCAGTGGGTAAGGTTGGTTCAGTGGGTTGTGTAGGCTTCCTGATGGAGGGGACTGGTGCCTGTGTTCTGGTGGATGAATCTGGCTCTTGTCTTTCTGGTGGGCAGGACCATGACCAGTGGTGTGTTTTTGGGTGTCTGTGAACTTATGATTTTAGGCAGCCTCTCTGCTAATGGGTGGGTTTGTGTTCCTGTCTTGCTAGTTGTTTGCCACAGGGTGTCCAGCACTGTAGCTTGCTGGTCATTGAGTGGAGCTGGGTCTTAGTGTGGAGATGGACATCTCTAGGACAGCTTTCACCATTTGATGTTACGTGGGGCTGGGAGGTCTCTGGTGGACCAATGTCCTGAACTTGGCTGTCCCACCTCAGAGACTCAGGCCTGACACTGGCCAGAGCACCAAGACCCTGTCAGCCACATGGCTCAGAAGAAAAGTGAGAAAAAAAAGAAGGAAAGAAAGAATATAAAATGAAGTTATTAAAGTAGAAAAAATTATTAAAAATAAAAAATAAAAAGAGAAAGAAACGAGAGCAACCAAACCAAAAAATAAATCCTCCAGTGACAACAAGTGCTAAAAACTATACTTAAAAAACACAAAAACAAAAAAACAGAAACCAAAAACAGACAGTCAGAAACCTAGGACAAATGGCAAAAGCAAAGCTATACAGACAAAATCATACAAAGAAGGATACAGATACACCCTCACAAAAAGAGCAAAAGGAAAAAAAAGAAAAAATATGTATATAACAAATTTAAAAAGGAGGAGAGCAACCAAATCAATAAACAAATCTACCAATGATAATAAGCTCTAAATACTAAACTAAGATAAACATAAAACCAGAAACAAATTAGATGCAGAAAGCAAACCCCAAGTCTACAGTTGATCCCAAAGTCCACCGCCTCAGTTTTGGGATGTTTCTTTGTCTATTCATTTATTCCACAGATGCAGGTACATCAAGTTGATTGTGGAGATTTAATCCACTGCTCCTGATGCTGCTGGGAGATATTTCCCTTTCTCTTTGTTTGCACAGCTCCTGGGGTTCAGCTTTGGATTTGGCCCCGCTTCTGCGTGTAGGTCACCTGAGGGTGTCTGTTCCCTGCCCAGACAGGACGGGGTTAAAGGAGAAGCTGACTGGGGGCTCTGGCTCACTCAGGCCGGTGGGGAGGGAGGGGTACTGAATGCAAGGCGAGCCTGCGGTGACAGAGACTGATGTGATGTTGCAACAGCCTGAGGTGCGCCGTGGGTTCTCCCGGGGAAATTGTCCCTGGATCACGGCACCCTGGCAGTGTGGGTTGCACAGGCTCCCGGGAGGGGAGGTGTGGATAGTGACCTGTGCTTGCACACAGGCTTCTTGATGGCTGCAGCAGCAGCCTTAGTGTCTCATGCCTGTCTCTGGGGTCCACGCTGATAGCCGCGGCTCATGCCTGTCTCTGGAGCCCATTTAGATGGTGCTCTGAATCCCCTCTCCTCGTGCACCCCCCAAAAATGGTCTCTTGACTCTTAGGCAGTTCCATACTTTTTCCTGGACTCCTTCCCAGCTAGCTGTCATGCACTAGCACCTTCAGGCTGTTTTCACACAGCCAACCCCAGTCCTCTCCCTGGGATCCTACTGAAGCCGGAGCCTCAGCTCCCAGCCCCCGCCTGCCCCGGTGGGTGAGCAGACAAGCCTCTCGGGCTGGTGAGTGCTGGTCGGCACCGATCCTCTGTGCGGGAATCTCTCCGCTTTGCCCTCCTCATCCCTGTTGCTGCGCTCTCCTCCTTGGCTCCGAAGCTTTCCCCCTCCGCCACCCACAGTCTCCACCCACGAAGGGCCTTCCTAGTGTGTAGAAACTTTTCCTCCTTCACAGCTCCCTCGCAGAGGCGCAGGTCCCATCCCTATTCTTTTATTTCTGTTTTTCCGTTTTTCTTTTGCCCTACCCAGGTACGTGGGGAGTTTCTTGCCTTTGGGAGGTCTGAGGTCTTCTGCCAGCGTTCAGTAGGTGTTCTGTAGTGGTTGTTCCACATGTAGATGTATTTCTGATGTATTTGTGGGGAGGAAGGTGATCTCCCCGTTTTACTCTTCCGTCATCTTGAAGGCGCCCCCCAGACTTGAATTCTTTTGGAGAAATTTGTAGTGTATATTATACCTCTTGGGTTGCAAAGTGATATTGTTTTAGTAGAAAATGTTATTGTAAAACCCAGTGAGTGGGTTGCTTTGTACTGACGTCTATAGTCCCCTTCTCTCCCGCCCCCTTTCTCCCCAGTTATCTTAGCTTTCTCATTTAAGCCCAAGTTATTTCAGACAGTAAGTTATCTGCTGAATGATACTTTCCTCGTTAGTTTTTTTACTGGAATTTTTTTGTATCCCCAGCATTTATTCATTTATTCATTCATTCATATGCTCAATCATTTATTTAATCGTCACTCAGTAAATGCTAATGAAAAGATATATCTATATGCTTATATCTAACTGCAAAATCCACATATCTACTTGGATATATAATGTGCATATCAAACTTAATAGGTTTGAAGCAGAAGTTCTGGTTTCCCACTGCCACTTTTTCCTCCTGCAGTGTTCCCCATCTCAATACATTGCTCACTCCTTCTGGTTATTTAGGCTAAAAATTCTGGCGATTTCCTTGGTCCCCTTATTTCATTCATAACCAATATCTCATCTGTGAGCAACTCTGTTGACTCTGCTTTCACTGTCTACCCAGAATCTGACCACTTCTCATCAATTCCACTGTTACTACCGAAGTCCAACCCACCATCAACTCCTGCCTGGATTATTGCAACAGTCTCTTAACTGGACTTTCTGCTTTCTCCCTTGGTCCCTCATCTTTAGTCTATTGTCAACACAACAGCCTGAGTGAACTTTGAAAAAAGGAAGGCAGATATGTCACTCTTCAGCTCAAAAACCTCAGTGACTTCCTATTTCATGAAGAGTAAAAGGTAGAGTTCTTACAGTGGCCTACAAGGTCCTATACATTTGACCCCCTGTTGCTTCCCTAACTTCAGTGCCTATGACACTCCCCTTGACTAACTCCACTTGACCCAAACTGGCCTTCTTGCAATTCTTTAGCATACCACGTATGCTCCTGCCTCACAACTTTTGCAACCACTGTTCCTTCTGCCAGGAATTCTCTTTCCCCAGATATCCATGTGGCTTGTTCCTTCACCTCCCAATCTTTGCTCAAATGTCACCTTTTCAAAGAGTTCTTCTCTGTCCACTCTATTTAATATTATCACCTCTTTATACTATACACTCCCTTTGCCTCTTACTTACTTTATTCCTTTTACCTATAGCATTTATCACCATCCAACTTGCTTTAAATTTATTTGTTGATTCTATTTCTCCCCACTGCCCCTCAATACATACTAAAATGCAAACTCCAGAAAACCAAAGCTTCAGCTTGAAACATGGTAGACACAATAATTATTTGTTGAATGAGTAAATGATTTCATATGTGATGTAGAAGCCAATGAGGTCGCATATAATCTGAGGAAGTAGATGTATTTCAAAGTACTATTTTTATTTTTGTATGTCTTCAAGGTTCCATCTTATTATAGGTTCTCATTTGGAAATAAAAATGAGCTTTAATGAACCTAAAACATTCTGTAGACATAGTGAGATCTATCGTTTGCTTACTAAAATAGTCAGGATATTCTGCATAGCAGTCAGTATTCTAAATAGTAGTTTTAAAAATTGTGTGACTACAGGCTGTGCAGTTGGCATTTTGAAGAATTCTATGGAAGAATTTTTCTAACATGTTAGAAAAAATGAGATCACATCAATATTAGGTTTTCCACATCTAACTTTGAGTAAGGTATGTGTAGTGCACATGATATTTGTTTTGAGTAAAATTATGTTACATGACAGTTGTGAGCCTCTATATCCGGGAACACACTTTAATGGTGTGACTTAGGAAGCCTAACGGCACCTGCATTTTGTAAAATGGGAAAATTTTGTAAAATTTTGTAAAATGGGAAAATCCATTTTTTGGCATGGCCCCCAGTTTGAAAGTTACTCTTTGCATCCAAAAGGGCAGAATGCAACCGATCCAAGGTCATAATAACTAAGATCAGAGCAAAGGACAGAGCCAGACACAGCTGAGAACCAGAAAACACAGAACTCTTTCTAATCCATAGATGTAGACAGAGCTGGGTTCCTGTGGACAAAAGGAGTTTCCACTCCAGTGACACAGAACTTGTGACCCACACCTTGCAGAGGGTAGTTAAGGGAAGCAGAGACCTCTTAGGAATACTGTTGTCAAACAGCTATGTATTTACCATGAATTCATAAGCAGAGCCTGAAACATTTCTTCAAATAGAAATAACAGAGCTGGTCTAGAGATCCTAATACAAATCAGTTCTAGGCAAGAACAGTGTTAGATCCACCAGTGCAGATCAATAGAATCAAGGTAACTCAAGAGAAGAGAGATCTGGCCTGGACAGGTCTGCTTAACCTCCCTTGGTTATACATTTCCAGTTGTTTTGTAATGAGGGAGATCTGGAAATTAATATTTGAATTTACTCTATGTCATTTATGGTTTGCTGTATGTAATAATGCTTAAGTGAACTGTGTAATTACTGTATCATAGTTCTCATTTTGTATTTCAGACTCATTCATTCTTAACTAATCTGTATGTGGTCATCATAAAGATCCAAGTGAAAGAACCTTCTTTTGCTCTAGATAGATATTTGAGTTGACTTGAGTCCACTGGGCTGTTGTACGTAGCATTCCAAGGACCAGAGTGGGCAGGCCAAGAAAGTAGGGCTCATCATGGAGAGCTGCCTCTCAAAGGCTTTTTCCTTTCAGGAAAGTATTAAGGTTAGATAAGCAAATTAAAAAAACCTGTCGGGTAATGAGTCAAAGCCATTAAGCATGGAGCTTGAGGTTTTTTGTTTTCCAAATCTTATACCCTACTTCTGTTCTTTTATTTAAATTATTTAGTGGGTGTTCAATAATTCTGGCTAGAAAGACAGAATTTGTTCTTGCTTATGATGAAAGTGTCTGCAGTGAGAGATGTACTCCTTGGAGATGCACAGTTTGGTGGTGTAGAAACTGATGAGGAAAAAGAACAAGGTGAATCACACCTCAGCTACTAGATTAATGCATCAAATTAAACGTTACTATTCAGGAAAGACAGCAGAAAAAACTGCTTCCATGGTAACTGTTGTCAGAATTGTATTTTTACTCATCTTTCAGAAAATATATGAAAGCCAAATAATACAGCTCTAGTGATACTTGTAATGATTTACTCATTTTCAAATAGCAAGAGCTCTGAAGGCTTGATTTCATCTCTCTCTTGAGATGGCATTGTCAGTTTAATATCCAGCCAACGTTAATCACTGAGGGTGAATGTATAGAAGACAGTTCGTATAAATGTCCAAAGATGGTTTATCAGTGAAAGTGTATTGTTACAAAGTTCTCCTGGGTTGCTGAGTGATCACTAAGGAAGATCTTAGTGTGACTCCCTCCCCCACCCTCAATAATATTAGATGTAGCTTCTCTTCTTTGGCTGGTCATGAGGAATTTTACAAATACATTTTCAGTAGAGAGAACTCATGATTTATTCACTGGACTATCTGTTTGGATTATCAGTGCCTATCTTCTCTCTTTCTCTTCAGTGTCTATCTTTTGTCTGTATCAGACTTGGAGAGCACTTCAAACTGAGGGGTAGGTAAGAAAAGGGAGGAAGATGAAATTGGATTCTCTTTATAACTGGTTTATTTAGAAAAGAGCTCTCGTAAAAGATTTGGTCAGAAATCGGAATTCAACCTGCTCTCCTTTTTTCTGTATTATCAGATTGGATAATTGACTGTTGGCTTGATTTCTTTCAGAGCAGACGTTCTATCTTTCTTGGCTAGGCCGGCACAGAGAACAAGGTCATACAGTGACCTGCTTCCTTCACTGGGAGATGCTGATCTGCTGTGACCTGCGAGAAGACTCTGCTTTGCTGATGTTTTGGTGTTGTTTCTGTAATATCCATCTAGGCTAGGACTTCAGCTTCCTAGTTTCAGGTTAAAAGATAGATTAATTAACAAAATACCTTAGTATTTGTTGGACTTGTATGTGTTCACATGACTTACTGACCTTGTGCAATGCTTATTTTGTAATAAATTACCATGTGTTAATTCTCACAATTAAATCCTACAATCCAAACTATAGTTTAACTCTCCAGAGTGGAAGACTTCCTGTCTTTTACTTTAAAGGAATGTTTCTTAAGTCTCTATTTGTTAGCAAACACTTGGAAACATTTTGAAATTTCATCCTATTAATTCAGTCCTAGAGCTATCTGAATTCTATCTTTAAATGCTGAGAAAGACCTCTCCAGCAAGCTTTTCTTAGCTCTCTCTAGCCCTCAGCATTCTCATTCCTCATATTTAAATATACTTGCTACCCATACTGTACACTCGTTCATATTAAATTGAGTAGTCAATAATGGTTAAATAATATGTGACATCTTTACAAATAATATTTACTATTATCATTTAATTGAAGTATTGTATTTCTCTTTGGTTTCTCATTTCATTTCCCTAACCAGATTATAAATTTTTTGATCTAAATACTAATTCTTCTATATCTGTATACCTGCCACAGTATCTCACCCAAGGTAGGGATTCAATGCAAGTTTGTTAATGGGTTAACCAAACCAATGCAAGTTTGATAATCCTGTGAAATGGAACATGCTAGAGGTAAACATGATGATATTCTCTCCCACGAGCTACCTATTTAAATGTATCTTGGGAAGAACATTGAACAAATTACTTTAATTTGCAAAATTGCCTTCATGTAACATTTGCAGCTGTTCCACTTCTCAGGAAAATGATTCATATTGTTTTAAAGACACGACAACTTGAACAAGGTCAAAGCATAATCCTAATGGTATTTAGCAATGCAAATATAAAGTTTGCAAATTTTGCAGAGTCTAAATGCACATTGGATTTTCTAGGAGGTGCCCCGCTATATTGAGAGGGAGTTTTTAAGGTAGAGCTTGACTGATAACCTTTCCAAAACATTAATATAGTTTTCTTCTTCTGTTTTTCTCTTCCTCCTTTTACTTTACCTGCTCCTTTCTAAATTATTGAGCTCTTTCTATGTGGCCAACCTTTTCTAGGAACTTTTTGTTACGTTGTTATATAATTTAATCATCACATACATCCTGTTGGTAAGCTATAATTATTTATATTTTAATGACCAGGAAACATTGAGGTTTGGAGGTTTAAGGACTTCTGGCATGAACATGGCACTTTTTCTCACTGAGCCTCATCTTTCTTTCTTTGATGTGTGACCTAGTATAAAAATATCATTTAACCTCTCTGTGCCTTTTAAAAATGTTTTTCTTCTACAAGAGGATAATAAAAAAGTCTGCCCTACTAGCTTTATGTTATTCTAGATAATTGGGATAAAACACAAGAAATATAGGGCATTATTATTTTTATTATATATGAGTCTTGATCACATTGGTGATCACCAATATGCAAACTTAGAATAAGGGATTAGAACTAGATTATAATTTTAAATGTCCTATTGATATGTTCTTTTGCTCTTTAAGACTCCTAAAACATATTCCCATATTTGAGTTTTTGCATTACACAGAAAAAAGATCCACAAGCTGGACTTTTATGTTTCTCTAGCTGTGGGATAGACCCAGACTGGTCATGTACAGAAAAGCTTGTATGAGCAAAGACAGTAACATATTTTCTCATTTATTTATTTATTTATTTTTGCTTATAAATCTCAGTTACATGGCTTTATTCAATAGAATATTAGATCAGTTCAGTTCTCAAGTTGTGATTTTATAAGACTTATGAGAAAATCTGTTGATAGTGAGAGTGCTTGACATTCTCTTTTACATTTTGCTCCTTTCTCACTTCTTCTTTTTTTAAAAAATATTGGCGTATAGTTGATTTACAATGTTGTGTTAGCTTCAGGTGTACAACAAAGTGATTCAGTTATGTATATACATATATCTATTCTTAAGAAAGTGATGTATTTTCCTCAAACTGATTTCATTTTAAACTTGGCAGGATTCTGTGTCTCCTGTTTTTCTATGAAGAGAAAAACATAATATGCAACCAAGATTGATGCAAGACTCCCTGGTGAAGGAACTCAACCCGTTCTTTCTTCAGCAACTCAACCTGTTACAACAAAGCATGCTTCTAGTATCTGATTAGCTGGTTCTCTTCCTTCCTTCTTAGTTGGGGAATTTCCAAAGCTGTCTTCTCTGAAATACCATAAAATGTCCTGGAACTCAAAAGAAGAAAATCTTTGAAATTCTATGAACTTTTCCCACTGTATTTGAAGAAAAAAGTGTGGAAACTCTTGAAGGATCTAGATCTATTGAAAAATCTTTGAGAGTAGGGGAAAAAATCATGAGCAAAAAGATAAAGGGAGGGAAAAAATTTTCCTGAAAATGTTATAGTTTATGCACGTGTGCACACACACACACACCATATATGTTTGATATTTTAATGAACATAGAATAAACAATATTATCATAGCAATAAGGGAAATAAAAACAAGAAAAGGGACTTTCCATATATATGGACATATTTTTCTGTCTTTAAGTAAAAACATTGTGTATTTCATCATTTTATTGAGAATCTTTTAAAGTGTACAATACAGCCTCCTGACTTCTTATATAGAGGACCCTCACTGTCATTGTGCACTTTCTAAGGAGGCAATGCTGGAAAGAATACTAAACCAGGAGACCTTGCCCCGGGTTCCAGCTCATTCTTCTACTCACCAGCCATGAGACTGTCCTGATCATTTCCCCTCTTTGGTCTCAGCTTCTTCATGTGCAAAATTCAGACAAGATTTAGAAATATATTCTGCCTAGGTGCAACCCACTTCCAGCTCCCTGTCTGTGAGCCAATATTGTTCTGCATTTCCTCCAATTAACTCTGATGATGTAAAAAGATTAAAATGCATCCCCCATGGCAGAATGGCACCTTGAAATTTTAACATCTGTGACTCCATAGTTCTGTGATTTCCTTCTAATTATGTGGGCCAAATTTGGTTAAGTGGGGAAAATTATCTGATTTTTCTGACAAAAATAAGAAGAAAGAAAATTTTTTCTGCATTAAGATATACTTTATAATGTGATGAATATAATAATTACTTGATGGACATATTAATATTTTGCATATCTTTCTGTGATAAGTATATTAGGGAACCTTATTTCCCAAAGTGATTGCCAAAAAAAAAAAAAAAAAAGGGACTTCCCTAGTGGCGCAGTGGTTAAGAATCCACCTGCCAGTGCGGGGGACAAGGGTTAGATCCCTGGTCCAGGAAGATCCCACATGCCACGGAGCAACTAAGCCAGTGCTCCACAACTGCTGAGCCTACACTCTAGAGCCTGCGAGCCACAACTACTTAGCCCGCATGCCACAACTACTGAAGCCCATTCACCTACAGCCCATGCTCCTCAATGAAGAGTAGCCCCTGCAATGAGAAGCCTGCGCACTGCAACAAAGAGTAACCCCCGCTAGCTGCAACTAGAGAAAGCCTGCACACAGCAACAAAGACCCAATGCAGCCAAAAAAACAAGAAAAAATTTACCTACAATCTCATTATTAATCAACTCTTTACCTGCTTTACGTTTTCCGTGATCCCTTCTGGCAGAGAAGACAGTTTTATTAATCTGGCTTCTAACTCTAATTATAGCATTTTTCTCTCTCAAGCACCTTCTTTCCTAGAAGCCCATAGCTCTCCTCTTTAGGAAGCAGAGCTTATATCATCCTCCTGGTGTCTGCTCAGGCTTGCTTGATACTTTCCAGGTCTTCTGCTCTCTGTAAAGCATTTTCTTGTCTTATTGCTATGCCACTCTGGATATGTTTCCTTTGTTACTTAAATGAGTGTCTCCCTAAATAAACTGAATATATCTTAAGAGCAGGGAAACTTCTTCTAAATTTTCCTCTGTTACCCAAACTATGTACCTTATAGAGCATAGTAAAGTAAAATACATGCTCAGTGGATGTTGTGATTGATAGTAGACATCTCAATTCAAGTTGCTCATTTTCTACTGAAATATGAAATTCAGTCTTGTAATATTTTCTGAATTCTGAGGAAGTGTAAACTGTTCATTTCCCATATTCAGTTATGCACACACTCTGTAGAATTTACAACTCCTTACAAGTAGTAAAGAATACTAATTGAATACTTCTTATGTATTCATTTTTGCATGAAAACATATATCCTGAAAATACCTGCTTTTTATTTCCATAAGTAGATAGTCATCTTTTCCTCTTGTTTTCATGTCCATATTAATGTTAACTATTCTAGACTATAAGTCCCAAGAAAACATAACTGTGTCTTTCAGCTTATATAATGTACCTTACCCAAAGCCGAGCATTTATGATTTCTTAGTAGCATAACATTGCTGGATAAGATGCAAGGCCAAACTTAGGTGAGGAACCTAAAAGTCTTCTAAAGTTACTTAATATGATACCATGAGGTAAAAAACCAGAAAAACAGAAGCACACTGTTAGGATGTATAAATTGTTCTTCAGTGAAGGAGGTTTGTGTATGTAATTGAGTTTAGTTGTTTCTGTTTATAGAGCTCCTGTAATTTCCCTGTGCCAGATCCTGAGTCAAAAGAAAAATCTCAAAGTGCTTAGGCAACAGCTGTTCTCAGTCTTTCAGGGTGGTAATTCTGAGCCCAGGGTGGTGCTTATTCTTGTCGTGAAATGACGCTCTTTGGCTTTAAAACCCTGCATTCTTCCACAGTGCTATTACAGTGACAGGTCTTGTAAAAACATGTGTTAATCTTTAAGTCTGTTTAGCAGATATCCCAATGGAGAAAATAGCCCATTATGACCTTGCATGTGGTTCATGAACTCTTCTCTGAAGTATGCCTGTGATTTTGTATCATTGAACACATTCCTAAATCTCGCTGTGCAGGTCCTTCTTTGTAAAAGAAGAGCAATACTCTTTGAGGTAGTCTTTGTGTTTTCAGTGGGTTTCAGTGGTGCTGGTCAGTTAGTCAACTCTAAAATATTTAATAAACCATAAGTGAGATGGCTGTATATTATAAAAACTTTCTACCCATCCCAGCCATTCTTCTAATTTTTCTACCATTTGGAAGAAGTGGGTTAATATGAAATAAAAACAAATAATATCAAAAAATGTAATTTGTAAAACAATAATGATAAGGACTCATTTTACCTGATTTGAAAACATATTTAAAATTGACAATTATCAAAACTATATGCGTGGTATTTTGTTAAAGAAAAACGGATCAGTTGATATGGAATAACATAGAGATACCAGAAGTTAAAACTTACTTTAATCATTTCTAGGACAGAACGGAAATAACAGAATGATAGGGAAAAGTAGCATTTGTCAGGTATTTATTTTGGTCTAGAGAAGAATCTGTACTCTGTGTACAAATGCAGAATATATAGCAAAGGAAAGAGAAACAGAATGTAAGAAAAATAACATACATCACTGGATTGAAATTACTTAAAATGGATACAGATATTTTAGATGAATATACTAATTCCATTTGCTAACTATGCAAGGAAGATGAATGTTTAAGGAAATCTTAAATCATTTTATAGGAAAATGTGCTGCCTCTCAGCATTAAAGCGAATTCAAATGTTAAAACAGTCTTCCCGATAAAGGTAACAAAATCAGATTTTTTTTTCCTGTGGAGAAATAAGAATGCTGTTGATGACATTGCACTAATTGTTTCAGCTGTTGTGGAAAGTAATCTGTCAATATGTTTGAATCATAGTGTTGGTATTGATGATGATGATGATGATGATGACGACATATGTCAGACACTGTGCTGAGTAAGTGGGGGACATTTAAAGGAAAGCTCTGTGTCTTGGCCACATGTGTGTATATGTGAGCAGACACGTCATTGATCACATCACACAAAGCCCCACAGTCTCCTGCCCACATTTTCAGATTCATTGTTTGACATTTCCTCCAAAAGCCATTTTTCTACAGGCCATATTCATTAAAAAAATTTTTTTAAGTTTGTTTTCCATATTCATTTTTTACTCTGTTTTTTACAGATGTTTCCTCCCAGGGCCTGAATGTCTTTTCTTCTCTTGGCAGGAAGATTCTTACTCATTTAAAAAAATTTTGTTCAAACTGCACCTCGTCACTGAAGCCTTTGTCCCTGTGGCCCCTTAGGCACACAGAGGATGGCAGCCCTGCCTGCTTCTCTGGAGACTGCCGCTTCCTTGAGCGTGGGGCTGTGTCCCAGTCATCTTTCTACACAGGGTGGGACTCAACACGTGTGTGTGGAAGGAGTAAATAAAATAAGCAAAGGAAAATCCCAGTATTAATATTATTTGCCAGTCCTTTCATTGAATTCTGTTAAACTGAAGCTTGTCACATTGACTCGGTATAAACTTATTTAACAACGATCAAATTGTCTGACTCTGAGCAATTTCTTTAAAATGGAGTAGGCAATTACTACTGGGCTACGTTATTTTGCAACAGGGTTTTCTTGGGGTTTGTACTTGTCTCATTGCTTATTTGCTGTAAAATGAGCCTTTTGCTGGGAGGTTCTTTACATCAATAACAGACATACAGAGATTTGCCTAAATTTGAATTCAAAACACTTTTCTTTGGAATATTCATTTGGAAGTTTTGCTTCATTTGTTTTGCTAAGTCATAATTTATGTGTAGTTTTTTGTTTTATGTGTAGTTACTCTTTTTACCACAATATATTCTTGTTTATAAAGATGCTCAAAGAAGTACATTTATCACCTCTTTTAGGTCCGGGTGCCATTAATGAATTCTTCTCTACTATTTAATATTCTTAAGAGAAATATGCCTAAGGATCTATCTTATTCTCAGGAAGTAAGGTTTTGTTTTTTTTTTAAAACTTTTGGGACCCAGAGATGAAAAATTTCCCCTTGTACAAATTATTCATCAAATAAATATTTTCATGCAAAAATTAATGCTTTAAGACACAGAATGAATTTAGATTAAAGACTCTGTGATATTTATAGTAGATAAATAGAGGTTCTGCTACAGATGACAGAGACCATACCTGACAAGACAGAAATTTCTTTCTCTCTCAAGGAGTTGTCTGAATACAGGAAGCTCAGATCAAGGATAATGACCCTGTTCTACTAATACATGGTTGTTTGGGGCAGACATGGCGTCCCGTGGTGTTAGGGATTGAGGTGCCTTCTCTCTCATTGCTCTGTATTTAAAATTTAATATGTTAATTTCCTTTTAATTTTATTTATTTATTACAGAGTGACTATCTGATCAGCAGTTATGCTTGACAAGAAGTAGAAATCATGGTTTATTTATAGTATTTTATAGGTTTGGCATGGTAAAAGAGTCTTGACAATAAATACTTGGTTAATTAATTGAAAGTTCATGTATTTGGGGGAAGGGTTGTTAATGTACAACTGTTTGCAAGACCCTTGTGGTATGAGTTGTGGAGCAAACTGTCCAGGGTGGGAAGCGATCATACATCATTGTGGAGGGAGGGACAAATGCAGTGCTCCTGAAGTCCTGAGATCGTTCCCAGCAGGCGTGTGAAGGAAGCTTCCTGGAAAGTAATGGCGTTGGGCTGCCCTTGAAGGAGGAGTAGGATGTGGATAATGCGAAGTGGAGGAGAAAGGCAAAGAGGAGCACGGGGTGGCATTGAGGGAAGGGGGAGTGGAAGGTGTCTGGTTGCCATGCATGTAGCACTTCACACACGACACCCCCTGTACCTTAGGAATGAGGTCTGGAGGAAGGAGGTTTGTGTGTGTGTAGGGGTAGGTGTTGCATGTATCCTTGTCCTTTTCTTTTTTCTTTCCTGATTGGGTGACAAAAGAGAGTTTTATCTTGGATAATACTTTAACACAACTTCATTGATTTGTTAATTTACGTTATGCAAGACGCTTCTGTGAGCTATACCACTCTTTAATACCTAGAACGTATGATTCATGTTTAGATGAGATTATCTTTGTATTTGGATTAAATCACAACGAGGACAGTATTTGTAAATGTGTGACTTTCAAAGGGGGATATAAACTCTTGTTATCCACGAAGGGCCTGGTTTGAAGTGCTTTCTGAAGTTAATAGGTTGTGCTATCCCATTTTACCGGCACATTCTGCTGATACATCATGTAGAGAAAGTTCCAATTCCTGATGAAGAGCAGAGTGCTGACATGAGTTTTCACTTAGGTGTGCAGAAAGAATCGGTTAGCTTTGTGCACAGAATAGGCTGAAATCAAGCTTTAATTAGTCAGACTTTTGCATAATTCATCACGGTCCCTTTGAAAGTCCAGTTGAATCTGCTCTTAATCTTTGTCACGATGGGTCCCTTTTAAAGGACTTTTATTAGTTCCTTGCTGCACAGATATTTAGGTCTTCTAAGTAAGGCCATGACAATGCACCTAATCTCTTCTTAAAGAAATGAATTGTTACATAAGGATCCATAAAGAAATGTATCAGTCCATGAAATTTTCTTCTTATTAAATATCATTCTTGATATCAATATAATCAGCTTTAAAGATAGGAAAGTAAGCTAAGGTTCTTTCTGTCTTTTTGAATCCATAGGCTGTCCATCTGGCCCAGGCAAGCTTCCAGATTGAAGCCTTCGGCTCCAAATTCATTCTTGACCTCACACTGAACAAGTAAGTATTTAGTTATGATCCTGTTAAGAAGTAAGTGCAGTAAAACTCTACTTCATGATAATATTTTAGTCAAAATAATGTCTGTTGTTGAAGCAACTGATATTTTCTAGCTGATTATATGTCATATAGCACTTAAAGAAAAATATAAAATTCTGAAGTTAATTCTTTTAAATAATAATGTCTTTTTATTTCTGAAAAAAGAGGCATTTAGCATTTAATTTGTTAAAAATCTCAAATACAGTACTTAGATATTGTGATTTTAAATGGAACAAATATTTAAAGTAATGCTAGTTAATTAAGTGCTAACTATAATCTTTACAATATATAGCAAGCATGATAAATTACTGACTCAAGTATAGTTAGACTTCAGTCTAGAAATTCCACTTTACCTTTCAGTATGCAATTCACATGACTTCTGTATGAAGAACAGAAGGACAGAAGAAAATGATGACTTGCAAATACCTATTTTGAGAAGGTTCTTTGCTTCGTAATTTGCTCTAATACAGTTTCTTAGAAATTTTGGTCCTGATGAAGATTTACCCGATTTTTCTCTGAGCATGTGTTTATGTTGATATTTAAATGCTATTTCCCAAGTTGGAACCAATTGCACAGATGTCTTTGTACAAAGCACGAACAAGAGCTGTTGCCTTAAGCAGGGTTCTTCAGCCTCGAATTGAGCCAGCAGCGAGCCTTTCTTTGGTGAAAGAGCTTTCCTGCATGGTTTTCTTTAGTTTAAGAAGCTCCAGTCAATATTTTAAACTCTCATCAGTATTTTGACCAAGACTGCATTTTTGCCAGAAAAATACCACGTAATGCTATCAGACACTATAATGTGGGTGACCACAGTCAATATCTGAGAAATTGCAGAAGACTATAAAGAACAACTATTAAATTTCTTGTGTGCCAAATTCTGTGAGCTCTGCAGAAAAAAAGATGCAGGGTCAGCTTGGGTGCTCCTTGCTCAAGTGTAATTGCAGCTTTAAGTCAGAATGAATCAGCAGAACTCAGAATTTCCTGTGTTGAAGATATTGCAGGTTTTCCTCTTTGAGTCTGCTGAGGATTGGTTGAGTTCCTTTTCACCATGCTGGGTCAGCACTGTGCCTGCGAAAGGGTCATATGGGGACATCCAGGGTACTTAGAGGTCTGGAGACACATCAGAAAATTATTTACCACTAATATTTAACATGCAGAGGAATCAAATTGAGCACCTACTATGAACAGTCCTTGCCTTAAGGAGCTTATAGTCTACTTGGGAGAGGTTAATAGATTAACATATAATTTTAGAGCAGTGTGAAATTGGTTGTGCTGGAGATAAACATGGAATGCTATGGTAGCACTAGAGAGAGGAAGCTCTCCAGGCTGGAGGAGTGTGAAAAGGCATCTTAGGAAAGGTGATGCTTGAGCTAAATCTTGGAGGGCAAGTGCTAGTGAGGAAGGGAAGTGTTGGGGATGGATGGGCGAGAGAGGGAGAGAGAGAGAGAGAGAGAGAGAGAGAGAGAGAGAGAGAGAGAGAATGGAGAATTGTGTTCTAGGCAGAGGAGAGAGTGCGTGCTAAGGAGGCGGGCCATGTAGCAGTGTGGCATGTTAAAGGGAGCATGAGTCTTTTGTTGAATTTCTTGGTAGATTACAAGGTTGAGGGAGGTGAGTCAGAAGAGGTAGGCCCAGGGACAGCTCAACTCATGCAAGATATTGTATGTCATGCTCAGTGCTGGGCTATTACCCGCTAGACTGTGAAAAATGAAGTAAGCAGATAAACAGAAGTTCTGTTCTCAGGAAGTGCTAAAAGGCATGGAGAGGGAATGCTTTTAAGAAGTCTTTGATTGATAAAAATCATTAGGATTGCTTTGATGTGGGTGACAAGACAGAAAGAAGAGTTAAAGTTAACAGGTACCTTGATTGCATAGCTGGGTGGAAGGTGGTATCCAGGTGAAATGGGCAGCACAGGGAAAAAACAGGTTAAATGGTGAAGAGAAAAGAATGTGAAGTCAGAGTAGACATAATTGATTTGAGGGGCTTTGGGACATACATGAAGCCATGTCTAGGCAGTAAGTGGATATAACAGTCTAAAGCTCAGGGAAGAGGTGGGGGTTAGAGATAGTAGAGTTGAAAGTAGTTTCCATATGAATGTTAATGACAAACGTGGTTGTGAATGAGACCATGTTCATTCAGGAAGGGTGGGTAAAATAAGGAGAGCATAAGCTGGGAAGATTGTTAAGGGTTGAGGAGAGAAAGAGGAGCCAATGAAGGGACAGAGAATGAGTGATCAGAGTAGTGGGAGGAGAAGCAAGAGCATGATTGAATAGAGAGTTTCAAAACAGAAAGTTGTGATATGTAACCTCACATGCAGTAGAATGATCTAGTGAGATAATGGGCAAAGATTGCCTTTGTATTTACCTATTAAGTAATCACTGATGGTCTGAAGGCAGCAGTTTCCATAAAGTTTGGGGCAGAAACCAGGTTACAGTGGGCTGGGAGTGACTGAGAGGAGATGGTTTGGAGACAGCATTGCTCATTGGGTAAGTTTGGGTGAGAAGGAAAGAGAGCTAGAGTAGTAGCCAGAAGAAGACATTGGGGTCTAGGAAGGGGTTTTTAGGGATAACAGAGCAAGTGTTAGGCTGACAAATGGAGATGTTAAGAGTGAGAGATGAAGATACAGAAGAGAGGAGATAATTTATGGAGCAAGATCTGGGTGAAGATAGAAGGCAGTGAGAGCAAGAACACAAGGGCAACTTAGTTTTGAACCAAGAGAGACAGTTCATTCCTAACTTGTATGAAGGTATTAGGGCATATGCAGGTAGAGATAAGCTTGCAGGAGAAGGGATGGAGTTCAGCGCATCTCTGAAGATTTCTTTCTTCTTGGAGACAGCATCATCTACCATTGGGATGGAGAAGGAGGGTGGGTTGGGCTTGAGGAAAATGATGAAAGTTTAGGCTAACATGGAGAGAAATGGGTGAGGAAGCTCACCAAGGTCATTTTAAAGAATTTATGAGCAATCTTCATTAGAAGTCATATGTTATGTGTTGGTCTTTGTGTCATTGTACCTGATGGTGTTTTATTTTATTTTTCTAACCTGGAGTGCTCAGTAACTCCTTCACTGCACTGTGTGGGGGAGGAAGGTAGACTGTAGTGTGGATGTTTTCTGGTTCATGTTTTCTGGTGGTGACTCAGAGGAAGAGCAGTGGAGACAGAGCTCTTTGAATACTGGTGAATAACTAGGGTAGTTTGCTATCAGGATCCAGTTTGGGTAAGAATGGAGATGAGGTCAAGAGGACCAGGAAAAAATGGAGGTCTCTGTAGGGACAAGTAAATGCAGTGAGAGGGAGACCATGAGACCTATAATCACATGGTATCTCCCCTGTTCAGAGTCCCGAGCCTTCTGAGCGCAGCGTGTGTGTGCAATGCTCACGTGACCTCCAGAGACAAAGGAATTGGGTAAGAGTGTGCCAGGTGTTGGCCAGGGTGGGTCTCTACTTTAAATAACTTTCGCTGGCTGTGATTCACTGACTTTCAATGGCTGCTCCATTAGAATGAACGTAAAGAGTCAAGAGAATTTTTAAAATCAGTCATGGAGAAAGAGCTTCTGAGCAAAGAGGACTCCCATTTCCACCAAAGGGTGGTCGTTGCCACACTATTTACAACAATTTTAAATTGTTAAGGTGGGGAAGGGCAAAAGGTGTATGATAGGTATAGGAGCTCAGTGAAGGAGAGAAAGCATTAAGGTGTTAACATAAACTAATCCAAGTGGTATCCGCAGAACCTAAATGGTTAATGACCTCACCAGGGCTGGACTGCCAGCTTGTGAAGACTACCCTGATGTGAGTTCCCGGGAGGAGAGCTTTCTGAGTCTGTGCTTTCATGGATTGAACAAGTGAGGCCTTGGCTTGCTGAGGCATCTCATGGCAGATGTGTGTGTTTTAATTTAGCTGACAAATATTGAGTGAGCATCTGCTCTATGCCTGCAATTGCTGTAGGTGCTGATGCTGCTGGGAGTGAAATAGACAAGGTCGCTGTCTCCCCTCATGGAGCTTTGTTCCAGGGGAAGACAGACAGTGAACCACTAAATAAAGATGAGTGCATTGAAAAACATATAGCTGGGCTACGTGAGGGAAAGAGACTTCAGCTGGGAGTGGCCAGTGTGGTTTAGTTGTCACAGAAGCCAGAAGGTCTGTCTGAGGAGGGCCACCGAGCTGAGACCTGATCATCCAAGATGAGATACCACATGAGGCTGGAAGGTGAGAAGGTTCCACTCAGCTGGGACTGTGAGACAGCAAGTGCTGAGGAGAATGTGGAAAGTTCAAGAAGGACTGAGGCTGGTGTGACTGGAGTGCAGCGGGGGGCAGGGGGTGGTGGGAGACTGAGGAGATGAGGTCAGAGGGGAAGCCACGTAGCCAGACCGTGAAGGGCCGTTGTCCACGGGGAGGCATTTGGGTAGGATGCCACTGGAGGGCAGGAAGCATGGGCATCACCCCATTCTGTTTACATTTTTTTAGCCCCAAAAGTCCTAGTTGTGGCTTCAGAGGATCTTTTGTCATACTCCTTTCGGGATACTCCCCTTTTCAATTTTGTTTTGTTTTTTCTCTAGAATGACCATTGTTCCAAGTTACATAAGGTTTAAAAAGGATTACTATATTAACAATTCTGTTTCTTTTTTGGCTGTACCCCGTGGCATGTGGGATCTCCAGGGATCGAACCCATGCCCTCTGCAGTGGAAGCACAGATTCTTAAACACTGGACTGCCAGGGAAGTCCCCAGCAATTCTTTTTTTTTTTTTTTTTTTTTTTCAGTACGCGGGCCTCTCACTGTTGTGGCCTCTCCCATTGCGGAGCACAGGCTCCGGACACGCAGGCTCAGTGGCCATGGCTCACGGGCCCAGCTGCTCTGCGGCATGTGGGATCTTCCCGGACCGGGGCACGAACCCGTGTCCCCTGCATCGGCAGGTGTACTCTCAACCACTGCGCCACCAGGGAAGCCCGTCCCCAGCAATTCTTAATGTGTATAGTTGATCCTTGGAAGTCCTCAGGGAGTCTGAAGATTGTCTCTCTGATATGTGTGATTGGAATTATGCCATATTACCTATAGTTAAATTTGCTGGCGTCTTCAGCAAATGTTAATTGGGAATAATTGTGATCAGAGTTATATAATGGTTGAGAGCATAGGTTCTGGAGTCAAACAGACCTGGGTTTGAATCTGGAGGCTGTCATTTACTAGCTGTGTGACCTTGGGCAAATTTCTTAACTTCTTTTTTAGTAATAGTTTGAGATACAATTCACACACCATGAAATTCACTCCTTTAAAGTGTTCCGTTCAATGGTTTTTATTATATTCACAGAGTTGTGCAGTTATTACCGCCATCTAATTCCAGAGCATTTTTTTTTGCCCCAGAAAGAAACCCGGTATCTGTAGCAGTCACACCCCCTCCCCCCAAGGTTCTGGTAACCACTCATCTACTTTCTGTTGAATTTTCTTATTCTGGACATTTTATATAAATGGATTTATACAACTTGTGACCTTTTGTGATTGGCTTCTTTATGTAGTGTAATATTTTCAAGGTTCATTTATGTTGTAGCTGAATAATATGCCATTGTATGGATATATTCTTAGCTTCTTAAGCTTTAGTTTCCTCCTTAAGCTATAAGTTGTTGTAAGGACTAACTAAGGTAATGTGTGGTACTTATACATGTCTGCTAATTGGAAAGGCATGCTCCATGCTGTGGACTGAATTCCCCCTAAAATTCCTGTTTAAGCCTTAACTTGCATTGTGACTGTATTTGGAGATAGAGCCTCCAAGGAGGTAATTAAGGTTAAATGAGCTCATATGGTGGAGCCTTGATCTGATAGGATTAGTGTTATTATAAGATAGACACCAGAGAGTTTGCTCTCTCTCTCTCTGCCATGTGAGGACACAGCAAGAAGGCAGCCATCTGCAAGCCAGGAAGAGAGTCCTCACCAGGAACTGAATCAGCCAGCACCTTGTTCTTGGATTTCTAGTCTCCAGAAGTACGAGAAATAGATTTCTGTTGTTTAACCACCCAGTTTATGGTATCTTTGTTCTGATTTTGGGGGGTATTTGATTTAAGATGAATATCTAGAAAATGCTGATTTAAAGAAATATATGCCCACAGTAGTTTGCTCGTGAAATGTAGTTCATGCAATGCTTTTGAAAGAAGAAAACAGCCACATTGACGTAGTTTCAGCTAGATTAAATAAAGACCCTGGCTTTCGTGCTGATTAGCATGGGTAATTCATTCTTTATTCAGCCAACAAACATTTATCGAGCGTCTAGTTTGTGTAAGGTACTATGCTGAGCAACCCAGGGAATTCAGAGCTGTGTAAAAGAATCCCTCCTCTCCAAGAGCCCATAGCAGAGAAAAGAGATTAAAATATATACGAATTGTAGTAAACATGATAGGAAGTGACTTGGGAAGCCTTGGTGTTGGAAGGTTTTATGGGGAAGATGAGATTTAATGTTTTTCTTAAAGGATGCTGTCTTTGGTTCCCCTGGTAGCAGATCCTGAAGCAAGGAAATACATTTAGGGAGCTGAGGAATGACAAGTGGAAGGGAACGGAGCTTAAAAAGGGTGATTTCCCACGTGCCCAACTGGGGCTCATTCCCACTGAGGAAACCCTGGGAGTCCATGGATTCATCCTCTAGAACATGCCAGAGTATTATTGAACTGAGGGGTGAGGAAGCTGGAGTTTTGTTCACCAAGTGCCAGTCTGTTGTTGGTTGAGAGCTGTTTCTGGGGGCAATAACTTTTCAGTATGTCCCTCATGCCTCCTCTCAGGTAGAGAAAAGCCCGAAATCTTAGGTTTTCCAGTCACCTGCCTTCAGCGTGTTATGCTGAGGGCATGTGGGCAGGGCATGTTGGAGTCTGCTACAGATGCTTCGATTTGGAAAGATGTGGTAGGGAGAAAGGTGCATTTTACGTGGGGAAGTGGCAGAACCAAGGTTGGAGAGCAGGAAAGCATCGAACCCCTGGTATGAGTGAAGACTAGTGAACCCCTTCTCTCAAAGAAGCCTGAACCACCGACCAGCAGATGGAAGGCAAGCTGCCTGCTTGGAGTCACTGGATTCAGAGGGGAAATTTCAGTCTTGTTCTGTTGACTGTTCTTCCAGCTCTGCAAATTGGGAGATTTGAACTTAAAATTTGGTTTATAAGGAGAAGCATGTGGAGGAGAGACAGGCCTCTTGCCCCATTTTCCTTTTGTGAATGAATAGGAGCAGAAGCTGTGGCTGGAGAAGAGTGAGGCAGGCCCACCTGCAGTGCAGTCCGGGGCGGACTTGTGAGTTGGCTTGACTCCTGACCTGGGGTTGGCTGGCCATACGTGTCAGTGCTGACCCCCTGCTTCTCTCCTGTTATCTGCCTATCAGTCTCACTGCTGGAACTCCTCACACACATCTGGGCGAGGGAAGGCACTGGCTTTTCGGAATTCAGGCTTTTGGTCTCACACTTGCTGCTGAGGCTGCCAGCTGAGGCATGTTTTCTGGGTTTGAGTCCAGAGGAGTTAGAAATGACGAGTAACCTTGCTTTCCATTTCAGAATTCTATGACTTTAAGATGCTGCTAACTCATAGGCTAAATGCTTTATTTCCTAATTTCAGGGGTGTGTAGAAGGAAGGCTATCTACTGCAATAGTCATGATGGTAATCGATCCTGTGCTAAGCCCTTTACTTATATGCTCCAATTTAAATCCTGTCACCAACCCTGCAAGGAAGATGTGATAATTTCCAGCAACCTGAGACCTGGTGACATTCAGTCACATGTTGATGTGCAGCCTGGGCAGTCTGTCTGGAGTCTTCTTCTGTGGCTGCTTTGATTGCAGCCCTGGACTATAAATTTACAAGGGAGCTGGGCATAATTCTAATGATTGCTCCTCTGTTCACATTAGGTGAGAAAAAAGAATGTAACTATTTCAGTCAATTTTTAACAGTATAAAGAAAATACAGAAGGTCCAGATAGGATTTGAAATAGTCCTGTTTTTTAAAAAAAAATTTATTAGGTAACATTGGTTTATAGCATTATGTAAGTTACATGTGTACATTATATTTCTACTCATGTATACACTACAGCATGCTTACCACCCAAAATTTAGTTATCATTCATCAGTACAATTGATCCCCCTTACCCGTTTCATGCCTTCCCCCATCATTCCTGCTCCTTCCTCTCTGGTAACCCCTACTCTGTTCTCTGTATCTATGTGTTTGTTTTTGTTTGGTTTGGTTTATTTACGTAGTTAAGTTTGTTTTCAATATTCTACATATGAATGAAATCATATGGTATTTGTCTTTTTCCATCCGACTTATTTCACTTAGCATAATACCCTCAAGGTCCATCCATGTTGTCACAAACGGCAAGACTTCATCTTTCTTTAAAAAATATTTATTTATTTATTTATTTATTTTGCTGCGTCGTGTCTTAGTTGCGGCATGCGGGATCTTTGTTGCGGTGCGTGGGATCTTCGTTGTGGCGCTCAGGCTTCTCTCTAGTTGTGGCATGCGAGCTCTCTAGTTGTGGTGCATGGGCTCCAGAGCACATGGGCTTAGTTGCCCTGCAGCATGTGGGATCTTAGTTTCCCGACCAGGGATCGAACCCACGTCCCCTGCTTTGGAAGGAGGATTCTTAACCACTGGACCACCAGGGAAGTCCCAAGATTTCATCTTTTTTTATGACTAAATAGTATTTCTTTGTATGTATATATACCATATGTTCTTTATCCATTCATCTGTTGATGAGCACTTCGGTTGTTCCAATATCTTGGTTACTGTAAATAATGCTGTAGTGAACATAGGGGTGCATATATCTTTTCAAATTAGTGTCTTCTTATTCTTTGGATAAATACCCAGAAGTAGAATAGCTGGATCATATGGTAGCTCTATTCTTAATTTTTTTAGGGCTATCCATACTGTTTTCCACAATGTTTGCACCAATTTACACTCCCACCAACAGTATATGAGGGTTCCCTTTTCTCCACATCCTTACCAACACTTGTTATTTCTTGCTTTTTTGATAATAGCCATTCTAAGAGGCATGAAGTGATATTTCTTTGTGGTTTTAATTTGTGTTAATTAGTGACATTGAACATCTTTTCATGTGCTTGTTGGCCATCTGTATGTCTTCTTTGGAAAAATGTCTATTTAGCTACTCATCATCATTGAATATGATGTTAGCTGTGGGTTTGTCATATGGGCTTTATTATGCTGAGGTACACTCCCTCTATGCCCACTTTATTGAGAGTTTTTGGTGTTGAATCTTGTCATATACTTATTGGCCTGTAAATTTTTTGTGTGTTGTTCTTGTCTGGTTTTGTTATTACAGTAATGTTGACCTTATAAAGTGAGTTAGTAAACATTCTTTCCTCTTCAATTTTTGAGAAGAGTTTGGGAAGGCTAGGTATTAAATCTTCTTCAAATATTTGGGAGAATTTACCTGTGAAGCCGCCTGGTCCTGAACTTTCGTTTTTTGTTTACTCTCTTAATCTCTTTACTAGTGATTGGTCTATTCAGATTTTCTATTTCTTCATGATTCAGTCTTGGAAGTTTATATGATTTTAAGAATTTGTCCATTTCTGCCAGGATGTCCAATGTGTTGGTGTATGTAGGTGTTTGTAATATTCTCTTATAATCCTTTGTATTTCTCTGGCATCCATTGTTATTTCTCCTTTCTCCTTTCTGATTTTATTTATCAGAGCCTTCTCTCTTTTTTTCTTAGTGAGTCTAGTTAAAGGTTCGTCCATTTTGTTTACCTTTTCAAAGATCCAGCTCTTAGTTTCAATGATATTTTCTGTTCTCTTTTTAGTCTCTTATTTTATTTAATCCACTTTGATCTTTATTATTTCTTTCCTTCTGTTGACTTTAGACTTCATTTGCCCTTCTTTGTCTAGTTCCTTTAGGTGTAAGGTTAGATTATTTTATATTTTTCTTGTTTCTGGAAAAAGGCGTATATTGCTATAAACTTCCCTCTTAGTAAAAATAATCCTGTTTGTTGAGCAGACCAGACCATCTGTTATGGGCCGAATTTTGTCCCCCCACCAAACTTGTATGTTGAAGACTTAACTTCCTAGTAACTCAGAATGTAACTGTATTTGGAGATAAGGCCTTTAAAGAGGTAATTAAGTTACAATGAAATCTTTATGGTGGACCCTAATCCCATATGACTGGTATCCTTTAAGACGAGGAAATTTGGATACAGACTTGTGTGTGCACAGAGGAAAGACCATGTGAGGACATAGTGAGAAGGAAGCCATCTGCAAGTCGAGGAGAGAGGCCTCAAAATGAAACCAGTGCTGCTCAGACCTTGCTCTTAGACTTCTAGCCTGCAGAACTATGAGGAAATAAATTTCTGTTGTTCTTTGTTATGGCAGCCCTAGCAAACAAATACACCAGCCTCATCCATTTATTGCTTATTGCAGTGGGACAGTCAGCATTAAGCTGCTGCTTGTTAATGGGTAAGTCTGTTTGTTTCTGGTAGCCAATTTTGCTGCTATAATTTCAAAGTGTTGTTCTGAGAGATTATGGTCTCTTTCGCATTTATGTACTTCAGGGAGAGTAGAACTATTTATGCAATTTTGAAAAAGTTTCTGTGATAATAAGGAACCTTAAGAGGCACAGATCCCCAAAGTTGCTGTGAGTATTGATTGCCACTGTGCCATGTGCAATACGATGAAGATAAATATTGCTTTTCCTATGTCCTAGAGGCCCAGTAGTGTTCTAAGATTTCCAGTGCTGGCAGGAATGAGTTGCTGTGGGGTTTCTCTCCTTAAGTCATCCTTTCCTGTATGTGTGTATATATATATATATATATATATATATATATATATATATATATATGTATATATATATATATTTTTTTTTGCGGTACGCGGGCCTCTCACTGTTGTGGCCTCTCCCGTTGCGGAGCACAGGCTCCAGACGCGCAGGCTCAGCGGCCATGGGCACGGGCCCAGCTGCTCCACGGCATGTGGGATCTTCCCGGACCGGGGCACGAACCTGTGTCCCCTGCATCGGCAGGTGGACTCTCAACCACTGTGCCACCCGGGAAGCCCCTTTCCTGTATATTTTTAAGCCTTTTGATTCCACGGTACAGGGTAGTTCTTTTTGCCTTACTTTCTCTGATCAGGTGAGTACCTATCAGGTCTCCCTTGGGCATTTCTGTTTGAAGAGTTAAACCTATATTGAATGCTTTGGATAATATCATTATCATTTGCTTTTGATGACCCATCTTTAAGCTGCTAGATCAGGTCCTGAAACTCTTGAAAAGATTTAAAATAAGTATTGCCTAAATGTTAGTAGGTTCTAGTTCTATTTTTTAGGATGTGTATCTGACCTACTTTCAAAATGGGTTGAGAATGACTTCCACAATTAAACATAATAGCAGAAGCATTAAAAGCAAAATCACAATTAAACCATTGGTATATTGCACTGATTTTTGATTTCCATAGGTGGATGAGATCTAGTGTAAGTGGTGAAGGACTGTGGATGTTTGCCCTCTACCTGCAGTAAGAGACTTCATTACCCTCTCCCCTTCTTGCCTGTTGACAATAATTATTATGGGTGAATGGGATCCAGGGAAATTAAACACCAGGCTGAGGAAATCATGAGAGCTATAGGAGCTAGATTTAAATTCTCTTAAGTTCTAAGAAATGAGAAGACTGTGATTGCCCAGAAATGAGGAGCTGTGGTGATAGCCTCTCACACAGAAAAGAAAAAAAAAATAGGCATCTAAGAATTTCCAGCAGAATCAAAGGGATCTAATTGTCAGTGGGATCACATGGCATTGTTTTTTTAATCTGGGATGTATTGAATTAAGAGACTATTACTTTAAAAAAGAAATTTATTTATTTATTTATTTTTGGTTGCGTTGGGTCTTCGTTGCTGCGTGCTTGCTTTCTCTAGTTGTGGCGAGCAGAGGCTACTCTTCATTGCGGTACATGGGCTTCTCATTGCGGTGGCTTCTCTTGTGGAGAATGGGCTCTAGGCACGTGCGCTCAGCAGTTGTGGCTCACAGGATTAGTTGCTCCGCAGCATGTGGGATCTTCCTGGACCAGGGCTCGAGCCCGTGTCCCCTGCATTGGCAAGTGGATTCTTAACCACTGCACCACCAGGGAAGCCCAAGAGACTATTTCTTGACTGATGGATTAAAGGAAACCCTTTGCAGGTGTCCACCCCCATGCAGAATGTGGCCAAATTAAACTAGAACTTAGTTCATTCTTCAGACTACTTCTTGGTCTTTATGGTTACCAGCGGGGGAAGGATGGGGCGGGGGAGGGATAGACTGAGAGTTTGAGGTTGACATGTACACACTGCTATATTTAAAACAGGTAACCAACAAGCATCTACTGTATAGCACAGAGAACTCTGCTCAATATTCTGTAATAACCTAAATGGGAAAACAATTCAAGACAGTTTAATGTTCATGAAGAATTACAGCAGAAGTTAATTTTGACAAAAAAAATTGAAAAGCACAGAGGATTAGCTGTTATAAGGCATCTGAGATGAGTTAATTGCATAAGCTACTGATTTTAGATCTTACTTTTCTGACAGTTAGGTGGGAAAGTCCAGGTGCTGGGGTGTATAATTTCCATTATCTGATAAATGAACTTTATCTGTCTGTCTAGAGATATAAATGTTTTCCTGTCAGGGAGAAATTTATCCTTTTGGTGCTGATGTAGGAGAACATTTGGTAGCATAATGGTTAATGTCTGCAACCATGATTTTGTGAATGACCAGAAAAGTTACATAAATGGACTTCTCATGTAGTAGCCAAGCATAGCATACTTTCTTTCTTTCTTTTTTTTTTTTTTTTTAAAGAAGATGTTGGGGGTAGGAGTTAATTAATTAATTAATTATTTTTTGCTGTGTTGGGTCTTCGTTTCTGTGCGAGGGCTTTCTCTAGTTGTGGCAAGCGGGGACCACTCTTCATCGCTGTGCATGGGCCTCTCACTATCGCGGCCTCTCTTGTTGCGGAGCACAGGCTCCAGACGTGCAGCCTCAGTAGTTGTGGCTCACGGACCTAGTTGCTCCGCGACATGTGGGATCTTCCTAGACCAGGGCTCGAATCCGTGTCCCCTGCATCAGCAGGCAGATTCTCAACCACTGCGCCACCAGGGAAGCCCCCACTGCTTTCTAACCTCAGTGGATTGATGGATAGATTTCTATTGATTGAAGCCTTTTATGAACCATTTCAAACACTTTTTTCCAGAAATGTTTATTGAGTACCTGCTAAGTCCCAGACAATGTTGAAGCTGCCAGAGAGAAACTCTTCCCTCATGAAGCTTACAGAACAATGGAGGAGAAAGACAATCCTACAGCCATCTCAATTACATACAGTCTGAGAAGTGCCGTGGTGGGGAAAATTGAGGATGCTTTTATCTCCTTAGGAGGAGTGGGATTGAATAGGAAGCTAAAGTTTATGGAACTAAATGCCTAAGCCCAGACCTAAAGTGTAAGAGTTGGCCAAAGGTTTGAGGGTCAGAGAGTGTGAGGGCCTGAAAGGTAGGCAAGAGAGATGAGGCAATAACTACCCTGTATCAACAGCCCATCACTTGTATACAGCCCGTGAGCATTCCATATCAAACATTAACTCTGCAGGCCTGGAGAAATTGATAAAATCACACAGCAAGTTGGAGAAAAAATAGAAACTTTGTCATGGCAGAATGGTATGTCTGAGTCAGCTTTGTAAATACACACCTGAAAGTACCACCACTTGCTATTTTTTAAACTGTATCTTTTAAGCAATAGGATTTTTTTCTCCTATAGGAGCTGTGGGCAGGAAGGTTAATGAATTCTACATTCTTCTCATCACCTGCTTAAATTGTTTTTTGCTCTGAATAGACAGTAATTGCCGTTTTAGTACATCCAGCAGAATTTTGTCTCAACAAAGATGGTCCATGTTCCTCCCCATGTAACCTCCACAGAGGAAATGATAGACAAGGGAAGCATGGCTGACCTGCCGACAGGTTAGATTTCTTACAACCTGCTTCTGATATAATGGCTATTCTCTGTATAGTTTTCATAGTTAATGGAATATTATTTCATGTACTCTGTCCTGGCAGTTTATTTTATGCCATGTTCTGACTTTTAATTCATTAAATAGCCTTTTCTCCTACTCTCAAAAAAGAAAAAAGAATCACACAGTAAGTGACAGAACTGGCATCAGAATTCACGGTCACCCACTGTCAAAGCCTTTGAGAGTTGAGATGTTTTTCAGTAATAAAGTAATCCCATTGAAGTTATGTTTCAAAAGCTCTACAAAGATGAAACTTAGCTATAAATAAATAGAGACATAAATTTTATATCACTTGACTTTTTCATCTTGCTTCGCTTTCACTACTATATTTTGCATAAATTAGTCCCAAAGAGGAATTTATTAAATTTCCTTTAAGTACTGTAAAATCTATATGAAGTAAGGGTTTGACATCAGATAAAAGAGCTCATTAAGATTCTTGGTCATCATCTGCTGCCAATAAGAATTATGTTGTTTTCTAGAACCAATTTTTTGGTGATTCATAGACTAGAATCATCATGTAGGATCATTTCCCCTAATCTTTTAAAATTATTGTAAGAGTAGAATCTCCAATATTAGAACCCAAACTATGGTTTATTATGATTTTTTTATAAAAGTGTTCTAAGTGGTCAGTTCTAACTCGTCTTCTATGATGATAACCATGTGCTTTAGTATTTTGATTGTGTTTAAAGACAAAATCTATATAGGCTTTTTCATGTGACCATTTCTGCAAAAAGTTTCAAGTCTTTAATTCAATAAAAATAATTTTAAAATTAAAAAAGAATTATCTTTCTTTCTTACAGGAATATTTTTCAAACAAGAGTCTGAAAATCTCTAATACATTGTAGAATGCACATTTCATTTCTTCTTCCTTTATTTTTTTGCCCAACACTTCATACGTGTAATAAATCAGACTAAACTATGTGACAAGAAGAATCTCACAGCATAAGGACAAGACTATGTCTCTTATAAATCGGTAGAATTTCTTAGAGACTTAATTGCATCTGAGGCTCTTCCTCATTGCCGTTAGTATTTATTCATTGAATGCTGACCGACCTGGTACTTGACCCTAAGGAGATGCTTTGCTCTTTAAAGCTATTCAGACAATGGTAAAGGGTTTCTTTATGTGACTACTGGCACTTGACCGTCCTCCCCACCTCCATCCCTCTACACTGTCCTAGGTTAAGGGAAAATAAAGAAGAATAAGATGCAGTCTCCTTATGGAGCCCACAAACTAGGGTGGAATCAGGGAAAGCTACACAGAGGAGGAGATGGTTGAGCCGAATTTTGAAGGATGAGTAATTCAAAGATGAGTGATTTAATATTTTTGAATGGGTGGGGGGGCAGTAACTCTTTAGGGCACCCATTTATTTTTGCTGGCGAGTCAGTGTTTGATATGGAATGCTCACTGGATGTATACAAGTGATGGGCTGTTGATACAGGGTAGTTACTTTGCATTTTCCCCCCACCAGTATCTCTACCTGATACAGATTTAATAGTCAGAAGCAGTTTTATGGGCTGTGAACATGAAGTATTGTTATTTTACTGAGGTTAAAAATTCATCTGTGCCCTTTTCTTTGGGGGAGGTTTAGCTGACTTTGTTCCCATGAAATCATTAATGTACTCATGATGGAATGCAAACATGTAGTGACAGCAGTGCTTTCAGAAGTAAATAATACATCTACCTGTTGTCATCCAGCTTCGAATACCTGGGTCCTTTGTGTGCTTTTGATTTGGTGAACTATAGAAAACGAGCAAACTGCAAGACACTATTAATTATTCTTTTTTCATAAAAGCAGTTTGAGGCGAGTTTTCCAGGTCTGAGGATTAAAGGCGTCAAACTGTTTCTACACCCGACACCATCAGCAAGATGCCCATATTGCCTGTTCTTTGTTTTGACTGTATAGTTCTCCTCAAGATATGCTGTTTGGAAGTACTTTTTTTAATTCAAATATTGCATAACTTATTTGAAAATAATTTTTTTCTGTTTTATATGCAGGATGTTTTTCTTGCTTCCTGCAAGGCTCAGTAGATAAGGCTTGCTTAATATCTGGTGGTGTTGATCAGATACTGATGTCGATGTAGAGTATCTTATAGCATCGTCCCCATTGTCCTATAGTAAAGCTATGTAAAAAGCCAACAGAAAACCAATATTTTTGGCTCTTTCTTTGAAGGCCACTTCCCGGTAAGTAATAATTAAATTACATGGCCCCCAAAGTACAGGCCTCACAAATCCTTAGGTGTTACTCAGCATGTGTGTAGCACAGGTGTGTGGGTGGGTAGCCATGATAATGGATGATACTACTACATTCATGAAAATTGGCCTTTAAGAAGGACACAAAACCTTTTATGCTACTAAGACTTATCTCTGTCACAGCAGAGGATGATACAGGACTCTGGAATCCAAATGTTTTTCTTAGTAGAATTTCCCTAACAGTTCTGTAGCAATGCTTTTTGTAGAGCAGCTTAGGTGCCTCTCTCCTCTCCTTTGTGCAAAATCCAGAGGGTCAGTCCTATCCGTGCTTTGCTCTTGGCATCAGGGTAAGTCCAAGAACGTGAGAGTGTGCGTCTTTGAGCTAGATGTGCTTAGGTCTACTCTGATCTGCCTTCACCCGTGAGAGGAGTCCATGGTTAGCTGGGGGATGCTTTCCTGCCGCCAGTAATCCCTCTGCCATCTTCCACTTCTGATTTAGGGCTTTGAATGTAGCAATCCCATATTTATTTTATTATTTTTTAAAAATAGAAAATGTTTTCTTACTACTTAAAGAAAGCATGATCCAAATTATCTTTTGAGGGTTGGACTTAATTGCATTATTTCCTACTCTGGTGTTTTTGAGAGTTAAAAGTCAACATATAAATGTCCTTTTTAAAGGTCTTGTTTCTTGTATTAGAAAAGGCTAAGAGCTAGGAGACCTTGCTTCCTCTTTTGATTTGGCTAAAGTGTATGAATTTTGAATCTCCATGTTGAAGTTGCAGGGATTTACAAAGGCTGCTGAATTGATTAAAAGGGTTTTCACGATGTACATGTATATCAAATCATCACATTGTATACTTGAAATATCTTACACTTTTGTCAGTTATACCTCAATGAAGGTGAAATTTTTTTCACCTTTATTTGTGATCCCTGAATGAAAACTATTACAGGTATATTTGTGTATTTGGTTCCTGTTTCCAAGAACAAGTTACAGCTTCTTTTATGAGCTCCCTTTGAATCATGAGAAATTGAGGTTAGATAAATTCTTAAAAGTCAAGCAGTCCAGCTCCCTAGCTGAGTCTCAAATCCTTTCTTATCCCCACTGAGTAGTCTTCTAGTGTATTCCAGAACATCTTCAGGCCTCAGGTAGCTGATTCTTAGACTGTGTTGATTTATCAAGTTCTTTTAAAAATATCTGTCTGAAACTTTTTACCTCCGAGTCTCAGATTTTGTATTTAAAATCCACTCATTCATGGAGACTAGATATTAGTCTACTTCATTCAATTATCAGCACTTTCTAGAAATTGGTTCCCATTGTCCCCCCCAAATAGCCAAGACTCTGTTCATAAGGTGTTCACCTAGAATACAAAGTAAGAATGCAGATCATTTTTCACATACTTGAAAAATACTATTTTTTAAGCATGTAAGAAGTCATTTATGGTTTCTCCCTAGCAGTGTTCAGTATTATTAAACAGCAGGAACTTTTTGCAGTCTAAAAAATGATATTTTGAAGTCTGTAAGAACTTTCTGCAAGGTGAAAGCAATTCAGGTTGAATTCTGCCAGATTTTTGCTATCTCAACATGTTTTACAGATGAGCTGAACTTAATACAGTCTATTAAGAGAGCAGTTCATAACTAACTACCCATTAATCGATATACAACCCAATGTATTAAATATAATTTAGTTTTGTTTCTAAAATTGCATTGAAATATGATAAAACGTTTTAGCATTCTGGTTAGAATCGAAATGCAGTAACCTAAATATGTTTTTAGTGTCTTCTTTGGAGAAAATATTAGGCTATTTCAGAAATCAAATTTGATGTCCAAAATTAATCTGTATCTGATCTGATTGTACTGGGAAGGATAATATAAAAAACACACTAACTTCCTTTGCCCTAGTTTGGAGAGTGAGGGTGGTGCATAGAAAAATAATCTAAAAACTGTCAGTGTGAAATACCATACTTTTAAATTTATTATTTATTATGTTTATTATTCTTAATATATCTACCATTCAAATCTGATTGAAAATTCTCTTTTTATATACACATAGTAGGCACCTGTATGTAAGGGTGTGCTTTTTAAATTGTCTAAGTGTTTGACCATCCTCTTTATTCAAAACAGATCACCTTCTGATGAGTTTATGTTAAAAGATTTCATAAATAACTGTAGTAATTTCCTCCTGTGTTATCTGTGAACCAGCAAAAATGTTTCCTCTGGGTTAAGGGATATAAAGTTTGTTTTTTTAAAGCATGTTCTTTTTCAATAGCATGCTGTTAATTGAATCTTTACCATGTAAAACAAATATTAATGGTAAAAATCAGTATTTTCCATTGACTTTGAAGAACAGTAGAAAAGAAGTCAAGTACCTATAAACAGCATGTTTTGGTGATTATGACTGATATCTTGCTAATTTCCACATGAACCTCAGGTGCAGAGGGTTAGTGTGACACAAACACCAGACCATTAATCGTCTTTCTCATTCATGTATTGGAAATACATACGACAGTGACATAATATACTGTGTCACTGATCTGGGCAAAGCCCCAGGATTGTTTGCTGTTTTCATTTTGGTCTATCTCCAGTCCCCTTCTTACTCTCCCCACCCCTATCCAAATGAGGCAACCATTTTAAGATATCTTACATGATCTTTTATCTGTATGTGTTCTTATAAATATATATATATTTCAGTTTTGTGGGCATGTAATTTTATTTTATATAAATGGTGTTATGCTACTCAACACAATGTTTAAAGATTTATGCCTGTGACTGTGTATATCTAGTCCATTATACCTAACTGTTGCAGAGTACCCTATGGAGTATGTCCAACACTCTTCCATTCTCCCAAAGGAGAAGTCTAGATTCCCTTCGGCTCTCTACAACCACAAGCCAGGTTGTAATGGACCTGTGGACCCACTGCCCATGGAACTGTGTAAGAATTTCTCTGGTGCATGTACCCAGGAGGAGGATGCTGGATCATACATTGTAGACAGGTTTATACATAATTTGATGAAGTCCTGCAGAGTTATCCTGAAGAAAGGCTGCACTAGTCTACTCTTAAGCAAGGCACGATGCTCAGTAGAGCATCCCATTCATTTGTGGGCTGGATCAAGTGATTTTTTTCCCTCCAGGCATAGTTATTTTCTGTATGTTGGGAAACTGATTGCTTGTTTTTATTGGTTAATGATTTCAGAAGTATAAGATTAAACCTTATGAGGTGAAGCAGTATCTCCTGTATAAATGAGTTCCCTTGGGATTCATGAATTTGGTCAGGCCACTGTGATCCTTCGGGAAACGGACTTTTACTCTTCCAGTGCACAGTGTTGTCTGATGTTGTCATGGTGTTAATTTGAAAAGCTAGCATAATTAAAAAGGAGAAGCATATTCACTTTGTAGAATTGGATTCATATTTACTTAAAGTCAAGTGTCATACCATATGCTAAGAGAGCGCCTGTACCTGTGGCATAAGAAGAAAAGTTTATATATATGACTTCTTACAGTAGATGAGATAAAAAGGCACCTGTCTGAAAGTTGAACAAGAGGAGATAAGAGGTGAGAAAAGGAAGAGGGACGAAGGAATACATGGTCCATTAACACCTAGAACCTTGCCTGGCATGCAGTAGAGATGCAGTCAATGTTTGTGTGATGAGTGAGTTAGTAGTGTGGTATGGTGGAAAGTGTGCTTTAGATTTATAGCTAAATGTTTTGATTTGCATTCTGATTCTGCAACTTGGGGAAATCCCAGAAGTATTCTGAGCCTCAGTTTATTAAACTGAACTGAAATTGATGGGAGGACTAACCAAGTTGCTGCCTGTGAAAGAGACCAGTGTATATAATAGACACTTAACAGGTGTTCAGTTCCTTCCGTAAAGTACATACTTCTATTTCCTGACCATTAAGAATCTTTTGCAAATATTCTGTCATAAGTTGACTTTAGTCTTGGCCTTTTTGATGGCTGGTGTAAGGGTTTCTGAACAGTCCCTTATTTTCTATTTTGCTATTCATGGAAGTACTTGACTGAAAACTATAGTAAGGGTCTATTTAAAAACCATTCAAAATGATGACCACTTCACTTACACAACTGTGTATGCTGAAACTATGTAATTTTTAACCTATTTTTCCCCCATCATCTAAAACCTATAAAAGACTATTTTTAAAGGTCTTAGATTGTGAAACTTCATTTACACAAGGTTGCTAGGGAATGGATTGTTCCGCACAAAGTGGGTTTTTCAGATAACTAAAGTTTGTTCCTTGGCATGCTAAACTTTAAAAAAAGAGTTATTTTTGAAAGAATTCTTCTAAAATGGGTAACATATCTTCCTGTTTCTTTGATAGAATATATTTTAGATGTAAGTTAACTTTAGAACAATATTCAAGGTTATTGTTTTGCTTGCCTGACCAGCAATATAATAGGTATTCTGTCTGGTTTCCTGCTGTAGGCTGTAGCTTTTTCTCTCAGTGAACCTGTCATTTTATCCCAGGTCTTACTAACTTATTGTTTTTCATATGTTACAGCCAGAATAAGAAATAACCAAAATTATTAGCATTTTATGTAAGAGTTAGTAACCTTGAATAAATACTTGAGGTCTCCTTTAGCCATGTGTAAGAGATACCCTGCCTTTAAAATAGTGATTTTAAAGACTCAGTAAGCCTTTTTGCTTTGTGTCCTGCATGCTGGCCACATTCCAGGTGGTTAAGAGTATCGTGAATCTGAAGAAAATAAGGGGTATTATTTTATTATAACAGAATAACTGTAGAAATGTATGTATCAATTTGATACATACTCTGTAGAGTCACAGAGTTTGCACCAAATTTCACCGTTTACAGATGAAGACCCTGAAGTTCAAAAATAGGCTGTTTTGCCCAAGGTGACCGTGGTATACATTGAGTCCCAGGACCCATAACTTCTGGCTCTTGTCATTCTCCTTTCCCAATATGGAGGGCATTGCCTGTAGAGCTCTTATGTATATGACTATGGATTATATCCATGATATTATTCAACCGTACACTCTGTACCTAAATATTTCAAATTATTTAAATAGCACAGGTAAAGTAGAAGAAAGAATGAGTATATCAGAAATTTGATGAGGATTCTGGGACTGAGAAGGTAGGTTTTGAGATATTAAATACCAGACTTGACTCCCATAAAGTTTCCTCTCCTGACCTTGGTAGAGCCAGCTGGCTTGCAGGACAAAGAAGGGACTGCCAAGCCTCCCAGTGACTGAATTTGCACGTGGGTATATATTTGCAAACTCAGGCTTCTAACAACAATGGTTTAGATCTGGTTTTCACCTCCAGAATTATCAGCAAAGTGATAAAAATTTTAAACCAGACAGACTAAGTTAGCAGGAGTTGGAATTCAGGCAAAAATGACAATAATAAATGACTTATTGATCACTTCCAGGGTGTGCTGCAGTTCAGAGTGTCATATGTGAACTGACTCATTTAATCTTCATGATAACCCAAGTGATGGGTACATTATTACCCACCCTCTATAGATGGTGAGCCTGAGGCATAGAGAAGTTAGGTGTTGCACATTTAAAAAAATTTACTATAGTTGATGTACAATGTTGTGTTAATTTCTTTTATGACTCATTTATACATATATGTATATTCTTTTTCATATTCTTTTCCATTATGATTTATCACAAGATATTGAATATAGTTTCTTGTGCTCTACAGTAGGACCTTGTTGTTAATCCATCCTATATATATAATAGTTTGCTTCTGCTAATCCCAAACTCCCAATCCTTCCCTCCCCTATCCCCTTCCCCCTTGGCAACCACAAGTCTGTTCTCTATATCTGTGAGTTTATTTCTGTTTTGTAGATAACTTTGTTTGTATCATATTTTAGACAGGTGTTGCATGTTAAAATCACACATCTAGTTAGTTAGTGGTAACCCTGGGATTTAATCCCCATTTTAAGCTCTAGAGCTCCATTTTCTCTCTAGAGAGGTAACCCCATTTAGCTGTAAGGAAATCTAGATTTTCACCCAGCTTTTTACTTTCCTTGAGAGAGAGAGTTTGGGTATCTTGTGGGGCAACTCAGATTTACACTGACTCCTGGGAACGTCTGGCTTCAATTTACTTGTGTGTTGACACTTTATAAAATGGATCATTACATTAAGAAGGGTTAGATTTAACGTTTAGAGTTCTCTTACAAGACAGCATCTTTTCTTTCCCCTGAATTAACATCTGACTCTCAGGGGGGTCACCAGGTTTTTTTGAATTTCTTACTAAGACTCTAGACAAACCATGCATTCTTTTTCACCACTACAGTCTCTACAGATAGTGGTCTTTAGCTACATGGTGATTCTTTGTTATATTTGAGCAAGTTTTTCAGAGGAAAGAGCTTATAGGAATAGATTTGTTACCACATGCTGAGCCCAGAGAAGGCAGGATGGTGGGGGGATAAAGAGGGAGAGGGAGAGGGAGGATACAAACAGTAGTAATTTCAGCTGAAAAGTGAAATGTGATGGTCTTAAATGAAGCCTCTGTTCCTGAGGTTCACCGAGTGGTTGGTGTTCTTGCTAGGTAGAGGAGAACCTCAGTTAGGACTCTTTCTCCAGGGCTACCTCACCTACTCACAACACAAGCTATCATACAGCTTAATATTCCTATGTTTCCACTTTCCAGCCTTTGCTCTTTCTAACTTTTCCTCAGTTACAGCTTGAATCTATATTTGCATTTCCAAGTAAACAAGCTACCTGCATTTGAATTTTAGCTTAGTGTTGAGATCCACTCTTTTTATTTTTACAGATGTTTGCTGTTGGCAGGATAAAGCCTCCTGTTTTATCATCAACTGGAAAAAAAATTTTAACTTCTCTGTTACTGACAAAACAACTTTTTTGTCTTTAACAGATGTGTCGTTATGTTCCTTAGTTTTGTCTAAGTGGAATGAGAAAAATTTCGTTTTCCAGTCAACCATACTTGTATTTTGACACAGAAAGACAGACATTTGTCAAAATTAATGATTGTCTAAACCTAGAAGTATAAGTGAAAGAGGATAGGATGGCTGAAATCATTTTAAAAAAAGTAAAAAGGTGTTCGGGGGATCTGAAAAATATTGTGGGATTATACATTACCTTGCAATAAAAGGAAATTCACATCTATTTAAGGACTCTTGCTTTTCAGCATTGCCATAGTTAGAAATAAAGGCAGGGCTATTTTTGTTTTTAACAAGAAGAAAGTGTATTTAAAGTTTTGACAGTTGACAGAGTCATGGCGTTCTGGATGACAAGTTGCAGTCAGATCCTTGCCTGATAGGATTTACTGTATGAAGTTTTCCCAAGGGCTTCATTCGAAAATGCACTTAATGATATTTTGTCTGAATGTCCAGTGCTGTGTATTTTAAAGTCATAGTCTCATGCTTGTGTTTGGTCTCGCTGATATAAAAAACACAAACATGCTTTTACATTTCTGGGTGTCTTTAAACTTTTCAGGAGTGCCCTTTTTTCCAGGTAGACTTTATTCCAGCCTTTATTTTTATAAGCTGGGAACAGACAGTGATTATAGAGCACAGATCTGCAGGGCAGTGATCACTGTGCAGCCTGCTTGGGTTTCCTTCATTACTAGGTCTGTTTTCCAGTGGAGGTAAAGGTAGGGAGGGAACGGGGAAGAAGAGATAAAAGGATAACTTTTTTCTTTTTTTTTAATTGCCTAGTTCATTTTGAAATTACTTCCCCAACAGTACTTAGAAAAGGGCTCAGTAAAGCCTTCTGCTTTTTAGATGTCACTTAATTAAGGTAGATGTTAGCAGGCACTAGCAAGTTCCAGGTGCTGACGTAAGCATTTTGTATTTGGTAATAAAGATCGTGTCTTATTTCTGAGAAGTCAGTGACAACATAGACTTGTAACAAAAGCACCTTTTGTGAGTATATCACCTCACACCGGTCAGAATGGCCATCATCAAAAAATCTACAAACAATAAATGCTGGAGAGGGTGTGGAGAAAAGGGAACCCTCTTGCACTGTTGGTGGGAATGTAAATTGATACAGCCACTGTGGAGAAAAGTATGGAGGTTCCAGAGAAAAACAAATACCATATGCTAACACACATATATGGAATCTAAAAAAAGAAAAAGAAAGGGTTCTAATGAACCTAGGGGCAGGACAGGAATAAAGACACAGACGTAGAGAATGGACTTGAGGACATGGTGAGGGGAAGGGTAAGCTGGGACAAAGTGAGAGAGTGGCATGGACATATATACTACCAAATGTAAAATAGCTAGTGGGAAGCAGCCACATAGCACAGGGAGATCAGCTCAGTGCTTTGTGACCACCTAGAGGGATGGGATAGGGAGGGTAGGAGGGAGATGAAAGGGGGAGGGGATATGGGGATATATGTATACATATAGCTCATTCACTTTGTTATACCGCAAAACCTAACACAACATTGTAAAGCAATTATACTCCAATAAAGATGTTAAAAAAAGAAAATTAGCTAGACAAGTGTAACTCTCCCTCTAAGGAGCAAAGTTCCCTATAGCCTGGGCCTCTTTTTTTTTTTTTTTTTTGCGGTATGCGGGCCTCTCACTGTTGTGGCCTCTCCCGTTGCAGAGCGCAGGCTCTGGACGCGCAGGCTCAGCGGCCATGGCTCACGGGACCAGCCGTTCCGCAGCATGTGGGATCTTCCTGGACCGGGGCACGAACCCGTGTCCCCTGCATCGGCAGGCGGACTCTCAACCACTGCACCACCAGGGAAGCCCTAGCCTGGGCCTCTTGTACTTCCTCCTTTGCTTCAATAAACATGCATTGGTTATCTACAAAAAAACAAAACAAAACAAAAATCAACACCTTAGTAGTTCTGCAGATAATTTTCTGACTTTTTCTCTCTGAGATTGCTGGCAAAGCTGTCTGAATTGATTTCCATCCTGAAGCAGGAGTTCATTAAAATGGCAGCTTGCCATGATGAAGTAATGGCTATCCCAAGTAATGGATCTCCCCTGTTACCTCTGAATCCTCCACACTGAAGCTAGAGGTGTGCTGTTACCCAACTACCGTATGAGAAGCAGGTAATGGTGAATGTTTCAGTTAGTTTCCACTTCACTGTCAGAAATCTCTGTACTTCTGAGAAATAGAAGAGTAGCTGTTATATCAAAAGCAGTTTTCTGATGAAAATATTTTGTTGTTTTCATCAAATGATACTGCTCATTATAAAATTTAAAGTCAGTACAAAATAAGTGCAAAGGAAAAGTTAAAAATTACCATTCAGAAGTAACCATTACTATTATTTGTACACTCTATTTCCTGAACTCTCTATGCATACAGATAGAAGGTGTGATAGATAGTTTGCAAAAATGGGGTTATATTATAATAATATTTTAAATATAAATGATTACACTTAACAAAATGCAAATATAATGAATACTAAATTTAACAAAAGAAAAGAAAACAAGTGAAATTAAAGAGATGTATGAAGGTCAGATGAATATTTCTTCATAACAAGAAATGTTACTTGCTAAAAATGTCCTACCAAAGTTGTGAAGAACATTGTTTGGAATCGTCAAAAAAAAAAGAAAGAAAAGAAAAGACTTATTTCAACTAGATTGTATATTTGAATGAAGATAAAATGAACACATTTATACTTTTTCCACTTCCCTTCCTCACCTGTTAGTTATAATACTTTTTATATCGTCAAGGTGTATAACATTTGCATTTTGCTCAGTAACCACAATTTCCATAATGAGCTTTCATTCTTTACTTAAGGGATTCAGCACCCACTATGAGTCCTTTTACCATGGTTTCTCCATTCTTCCTAAATTATTTGTATTTTGCTTGACTGGAATTAACTGAAGAGTATAAGTGCAAGATAGATTTCATGAGTTCTTGAATGCTTAAAAATATTTATTAATCTTATACTTGAAGAATAACTGGGCTGGATATGAAATTTTTGCTCTGACCTATTCAAATTCTGGGAAGAGGTATGTTGGCTCAGATTTCCCAGTATTTAGCTTCATAGTTTTTAGTAGCTTGAAATTAGCACCATTTCTCTTTATAGGGAAATGCAGTAGTTTCTTGTTCCTCTAATTTTTATTCTTCTGTTGTAATTTATGAGGAGTTTGTAATCCTTGTAAGGAATATGAACATGGAAAAAAAATCAATGATAGTCTAAGATGGAAAGTGGGAGGGAGGGGAACATTTTCAGTCTTTGGAAGTATTTTGACCATCATGTATTTCTCTTAGGTATTTATAGTGAATTTGTAGAATGGATTTATAGTGAATTTGTAGAATTTGCAGAATGGATGACTTAGTAACAGTGAGGGTCTATTAACTAGGAACTTTCACTGAGTTATCCAACACTAGGTGGAGATGACTGGAGTTTGGGGTTTGTTTCAGTGACACCTGTGGTAGAATTTAGGCAAATTTAGAAAATGATGCAATGCCTAGAATCCAGATAAAAGAGCTAAAGAGAACTGATATCCACATGCTTGTTATCTGAGCTTATGGGATAAAAAATGAGAATTATCTTTCGATTTTTTGTACAAGCTGTTTAATATCCTCTTAAAGGATAAGCAAACTAAAATTCTTTTCTAGTTGAGAATTATAGGAATGATTGCGCCTGAGGCATGGAAAAAAGGGAGAAAGCCTCATTATGTTATTACTTCACTCATCCTTTCTGATTTGGGGTTGAAGTTTAGTGTGGGTATTTAAGTTATTAGTCATCTCAAAACTGTTCTCTGGTTTTAGATATTCTTAGTCATCCAAAAGGGCTGTAAAGTGACATTACATGGCCCTAGGATTTAAAAAATTGTGTATAAAAATAGAGATACTGAGTTGACCCTCAGAGCATGCATGTGAAAACACTCCTCGAATAACCTTTTTTAGAATTATTCGATGTTTTAAATGTCTAACACTGTAATACATTGTCTTTGATGAAAAATAGGAACTCTGGAGAAGATTTTATCTTGTTGAGCATAAAACGTCTAGAAGTGGCTTGTATTGTGTAACATGAGTAGGCCTTCGTATAGCTGTGACACAGGTCTTGCTTGTTCTCGGACCCACTGTTGGTGTTGTCATCCATAAATTCCACCTTCCTGTGTACAGATAAGTCTTTTAAACAATAGGAGAATGTGGGAGTGAGAAAGGGAAGATACTTGTTGGCATTACGAGTTCATAAATGTGATTATAAATGATTATCAGAACAACTGAGATTGATGTTTTCCAGCGATGTTAGTCTTGGTGATTGAAAATGAGGATTTTTTTAAAGTTAAATTTAAGTTTGAGTATTTCAGTGAAGGGTATAGGATGGTATCTTTTGCCACTTTATTTGGAAAGCAGTCATTTGCCATGGCAGTGCCCTCTGTGAGGTTTACTTAACCTTATACCACACACACTCTTTACTTTTTAAGTGTAGTTCCGCAGAAAATGAGAGCATGGAAGGATTTTCTTTGCCTCACTCTCTCATTTTCTGTTCCTTTAGCTCTTTAGTCTGAGAGTTAAATATTTTGATACTAAGTCATATATAGTTCAAATTCTGTCTGGTCTATTACATTTTGTTACATTTCTGAACTTTTCTTTTCCATACTTTGGTATCCTCCAGGAACTTCTTTTCCCTTTCTAAGTTTTATTCTTTTAATAGAAATGGACTCCCACATGAGCACTGGCTCTAAAAGTGGCCTAATAAGCCTGCTATTTTTAGAGAAGAAGAAAGTTGCCTTTTGTTCTCTCTGTGCTTTTCACCTCCCACTTGTTCTTTAAAGTCTTTTTCCCCTCTGGTCTTAGTAGTGATAACTTTCTAACTCCAGGTGCCTTTTCCTTGGTCCATTTCTTGCTCAAGTTGTCTCGTACTCAAATTTTTCAATGTCAGAATTGGACTAGGCTCTTCTGTTTTTATTACTTACAGATACTTTGGATTCCTTTTTCTTTATTTTACTAAAATTATAAAATGTACACATAAAGGAGTGGAAATATATTTTTACAGTTTAAAGAAGAATAATAAAATGGATATTCGTATAATGCCCACCATCCAGGTTGAAATAGAACATGGCTAGTATCTTAGAAGCTTTCTGTGTGTCCCTTCACCAAAACATTTCCTCCATCCTATCCCCCACCCAGGAAACTGCTCGTCCTAAAGCCTGTGTAGGAGATTTGGGTTTTTTTTTACACACACAAAAAGCAAAATAGTAATAATGAATAATCACAGTAGAGTTTTCAGAAGAAAATAAAGAAAATGTGGATGCATGTTTATTTCTTGCATTCTGTAAAAGGAAAATTAGTTTAAGATTATAAGGAGGGGGGGCTTCCCTGGTGGTGCAGTGGTTGAGAGTCTGCCTGCCGATGCAGGGGACACAGGTTCGTGCCCCGGTCCGGGAAGATCCCACATGCTGCGGAGCGGCTGGGCCCGTGAGCCATGGCTGCTGAGCCTGCGCATCCGGAGCCTGCGCTCCGCAATGGGAGAGGCCACAACAGTGAGAGGCCCGCGTACCGCATAAAAAAAAAAAAAAAGGTTATAGGAGAATTAACATTCTTGAAAGGGTTCAGCTATTCATGCTGTCGTATTGAAATTAGAATTAGAGTAACATGAAAGGTTCAAACATATGTCATGAAAATATTCAGTGGACTGTTATGCAACATACCCTTGTCTGATGTTATAAAGAAGAATTAGAAATTTCCTATCTTGGCCTATCATATTGAGAGTACACAACTTCTCCTTATCTTGTTGACTCTTGGTCCTTGAGGATATATATACTTGTGGCATTTCCATGTCTTATTGTTTGTTATGGATAGCCCATTAAGAAATTACACACACACACACACACCCCTTTCATAAAGCTCTAGATAGGTGTTGAAATAGTAAAACACACTGCTCTTAGCGTAATCTTAACTATCACATCTGCTCTCATCCTTAATTCTTCTTTCAGCCATATATTTCCACTCTTCATGGGCTGACTACCTGGGATTGGCTTTTGACTTCATGAATACTTAGCTATAAAAGATAGAGACATGGACTTCCCTAGTGGCGCAGTGGTTAAGAATCTGCCTGCCAATGCAGGTGGCGCAGGTTTGAGCCCTGGTCCGGGAAGATCCCACATGCTGTGGAGCAACTAAGCCCGTGTGCCACAATTACTGAGTCCGCGCTCTAGAGCCTGTGAGCCACAACTACTGAGCCCGTGTGCCACAACTACTGTAGCCTGCACTCCACAACAAGAGAAGCCCCTGCAATAAGCCCGCACACCGCAATGAAGAGTAGCCCCTGCTCACTGAGACTAGAGAAAGGCGGTGCACAGCAGCAAAGACCCAATGCAGCCAAATAAATAAATAAATAATAAATACATTAATTTAAAAAAAAGAGAGAGAGACAGAAAGTAGCCTGAGTCTCAGTTTTCTTGTTGCTTCTGCCACGGACTGTCTCTGGCCTCACCTTGCCTACCTGGGGGGCTGAGCTCTGCTTGTAGGACCCTCGAGTTCCTGAGGATTCCTCTGACTAAAGTGTGACGTGCCATCTTGTCTTTTGTTTCTTCTGAGCTTCCTGAACTCATCAGCCACAGAACTTGATTAGATGCTTCCTCTGTGTAGGTGGCAATACCAAGAGCTATGGATACAGCGTGGTACCTGCCATTTCTGTGGGATGGTAGTTTGGAGAATCTCATTTGCTTATCTGTTGTTTACATGCTGGTGTGATCTCTAGACTCTATATGCATTTCAACTCCTGAATATGCTCTTGGCCCAGAGTTTTAACTCTACCAGACTTCTAGCTTCTGGATTTTTCTCTGAAGGTAGTCCACTCCATTTTCTATCCCTGTCATGAATTAGCAACCTTGGTATGGCTTTCTTGGACGTGAATCAGTTCACTTAGGATCTTTCTTCTTCCCCATCATCATCCCCAACCCTAAGTACTCATGATCCTTGAATATACTATTGATACTCAGTGAATTTGCCACTATGGATCACAGAGTTAATTGTTAGAATTTCCACCAGGGTTCTAAAAATGTCTGGTTTTAGGATTAAACTAAAAATAGTTCCTCTGAAAGAACCTAAATAGAATAGTTTCTCCTTTTTTCTGTGTCAGTCTCTCTGAGATTTGGCTGCTTCTAGAATCTTATAAAGGCTTTGCTTTTCCTCCAAACATTGAGAGGCACTTTAATGGTGACTGTGCGTAAGATTATCTACTTGGAATTAAAATTTTAAGACAATTTAATGAAAGTTATCTGGCTGGAGGAAAGGCCCATTTACAGAAATTGTCTTAAAACTCTGATTTATAGATTTGTTGTTCTGCTTTTTTCTACCACCACTGACTTGATTTTATTACTGGTACATTATATTTCTTAAAATAGAAAGAAGGTGTCTGTCTATATATTATTTAAAATGAATTTTAAGAGAGAATCAAGTGCAAATAACTAATGATCTGAGTAACTTTTTTTTTTTTTTTTTTTTTTTGCTGTACGCGGGCCTCTCACTGCTGTGGCCTCTCCCGTTGCGGAGCACAGGCTCCGGACACACAGGCTCCGCGGCCATGGCTCGCGGGCCCAGCCGCTCCGCGGCATGTGGGATCTTCCGGGATAGGGGCACGAACCCGTGTCCCCTGCATCAGCAGGCGGACTCTCAACCACTGCGCCACCAGGGAAGCCCCTGAGTAACTTTTGAAAGATAAAAATTCAGTTTTAGTATTATGCAAAATGTCCAGACGATATAATAAAACTGGAATAGATTAAATTACACAGCTGTAGTCACTGCTGTATACATGTCTTTCAAAATGACATCAGGTGTCATCAGATTTGCTTATCATAAGCAACTTACACAGGATAAGTTCTTATTTTTCCCTGTTTTCTTTGGTTTGCAATATCTTTATGATAAAGCATGATAGTTGATTTTAAGTTTTTGACTTATTTTTAGTTTCAATCAAGTAACAGTACTCTAATTGTGTTATCTGATTTTCAACACACCCCTTAAATAGGTTGGTGTTAATACAATGTAGCTTTAGCAGATCTTGATCATGGCTCAGTTTAATTTCTATGTAAAAGTTTTTTGTTCTTTATTAATCTAATCTGTAGGAAGAGTTTATCACTTTCCTTCTTGGAAATTGGGGTGTTCTTTTTTGATTGAGGTACATAGAAATATGTAGAATTAGAAAAAAAAATTATAAAGCAGCTCTCTGCAGTATATATGGAACATGAATGCAACCATTCTTTTAGCACCATTCTGGAAAAGTTGGCCTGAAGTCATCCCAATATACAGACAGTTGATTATTTGATAAAGCAGGTACCAAATATTATAGATGAGATGTGTGTGTTAACAATCCCAAATCCCAGCTTAGCACAGCTATACTTTTAGGGTAGGAGATGATGGCAGTCATGCATTCACTATTTTAGACCTGGAAGTTTCCTTAGAGATCCTATAATCCAACAATCTTGGTTTTTGTAAGGGAGAAAACTTGTTCCATAATGTTAGGGACTTCTCGAAGGACTCAGAGACAATAAGAGTCAGGTTAGGAGTTGGATCTCCTGATTTCTGTTACCTTTTCATTCATTAATTATTCATTCATTAATTCAACCAACAAATGGCTCCTGGGTGCCTGTTTAGTTCAGGCATCTTCCTTGACTGAGGGTATAACAGTGAGCAGAGTGAAAAAGGCCTAGTTAACACTCGAATGAGTTATACTGAATTGGAAAGTCCATGCTAGTTGGAAGAAATCCCCTTTCCAAAGAAGCTACAAATTAATGGTAGTTTTTCCAATAAATTCTATAATTTTCAGAGGTCTGTTGTCATTATTTTGAAATGGTACATAATTTGGAAGAATGAAAAAATCTCTTTGGTTAGAGAAATTAGGGAAATCGTGACTTTTTTTTTTAAATGATTAAAGGCCCAGTGAATAATTTCTCGATGCCATGAAATGTGCTCAGAAGTTTGAAGATCATTTTTCTAAAGTGCGAATTTAAAAAATAGGTGTCACTTTGTATAAGAGTAATTTTGTAGTGTCTTGTAGAAACCGCAAAGAAGTTCTCCTTTTCCTTCCTCGTCTTCTTCTTGCTATGTGGTGGTCTTAGCTGCTGTACTGGTTTGATATTACTGCAGAACTGTGTTTCTAATTGCTACATTCTGATAATTTCATAAACATATCTAGTATTTAGAAGGACCACAGTTATCATCTCTAAAGGCCCCTGTGTTCTATGTATGAAGGATCCCATGATTGCACAGAATGTTGTTTTCTGATCAGTACCGAGAAATGACAACGTCAAATGCCTTTTCCTTTATAGGGCCGTGCAGGTTCTGTGGAGGCCTTGGGTCTCAGGTCAGCCAGCAGATACCGTACATGCTCAGACTGTGTCAACACAAGAGAAAGAAATGGTTAGGCTCCTCCTTGGTAGGGTAAAAAGAGAGGAGGAGATCACACAAAAGACAACTGTAATTGTTCTACAAAAATCTTACTCTTTACTAAAACAGCATAAAATCGCTGTTCACGCTAGTATTTGCATAACTAAATTTTAGGACAAATATCTATAATTCACAGTAAAAACATTTAAAGAAATTTTGCCATTTGCAGCAACATGGACAGACGTGGAGGGCATTATGCTAACGAAGTAAGTAAGACAAAGACAAATACTGCATGGTATCACTTATATGTGGAAGCTAAAAAATACAACAAACTAGTGAATACAGCACAAAAGAGGCAGGCTCACAGATACAGAGAACAAACTAGTGGTTACCAGTGGGAAGACGGGTCAACATAGGGGCGGGGGAGTGGGAGGCACACATTATTGGGTGTAAGATAGTCTCAAGGATGTGTTGTACAACATGGGGAATATAGCCCATATTTTTAACAACTGTAAGTGGAAAGTAACCTTTAAACATTGTATAGAAATTTAAAAATTAAAAAATAAAACTAACTGCATTAATACAAATAAAAAAAGAAATGGAAATTTTAAATAAAAATGAAGTAATCTTTACTTTTTGTTAAAAATCATTTCTTTATCTAACCTTCATCTATTTTTTTTTTTTTTTTTGCTTCTCATCCAGTCTTCAGCCATTAATTGAATGAGTAAAGGAAAGTTGAATCTACAGGTTTTCACATGTGGAAAGGCCTTTTCTTAGTGTCTTTGCTGGTTTCATGCCGTTCTCTCCTGCTGCTAACATTAATTACTTTGCAGATGGCTCTAATTGACCCAGTAAAAGAGCCAGTATCTGTGTTCAGTCCTTCTCAGGCCCTAAAGACTTTGCAGCTTCTGAAGACACAAATGCAGTGCTTACTCTCAGCTCTTCCAAGTGTGAATTCCTGGTCCTAGAGTGCCCTTTCCTTCAGAAGTTCCAACTCCTCTGCTTAAATCTGTATACTGCCTGGTCCCAATCCTGCCTTTTAAACACCATCCACCCGTGACTTATGCCCCGGCCACTGGACTTCTATCCGTACCCTGAATATCCTCCCTGACTGCACACCCTGGTTTCTGTCTATGTGACCTGCTCTTTCCTGCCTGTATTTCCCTGTCTATACTCTGTCCTGACCCTGCCCTGGCCCTGCTTTCCTGATCAGCTTAGTTGAAATTAATTTTCCCTTTGGGGCAGCTTGATGGTTTACTATATATGATATTAGAGTACATGCTGTCCCGTCTTATTTTAGCTGGGAGATTATAGTCACCTCAAGGGTGGGGATTGCATTTTGTTTCTTTTTCTGACCTCACCCCAACCTCCATGTGAGGGGACGGAGGCAGCCAGGCCTGACCACTGCTCCCAGCAAGGTTAGTGGTGGTTGTCAATGCCTGTGACTCTTTTCTTTTCCTGGGCCTGAAATTAGTCATTAATTAATTAGTTAATTAATTCATCCCCTTCCTAAAGAGCTATGTTTCTCTTCCTTCAAAAAAATATAGCTTGTATTGCGGTTTCGCATTTTAAAAGGCAAAAGTATGTTCATTATAAAAACTTTAGGAATTATGGGTAAACGAAAGAAAATAAAAACCTTTGAAAGTTCTTCAGGAAGCAATAGCCTACTGTTATATTTGTGTGTATATCTTTGCAGATTTCTTTTCTATATGTGAATATACACGTATAAACATACTTTTAAAAAGTTACCAGACAGGGCTTCCCTGGTGGCGCAGTGGTTGGGAGTCTGCCTGCCGATGCAGGGGACACGGGTTCGAGCCCTGGTCTGGGAAGATCCCACATGCCACGGAGCAGCTGGGCCCGTGAGCCACAACTACTGAGCCTGCGCGTCCAGAGCCTGTGCGTCCAGAGCCTGTGCTCCGCAACAAGAGAGGCCGCGGCAGTGAGAGGCCCGCGCATCGCGATGAAGAGTGGCCCCCACTTGCCACAACTAGAGAAAGCCCTCGCACGGAAACGAAGACCCAACGCAGCCAAAAATAAATAAATAAATTTATTAAAAAAAAAGAAAAAAAAAAAAGTTACCAGACAATATCATAACATTCTCTCATTAGCGTTTTTCAGTGAATGACGTGAACATCTTTCCCATGTTTCCAAGCATCTGTAATGTAAAAGCACATTTAAACCTACTCGCATCTACATCACCTGCAGAGAATAGCTGTGTGTGTGTGTGTGTGTGTGTGTTTATTTGCTCTTGTCTAGCTATTTCCTCAGGAAAGCTTTTTTTTTTTTCAAAGAAATATGAGGAACATCAATATTCCTTTTATTGACTAGATTAAATTATTATGTTTTTCCTTCTCATCCCAAATTCTTTTTTTTTAAATTAGTTTCTGCTTTATAACAAAGTGAATCAGTCATACATAAACATCTGTTCCCACATCCCTTCCCTCATGCATCTCCCTCCCACCCACCCTCCCCATCCCACCCCTCCAGGCGGTCACAAAGCACCGAGCTGATCTCCCTGTGCTCTGCGGCTGCTTCCCACTATCTATCTACCTTACGTTTGGTAGTGTATATATGTCCATGCCTCTCTTTCTCTTTGTCACAGCTTACCCTTCCCCCTCCCCATATCCTCAAGTCCATTCTCAAGTAGGTCTGTGTCTTTATTCCCGTTTTACCCCTAGGTTCTTCATGACATTTTTTTTAAAATTCCATATATATGTGTTAGCATACGGTATTTGTCTTTCTCTTTCTTTTTTTTTTTTTTTTTTTTTTTCCATTTTTTTTTAAGTTTATTTATTCATTTTTTTAATTAGTTTCTGCTTTATAACAAAGTGAATCAGTCATACATATACATCTGTTCCCACATCCCTTCCCTCATGCATCTCCCTCCCTCCCACCCTCCCCATCCCACCCCTCCAGGCGGTCACAAAGCACCGAGCTGATCTCCCTGTGCTCTGCGGCTGCTTCCCACTATCTATCTACCTGACGTTTGGTAGTGTATACACGTCCATGCCTCTCTTTCGCCTTGTCACAGCCCACCCTTCCCCCTCCCCATATCCTCAAGTCCATTCTCAAGTAGGTCTGCGTCTTCATTCCCGTTTTGCCCCTAGGTTCTTCATGACATTTTTTTTTTAAATTCCGTATATATGTGTTAGCATACGGTATTTGTCTTTCTCTTTCTGACTAACTTCACTCTGTATGACAGACTCTAGGTCTATCCACCTCATTACAAATAGCTCAGTTTCGTTTCTTTTTATGGCTGAGTAATATTCCATTGTATATATGTGCCACATCTTCTTTATCCATTCATCTGATGATGGACACTTAGGTTGTTTCCAGCTCCGGGCTATTGTGAATAGAGCTGCAATGAACATTTTGGTACATGTCTCTTTTTGAATTATGGTTTTCTCAGGGTATATGCCTAGTAGTGGGATTGCTGGGTCATATGGTAGTTCTATTTTTAGTTTTTTAAGGAACCTCCATACCGTTCTCCATAGTGGCTGTACCAATTCACATTCCCACCAGCAGTGCAAGAGTGTCCCCTTTTCTCCACACCCTCTCCAGCATTTATTGTTTCTAGATTTCTTGATGATGGGCATTCTGACTGGTGTGAGATGATATCTCATTGTAGTTTTGATTTGCATTTCTCTAATGATTAATGATGTTGAGCATTCTTTCATGTGTTTGTTGGCAGTCTGTATATCTTCTTTGGAGAAATGCCTATTTAAGTCTTCTGCCCATTTTTGTATTGGGTTGTTTGTTTTTTTGCTATTGAGCTGCATGAGCTGTTTATAAATTTTGGAGATTAATCCTTTGTCAGTTGCTTCATTTGCAAATATTTTCTCCCATTCTGAGGGTTGTCTTTTGGTCTTCTTTATGGTTTCCTTTGCTGTGCAAAAGCTTTGAAGTTTCATTAGGTCCCATTTGTTTATCTTTCTTTTTATTTCCATTTCTCTCGGAGGTGGGTCCAAAAGGATCTTGCTGTGATTTATGTCATAGAGTGTTCTACCTATGTTTTCCTCTAAGAGTTTGATAGTCTGGCCTTACAGTTAGGTCTTTAATCCATTTTGAGCTTATTTTTGTGTATGGTGTTAGGGAATGATCTAATCTCAAACTTTTACATGTCCCTGTCCAGTTTTCCCAGCACCACTTATTGAAGAGACTGTCCTTTCTCCACTGTACATTTCTGCCTCCTTTATCAAAGATAAGTTGGCCATATGTGCGTGGGTTTATCTCTGGGCTTTCTATCCCGGTCCACTGATCTATCTTTCTGTTTTTATGCCAGTACCACACTGTCTTAATTACTGTAGCTTTGTAGTATAGTCTGAAGTCAGGGAGCCTGATTCCTCCAGCTCCGTTTTTCGTTCTCAAGATTGCTTTGGCTATTCGGGGTCTTTTGTTTTTCCAAACAAATTTTGAAATTTTTTGTTCTAGTTCTGTGAAAAATGCCAGTGGTAGTTTGATAGGGATTGCATTGAATCTGCAGATTGCTTTGGGTAGTAGAGTCATTTTCACAATATTGATTCTTCCAATCCAGGAGCATGGTATCTCTCTCCATCTATTTGTATCATCTTTAATTTCTTTCATCAGTGTCTTATAATTTTCTGCATACAGGTCTTTTGTCTCCTTAGGTAGGTTTATTCCTAGATATTTTATTCTTTTTGTTGCAATGGTAAATGGGAGTGTTTTCTTGATTTCATTTTCAGATTTTTCATCATTAGTGTACAGGAATGCCAGAGATTTCTGTGCATTAATTTTGTATCCTGCTACTTTACCAAATTCATTGATTAGCTCTAGTAGTTTTTCGGTAGCATCTTTAGGATTCTCTATGTATAGTATCATGTCATCTGCAAACAGTGACAGCTTTACTTCTTCTTTTCCAATTTGGATTCCTTTTATTTTCTTTTCTTCTCTGATTGCTGTGGCTAAAACTTCCAAAACTATGTTGAATAAGAGTGGTGAGAGTGGGCAGCCTTGTCTTGTTCCTGATCTTAGTGGAAATGGTTTCAGTTTTTCACCATTGAGGACAATGTTGGCTGTGGGTTTGTCATATATGGCCTTTATTATGTTGAGGAAAGTTCCCTCTATGCCTACTTTCTGCAGGGTTTTTATCATAAATGGGTGTTGAATTTTGTCGAAAGCTTTCTCTGCATCTATTGAGATGATCATATGGTTTTTCTCCTTCAACTTGTTAATATGGTGTATCACATTGATTGATTTGTGTATATTGAAGAATCCTTGCATTCCTGGAATAAACCCCACTTGATCATGGTGTATGATCCTTTTAATGTGCTGTTGGATTCTGTTTGCTAGTATTTTGTTGAGGATTTTTGCATATATGTTCATCAGTGATATTGGCCTGTAGTTTTCTTTCTTTGTGACATCCTTGCCTGGTTTTGGTATCAAGGTGATGGTGGCCTCGTAGAATGAGGTTGGGAGTGTTCCTTCCTCTGATATTGTTTGGAAGAGTTTGAGAAGGATGGGTGTTAGCTCTTCTCTAAATGTTTGATAGAATTCGCCTGTGAAGCCATCTGGTCCTGGGCTTTTGTTTGATGGAAGATTTTTAATCACAGTTTCAATTTCAGTGCTTGTGATTGGTCTGTTCATATTTTCTATTTCTTCCTGAGTCAGTCTTGGCAGGTTGTGCATTTCTAAGAATTTGTCCATTTCTTCCAGGTTGTCCATTTTATTGGCATAGAGTTGCTTATAGTAATCTCTCATGATCTTTTGTATTTCTGCAGTGTCAGTTGTTACTTCTCCTTTTTCATTTCTAATTCTATTGATTTGAGTCTTCTCCCTTCTTTTCTTGATGAATCTGGCTAATGGTTTGTCAATTTTGTTTATCTTCTCAAAGAACCAGCTTTTAATTTGGTTGATCTTTGCTATTGTTTCCTTCATTTCTTTTTCATTTATTTCTGATCTGATCTTTATGATTTCTTTCCTTCTGCTAACTTTGGGGGTTTTTTGTTCTTCTTTCTCTAATTGCTTTAGGTGCAGGGTCAGGTTGTTTACTCGAAATGTTTCCTGTTTCTTAAGGTGGGATTGTATTGCTATAAACTTCCCCCTTAGAACTGCTTTTGCTGCGTCCCATAGGTTTTGGGTCGTCGTGTCTCCATTGTCATTTATTTCTAGGTATTTTTAAATTTCCTCTTTGATTTCTTCAGTGATCACTTCGTTATTGAGTAATGTATTGTTTAGCCTCCATGTGTTTGTATTTTTTACAGATCTTTTCCTGTAATTGATGTCTAGTCTCATAGCATTGTGGTCTGAAAAGATACTTGATACAATTTCAATTTTCTTAAATTTACCAAGGCTTGATTTGTGACCCAAGATATGATCTATCCTGGAGAATGTTCCATGAGCACTTGAGAAAAATGTGTATTCTGTTGTTTTTGGATGGAATGTCCTATAAATATCAACTAAGTCCATCTTGTTTAATGTATCATTTAAAGCTTGTGTTTCCTTATTTATTTTCATTTTGGATGATCTGTCCATTGGTGAAAGTGGGGTGTTAAAGTCCCCTACTATGAGTGTGTTACTGTCGATTTCCCCTTTTATGGCTGTTAGTATTTGCCTTATGTATTGAGGTGCTCCTATGTTGGGTGCATAAATATTTAAAATTGTTATATCTTCTTCTTGGATCGATCCCTTTATCGTTATGTAGTGTCCTTCTTTGTCTCTTCTAATAGTCTTTATTTTAAAGTCTATTTTGTCTGATATAAGAATTGCTACTCCAGCTTTCTTTTGATTTCCGTTTGCATGGAATATCTTTTTCCGTCCCCTTACTTTCAATCTGTATGTGTCTCTAGGTCTGAAGTGGGTCTCTTGTAGACAGCATATATATGGGTCTTGTTTTTGTATCCATTCAGCCACTCTGTGTCTTTTGGTGGGAGCATTTAGTCCATTTACATTTAAGGTAATTATTGATATGTATGTTCCTATTCCCATTTCCTTAATTGCTTTGGGTTCGTTATTGTAGGTATATTCCTTCTGTTGTGTTTCTTGCCTAGAGAAGTTCCTTTAGCATTTGTTGTAAAGCTGGTTTGGTGGTGCTGAACTCTCTCAGCTTTTGCTTGTCTGTAAAGGTTTTAATTTCTCCATCAAATCTGAATGAGATCCTTGCTGGGTAGAGTAATCTTGGTTGCAGGTTTCTCTCCTTCATCACTTTAATTATGTCCTGCCACTCCCTTCTGGCTTGTAGAGTTTCTGCTGAGAGATCAGCTGTTAACCTGATGGGGATTCCCTTGTGTGTTATTTGTTGTTTTTGCCTTGCTGCTTTTAATATGATTTCTTTGTGTTTAATTTTTGACAGTTTGATTAATATGTGTCTTGGTGTATTTCTCCTTGGATTTATTCTGTATGGGACTCTCTGTGCCTCCTGGACTTGATTAACTATTTCCTTTCCCATATTAGGGAAGTTTTCAACTATCATCTCTTCAAATATTTTCTCAGTCCCTTTCTTTTTCTCTTCTTCTTCTGGGACCCCTATAATTCGAATGTTGGTGCGTTTAATGTTGTCCCAGAGGTCTCTGAGACTGTCCTCTGTTCTTTTCATTCTTTTTTCTTTATTTTGCTCTGCAGCAGTTATTTCCACTATTTTATCTTCCACCTTACTTATCCGTTCTTCTGCCTCAGTTATTCTGCTATTGATCCCATCTAGAGTATTTTTCGTTTCATTTATTGTGTTTTTAATCGATGCTTGATTCATCTTTAGTTCTTCTAGGTCCTTGTTAACTGTTTCTTGCATTTTGTCTATTCTATTTCCAAGATTATGGACCTTGGAAATAGAATCTTGGATCAGCTTTACTATCATTATTCTGAATTCTTTTTCAGGTAGACTGCCTATTACCTCTTCATTTGTTAGGTCTGGTAGGTTTTTATCTTGCTCCTTCACCTGCTGTGTGTTTTTCTGTCTTCTCATTTTGCTTATGTTACTGCGTTTGGGGTCTCCTTTTTGCAGGCTGCAGATTTGTAGTTCCCGTTGTTTTTGGTGTCTGTCCCCAGTGGCTAAGGTTGTTTCAGTAGGTTGTGTAGGCTTCCTGGTGGGGGGGACTAATGCCTGTGTTCTGGTGGTTGAGGCTCGATCTTGTCTTTCTGGTGGACAGGTCCACGTCTGGTGGTGTGTTTTGGGGTGCCTGTGGCCTTATTATGTTTTTAGGCAGCCTCTCTGCTAATGGGTGGGTTGTGTTCCTGCCTTGCTAGTTGCTTGGCATAGGGTGACCAACACCGTAGCTTGCTGGTCGTTGACTGAAGCTGGGTGCTGGTGTTGAGATGGAGATCTCTGGGAGATTTTCGCTGCTTGATATTATGTGGAGCTGGGAGGTCTCTTGTGGACCCGTGTCCTGAAGTTGGCTCTCCCACTTCAGAGGCACAGCACTGACTCCTGGCTGCAGCACCAAGGGCCTTTCATCCACCCGGCTCAGAATAACAGGGAGAAAAAGCAGAAAGAAAGAATTAGTAGAAGAAAGAAAGAGAGAGGGAAAGAAAGGAAGAAGGAAAGAAAGGAAGGAAGGAAGAAAGAAAGAAAGGCACGGAGGGAGGAAGGATGGAAAGAGAGAAGGAAAGAAAGGAGGGAGGGAGGGAGGAATGAAAGCAAAAGGAAGAGTGAATGGAAGAAGGGAGGGAGGGAGGGAGGAAGGAAAGAAAGAAAGAAAGACAGGAGGGAGGGAGGGAGGAAGGAAAGAAAAAAAGTGGGAAGAAGAAGGATGGGAGGGAGGGAGGGAGGAAAGAAAAAGAAAGAAGGAAAGGAGGAGCGGAGGGAGGGAGGGAGGAAGGGAAGGTAGGAAAAAAAGAAAGAGCAGGTAAAGTAAAATAGAATAAAGTATGAAATATAGTAGCGTTATTAAAATTAAAAAAGTAATTATTGAAAAAAAACCGGACCGATAGAACCCTGGGACATATGGTGGAAGGAAAGCTATACAGGGAGAATCTTACACAGAAGGTTACACATACACATTCACAAAAAGAGAGCAGGGGGAAAAATAAAAAATCTTGCTTTCCAAGTCCACCTCCTTAATTTGGGATAATTCGTTGTAAAAAGAGGAAAAGGGGGGAAAGTCTTAAATCTTGTCCTCAAAGTCCACTTCCTCAATTTGGGATGATTCGCTGTCCATTCATGCACTCCACAGACGCAGGGCACATCAAATGGACCGTGGAGCTTGAATCCGCTGCCTCCGAGGCTGCACAGAGAGATTTCCCTGTCTCTGCTCTCACAGCTCCCGGGTCTCAGCCTTGGACCTGGCCCCGCCTCTGCGCGTAGGTCGCCGGTGGGCATCCGTTCTTCGCTCAGACAGGACGGGTTTAAAGGAGCCGCTGATTCGGGGGCTCTGGCTCACTCAGGCAGAGGGGAGGGAGGGGCGCGCAGAGTGGGGCGGGCCTGCGGCGGCAGAGGCCGGCGTGATGTTGCAGCAGCCCGAGGCGCTCCGTGCGCTTTCCCGGAAAAGCCGTCCCCGGGTCCCGGGACCCCGGCAGTGGCGGGGTGCACAGGCCCCCCGGAAGGCGGGGCGGACAGTGACCCGCGCTCGCCCACAGGCCCCGCAGCGGCGGCGTCGGCGGCGTTGGCGGCAGCGGCAGCAGCCCCAGCGTCCCACGCCCGTCTCCGAGGTCCGCGCCTTACCCGCGGCTCGCGCCTGTCTCTGGCGCTTCCCCAAGCAGCCCTCTTAATGCCCTCTCCTCGCGCACCAGGAAACAAAAGGGAAAAAAGTCTCTTGCCTCTTCGGCAGCTCCAGACCCTTTCCCCGGACTCCCTCCGGGCTAGCCGTGGTGCACTAACCCCTTCAGGCTCTCTTCCTGCCGCCAGCCCCAGTCCTCTCCCTGCGCTCCAACTGAAAGCCGATACCAGAGCCTCAGCTCCCAGCCCCGCCCGCCCCGGCGGCCGAGCAGACAAGCCTCTCGGGCTGGTGTGTGCCTGAGGGCACCGATCCTCTGTGCCAGAATCTCTCCGCTTTGCCCTCCGCACCCCTGTTGCTGTGCTCTCCTCCGCTACTCCGAAGCTTTCCCCCTCCGCCACCTGCAGTCTCCGCCCGCGAAGGGGCTTGTAGTGTGTAGAAACCTTCCCTCCTTCACGGCTCCCTCCCACTGGTGCAGGTCCCGTCCCTATCCTATTGTCTCTGTTTATTCTTTTTTTCTTTTGCCCTACCCAGGTATGTGGGGAGTTTCTTGCCTTTTGGGGGGTTTGAGGTCTTCTGTCAGCGTTCAGTAGGTGTTCTGTAGGAGTTGTTCCACGTGTAGATGAATTTCTGATGTATCTGTGGGGAGGAAGGTGATCTCCGCGTCTTACTCTTCCGCCATCTTCCTCCGGGTCTAGGAAAGCTTTATAAGTAGCTGTTATAAGATTATAAAAACTTATGGATTTAAGGTGAACATGCTTTCAGGGCTTCATGGCTATTGGTAAATTGTCCCATAGAAAGACATATTAGTTCATTTTCCCCACAGTAATGTGTGAAGTGCCAATATTTCTACACTCTTGCCAGATCTAGCTACTATTACTCATTTTTTATTTTCTGAACAGATGGGGGAAAATGGTCTCGTATGGCTATTTTAATTTACAGGTGTTTTATTACTAATACAATTGTAGATTTGTATATGATTGATCACCGTTAGTATTTCTGTTTTCTTTTTTCTGTGAATTGCATTTTGTACATAATATTTTGTGAATCATCTGTCCATGTCCTTTGCCTACGTTCTGTTGGGTTGTTGGTTTTTATTGGGTTTTTGCTCTTTATGTCAAAAAATAGCAACCCTTCGTTTTTCATATACTTGTTTTTTCTCAGTTTGCCTTGCAATTGTTTATGGTAGTTTTAAATTTAACTTATGGAAATTAAAAAAAATTATATAGTCTTATCGGTTATTAAAAATTATTTCTGTGTTTAAGATCATGCATAAAATGGTCTCTGCTCCCTAACGTTCAACTATATTTTTATAGTAAGTTTATTTTAAAACATACATTCCTTTAAAGCATATATTATTATTTGGTGTAAGATCTGATGTAGGGATCTAACTTTCCCGAAATGTTTAGTCACTTGTCCCAAACCTATTTATTCTCTTCTTTACCACTTTAAAATGTCATTATTTTCATATATTACATTTTTCATATGACCTTGAATCTCTGGACTTTCTGTTCTGTCCTTTGGGCTGTCCATCTAATCAGGCCAGTGCTCTGTATTTCATTTACTGTAGTAGTAATATGAGGTCCTATTGATACTCCTCTTTTGAAAAACATGTTTGGGTTGTCATAAACATTTATTCTTTAAGATGAACTTTAGAATAATTTCATCAAATTAAACAAACTTTCTGAGATTTTGTTTGGAATTACATTAATGTTACAGAGTACATGTACATCTATACATATATGTGTAAATATCCACATGCATAATACATATGTATATAACATCTGTTGCCACTGTTGTCATTGTTAGTAGAAAATTTTCCCCTGGATTATTTCTAGGTTATTTTTGCTTGTGCACATAGAAATGTATTTTGCTTTTGCATATATATCTTATAACTGGCTGTCTTACTTAATTCTTATTATTTCTGGTAGTTTTCCCATTCATTTCCTTTTTACACTTTTGACTATTTCATGTATACCTGGGAAGGATGGACACTGTATAAACAAATGTACACTTTTTCTCTATAGACTGAAAAATGAAAGAAGTAGGGGGCTCTTGTCCTGGGAGATGGCAAAAACTAGACTTGGAGGAGAGTTTTTTTTCTTCGAGACAAAGTTACAAGAAGGCAAGGCTGATAATAGATCCATATCTATTTCTCTATGATTTTACTGCGTGTAAAGCCTGGTTTGATAATAGTATAAATAAATATTGGGCAGATCAGAAAAGAACCTATATTAGCAATATTCAACAAACTATAATATTCATTATTAGCTTTGAAAATGGTGCACCAAAGCATTTCAGTTATGTATAACTGTGTTCAAAAGGTATGCTATCTTTATTTGGATTCAGTTTTCCCTGTGTTTAAAATTGTTTTTGTTTCATGACATATGGGGGTAAAATTACCCATTTGTGTGAAAGTAACTACAATTCTATCATAGAGGAATCTCAAAATTACTGGTATACTTATAGAGATGCTGGCAGCCATGCTAGGAATGTGTTAAGCCACTTCAAGTGGTATGGCTTAAAAGCTGGGGAGGAGAAATTAGACATCTTTTATTTTTGTGTAATTGAAAATGTCTCTATTGATGCTACTTCCTCAGAGGGGAACTCATAATTGGCTCCTCTTATCGGCTGATCACGTGGGGGTCCTCAGCTTTTACATCACCTCAAGTTCATCCCTTATTTCTCCCCTAATTCCTCTTCTCTCTACTGCCCTATCTATTAACTTGCAGCCCTGCCTGTGTTTCCTATTAATATATTTGAGTGTTCTTCACTGTATTGTGGCGCATGGGCCATCACTTATGAGCGCCTACACATTAAAGTACTGCAACCTCTTATGTGATTTAGGAACTCATTAAATTCCTGTCGTGACCCTCAAAGAAGCTTACATCTCTACAAGCTGCCTGTGCCAGGAGCAGTCTCCACCTCCAGCTCTGTTCCTATGAAATATGCCCACATTCCCCAGCCCTTGCCTACCATGCCATCTTTGTTTGACTTAACACTAAGCCTCAATTCAGCCTATAATTACTTTCACCCACTTAACGTACCATTTCTACTCTCTTAAATCTCAACTTCTCCATGTCTACAATCTTTGAACACAGCTTTAAAGCTCTTATTGTATTGTCTACACTCAAAGGAGTGTATATTTCCTAGCTGAAATAACTTTTGGCATACAAATTATTTTAGGTGGGATGAGTCTAACTTTTTCTTAAGACTTGAGAGAAGTGGTGGTTGAAGAATCATCTTTTTAAGTCTGTTGTGTTCAAAAAGGAACGCAGTGTAAGGACAATAGGATAATAGTAAAGTTACAAGCTTCTGCTTGTATGAATGTACTAGTTTAAATTCTGTGTCTCTCCTCATTACAACTTAGAGTAATTATTTAATGAATTAAAATAGTTATGTGTATAAAAGGATAAATGTGAAGCTTCTAGTGGGAAGAGGGGGCAGGTGTGGTGCTGCATTGTCCAACGCTGTCATCGTTGTTGCCCCATGAAGTTGAGAATCTCCATAGTGCTCAACAATTTTTGTCACTAAATGAATGAATGTGTTACCAAGCCAGATCATTGGACTCTTTAATCAACAGAAATTGGTAAGAGGGCAGATGATCACATCTTGTGGCCCAATGTTTGCCGTTCCTAGTAGTCTTCCTTAGAGCTCAAGGCCCTCTTCTCTATATCATCTCATTCTGAACAATTTAATTTGCTTCATGAACCCACTCACAACCTGCCATGACTGGGATTGTCCAAAAGAAGGCATATAGTTCTTTCTTTAAAGTAAGGGATTCAAGTTATCTTCCAAAAAACTAGAAGTCATTCACTCTTCTTGGTTAATGACTTTTCCAGGCACTAGGGATTCTTGGTAAGTTACTTTTCCAATTACTCAGATCCTTGGCTTTTCCATAATGAGCCTCCTTGGAGGAATGTAAGATATAAACCTTTGGAGTTTTGACCACCTGGCTATTCATGTACCTTCTTTCATTAGACACATAAATCTCAAACTCAAGGACTCCAACAAATATTTATATAGGCAAAACTTCTCTCTTTGTGTGATTTTCTAATGCCTAGATCTTATAGAAGTTCTCTTTGTATATTTGCTGATGATTCTGAAATTCTTTCAACATAAATTTCTAAAACTTTTTTTGTGATAGATGCTGGAATTAGAAACATTTAGACCATGTTTCAATAGTAAAGATGAAATCTGAGAATTAACACTGTAATATTTTGTCTCTTACCCACATTATGGTCTAATGCAATTTGAGTGGCTTTCCTAGGAAGCTCTTCTCCAGTCAAGATGTAGGAACCTAGGCTGCATTCGCCTTGTAGCTATGCCATCTAGGGCATGTGGCTTCCAGGGCATGTGACTGCCAGGGTTCCAGGGAAGAGAGAGCTTGGATAATGAAGCATGGATTTTAATGGTCAAACTGGAAGAATAGACATTACTTCCCCCCATATCTCATGAGCCAAAATTCAATCTCTTGACCCCAACCTAACTGCTCTGAAAGCTGTGAAATATAGTCTTACTGTTCTAGGAAGGGGAAGATGACATGGGATTTGGTGGATACTCAGCATTATTTCCACCACAGTCCCCTTCATTGATCTGACTCTTGGCTCATTTGCCATGTTTTAATAGTCTTGCCATTCTCCTGCTCTTGGAGTTCAGCATCATTAAGGTGCTCATACTTGTTCTTCATATGCTGAGTAAAATCACATTGTCTAGTTCAAGTTCTTTTCACTACCCTTGTGATGCAGATTCACCATGAAGGCGGTGAGCAAGAGGGTTCCATAACAATAATCAAAAGGGAATTTTCTTATTCCAATTCTTCCACTCTCTTTCACCTTGCTTTGAACTTCCATCCTACATTTATCTCCTTACTTCCCAAGGCCACCTCTCTTTCACCAGATAACCTGCATGAGAAGGACTGTAGTAGCTGGGGTGTATAGCTTTTCTGTAACTTAAATGACTAGAAAAAGGATGTTTATTTCAGAACTTAGAATGTTCAGAAATTCCTTTTCATCAGCCCCCCCAAGTTATCAGACAACTCAGAACCAAACACCCAACTGGCTGATCAAGAAAGTACAATGAGTATTTATACTCAGGACCATAATTGCTAAATAGATCAGTATTGGCATGTTAGAACATTGTATTTTCAACAGGAAGTTCTACTAGGGAAACTACAGAGAGCAGAGGTGGAGGAAGGGCCTTGGAGAACATCTGCAGGCAGAGATTGCCAGACAACTCACCTTCAGGCCTACAGAGATACAGATGACCTGTTCCTTTTCTGCAGGGTGGAGCTGGAGACACACCACCACACAATTAGCTATTCAGTTCTTCCTTTCCAGTGTTACTTGCCCCTCACTGAAAAGTCTCATTTCAAAGTTACATTAAGACTTTTGTAATTAGATTACATTTCAGTTGACATTAATTCACTTTCAGGAAGGTTACAAATAATATTCTAGGATGAGATGGTGAATCTCATACATTTGTACTGATTTGCTTAGTTTCAGTTTCAGAGAGTTGCATACTTCATCCCCACTTCCCAGCACATGGTATGGGCCTGGCGTATAGTGGATGTTGGTAGATGTTTGCTCACTCAGCAAATGTTGATTAAGCATCTGCTATGCACTAGGCATTATGCCAGGTGCTGGGGACACTGTGATAAGTGAAAGAAACAGTTTTAAGGGAAGAATGGTCAGACAGGAGGGAAGGATGGTGCAAATGGGGAGGCGGTGCTATTTATAGGAGGTGGGAGAGTAGAGTGTCTCTGTGAAAGGGAGGATATGGTCTTATGTCTATCTCTGTCTGTCCTAGAAAAGTAGATATTTTTCTTCTTTAAGATTCTCAGGGCTTCCCTGGTGGCACAGTGGTTAAGAATCCACCTGCCAATGCAGGGGACACGGGTTCGAGCCCTGGTCCGGAAAGATCCCACATGCCGCGGAGCAACTACTGAGCCTGCGCTCTAGAGCCCGTGAGCCACAACTACTGAAGCCCGAGCACCACAACTACTGAAGCCCACGTGCCTAGAGCCCATGCTCTGCAACAAGAGAAGCCACTGCAGTGAGAAGCCTGCTCACCGCAATGAAGAGTAGCCCCAGCTCGCCGCAACTAGAGAAAGTGCGTGTGCAGCAATGAAGACCCAACACAGCCAAAAATAAATAAAATAAAATAAATAAGTTTAAAAAAAGCTTCTCAAATGCGGGAGATATTAGAAATAGGTGTGTCCATGGTGGGGAAAAGGCCCTTGAAAAGAGAGAAATACGATAATTAAAGTGACCTTTATCCATTCGGTAGTTAATGCTTAGAATGTTTTTTTTTTTTTTTTCAGCACAGCCTTTTTATTTATTTTTATTTTTGCTGTGTTGGATCTTCGTTTCTGTGTGTGGGTTTTCTCTAGTTGTGGCAAGTGGGGGCCACTCTTCATCGCGGTGTGCGGGCCTCTCACTATCGTGGCCTCTCTTGTTGCGGAGCACAGGCTCCAGATGCGCAGGCTCAGTAGTTGTGGCTCACGGGCCCAGCTGCTCCACGGCATGTGGGATCCTCCCAGACCAGGGCTCAAATCCGTGTCCCCTGCATTAGCAGGCAGATTCTTAACCGCTGCCCCACCAGGGAAGCCCTGCTTAGAATGTTTTTATCTGCTTTTGTAATTACAAACAAAAGTAGGGGTCTAAAATAACCTTGTTTTCAGTTGTTAGACATGCTCCAGTGATGGTGTGGTTGAGAATTTTGAAAATAATGAATTACCTGTAGAGAGAGGTAATTAAAATGCAGTTAGTGCAACCTCCCTTCCTCTTGGTGTTGCAGAAAGATTCCTCAGAGAAATGTTGCCAACAACAACCCTGTTTATGTACATTTGCAGTGCTGACTTCATTAACTAGAACTGAAAGAAGTTTCTGTTTCTTCTCAGGTATTCTGAAGTATAGAGAGCTAAGAACTCTCATTACTTTTACTATTATTGAGGTTTTGAAAAGGGAATGAGTAGATGTACCGTAATTAGTTTCAAATGTAGAATCATCAGTAGACACACATTTGATTAGTAATTTCAGTAGGAAAACCTGTCCAAGGTACAAGCACCTGCTTTATTTCCATGTTGTAAAGGTTGTCCTTCTGCTCACACAGGAAACCAAGCTGGACCAGGCACACACATGGCTCCCAGTTATTCTGTTGACTGGCTCCAAGCCTCCTCCAGCCCTCCGCACTGGGTCATCTTAGAACCACATCAGGTGCAGTTCTCAAAATGATGTGAAATCATTGGGTCCTCCCATCCTTCTGTTAAAGAAGCAGTGTTGGGCTTCCCTGGTGGTGCAGTGGTTGAGAGTCTGCCTGCCTATGCAGGGGACACGTGTTCGTGCCCTGGTCCAGGAGGATCCCACATGCCGCGGAGCGGCTGGGCCCGTGAGCCATGGCCGCTGAGCCTGCACGTCCGGAGCCTGCGCTCCGCAACGGGAGAGGCCACAACAGTGAGAGGCCCGCGTACCGCAAAAAAAAAAAAAAAAAGCAGTGTCAAGTTTTCCTGATAAGAAAACCTACGACTAGGCAGAATTATAGAAAATAGAATGTCAGAGCAAGAGGGACCTGAGTCATCGTCTGCTCCAACACTTTGGCAGAAGAGGAAATGGAAGCCTAAATGCAGGGCACACATCCAGCTCATCGTAGAACCTACTGTTGTCCTTCAGTTACCATTAGGTTTAAATGAGTTCTACCTTTATAGTCCTTAGAACAGTGGCTGGGATGTAGTAAGTGTTCAGTCAATGTGAGTGATCTCTTATAATCATTAGTTCTAGTGGCAGAGCCCAAACAGGAACCCGGATGCCCTAACAATCCAGAGCTGCCTCGGAGGCACATATTTCTTATTTCCCACATTGTATAGGGGGAAATGTGTTGGAAGAAGCTGAGTTAAAAATAGTGACAGCCGCAGTGCCCGTTACTGGGCACATACTCAGTGCTGAGTTCTCATGTGGATGCTTTCATTTAAGCCTCTTGGTGTGTATGAGATTCACACTCTTTGTTGTCTCCATGTGACTCATGTAAAGGCTGAGTTGGGTAACTTGCCCACAGTCAAGGAGCTGGGCTAGGTTTTAAACCCCACTCCGACTTCACAGTCTATATTCTTAACTGTTAGTCTTTATTCCAGGAGTTAGCAAACTATGGCCCGTGGGCCAAATGCAGCATTCCTATTTCTGTACAGACCTCAAGCTGAGAATGTTTTTTACACTTTCAAATGGTTGAAAAAAATTAAAGAAGAACAATTTCCTGACTGGTGAAAATTATGTGAAATTCAGATTTCAGTGTCCCTAAATGAGGTGTTGTTGGAACACAACGGTACTGCCTGTGGCTACTTATGTGATAATACAGCAGAGTTGAGTAGTTGTTATAGAGACCCTGTGGCTTGAAAAGCCTAAAATATTTTCTGTCTAGTCTTTTCTCTGTACTCTTCCTCAACGATTGTTTTGAGATTCCAATTGTTTAGAGTGTAATTGTGTGATTTATATAGAGCCTGTCTTCTCCCATTACCTGCCTTTTTGTTTGTTCCATATTAACATATCACTCAAATGATGAATGTGTGCATAAAAGGAGTTCATCTTTAAATTATTTGTATTTTATCTTTTTTAGCAGATGGAGGAATGATTTGTTGCTGGATAACATTTGAGACTCTTGATGATAACCTGTTCTGTCCTTACTGTGGACTGGAGCTCTTTGCGGTTTACAAGGCTCTCACATCCATTTATTGAGCTGGCTATTTTTAAACCTCCAAGTGTCTTAGATGTGGAAATCACTCTATTTTCTTTCCTTTGTAGTGGTTTGCTGTCTTCTGATTATGTGGAGATCCACTATGAAAATGGGAAACCACTGTACTCTAAGGTATGGTCAATAGCACATGGACATCCTGTAGTATAAATATACTTAATCATTGAACTGTTCATTGCACACTTCATTGTTTTGTTGTCTATCTCACTAAAATCCTCTGGCCTCTTACACAAGGCTATTATTTTTAAATTTAAAATAAGTTTAGGAGAAATTGATTAAAATTTACAAATGTTTGAGGTAACGTTAGAGACTCCAGCCAATAAAGAAATGATCATTGTTTTGGTTATACATACAGTATCTTATGTAAGTGAACGGTATCAAGAGCTCTCCAGTTCCATGGCAGCACTAGGCTCATGGGCAGAGAAATTGAATGATCAGACTGGGTGGACTGTTAGAGTGACTGTTTTGTCCAAGGGACCTTGGTACCCAAGAGGGACAGAGGACAGATGGGGAAAGGAAGATGTCGGGAACATTCTCCCTCTCAATCTTCACAACAGTTCTCTGAGGTGGGTATTATCATTCCTGTTGCTCAAAGGAAGAAATTGAAGTGGAAAGAGGACACATAAGCCTTCTCAAGGCCACCAAGCTTTGTAATATAAATGCAGTGGGGTGCTTGATTTCCTTCATTTGGAGGTTAACTGTTCTCTTCCTGGAAGATCAATAAGGAAAAGTGGGTTTAGATTAAAACAAGAGAGAGAGAGATTACTTGTATGTAAGGAACACAGTTGCTCTGCACCAGTCAGGGTGAAAATCCCTGGAATGGCTGCATCCAGAGACTCTGATTTGTAAGAAGGCCACAGAGTGCCATTGAGCCTAAGCAGTGTCCATGGGTGCCACGGGAATGGGACACAAACAGGGAAACAAAAAAAGGGGGGAAGCATTACTGGGTTTTTTCCTTGATTGCTAATGAGCACTGGCACAAAAGTGGACCTTTCATGTGTGGGTTTGTTGGGTTGTACAGTCTGATAACCTGGGCTTGTCAGTCTGATAACCTCTTAACAAGTATTTATAGGTGGTATGAACTGAGATTACTGCCATGAAGGGTCATGGAATTTCTCCGGATTTATAACTGTCCAACTAACAGATGGGACGTTTGTAGTTTGATGTGCGTTCCAAACCTTTGAATTTTATGCCCTAGATTAAGAACTTCCATATATTATTCTTACTAGTCTGTCAGTTCTCGCCTTAGGCTGCATCTGGGGGGTTGTTGAATCTCCCTAAAAGTTAATGCTGTGGAAAGTGAACAGAAATGCTAAATCAAGCACAGGAACAGTGCTGCCTGGCATTTGTACGAAACAAAGCTTCTGTCAGCTGTGCAGTGCTGTGAGCACTGCAGATGCTGAATCATGAGTCTGGAGAAGAGAAGAGTGCATGAGACCTTTACAGACTCAGCAAATGAACCACCTTTGCAGGCTGCGGTAACCTGATCCAAACTTCTCACAAGAAGGTCTTTTTTTTTTTTTTTTAAAGAAATGAAATAGCTAATTGGCCTTCAGAGGTCATTTGAGGTCCCAAATGGAGGCCTTATCATGAATAAGACACGTCAAATCTTGCATCAGTTGTAACTAAAACTTAAAACAAAGGGTATTTTAACTCTGACAAAAGAAGTGTTCATTGCAGTTTGTTTTTGTATTCATTGCTTTTTTTCTTATTTTTGACCCATTTTCTCCAAGTTTATATACCCAAACTTACTTGCTTTATAGGTAATGAATGAATGGTAACAGTCTGTTTTTTATGTGTATGTATCTATACAAACACTCCAAAACCTGAGGTGATATGGTACACATTATCTTGTGGGAGAATTTTTTAACCTAACAATATTATAAACATTTTAGCATTCATTAAAAATTCTTCTAAACTTTTATTTTTAAAAAACGTATCATATTGTTTCCAATTCATTTGCTATAATTTGTTTAATCCCATAGTGATAGACATTTAGATTGCTTCTACTCTTTGACTGTACAAATAACTTTAAGGAAAGGCCTTCCAGATACATTTTGAACACTTCTTCAATAATTGATTAAGGATTAATTTTGAGAATGGAATTTTCTGGGTTAAAGAGTTGGTATATTTTTAAGGCTTTTGTTACATACTGACAGTTTTTTTTTCTGAAAGTTTGTATAAATTCATGCTCCTACTACCATTACATACACATTTTTAAAAGCATGTTTTTAAACTTCACATTGCCTTCCATGTTGTTTAAGAAAATCTTTGTATCAAGTACCAGAAAAGAAAATCAATATGTAAGAATGGCTAGATTAAATAAACCTGTTTTTACACCCATGCAACCTTTCTTCCAAAGATCTCAAACTATTTAGACAAAAGTACATGTGCGTGCACGTGCACACACACACACTCACACCATTATTCACATGACTAGGGAGGAACAGAATCACTAATAGGCTACTTGACTTTGAAGTGAAATCTAAATGTGGACGTTTAAAATATTCTGGGAGGGCTTCCCTGGTGGCGCAGTGGTTGAGAGTCCGCCTGCCGATATAGGGGACACGGGTTCGTGCCCTGGTCCGGGAAGATCCCACATGCCGCGGAGCGGCTGGGCCGTGAGCCGTGGCTGCTGGGCCTGCGCGTCCAGAGCCTGTGCCCTGCAACGGGAGAGGCCACAACAGTGAGAGGCCCGCGTACCGCAAAAAATAAAAAATAAAATAAAAAATAAAATATTCTGGGAATTAGAGTCGAACAAAATGATGAACCACACTTTGGAGGAACCTGTCTAGGTCTTCCCATATCACAGCTATGAAGCCCCTACCTAGTTCCCACTTCTACTTAAAAAGAAGCTAAAGTCTTAGGCTTTTACTTTTATTGGATGAAAGTGGGCTAAATGGGCTTTCCTTGTGAAGCAAATATAGGAAGTGGAGAGATCAACAGATTAAGTAGGCAGTATAGAATAGGTGCCAGGTATTAGTAAACGCATGTGGAAGAACTTTCCTTCTGCACCAACAGAGCGATAGCTTTTTTTTTTTTTTTTTTTTTTTTGCTGTATGCGGGTCCCCCACTGCCGTGGCCTCTCCCGCCGCGGAGCACAGGCTCCGGACGCGCAGGCCCAACGGCCACGGCTCACAGGCCCAGCCGCTCCGCGGCATGTGGGATCCTCCCGGACTGGGGCACGAACCCGCATCCCCCGCATCGGCAGGCGGACTCCCAACCACTGTGCCACCAGGGAAGCCCGAGCAATAGCTTTTGTTAGAGTTCCTAGCACAGTGCTTTGCACACAGTATGTGACAAAACAACTTTGTTCATTTGTTGATCAACTTTGTTGATGAACCTATTAAAAATAAGTTAAGTTTTAGTGTGTCAGTTCTTCTAAAGGAGTTAGGCATCAGTATGATGGTATAATAGTTATTTTCAAATTTAATATATTTCTATTAAATCCCTTTTAGGTGAACCATTAGCTTTAAATGATTACTAATACTTTGATTTCTCTTCTTATGAAAAGAACTGCCACCTGGCCAACAGTGTAAGACTGAATAGATAGATACAGTACTTCTGTTCCTACTTCCCTTTATTACTCTTCATCCTTATGGGGTGGGGAAATCGTCCTTTCCTAGCTCTATCTTCTCCTCCTGGCTTCTTCCTGTCCCCTTGCTCCCTCTTGCCCAGGGAAAGAAGAGCGACTTAACTGGTGGGAAGGAGCTGGGCACGGCTACATAGTCCTTTCCTCCCTTTCTTGGGTGAGATCCACCTCCCTACAGGAAGAGCACATTTTCTCTACTTGTTCTCAGTGTGCAGTGGCAGCCCTTGTGGGTGTGGGTGGGTTGGGGGAGGGTGTTGGTTATCCCCTGTTGTCTGTGCCTTGGTGGGTATGTCTGGCTAACTTAGGGGGCAGCATTAGTAGGTCCACTGGATTCTCAGCTGATCCTCTCCTCCAATGTAGCAACACTAAAATTGAAGGTGATATTTTGATCCCTATTTCACCTGTGTCACTCTCTCATTTGATTTTAAACTTGGATGGGTACCACTTCACACCCTCTAGGATGGCTGTAACCAAAAACATGGACAATAGCAAGTGCAGACAAGGATCTGGAGAGCTGGAGCCCTCATATACTGTTGATGGGAATGGAAAGTGGTGGATCTGCTTTGGAAAATAGTTTGGCAGTTCCTCAAAAAATTAAGCGTAGAATTATCTTGTGACGCAGCAATTCTACATCTCGGTATATATCCAAGTGAATTGAAAATGTATGTTCAAGAAAAAATTTGTACATGGATGTTTACAGCAGTGTTATTCATAATAGCAAAAAAATGGAAACAAACCAAATGTCCATCAGTTGGTGAATAAATAAACAAAACGTGGTATATTATTCAGCAATAAAAAGGAATGAAGTACTGATTGATACATGCTACAACGTGGATGAATCTTATAAATATTAGGCTAAATGAAAGAAATTAGTTGCAAAGGACCACATATTATGTGGTTCCATTTATTTGAAATGTCCAGAGTAGGGAAATTCATAGAGACTGAAAGTACATTAGTGGTTGCCAGGGGCTGGGGGAGGTTAGGGAGGTATAAGGAGGAATGGGGAATGACTGTTAATGGGCAAAGGATTTCCTTTTGAGGTGATGAAAATATCCTGGAATTAGAAAGTGGTGATTGTTACACAACCCTGTTTTAATATACTAAAAACCACTGAATTATACTCTATAAAAGAGCTTTCAAAGTACAGAACTTCTCAGGTAGGTAATGGGAGTTTATTTACCCACTGTCTCAACAAACATAAATCCTCTGGTCCTTTCAGATTGGTCTTGTCACTTAGGCTCATGAAGAAGCCATTCTTATTTATCTATTAAACAGATATTGATTTCACTCACTCTGATCTAGGAGCTGGATGTGCATTAGTGAACCAAGCAGATAAAAATCCCTGTCCTTGTGGGTTCTATATTCTATTCTCGCCTTTGTTCTTTTGTCATTTTAATCACGTCGCCCTCCTAGAATGTTTTTTATGCTTTCCTTTTCAAATCATTACCCTGGTTCAGCTCAAGCTCACTTCGTCCATGAAGGCTTCTTGGCAGGGACTGTTGTCAGAGGGAATGGGCTTCTGTGGGCAAGTCTCCTGACAGGGAGGCTAAAAAAATTCCCCAGGAAATCAAGAGAGCAGACCACACTGGCTCCTCACAAAGCTATTTTAAATTTGAATAGTATGATTTGTGTGAACTATTAAAAATGTATATAGCATTAAAATACATATAGTACAGCCAAACTGTTCTAATACCCGAACATGTTTTTCCCCTTGAGTCTAATGAAGGTAAATAATTAAACTGGTGTTGAGTTCTCAAGTTGTCCAATTCTCTGAAATGTTTTTTTGTATCCTTATTCTGTAGTATTCAAATTCAGGTACATATGTCCCATTATAGATTTTTTAAAATTTTTATTTATTTATTTTTCGCTGCACTGGGTCTTTGTTGATGCGCGTGGGCTTTCTCTAGTTGTGGTGAGCGGGGGCTACTCTTCGTTGCAGTGCACAGACTTCTCATTATGGTGGCTTCTCTTGTTGTGGAGTGCAGCCTCTAGGCATGTGGGCTTCAGTAGTTGTGGCACGTGGGCTCAGTAGTTGTGGCTCACGGGCTCTAGAGCGCAGGCTCAGTAGTTGTGGTGCACGGGCTTAGTTGCTCCGTGGCATGTGGGCTCTTCCTGGACCAGGGCTCGAACCCATGTTCCCTGCATTGGCAGGTGGATTCTTAACCACTGTGCCACCAAGGAAGCCCATAGATTTTTCTAAACTTATTTCTTTTTTTGCAACCAGCCCAGTGATTTATTAAAGAGATTGATATATCATGCTGGTTGACAAGTTTGAAGTATTTAAAGATACGCATATAGAATAATCACTTGAGTATAGTGTCAGAGTTTTTAATTACCATATTCAGAACCTGGAATATCATAATATACACATTTGTGAGATGTGGCCTGTGGAGTTTCTTTTCAAATGTTTATCCAGATGTACAGGAGTTGATTGAAAACATCAGTGCCTGGTCACCATGAATGCCCAGGTTTATGAGGGTTTCTTAAGCAATGAAGATAATAAGAATTGGCTGATTGAACTTTACTGAAGCAGATGAGATAATTAAACAGACACAAAAGTGGGGCAATTTAAAAAAAAATTATATTGAAACGATAGATTCTGTTTCCAATAGGTTCTATTTAAAATGAGTAAAATCAAAGGGGAAGGTGGGGGAGGGATTAATTAGGAGTATGGGGTTAAAATGTACACACTACTATATATAAAATAGATAACCAACAAGGACCTACTGTATTGTAGCACAAGGAACTATACCCAATATCTTGTAATAACCTATAATGTAAAAGAATCTAAAAAAGAATATAGATAGATAGATAGATAAACTGAATCACTTTGCTGTATACCTGAAACTAACACAACATTGTAAGTCAACTATATTCCAATTTTAAAAAAAGAACAAAAAAAATTGAAAAAAATAAAGTGAGTAGAATCAAATCATTCCTGTCATTCAGTCAATAATACCAGGGAGCCAAATCTTTTTTTTCCCTCGCCAAGTTATCACTAGACTCACAGAGCTGTTACACATCTGATTACGAAATGTGTTAAAGGATGCACATGACTTTGGTGTTTCATTATTTGCGGGAGTTGCCTGCTGGTTTCCAATGGGGTTGTTCGAGCATTATCTGGCTTGTGGAATTTTATGTGGAAGTGGTGGGCTGAGAAAGTTGGGGAGCACACTTACTAGGATTCTTAAGTTCCTTTGACTACCCAGTAATCTTCATTTATTAGATGTTCCATTTTTGTTGAATTAAGTAACTGACAGGGTTTTTTTTTTTTTTTTTTTTTTTGCGGTACGCGGACCTCTCACTGTTGTGGCCTCTCCCGTTGCGGAGCACAGGCTCCGGACGCGTAGGCTCAGCGGCCATGGCTCATGGGCCTAGCCGCTTTGCGGCATGTGGGATCTTCCTGGACCGGGGCACGAACCCGTGTCCCCTGCATCGGCAGGCGTACTCTCAACCACTGCGCCACCAGGGAAGCCCTGACTGACAGCTTTTAATCTGAAAATGCTGATGCCCATGGAGGCACACATAGACTTGTGTCATGTGCTGAATGAGCCCTTTTTGGTTCTCCTGCCTGCTGTTTGCCTAGTCACAGATCTGTGATCCACTCCTAAGTGGTGATCTCGAAGGGTCTGGCCAGCACTCTTGTACTGTCTGAGGCCTTCCTGATCGGAGAAAGAAACACTGGAGCCTGAAGTTGTGGGATTTAGTTTGGAGTTTTGCTGTCTTTGGCAGAGCCTTTTAGCACTTTGTGAGTGTCCTCCTATTTGTGCATAGAGGTAGCAGTTACAGTGAGACAGTGAGTGTTCCAGATAGCTAGCTCCTTGGGTGGAGGCACCGCCAGAGCTGACTACTCAGTGTCTTCATTAATGAGGCCCTCTGCAAGGGGCCCCTCTTCAGTGACCCGCTCCTGTCATCCTGATATCCAAGAGGGAATACGTCTTCTTAACGGGGATTCATTTAATATGAAATACCCGAAGATGTTACTTTGTAGTGGTGTTAACAAAATGCTGCATAATCTGGAGAGTTGCCAAACAGTATTTTTCTGGTAATGCTTTCTCAAAAAGTTGGTATAAATTTAGCAATAAGAAACTCAGAACATCCTCTAATGCTACTAATACTAACACTAAATTAGGACCTGCCGAATTGCTTATAGTGCTAATATAATTCCACAGTTTAGATATTAAAGCTTTCTTATGATAAACATCAGGGATCAGATGTTACCACAAATATCATTTAAAGTCGAGAAAATATGGTGATCCACCTCCAGATATACAGTGAATCAAACAGTTCCCTTCAGATAATATTCTGCCTTAATTAAAACAGGTACCAATGACCTTTATACTGAGAGCATCAACCTTCAGCAAGTGAATGAAACTGAAATCTAAGAAAGGACTTGGAAATATTTTCTGGGGGGAAAAAGATTGTTTGTAGGAAAATCTAAAAAACAGAGCTCTTCTTAGAAAGGTCAAATAAATATGACAGTGTTTGCTGTGTACTTCTAACAATCACCTGACTTAAGATAGCCTTTTGGTGTGACACAAAGTGTTAAATAACTGGTTTGATGGAATTTACAGTTACCTATGGTTGTTTTTAGAATCATGGGAAGAGTCTGAAATTTAATTGCTGAGTATCGACCTGGATTCTCAAATCACTGAAATGTGTGATACCATTTGTGCTTATAAGTTCCAGAGTTGAAAATGCAAATAGAACTTGACATATTATATAGAAGTCAATATTTATATACAGAGCTGCTCTTTGAGAAGGGAAAAGCAATCCTTTACAAAATAGAAAAAACATTAGAATACCAATTTTAGAAACCAACATTGAAAGTGTGTACTATAGTTACTAAAAGGAAACAAACTGAGTTGGTTGGGGAGTGGTGATTTGATGTGTGGGTGAACCCCTTTAGGCACTTAAGTAGCCTCTGAGGCTATTGTAATACACTTTAATAAGCAGTGATCAAGATGAATGTAAATCATTAATAAAAAGTCAAAGTCAGTATTCTCTTTAAGGAATTTGTGATTAACATATACACACTACTGTGTATAAAATAGGTAACCAGCAAGGACCTGCTGTATAGCACAGGGAACTATGTTCAATATTTTGTAATTACCTATATGGGAAAAGAATCTGAAAAAAATGAGATATATACGTATGTATAACTGAATCCCTTTGCGATATACCTGAAACTAACACAACATTGTAAATCAACTATACTTCAATATAAAATAAATAAATAAATAAAAGAAAAAAAATAGGAAGCTTCTGGTTAGGCAATGTGGATTCAGTGCTTATATTTATCTCAATTTCCTGGTAATACGCCACTCAAATAACAGTTAAGGAATTTTAAAAAGGATGTAAACTCACAAGGATAAAGACAAGAGAAGACAGCTGATCAGAGGTGTCCGTAAAATTCTAGGTGATAGAAAGCAGACAGATGAGGAGTAATTGTCTTAGGTTTGAGTTTTTTCTTGCTTTGCTAAGTTCCACTGGAACAAAACCAAGCAGAGCAAAGCCAACTTGTGTCCCTGCACCCAGAAAGCCCCAGGAATTGAAGGTGCCAGAAAACAGAAAGATTGGTTGAAAGTCTACATGGAGAAGGTACTAAATTCCTGATCTACTCCCTACACCAGATAGACAGGCAGCCATTCCTTCTCTACTCTGGTAGAAGAGCTCAGCTTGTAGAGAAAAATGGAAAGGAGGGGGGTTATCAGAGAAATAATAGAAGTTTCCCAGAACTGAAGTGCATGCATTTTCTTTTTTAAAATATTTTAATGGATATATTATTTATTACCTGCACTGCCACAGGCTCAAATATGTTTCATGAGGAGTCTGAGTTTGTTTTTTTTTTAATTTTTATTTTATATTGGACTATAGTTGATTTACAATGTTGTGTTACTTTCCGGTGTACAGCAAAGTGATTCAGTTACATATATTATACATATATCCATTCTTTTTCAGATTCTTTTCCCATATAGATTATTACAGAATATTGGGTAGAGTGCATTTTCTTGATTCAAAGGTGCCACAGAGTGCCCAGTACAATCAGTAAGCGAAGTCCCCACTGAGGCACATCCTGAGATTTCATGAAAATGGGTGTGAATAGAATTTCCTACAGTCTTCTTAAAAGGGGAAAAATAGATTGTATAGACAGTGTCAACAATTAGAATAATCTCCAGTTCTCAACAGCAACATTAGAAACTTTAAGACTGTGCACAATTCCTTTGAAATGCTGAGAGAAAATAATTTCCAGTCTAGAATTCTCTACCCACCCACAAGATCAATCTAGTGTGAAGATAGAAAAAGGGGTTTTCAAACATGCAAGTTCTCATCAAATTTATCTTCTACAAACACTTTTTCAACAAATTACCAGGGGATGTATACCTCCAGGAAAAGGGACCATCAATGGAGAAGACATGGGATCTAGGATTCAATACAGAAAGGGGACAAAGGAGTTCCCAGGATGATGCTACAGACAAGTCCTGTAAAGCAGCTGTGCATCAGGCCCAGTAGGAGGGTGAAGCAAGAGGGGTGTCTCCAAGAACAAAACGGATGTGATAAATTACCTGATATGCTTGACCATACTAGAAGATCTGTAGATAATGTTTTAGATAATAGGGTCTATGTACGTGCTAAATACATGGAAAAGCAAAGAAGAAAATAAAAGTTCTCGAAAAAATTTTAAATGGAGCAAAAAAGACAATGTAATCAGAGTGGCACAGCTATGAACAATACGTGCATAGTCATAATACAAACACTAAATATCAATTTAACCAAAAGCCTGTGATGTGTGTTGAAATGTATGGGGGGCGAGAGGGGATTTCAAGATTCTATATTAGGAAGGTAATTTCTAAAGTGAAATAAATCAGGACATAACAGTATAAATATTCCATTCAGAAATACATTGGTGGGCTTCCCTGGTGGCGCAGTGGTTGAGCGTCTGCCTGCCGATGTAGGGGACGCGGGTTCGTGCCCCGGTCCGGGAGGATCTCACATGCCGCGGAGTGGCTGGGCCCGTGGGCCATGGCCGCTGAGCCTGCGCGTCCGGAGCCTGTGCTCTGTAACGTGAGAGACCACAGCATTGAGAGGCCCGCGTACAGCAAAAAAAAAAAAAAAGAAAAAAAGAAAAACGAAATACATTGATAAACAAAAGAAGAAACAGCTAAAAGTGTTAAAAATGTGTTGGTGGTGAGAGAAAGTGACAGGAAACTGCTGTGAGTTTTAAAACAGTCCTCGCAGTTACTATTTGCCTTTGAAAACTAAGTTCATATATTATTTCTAAAAAAACTAAAAAACTGATTTTAAAAGGTAAGAAAGCAAATCCCCAAGCTTTGTGTAGTTTTCCATAGAAAATGATTCTGAACAGCACCCTTGGGGGCCTCTCCTCAGTGATGTAGAAGACTTTATTCCCTAACAATATCTGGTAAGTGTCTACTCCCTCACATGCTTAGGAAAGGTATATAAGTTGTTCCAGTTGCATTGGTGTCTTATTCCTCTGTTAAAGGTTTTTCTCCTTCGTTACATTGAATATACACCTGCTTCTTATAGAAAAGTTGAAAAATTGCCTAGTGCTCTTTGAGATTTCCTGTCAAACAGGAGGAGTTTCTAGGATCATCCTTGCCTTTCTTTTTGCTTTACAGAATCATCCCAAAGAGTGAATCGTGATGGAGAAAGCATAATTTGTCAATGAAATCTTCTTCTGCATTGCAGGGTGGAGAGCACTGTTATTACCATGGAAACATCAGAGGTATCAAGGACTCCAGGGTGGCTCTGTCGACCTGCAATGGACTTCAGTATGTGGGACTGTCATTGGGAGAATGAACTTGGTTTCACCCATTCACCCTTTCCATCTTGTCTTTCATAGTTATTTTAGTGACTCTTCTGTACCAGTCCTGGGGTAGAGAGTGGATGTGGAGTCATGAACAAGGAGGGCAAAGTTCCTGCTCTCTTAACACATAGAGTTTGCCGGTGATTTAGAGATTAAACAAATGATTATACAGATTATTATTTAATTGCCATTTTGGTGGGTACCGTGAAGGGGAAGGACAGGGACTTTTGGGATGACCGACCCTAGTCCAGAAAGGTTTCCCAGAGGTATCCCCCAGAGGAACTATCACTCAACATAACCTAAGGATAAGCAGGAGGTGGCCAGGCAAGGGTGGGGTTCGAAAGAGAGGAGCCCATGCTTCGGCTTCAGGCAGGCTCTTAAAAAACATCTGTAGGTGCCTTTTAGACTCGAACACAGTAACACCTCATGTAAAGGTCTTTTGTGGCCATGTGATGAAAGGGATCTTGAAAATCCTATCTCCACACTTTATAAAAAATCCCGTGTCTCTCAAAATTAAATGCAATTTTCAACACAGAGTCTTAATGGAAATTCGCAACTTGCAAGCATAAAGATACTTCTGTTTGCCTTTTCAGAATCAGATGGTTTTAGCTTTTTCTTATACATGAAGAACCTGTCTGCTTTCTCACAGATGATATTGGATTTGCATAACAAATTTGTGCTAGTTGTACATGGTTCTGTAATAATAACTTGAGATACTGGAACAGCATGAATAATTCTATCCCAGTGTAATCTTCTTATCTGTCCATTTAATTTCAAAAACTAATTATGCCAGGTATAATATGTATGCTTTTGGTGTACACTTTTTATACTCTCTGTAGCCTATACGCTGTCTAGTGCAGTGGTGGGAACACAGTGTGATTCCATGCAGGTACGTGAATTTGATTTGGGACAGTAGAAAGGTATTTATTCAGGTACACTATTTTTAAAGACATACTGTGTTTGCTATATTTGTTAACTGTCTCCTCCTGTGGTTTCTTTTCACAGTGGTATGTTTGAAGATAATACCTTTGTGTATATGATAGAACCACTGGAGCTGGTTCATGATGAGGTGAGTCTGACATCAGTTTCCTTATGGTTTCCTTTTCCTTACTTTTCCAGCATCTTTGTTTTTGAGCAATAAAGGACAATCCGGTAGATTTCACAGTGCATTTATCTATAGCACCTTATTTCACACTTGGACTGATACCATGAGTTTTGAAGCTTAAGTTACACATACCAGGTCACATACCAGTAAGGCATGGTAAGAGGCATCAAACCTAGGTTTTCTAAAGCTAAGACCAGTTCTTCCCAGTCTACTGAAAGAGCAGAGAGGATGCTTTATTTTGTACTGACCACCTTGTTTTCCTTTAAGCTAGCTTTTATTCTCACGGTCTTTCGATAATTGTATGACTGTAAGCAAGTACATAACTTTTGTGAGTCTAAGAATCTTCAGTGGGGAAATCTGTGGGTTGAACTATGATTATGTTATACAATATTTAGTTTTCTTTTGAGATAGGGGAGAAAATAATGTTAGGAGTCATGTATAGGCCAGCAACCTAGATAAGAAATCAAGAAGGCATTATGCTGAGTGAAATAAATCAGCCAGGGAAAAACAAATACTGTATAATTTCACTTACATATGGAATCTAAAAAAACTGAACTTGTGTAAACAGAGAATAGATTAGTGGTTACCAGAGGCCAGTGGGGGAAATGAGTGAAGGTGGTCAAAAGGTACAAACTTCCAGTTATAAGATAAATTCTGGGGATGTAATGTACAACATGTAACTATCGTTAACAATACAGTATAGTATATTTGAAAGCTGCTAAGAGAATAGATTTTAAAAGTTCTCATCACAAGAAAAAAATGTGTAACTATGTAAGGTGATGGACGTTAGCTAAACTTATTGTGGTGATTATTGTATAATATATACATATATATCAAATCATTATGTTGTACACTTTAAACTTATCCAATGCTATATTTCAATAAGATCTCAATAAAACTGGAAAAAAAGTAAATCATATACTCTAATCATGTTGCTCACTAATAGAAGGCAACCAAATTTAATATTTAATATATATATATATTAAAAAATATTGTAATGAAGGCTTTCTACATACTGGGTAGTATTTTAGGCGCTGGGGATACAGTGGTGAACAAAATAGACACAGAGCCTGAGCCTAGTAGGGCTTGTTATCTACAGGGGCAGAGGCGGGAATAAATAGGTGAATAAGTAATTGCATATGGTATGTTAGATAGTGCATGCTAAGGAGAAAAAATGAAGCCAGGAAAGTGGAGAGGAGAGTTAAAATTTATAGTTTAACACACAGTGAGGTGGTGAGTTTTGAATGAAGACCCTCAGGAAATTAGGGGGCTGGAAAAGCATTGCAGGAGAAGAGCAATGCAAAGGCCCTGAGGCAGGAGTATTCCCAGTGTGTTCTAGGAACTGTGAGGAACCCAACTAGGTTAGAGAGGAGCGGACAGGGGAGAATGGTAGGAGGTGAAGGCACTAAGAGTTAACAGTAGGGGAGTCATATCAGTGAAAAGAGCTGCTAATGGGAAAAGAATATTTTGAAAGTGATAGAGTCAGGATATTGCAATCATTGATGGGGAGCAGCAAATGTTTTTTTTTTAATCTTTAGAGATTTCAAATGTAGACAAAGTAATTTTGAGACAGGAAATAGTCATTCAGGCTATTGACAAGAACAGTTGACAAACGTTTATTTTCTTTATGTTGCTGTGTATGTATGAATATGGGGTAATTTCAAATTTGAGGCAGAAAAGTCATTAAGTTTTAAATGTTTTATGTTTGAATAAACCAGTATTATTTTTCAACTAGTAATTATAAAAATTACCAGATAATGAAGACCATCCCACCTAGATAAAGACATTTTGATTAAGTAAAATATTTTTCCCCTACTCCAATTGTAGGCAGATAACCTGTACACAGCAAAATTATTTGACTCATCAAGCAAAAAATTGACTTTGATTTCTGGCATTGATTAATGGCCCTGTGACTCTAAAGCAAAACAAAACAAAAACAAAAACAAAAAACAAAACAAAAAACCCAAGATAACAACTCCCTAAGCCTTGAGTTTTTAAATAGGTAAAATGAGATAATTTTTCATTACATCCCTAGTAGGGCAATTTTACACATTTGATGAATTAATAAATATATGTGACTATGTCTATTAAACTCTTGAAGAGATTTATAAACTGTTATTATCATAATGCTTAAAACGTTGCTTTTGCATTGTTAAACCCATAATCATATTCTTTAGGAGCTGATTGTTATATACTTCATACCTTTTCTTTTTTGCCTTCCTTTTTTACTGCCTGCCTTTCATTCATGATGTAATGATTACATAATCATGTAATGATTTATCCTCATTTTCATCATGGGTATAGGGAAAGGAACACTGCCTGAACCTTTAAATTAGTCAGTTTTTAAAATTATGTTGCTAATTGTGAGTTTCATCACTCTATGTATCTTTTTCACCTGATACCAGAATTAAGAGTTTAGTCTACTTGAATTTAGATTTAAAAAAAAAATACAGTCCATTAAAAAAAATTTATTTATTTATTTATTTATTTAGACTGTCTTCGTTGGGTCTTCGTTGCTGCACGCGGGTTTTCTCTAGTTGCAGCGAGCGAGGGCTACTCTTCGTTTTGGTGCGTGGGCTTCTCATTGTGGTGGCTTCTCTTGTTGCGGAGCACGGGCTCCAGGTGTACAGGCTTCAGTAGTTGTGGCGCACAGGCTTAGTTGGTCTACGGCATGTGGAATCTTCTTGGTCCAGGGCTCGACTCTGTGTCTCCTGCATTGGCAGGCGGATTCTTAATCACTGCGTCACCAGGGAAGTTTTAATTTAGATTTTTGATGTTTGGTTCATTATTATTATTAATTTTAGTATGCTTTATAATAAGTCCAGTAATATGGATCAAGTATTTGTAGTAAGAATTCATGTTATTTCTCAAGTAATAAAGAGCAAAACTTTTCATTATTGTAAGTCTTTTATGTAATCTATTAAGAACACTTTTTAAAATAACTTTTCTGATTATAAAACACTGTAAGGAATTTGGAAAAGCAAATTAAGCAAATACTTAACCAAATAGTAATTATCCATCATCCCATCCCCCAGAGATAACTTCTCCTCACCTTTCAGTGTACATTCTTCCAGTTTTTCAATGTTATGTTCCCATATTTTCAAAAATAAATTAGATCATTATTTTGTAATATAATTTTAACTCAACAATATATCTCTCTGAGCCTCAATCTTTTAATTTGTAAAATGGAGATAAAATATGCACTGTATGGAGTTCTTGTGAGGATTAAATTGGCTGACCATACTATGCACTCAGTAATGGAAGCTAATAGTAGCGATGGAAATAAGACTTTTCTAAAAGTGTAGTATCTAGGGCAAAGGATATGAATTTTTCAAGATTGTTGATAGAATTGCTAAATTTCTCTCTGAACTATGCTACCAATTTATTCCTACCAGCAGTGTGAAAGTGTTTTGCCTTGCAACTATAATTGACTAGAGTTATCATAATTTTTAAACCTTTGCCAACTTGATGTCAGTAATTGGTATATCTTTTTATTTGCATGTTGAAGGAGTGTTCAAGTAGTATTCACCTTTTAAAAAATATATTCATTGCCCATTTGTGTTTTTTTCTTGTGCATTTCCTATTCATGGCTTTGAAGAAAGTCAAAGTTTAAGAGTAGCTAATGAAACTATGCTTTTATCTAAACTGGGGCAATTGGATGATGCTCTATTTTATTTAAAATTCAAGTTTCAATAAACCAACTACTTTTCATTTTTGATAACTAACACATCAGCATATAAGTTTCCATTTTAGGAAAGATATTAGAGAAAATGCTAACACTGTTCCGTAGAGGTGTGATCACATCTTGCTTTTTAATTGACTACAATTGTTTTTGTTTCAGAAAAGCACAGGTCGACCACACATAATCGAGAAAACCTTGGCAGGACAATATTCTAAGCAAATGAAGAATCTCAGTAAGTTTTAATTAAAGAAGCCACTCTATTTTATGTACTAGGAGCCTTGACTTGGAGCTCGGTGCACATGCAGGCTTGTTGGGAAATGGAGTAGGTTTGAGATCTGGAGTGAGCAGTGTGGGTGGGCAGTGGTGTGAACTGTGGCTTTAATGGAATGAAGGATGGAGACTCATTTCTAATGGAAAGACTGAAATATGAAGCCCAGAAGTAAAGCTGTGTTAGGAACTGGAGAGTGTGGCCAGATTTAACAGAGTGATTTACAGGGAGGTTCATCCTTAGATTTTCCTGGAAGTTTGCTGCTCTTTAACCAACTTGTAGTGTCTTATGCTCTTGTCCTGTGGCATCTCAAGCATGCTGATTTGGCAAAAGCTTCTTTTGGATTATTGGAGTATGTGATGTTACTTCTGTATATTAATACCCAAAATCTTTAATAATTTATGCAAAAGCTTATGCCAGATATTATTTTTAATTCTAAAATGAATTAAGCATAGTAGAATTCTTCTAAATTTTCAGATATCCAGGGCCAGGTGGTTGTAGATGAAATACGCATATTCCAAGGAGTCTTGAATAGCTCGTAAAGTTTTTCATGAGGTTTGGAAGAAAATTATATCTTTGAATTATATTAATATTTGTGACTATGAAAATGTGAAATATTTATTGATTGGCGTGCTTTTTTCGCCTTAGTTTATTTTGATTTTGAGATGACAAATGCTATCGGTGCCACTTTTCCTTCATATAATATTTAAAAAACATTCTCCCATTGAAATGCAATCAAACATAAATTTTGGTATTCTTTTTCTTTTGCACAGGTATGGAAAGCAGTGACCAGTGGCCCTTCCTATCTGAATTACAGTGGTTGAAAAGGAGAAGGAAGAGAGCAGTGAATGTGAGTGTGGCGTTGAGTTGTAGGCGGGGCTCTTTCACTCAAATTGTGTGCCTGTCATCACACTGTGGCTAAGTGTACCTAAAACGGTTTAGATTTGGGCAATTTCCTCTTACAAACAAAACCCAAAACCAAAATACCGTATGATTTGAGTCTTATGGGCATGGTGCTTTTTATTTTGCTTTCCCTGTAAGTGATATAAACTGATTTTGATGTTCTATGAACCCTGAAGGCATCTGAAGAATGTATTGTTTTAGCTCTTTTTTCAAAGCATTTTTCTTATGAAAATTGCGGTGCATTTTTTTCTATTGAAAGTAGAGCAGGCTTTTTATTTGTTTATTTTTTTCTGGTATGACTTATCATGTAAAATAATCTACTAACAAAAAAGTAGGGGAAGAGTTAGGTTTTGAAATATTGACTAATCATGCTTATTTGTATTTCTTTTCAAATTAAAAACAGTTATACCACACTTTGAAGTGCTTTGGATGTGTTTTTCTGAACAGAATAAATCTCTTTGACCATTAGTATCATGATAGTTACTAAATAAGAATCATGTAATTATATAATCAACAACTGTCATAGAGCTCCCATGTATTGATAAATGTATAGGGGCTTTGTAACTGAAATTATCTTCCTAGGCTATTTCATAATAGATTAGAAAGCTGTAATGATGGGGACTATTTAGTAATTACATGGTGAATGCTATGTAATGGAAAATTAATTCCATGGCATATAGATTACATGGTAATTTGCTAGATAACTTAATGAGTAATTATACTGAAAATTGCACACTTTAGATAATGTTTTGCTGAATGTACTTTTGTGAAAAAATTATACCACCAGCCATCAAAAACTTGGTTGTAGGTCAAATCATCCTCTTTTATGAGCCTGCCTTTGTATTATGGTGATTATGGAAACAATTTTTTTTTAACTTAGAGATCTCTTTTTGCTTACTCTTGAAGATGCAGTTGGTAATAAGTTTTATACAGGCTATTGATGTTTCACTACAGCCCACCCCTATAAAATACAGCTGATCAATGATCATGTACTCTTCCAACTATGAAAAAGAAATAAAAGTACAAACGACAGCTAAAATCCTTAGCCCTTGCTCTTAAAGGATTATCTAGTAGTAATCAAAATTTAGAAGAATTCAGAATATTGTAACTGTCAACATTTGTTCCTTTGAGAAGTTGTGTGGTTAAGAATTAGTACATTATTATGAGAATTTCACTCCACTGAATTAAGGTTTCTATATGATTACATTGGTACCTGTTCCAGATGTACTGTGCTATTCTTATTAAAGTTTTATGCAGTTTTTCTTTGAAGTTTTGAGTAGATGTGAATATTTTTATTGTATCTTAATGCCAAAGAAATTGAGCTTTATTTATTTTAACAGAATTACACTGAACATTTTTCTCTAGAATATTTTTACATATAAAAATCAAATAAAAACAACATGAGCTCTCTATCTGGATGAATACTTTAATGATAATTAAATACAGTTCTTTTCTGAATAGTTGTATGTTTACCCACAATTTACAGTCACTTTTTTTTTTCATTTCCCTGACCAAGTTTCTTTGAGGATGTTCATAAAGTGAACAGCAAAGAGTTCTTCTGAAATTCAAAGTCAGTCTACCACTTAACAGTCAGTATCAGAGATATTTTCTATTAACGACCATTCTGACCATGTATTTTTATTTTCCACAGCCATCTCGTGGTGTGTTTGAAGAAATGAAATATTTGGAACTTATGGTTGTTAATGATCATAAAACGGTAAGAATATAGAATCAATGAATTTTAGATCCGACAGCTTACTTAAGAAAGAATAATAATCTGTTGTTAACTTCGGTCAAAATAAAATGTGATTCAGTGCTTAAAAGACATATGAAAACAATTATTGTCCTCCATTGGCCCTTCTTGAAGATAAAGTAGGAACTTTCTTAACCATACTCTGCTTAACCATTTCCCTTATAAAATATCTTGGTTGATACCATATGACCCAGCAATCCCACTATTGAGCATATACCCAGAGAAACCATAATTCAAAAAAACACATGAACCCCAATGTTCATAGCAGCACTATTTACAATAGCCAGGACATGGAAGCAACCTAAATGTCCATTGGCAGAGGAATGGATAAAGAAGATGTGGTACATATATACAAAGCAATATTACTCAGCCATAAAAAGGAATGAAATTGGGTCATTTGTAGAGATGTGGATGGACCTAGAGAGTGTCATAAAGAGTGAAGTAAGTCAGAAAGAGAAAAGCAAATATCATATAATAACGCATATATGTGGAATCTAGAAAAATGGTATAGATGATCTTAGTTGCAAAGCATAAATAGAGACACAGACTTAGAGAACAAATGTATGGATACCAAGGGGGAAAGGGGTGGGGTGGGAGGAATTGGGAGACTGGGATTGACACATATACATTATTGATACTATGTATAAAATGGACAACTGATGGGAACATGCTGTATAGCACAGGGAACTCACCTAGAGCACTGTGGTAACCTAAATTGGAGGGAAGTCCAAAAGGGAGGGGATATCTGTATGTGTATGGCTGATACATTTTGTTGTGCAGTGGAGGCTAACACAACATTCTAAAGCAATCATACTCCAATAAAAATTAATTAAAAAATAATAGAGTTAAAAAAATATCTTGGTTGAAGCCTAGAGCATTCTGAAGTGTTGAAGCCTAGAGCATTCTGAAGTCAGTGTGCTATTTGCTAGTATAGTTTTATCCACAGAGGCAGATGGCCGACTGAATCCATTGTAATGTACTGCACCAGATTATATAAGGCTCTTGAGCGTCAGTGGATTTTGGCATCTTTGGGGCTCCTGAAACCAATCCCCCTTGGATACTGAGGGACAGCTGTATACTTAGTACTTGTGCTGTGCTGGTAAATGTTTTATACCTGGCTCTCTGAAAAAAAACCTTGATTTATAATGTTTGTTTATATCCATGGTGTAAATACTCCCACCTTGGCTGATTTCAAGCTACCAAAATGAGGTCATTAAATGAGGACCTGGGAAAAGATGCATCCAGTTGAATCCTGAACTGTTGGGAGCTGGCTCCAGCAACCCACTGCGCCACTTTCCAAACTGTTTAGGCCACTTGTAATTTTTGTTGTAATTACATAATTTAATTTTTTAAATTGTATAAACTAAGACAAAGAGTAATTTGCTTTGTGAAAACTAAGTTACATTTCTGGAGAGACTTTATAAAGGTGAGACTCTTAAGACATACCCAAGAGTCAGGTATAGGTGAAAAACTTGTGAAAGATTGCAGCAAAAATTCTGATTGCTTTGCAAGTATCTTGAAGTCCTTGTTTTTCTTTAAGGAAATCAAAATTAGATTAGTAGACTATAGAATAAGGTTGTGTTTCATACAAAAATGAAAAAGTGAAGTTCTAATCAGTAGAAAAGACCTTGAAACCATACATTTTTTAAAATGATGATTTAAATTTAAACTTTTGTCTCTACTTTAACACGTGTTTTCTATTAATTACCAAGCACTGGCTCAATTATGCTGAACATGAAGTTATGCAAGAGCATACCTCTTAGTATGGTATGCAGATTTATTTTCTGTACCAGTAGCTTTTAAGTACATTGCTTGAGATATGTCAGTAAGAACCAGAATTATTGGAATTACATACAATTAAAAAAAAAGAATTACATACAATTTAGGACAGATCTTCCCTGATAGGAAAGAAAACCAAATGGGTGGGTAGCCGTTTTAGATAATGAAGGCTAAAATATGAGTTTCTGATGGACATTAATTTCCTCGAAACCCCAAGATAATTTTTTCATCTGAATTATTTTTGTTGATTGGGACATTGAGATTTTGTCCAGCTACTTCTCAATCCTTAACATTGTGGCATGTTATGAAATTATGGCTTTAGAAGGTTAAACTTTTTCCAACATCCAATATATACTTTTAAAGTAGTGAAAATAATTAAGATATATACAGTGCCTTTAAATTCACAAAGTGCATTCACATACAGCTGGTAATTGATAGAAGAATTCTCCAACCCATGACTTGTAATTCCAAATCTCTTGTTCTACCAAATCTCTATTAGGAAAATACATGAAGCCATTAATCAGAGAGCAGATTTCAGTAACTATACAAATAGGAAATGATAATTTTTTAAACATTGTATATATATTGAATTTATTTGTAAATCTTTTAAAATGGGAAGCATTTAAATAATCTTGTCTTTATCTTATGAATAGTAAAATAATGCCCTCCTTTAAAATATTGTTTTTGTAAATAGAAAATTTCTAATATTATACCGTATAGTCTGTAATAAAGTTACATTATTTAGGCTACCAGATCTTTTAATGGTAAATTTTGGTAATTTGTTTTATTATTATTATTAAAATGAGTGAGAACTAGGAATGTATACATTTATCTTTGAAGCCAGAAAAAAACCCTGTAATTTGTACTGATAAGTTTGGAGGGAATACATGTTAGGAAGTGAAAAAAAAATGAAAGCCTTTATTATTGAGTGATAGTAATGCCTAAAGTAGAAGGAAATTACCTAAGAAGACTTCTATTGGTTTTTTTTAAATTGAAGTGTAGTTGATTTACAGTATTTCAGGTGTACAGCAAAGTGATACAGTTACACAGATTCTTTTCCATTATAGGTTATTACAAGGTATTAAATATAGTTCCCTGTGCTATACAGTAAGTCCTTGTTAGATTTCTACTATTTTAATAAATATTGCATCGATGCAATAGAACTAAATAGATTCCTTTTCTTTTAAGACCAAGTTATACTCTAGTCCATAATAGTCCCAAATAAGTGTGTCATTTTATAAGAATTTTTTTTTCTTTTGAGAGTTGAGAAAAGTTCTTTTTTAAAGGTGTGCTTTATATGAGATGAAGATTGTTTTTGAATTTGAATACTTCAAAGAAGGGATGGATCAGAGTACTTAAATTCACATGTTGAAAGTAAAACTAAGCTAGAATAATTGACATCTATTCTTTAATAACTGGAGATTTGCTATTGGATTTTAAAATGTCATCCCACTGATAGTACTCATTTTATAATCTTTGTGCTAGATGAGGCAGCACACTTATTTTGATAACTATCACCCTCAGGTTGAAAGTCAAGCTCTAATTTTAATTTTTTTCAAAAAGCAAATACCTTAAGGATTGTGTTTATTCAGACAGGAAAAGCAAATTTGGCACTTTAAATGTAAATTATTGTCAGTGATCGGAAAATGTGGAAATAAATTCTATCATAAATGGAGATTTCACGTTTTTCTTTGTAAAATTAATTCTCATTCATGAAGAAAGTAGAAACATTTTGCCTACATTTACATTCACACTTACCTCTTTAATTCAGAGTAACCTTTCTGAAAAAATACAGATATCTTATTTTGAACAAGCATCATATATTATCAGTAGCTTTCAATTAGAAAAGAAAAAATCCCTCAATTTTATATAAAGCATTTTAGTAGCAGGCTGGCAGAGTCCAATTTGTGAGCCAATTAAAGCCTTATAGCGGTCTGCCAAACATTTCTTTGAGCCACTTCGGCTCAATATAAATATTAAAAACCTATTCTATTAGAAAATTAGTTGAAATATTTTAAAGTGCATGAAAAACAAATGTTTTTCTTACATCTTTGCTATATCCTTATGTACATAGGTGCAAATATGAAAGGATAGCTCATGTATTTTTTAATTTAAACCTCATTTGGTTTCCTTCTTTGAAAGCCACTATATTTTATAGGAACCCAACATATTATGATTTCTCATCAATAATCATGATTTACTAGGAGCATACATAAATATTTTACATGACTTGTTAACTGAACAAGTTTATCTCCTATGTCAACCCAGGGTAAGCACTGAATTTCAGCTTTGTGATCTTGGATAAGTTATTTGTGCTCTCTGAGCCTCACTTTCCAAATTTATAAAGATAGGGATAATAAAACCTACCTCACTGAGTTGTGAGGAGCAAATATTTGTTGTAGGAGAAATACTAATGGTAGACCCTAGTAAATCCTAGGTGCTCAATTACATGGAATTTCAAGTGAATAAATCTAGTGGTTATTCTTTGTCCTTATTGTACTTGCCTTCTCAGTAGCATGGGACACAGCTGATTACTCTTTCCTGTTTGAAACATTTTCTTAATCTTTTAGCTTCTATGACACAATAGCTTTCTCACCTCACTGGCCATTTCTTCTTAGTCTTTTATGTCTGACCTCTAGAGTTATGGGAGTGCCCCATAGCTTGATTTGGGGCTCTCTTTTCTTTCTATAACTCTTCCTCAAGTGATCACTTCCAGTCTTAAGTCTTTAAAATATATCATGACTTAAATTCATCACTCTCAACTTTATACTGTAGCCTTCTGTGTTCCATAGTTCTATATTCAACTGCCTACTTGACATCTTTACTTCAGTATTGAATAGGCATCCCACATTTAACATTTCTAAATCAGAACTCTTGGTTCCCTAGTTCTAAACTGCCCTCCCCCAGTCTTTCTCATTATTTTAAATGGCGCCTCCCCCACCCCCAGCTATTCAAGTTCAAAACCTAGGAGTCATCTTTCTTTCTTCTCTTTCCTTACCTTCCAACATCCTATAATGACGTCCAGCCTTCATTATTTTTTTACCTGGACTATTGCAGCAGTTTCCCAACAGGTCTCTCTGCATGCATTCTTGACCCTTTCTAATTCACTCACCTCACAGCAGGCAGAGTGATCTTTCTAAAAGGAAAACCAGAGGGAATTCTCTGGCGGTCCAGTGGTTAGGACTCTGCGCTCCCACTGCAGTGGTCATGGGTTCGATCCCTGGTCAGGGAACTAAAAAATCCTGCAAGCCAAAAATAAAGAACATCAGAGAATTGGAAGTTATAAATATGAAATAAATGGAAAACTTCACATTTTAATACTTTTAAGTCCTCATTGTTTTTAACTTACATGTCATGTTTTCCATGACCATTATACTACAAAAAGACATATCCCCAAAGGACAAATAAATGTTCAGAAGCAAAATAAAATTCATTTGAACAGATATGTAACACCACTGCATTAGAATAGGTGTTAGCTAATATTTTCCCTTTCTTTTTGTGATAAGTGCTTCTTCATGTCGGGACTTTTTTTTTTTTTTAAGTGTACAATTCAGTGACATTTAGTACCTTCACTATGTGGTGCAATCATTGCCTCTGTCTAGTTTCAAAACATTTCATCACCCCAAAGAGACTTATTGTTGATACTTTTGCTTTTACTGTGTTGGCCAAAAAGTAAGATGTTACGGAAACTCCCGAACGAACTTTTTGGCCAACCCAATATTTTAAAGGATATCTTTGAAGTTTGCCAGCTTGTGGAATTTGCTAGGCAACTTAAAATGCTGAGCTCTTACAACAACTTCTTTATGCTAAGTTAAAAAAAAAACTGTTAAAATGTCTCACTGTTTCCTCACATGGTGGAAGGGACTAGGGCTCTCTCTGGAGCCTCTTTTATAAGGCACTAATCCCATTCATGATGGCTCCACCCTCATAACCTAAGTACCGCTCAGAGGTCCCACGTCCTAATACCATCATTTTGAGGGTGGGGATTTCAGCATGAATTTTGGGGGCACACAAACATTCACACCATTGCAAATATTATAAATAGTCATAAGTTAATGAATGCTACTAATAACACAATACTAAGTTATTGCACATTTATCATAGGTTGTCAGTATGCTCAGTATTATTAAATATATATATATATATATATATATATCAGATCTATAAGCATTAAGACATATTCTTCATTTAAAAAACATAGTGACAGGGTTAAAGAGAGAATGAAATGAAGGGGGTCTGACAAATTTATAATGTGAAAATGGGCAAAGGAGAAGAAAATAATATCATGCTATTCCAACATGGAAGAATTTTTAATCTTTATGAAGATGCATTATTTTTATAATTATAAATGAAGTCAAATTTTAAAGACATGGTGCAAACCTGATTCAGTAGTTTTGAGGATGTTTTTCTTTTTCCTCAGCAGAGGGCATGATCCCCCCGTGGTAAACCTTAGTTTTTAAATGTCCTCTCAAAGCCATATTAATTGCAGTGCTCCTTGCTAAAACTGTAGCCCTTTAGATGTTATGTAATTATTCTATTACTTTACTTTATTTTCCTAAGTGATCATAAATAACCATAAGCAACTATACACTATCGGCACACTTCAGTTTTACTTTTTGTCTCTTCTTTGTTTTGACTTCTGAGCCGTCAAAAGCAAAAGGCTTCATTTGGAGAAGGCATTCTTCTGAAAGAATATACTAAAATGTACGACAGACACGTTCCATATCATGGACTGAATCTGAAGTGTTGCCTAAGAAATTTTCTTGATCTTTGTATGCACTTGAATTCAAGTGAGGAGAGTGTCCAGTTGGGATTAAATTCCTTGATCTAAGCTCTTTCTAAACTGGTAAAGTTCATTTCCTTGAAACAAACAAATTAAAAAAAAAAAAGGATTGCATTTGTTAGACATTGAGACTGAATTAACAGCTTACTTCTCAAGTGTAAAGTTTCTCACTCAGAATCACTAGGCTGTCTCCATTACCTGGAACATCATGGGTATTTTAGACAGTTATAGTTTTCCTGCCTAACAGAGAAGTAAAATAAGAGCACCACTATATCCAAACATGGCACAAACTAAATTCTGTATTTTTAATCCCTATTTCTACTATTGCTGTCAGATTTCTGTTTTTACAGAATTTTGAAATTTATCATTAAATTATGGTTTGACAGTGACTGATATATCTTTCCCCCTCCCAGTATAAGAAGTGTCGCTCTTCTCATGCGCATACAAACAACTTTGCAAAGTCAGTGGTCAACCTTGTGGATTCTGTAAGTATCCTGGTTTTCTTGAACCTCTTTTTCCAAAGTGGAATGGTTTATATCTTTGTTTGCTTACTTGCTGCTTTAGTTCTTTCTGAGACAAAAGTAAAAATGCTATCCTTATCTCATCTGGCTAATAAGAAATTATAGTGGTCTGCTTCACAAAGGGCAGTGTTATCAAGAGTTTCAGGGGACTGTTGAGTTATTCTTGGGATCCCAAAGATGCATTGATGTTGCTTCTAAGTGATGTCTAGATATTATTGTCACAAGAGTCTAGCTAGGACAAAAATACTGGAGAAAATTAGCTACCGAAAAGAGTGTAAATTAAACTTGGCAAATGAGACTTCATTAATAATAATCAGTTGAGCTTATCATCTTAAATATAAGGCAGAAGAACTAATAGATAGAGGTGGATTATGTTTGGAGGATATAGGCAATACAAAAAAATTTTCTTTAAAAGAACCCAAATTTATTTTCTTCGTGTCCCCATAAGAATGCTTCAGACTTTATTTTTAGATGACAGAATTAAGTGCAGTCCCCAAATAAAGCTAATTTAAAACAGTAAAATGTATATCTTCTTAAAAAGACTTCTATAAATCTTTCTTATTGAGATTTTTTCCTCCTCCTCTCATTCTGTCAGTTACAGAGAATAATGGTTAAGATTTTCTTCCTTTTTCCTTTAGATAGGAAATCCGTAAATGTGAATATTATTCATTATGTTCCAATAAATAATTCAATTTGACTAGTCATAAATATAGCATAGTATTTTGTGTATTCTAATGTAAAGTGCTGTTTTGCTCAGCTAAATGTATGTTTATCTGATATTTATTGTATGTTCCCTCTTAACTGGGAAAAAAAACCTTTATAAATTGCTTAATATCTAAATGATACTTATATTCTTTAAAGAACTGCCTTCTTTTTTGCCTTTTAAACAGTCCAAAAGTCTCCAATCACGTAAACACTCATAACATATAATACGTGGTAGGCACAGCTGAGCTGTATAAAATGGGTGCGGGGTAATAGAGTAGCATGTAGCGTTAGGATTGAAATTCTGAAAGCCAGTTATCACCTGCTTTATTAATTTTCTTTAATTTCAGCCCTTGTCAGTCTTCTCAGAGGAAAACTATAAGTGGATATGAAAAAGAGAATATTAAACACACCTTTCCCTCTGCCCCAGGTGTTTACTTGGTAGAATCGCTGTGTTTGTCATTTCACCATGATTGAACAGAATCACATCTTGCAAAGTGTCATTTTTATTTGGATTTACCATACAAGGTTCTGAAGCTGACCAACTAATTTTTTTTAAAAGACACTACACTTAACTCACCCCCTGTTGTAAAATCATTATAGCTTCACGTTGATTTACGCATGATAATATTTCCTTTCCTCAGTGTGTTCTAAGATCATCCATTATTTTCTTAATTAGCTTGAAAATAGGACAAAATGACAACATTCATCAAAATTGCTTACATGTGTGAATTACTTAGCTACTGGGCCAAAAGCAGAAAATTACAATTTAAATATTGTGAGTGATGTCACCCTGTGGTGAGGGTGACATAGGTAATGTAAATCTGCTTTTCCCTCTTTTGGCCTCAGATCGTGATTCTCTTCCACTGTTATTTTACTTTTCATACAACAAGGCTTCCAAGGGCAAGCCAGCCATGGTGTTAGTGCTTGTCCAAGGATTTAGTGATCTGTTCCAATCCTGCAGGAGTAACTGGTCATATCACACTTACTCAGAACCAGTATATCAGGCTCCAACCTGTTATCTCCTATGAGGTTTGGAAAGGTGATTTTACTAAACCCTGTTTTGAACTTATGTCCAGACTTTAGAATCGTGATACTCCTAGTATAGATCCCCTAGTGAGATGCCTGGCTGCTAAAGGTGCTGATTTGGGATTGCAGTAACTTTGTAGGAGAGGCTGAGTTGTATGATTGTTCTTTCTTTTTGCTCTTGGAAAAGAGAAAGGAAAGAAGATTCTCTTTGATGAGCTAATTCTGACGTCGTGTTCTCCTCTCACCTCCCCTTCCTGTCCTTCCGCTGACTCTGAAACACTGATTGTGCATGTTTGACCCAGTGTTTTCCTCCTGCACCTGTCCTGTTGTATACCCTCAGATTTACAAGGAGCAGCTTAATACCAGGGTTGTCCTGGTGGCTGTAGAGACCTGGACTGAGAAGGATCATATTGACATCACCACCAACCCTGTGCAGATGCTCCACGAATTCTCCAAATACCGGCAGCGTATCAGGCAGCACGCTGATGCTGTGCATCTCATCTCGTACGTATCCCCAGCCCTTGGCTTGACGTTGATCTTTATCCCTTTATTGTATCAGTAGGTTATATATCAATGAATCAATCCTGAACAAGTTTGAGGTTGATTCCTCTGTTACATAAGAAGCACAGCAGTAGGCTGCCCAGTGCTGGAATGGTGGTTCCACAGTCAGGAGATTTACTTTCAGAGCACATCTGTACCTTCAGACCTTCCATCCTCAGGGTCAACTCGTGATTCAAGACAGCTGCTGACACTCCAGCCTTCATCACAGGCAGCAGGAATGCCAGGGAGGGAGGATTGCGAAAGGGCCCTCCTTCCAGCTGAGTTAGCTCCTTGAAAGCAGATTTCCTGAAGGCTTGCACACATCACTTTCACCAACAAATCATTTGCTAGATCTTTTTTTTTTTAAATTTTTATTGGGGTATAGTTGGTTTACAATGTTGTGTTAGTTTCAGGTGTACAGCAAAGTGAAAATGAACTATTGGCTAAAATTGACGTTTCATCTCTAAGGAAAAGGGGTGCTTTGCTCACTTTTGATATCATAAGTTGCTCCCTTCCCACCCTGGTGGCTAAGCTGTTTTCAGACAGTCCTCTAAGGTTCTGTCCTGGGATCAAACCAACCAAAGTCCTCCTTCCTTTCTTCTCACCTGTTACTCTGCTTTTCTCTCAGTGTTTAGGTAGGTTCATTCTGTACTTTGAATTTTTAAAGATCCATTTGGAAGTCTTTCTTTAAAAATATCTTTGTCTATCATAGGAAAGAGAATAGGAAAAAATAAATGAAAAGGACAGCCCGTCATGATACCAATTTACAATCATCAATCTTTTGTATAACTACTCTATAGTCTCTACTAGAAAAGAGTCAAGGGCTGTGGTCTGTTTATCTTTGTGCCCTCAGTTCCTGTGCCAGTACATGATGCTTAGTTAGGTGCTCAGTTGATGTTTGCTCAACTGAGATTATTTAACATAACATTAATCTAAAGGTATTTATGATAACATACATTTAAAGGTATTTAAAATACAGTTTTTGGTTTTCTAAAGGAGGGTTGGTTTGGGGTATTCAATGTAGGACAATAGACATATTTGCGGAGAGTTGAAATATAATGGTCACTACATTGGTTTCCTAATAGCGTTTATTTTTCCTAAGGCGTGTGACATTCCACTATAAGAGAAGCAGCCTGAGTTACTTTGGAGGTGTCTGTTCTCGCACAAGGGGAGTTGGTGTGAATGAGGTAAATGTTATCAGTTTTCCTAAAGTAGGAGCTTTATCTGTGCATCTAGTCTCTTTCTTCCCCATGGCCTAGTTTACTTCCCTTTTCAGGCCTGTTTTAGAATGATAATGACATCGAGACTATAGTATGAGTGGTTCGTATTAGTAAATAGAGCCCAAAGTGGTCTTTGGTGTTAGAAGAGAGGTATTGTTTCATATCATAATGATAGTTTTTCATATTTATCAGGCAGATGCAAACCAAAGATTGGCCCAGAAATTTCTTGGCCTCTATAGATAAGTTTTTATAAGCTTGTTTATCCTTCTTTTATGACTTTTTAAAAAAGTTATTTGCTCTTCTGCCTATGTTAGGTTTAACACATCCCAAAAGTCGAACCAACCAAATCTAAACCTTGGTCAATACCTGAATCTATTATACCAGGTTATCCCAGTAGCCAGCATTCAGTGGAGACCTCTCTTGACAGATTTGTAGTAAGTTGAATTTATTCTTGGTTTGGTATGAATTGAAATGGGGCACAGCCTTTTATGATTTTATGTTTCCATGTGAGAACATCAAGTTTTGAGAGATGCCACATAGTAAGAGAGGCTTTCTGCTTCTTGGGCCCAGTTGCAAGGAAGAAGTGGTAAGGAGCATAAGCCGTCTTTTGATGCTGTGAGGCTCTACTTAGGGGACTGAGATGAAATGTGGTCATGATTAAGAAATAATAACTAGCTTTGTGCCCTCTCTCAAATGTTTCCCACACACTTTCAACTCTGAAAAACAGTATGGTCTTCCAATGGCAGTGGCACAAGTATTATCGCAGAGTTTGGCTCAAAACCTTGGAATCCAGTGGGAACCTTCTAGCAGAAAGCCAAGTATGTACATTGACCTTCTTACTTTCATGTGCCATTCTGTCTGTATAATGCATGTCCGGTCAATAAAGAAATGTTTTTCATTTCTAAGTCATAATACCTTAACTGTAGTGTATCTCCTTCCTCTAAACAATGATAAGATGAGCAATTTAAGGTAATTCTTAATCTGTGTGGGTTGGAGAAATGTCCCTTTCAAAGTCCATAAAATCATACTTTCTCAGGGCATGATCAGCTCTTTCTCACACTGCAGAATGTTGGGGTGGGTGGTGGTGAATACTCACCCTCTGGATTCTAACCAGTTGAGGATAGCCACAAGATGTCAGTGAAGCTCCACCACAAGTACAGTTGGATCAGAAAATAGCTTAGGCCTAGAGTTAAAAGGAGCTCAAACTCTAATTAAACTTACCCATCTACTTACCTCTAATTAAACTTACCTTCCTAGTACCATCAGAAACATTGGAGAAGCTTCCTGTACAAGCAGTCCTGTCCTGGACCTTTTAAACATGGGGGCAGATGATAGAGAATAACTCTCCTCTACTGGGCAGGCAGGCCAAGAGAAGCAGCCACAAATCCCATCCAGTAGGAAAACACAGCTGATGACTGCTGGATGTCACTCTCCTCTTTAACCAGAGGAGATGCAGATGGAAAGACAGGGCTGAGATTCTAGTGGCGAAGTGTTGAAGGCCCACAATAATTTTAGGGGGCCCTTGAACGTTTTTAACTTTTTTTGTGTGTGTGTGGTATGCGGGCCTCTCACTGTTGTGGCCTCTCCCGTTACGGAGCACAAGCTCCGGATGCGCAGGCCCAGCAGCCATGGCTCACGGGCCCAGCCACTCTGCGGCATGTGGGATCTTCCCACACCGGGGCACGAACCTGTGTCCCCTGCATCGGCAGGCGGACTCTCAACCACTGCGCCACCAGGGAAGCCCTTTAACTTCTTTTAAAATCGGTATAAAATCCAACTTGGATTATATTCCTCTTTATATCAATACACTAGTAAAATATAATTTCTAACACACTTTTGTGGCAGAAGGCAAAATTGCCTAGGGCACACACAATGAGATCCTGTGGAAAGAAAAACCTGAGGTATTCACTCCTAATCTGTTACCTAGGAATTAAGTGGAAATCTACTCCCCTCAGTGAAAATATCAGATGCTAGGAATAAAGGTCCCCCTCTCTACCACAGCCTCCCTAAAGAAGAAGAGGACAAAAATCTACCTTAACATTATCCTATATTTTATACTTTTTGACTACTATCAAATAATTAATACATAGTGTTATGGAAACTTGAAGCAAAATATATATCCAGGATGTCTTGATTCCCTTTAAGGGCATATTAAGTCATCACTTTATGGGTACATTAAGTCTGGTGGCATTGAGCAAATCTCTACAAACTTTCATCTATTGATTTCTTGTTCAGAGTATTTGCTTTCCCAGGGAAACACATAGTACACATTAAAGGAAGTGATTCAGGTTTCACTGGCTGGCATCAATACCTGAAAACCAGAAAGGAGTAGAACCAGGTTTATGTCCTTGTTTGAAAAGCCCGGAGCCAGGAAGAGGCCAGTGCTGGGGGCAGCTGAGAGATATTGCTGAGTCAGATGAAGGAGTAAGGTGAGCAATAGGCTTCATTACTAATGCTGGGCATAATTCCTTCCTAAAATTCTTTATTCCTTTGTGAATTGTTTAGGTAGGTTCATTCTGTACTTTGAATTTTTAAAGATCCATTTGGAAGTCTTTCTTTAAAAATATCTTTGTCTATCATAGGAAAGAGAATAGGAAAAAATAAATGAAAAGGACAGCCTGTCATGATACCCATATGTCCATCTGTGGTATCTGTGTTAAGTTTATGGTTGTTATTTAATTTAGAGGATTTTACATTTCTATTTTAGATTTCTCTCTTTTGCTGAACCTTTTAGCTCAGTGTTCTTCAAGTCTCTGGCTGATTCTTGCTTTGACTCCAGCAAATTGAATTCTCTCCTCTAACGTCCGGTGTGGTCTGTGAGCAGGACTTCAGTGAGGACTCATTGCATTTGTGCAGTAGAGCTTTGTAGTTCCCAGAGAGCACACAGACTACCCTCTCATGTGAGCCCCAGAACCACCCTGGGAGATAGGGAGATGCATTCGCATTTTAGAAGTGGAAACACTGAGACCCAAGAAATGCTAAGTCACTTGCCTATGAAACTCTCTCATCACACAGAACTTGGACTAGAACTCAGGCTTTACAATCTCTAGACCAGGTACTTTTCATTAAACATTGGCACTAGGAACTTAGTTGAATTCTCTGAGTTACAAAAATGAAGAGAGGCACAATTTTATTTCTTGCAGCTGTTGTCTTAGGAAGCACGCTGTACTGTTGGAAAGGAAAAAGAAATATTGATTTAAAAGAAATAGGTTTTGTTTGGTGAGACTTCACATTCTGTACCTGTCTGACATGGAATTGGTAATAAGGAACTATTTCAAGAACTGTGATGCAAATTAAAGATGTGACTTTTGTTGTTTCCCCTTTCTTTTGTTGCTTTTTATTGTTTCATTGGACTAGAATGTGACTGCACAGAATCCTGGGGTGGCTGCATCATGGAGGAGACGGGGTAAATTTTCATCGTACATGCATTTGTTATATACCTTTTACTGAAATTGTTACCTATAATTAGATATACAGTCTCTCAGGTACTGGTCTTTTAGGCTAAGCCTTAGAATAAATTCAATAATTCATTGTCTGATATTTTAAAAAATGAAATGGCTAGTTTACTTTATACTTTAATTTTTTATTTAAAGTTGGTAATAAAAGTAAAATAAAGTAACCACTTCTACATCTATTAACCCTTAAAGGAAGCACATGATTAAATGCTTCTAAGTTTAGTGGATGCATTAATTTTTTAGTAATTAGGATAAAAGCTGGTTGTCTAAACTGTCAGTGAAAACCAATTTAGTCAACAATTTATATTTTAAGGAACTCGTAAATAGACATGTTTACTATAATAAAATTGGACTGTATTCCTTATATAATCAATAAAGCTTTTTTAAACAAATTAAGACAGATTTATCATGTCTAGGTGGTCTTCTACTGATAGACATTTGAATAGTTGCTCACCTAACTCCTGTATCCTATTGTAGATAATTTGGAAACTAGAGGGTTGCTGTTGCATCTGTGAACCAAGGCCTAGAAACATTGCCCTCTTTCCCAGGGACCCCTGCCCCATGGGAGCCACTGCCACAAGGCCTCCTAAGCTACAGCCCACTCCTAATAGATAGAAGAGGTTTCCTCACTCATGTGTCTCTCCCACTTCCTTTGCCCATGCCAGACATCTGCTCAGCATATCACCATTTCTGGTCCTGCTCCCTCCCTGTGATCCCCAGTTGCCAGAAGCCCTGACCTACTTTTACAGAGTCCCTTCCTTATTTGTGCACCAGGAGTCCAGGGAACAAGAGGTGTGTGAGCATGAAGGCTTGAGGAGAGGGTCAGCCATTATGCTTGCTACTTTAGAACACATGTTTCTAGAAATGTAGTTTAAACTTGAAGCCGTTAGCTTTCATGCTCCCCCTCCCCTGATGCCTCCTACAGAATGGTAACACCATTCATAATACTGGTTCTATCGGGAGAGGTCTTCTGTCTTCTAAACTTCCAGTTTCTAAATGGATTTCTAGACTGACTACCCATAGGATATAATAAAATTATTTAAGCTTAATTTGTATTTTCTCAAGTATATGTTTCTACATAGTTCTTGTAAGACATCACTGTCAACAATGGTAGATTTCACCTACTTCCATACACTACCCTCATACATAAGGAAATATAAATCTATTGGATCACATCCTAGAATAAGTGACCTAGTACTCTCAAATCAAATACTATGACAAATATGTCCAAGGAATCAGTGTGTATGACTCAGTGTAACCTTGACCATATATATAATATTCCCCTATGTACTGACACAGTGATAGTAATTTGATTAACTCACAAAGAGGTTCACTATATTCCTGCAAAATCATGAAGATTACCAAATAGTATTTGAATTTAAGAATAAGGAGCTATTACCTAATTCTAATTCAGAAGGCGCTTACCCTAATTCTGTTTTGACTGTGTGTATATACACATAAAAACATATATAGTCTAACATCTCTTTAGGGTTTCCTTGTTTACCTCAATTGTGTCGCTGAAGCCTGCAATACATAATCTTTAATCAGTTGACCCTCACAGCTTCAAAGTAAAATCCAAAGTAAAATCTAGTAGGTTCCCAAGTTCCTTCTATTCAGGACAGAGGCAAAAAAAAAAAAAAAAACCCCAAACCCCTGCTTATCTTTACTGAGACAGAGCGAATAAAAGTGACTACATTTTTTTTAACATCTTTATTGGCGTCTAATTGCTTTACAATGTTGTGTTAGTTGCTGCTGTATAACAAAGGGAATCAGCTATATGTATACATATATCCCCATATCCCCTCCCTCTTGCGTCTCCCTCCCACCCTCCCTATCCCACGCCTCTAGGTGGTCACAAAGCACTGAGCTGATCTCCCTGTGCTATGCAGCTGCTTCCCACTAGCTATTTATTTTACATTTGGTAGTGTATATATGTCAGTGCTAGTAACCACATTTTAATATACAGCCTAGATGAAGTTTGGGGATGAACTTTTCAAAAACTCTTTCAAGCCTGAGCACAAAGGGGCTTGACTGCTAAGGAGATTGTAACCTAGCCCCCAAATCTGTGATTTTCTTTGAATTTCTATTTTTACAGACTCTACCAGACATACTTAGCAGTTTGAACATAAGTGCCTTGTCAAAGTTTGTGTAGAATCATCTGGATCCAGAGTGATGATTTTATTCTAATTCAGGGTTTTTAATTTTCTTCTCTGATGACTGCTTTTGGTAAATTTTTTACATAATTGATTCTTTATTCCCTCAGGGTATCCCATTCCAGAAAGTTCTCAAAGTGCAGCATTTTGGAGTATAGAGACTTTTTACACAGAGGGGGTGGAGCCTGTCTTTTCAACAGGCCAACAAAGGTTAGTAATTTAGAAAGTGTAATTATTTCTCCATTTTTTTTACAATGGAACTATGTCAAATATCAGATACTTGGCTTGCAAAGCAGGTTTCTTTCCAACCAGATTAATATTTAATTATAAAAATCTTTATCACATTAAAGATTAAGTCTCGTTTAAGTGAATTACAAGACCATAGTTTCACTGTTCTGAAGCTCTGGTGTTTCAGTGCTAGCTGTACCTCCTCTTGGCCCTCCCCTCCAAAAAACAAACAGACAATCCTTCAATTAAAATATCTTTGAAATTTTCATGTTGGGGTCTTCAATTGCTGCTAAGAGATAGTGGGTTAGATTAAGATACATTACTTTAGCCCATTTCTCTGACAAAAATTCTATTTCCCCTTGACATTTTCTCTAGGGTTATAACTAATTTCTAGGCTTTTCTTACTTTCTTTTTTTTTTGGCAGGGGGCGGTATGTGTGGTCCATTCTCCCAGATAGAAAGCATTACTAATATCAGCCAGCCAAAAACTGACCCAAAGTATTTATGGACCCCATAAATACAGGCATATATATATATATATATATATATTTGTATATATGAAGAGATATATATATCTTTACTTGGGAAGGTCCACATTGTCAATTGGCATTTCATTAAAATTTATATACACAATGTCATATTCTCTTATCAACAATTCCTTAATTCAAAAATTCTGAAAATTGGAAGTATATTTTATGAGTTTGCAGAAAACATAGTGGACGGTACAACTTATCCTGAACTGAAAATCTTCATTTATCCCTCATAGTGTAAGTATTCATAAGTCTTACTGCACAAATGTTACTGCACAAATGTTAATGTGTTTGATTATAGGGTGTATACCAGACCCCTCAGGGCTGTTATATAGAACAGTGTAAATGCATCATACTTTTCTAAAATCCAGCAAAGCCAGAATTCTTAAATTAACAGGCTATAGAGATTTTGGATATGGGACTGTCGACCAATAACATGTTTAGAAACGAAGTTGCTTGACAGGCAAAAGGACAGGATTGATGCGAATTAGCAGATGGCATAGACATTCTAACATTGCACATTTCATATTTCTTTTTAAGATACTACATCATAAGTCAAATATAATCCATTGCTATACAAAATGTTTAATAACTCTGCAAATTGAGAGAGCAGTGAAACCATGTTAACCTTTTTAAAAAAAATCAATGTCTGATGTCGATAACTGTCAGAATAATTTATTCCTATCCCCATAATTAAGTGATACTGCTAAGTTAGGGATGACACTTTGATGCCTGACAACTGTATAAAATCTCAGTAAGGCTGCAGAAAAAGAAACAGGAATTTTAAAATGACCTTGCATCATTAAACTCAGCTCCCTGCTTTTCATGGCATCGATCTCAATGCAACAGAAATCTGAAAGCTTCAGAGTGTTTAAAATGGGTGCAGTGAGTAATAATGAATTAATGTGAGCTGTTGGCATTTCTGAATTGCAAAGTACATGGCTAATTTTACCTGCCTTGCAGCTCACCAGCTAATTATAAGCCTCATGCCTGAGGAAACAACACTGAGTTGTTTGAAAATACTGAGATCTCTAGCGTGTGTATAAGGATCCATCATTAGATTTCTGAAATTGCCTGTGAGTAGAAAGCAAATTATTCGGATAATGTGGAAAGTAAATAAAAATACACATACACCTTCAATTTTAAAAATTAGTAAATATGGAATTCTTTCTTTTTAAACAACATATATAGAATAATTTTTTAAAAGCTCCTATGGATTACAGTGGAATAACTTACATGTATGTGTGAAAGAACTGACTTTCTTCCAAGTGTTGTAGTCAATGGATGTATGTATGCAGGTTTTATGTGTTATTTTCACATTATCTAAGTGCATCTTTTCTGTGCTCTGGGAACCTTCTCAACTGCCATGTTTGCCATATGGTTTGTGATAGTGACCTGTCTCAGGATGGAAGAAGAGTCCTAAGAATGAAATCCAACAGTGGGTTACATGGGAGTCCTGATCTAAAGCACTAGTCATGTTCCAGTCTGCCTTTCCCTTTTCCATTTTCTCCTCCCTGCTGATCAAAATATCACAGAGATGAGGACTGTTGATTTTAGTCACTGGATTTTCCCATGGGGAAGTCCCACCCAAGTATCGTGGAAAACTTCCTTGCTCCTTATAACAATTTTCCTTTCCTGGAAGTGGAAGGAGGATCAGATCTTTCTTTGGTGGACTCAGTGGAGGGCAGCTGTTCCTTGGGTGTGTGCTGCTCCCTCTCATATATATGGTTCTGAGCATTTGGGTTGGGATGTCCTGTTCTAATCTTCACCTGAGTATAGTAGATATACACAGAAAAATTTTGCCCCAGGTGATGGGAAATAGGAATGTTTCTTATAAATAATCAGCTGCCTCAACAACTGGTCTGTAATACAGTTTATTTGGCAAGCAAGTTCATAGCACCAGTAGGGTGGATTATTCTAGAAACTTGACTCTCCCATTGCTCCAGGAATGATTGAGAAATTTCTATACATCTGTGCATATGTCTGCACATTTACTTAATATGATTCAGACAGTGCAGATTTCTTTTCACTGAGAATGATAGGCATGGATTTCCAGCAACACTTTTTTTCCCTAAGTTTATTTGCATTTACTTGATGGCATATATCACATTTAGCTGTGAATGAAGCATTTTTATCTTCTTGACATTTTTTATATCTTCTCAGCTGCCTGGTTATAAGTCAACAAATTAGGTATCTGTGAGTCTTATTAGCAGAGCATTTTAGCTCCATTAGCAAATATGAAAAGTGATCTATTCCTCTTGACAGCATATTTCTCTGAAAAGTAGCTCTAATGGGAGAGGTCATCTCTGGAGCCCACTACTGGAGAATCCTCCAAGAGATATTACCCCATTTAAAATACGTTTTTTAGAAGTGTTATTAATAAATTAACAGTGATTCTCACACAGACACATTTGTAAGATGCCATAACAACAGATCATAGAAGAATACCACATGATAGCTGATTATAGGGCCAAGTATGTAGCCTGACTGGAGTGTTGATTTTCTGTGATGAATTAAAATGGTTTCCCTTTATCTTTCTAATCTCTTTCAGCTATTTGAGCCCACAGAATGTGGAAATGGATATGTGGAAGCTGGGGAGGAGTGTGATTGTGGAATCCATGTGGTAGGTGTAAGAGATCTTTTCTACCTTCAGCACATCTACCCAGAGTGCAGAAGAATAGTGTTAGTGGGAAGTCTGCCCCATCATTCATTGTGGTCTTACTGCCTTTATTTCTGAGCTCTCTCATCAATGCTTAATCCTAGCTCAACCACGTTAGAATTAATCATTGGCTCTGTCTGAAGAAACCTAATGGATTCTTCTAATCAAATTCGTATCTCTTAAAAATTCATAGCTCCTATTCATCTCAGACAAGTTTTACTAACTCATGAAAATTCTTTCTGTGTTGTATATTAGTTTTGTCTTTGTAAAACTAGATTGAGTATTAAGAATACCACAGAGCTAACCAAGGGTTGGGTGCCTGCTAAAAAATAAGCTTACTTTTTGGTAGAGAAGCCCCTTCTTAGAAGATGGTACTTTGCTGAGAAGTATAGCCAGAAGGAATCTGTCATTGCTTAAAGTGGTTCATTCTTTCCTAAAAGATTTGCTTACTATTATATACATCTCCTCACATGGATTATGCATAAGTTACATGTGGAGAGCATGTTGAATGACCAGTGGGTAGGTTTCCTCACTTACTCACATGAAGTGTTTTCTCTAGGAATGCTATGGATTGTGCTGTAAGAAATGCTCTCTCTCCAATGGGGCCCACTGCAGCGACGGGCCCTGCTGTAATAACACCTCATGTCTTGTGAGTTCTCTGACAGTTTCATCTTTCTTATCGTTGACATATTAGCCAAATATCTCAATGTGTACATTGAGTATTTGTACAACTTGTCACACACTTGTTGCTTGACACTGTGCATATTAGCCTGGCAATTTTGTAGAATCAATAAATCTATCCAAATTCTGTGGGTTACAATGATTATCTTTACTATGATTCACTACCAACCATTCTATTCTCTGGTACCTCCCTAAGAAAATATATCTATAATCCTTCCAAAATAAACATTGAGAATTGCTCTACTATCATGAGTGAAAACCAAATTAAATAGTTGAATAGAAGAGGGACAATTCTTGTGGTCTTTTTCTAATAAGCCCTACTTATAACCTCTTTCTTTAAAACTCATCCTAATTTATTTTAGACCCTGAGCAGAAATCCTAGTGCTCATGTTTTTACATTTGATATTTAAAATCACTTATAAAGGCAAGAAAGCTAGATAAGGAGGTAATATATGTATGTATGTATGTTTATATGTGTATATGCACAACTTGTGTATGTGTGGACACACAGTTACTTCCATCTTTAGAGACCTCTGGTTAATTTTTTTAAAAAAAGTTTTAAAAATTTTCCTTTTTCTCATCTATAAAATCTCTAATATCCTTTAAAACCATAAAAGTATATGATTTAATTTTATCCAACACCAAAGGGATATTATGCATGTGGTAATCTAGGCGGTTCTAGCTTAGTTTGTACTTGCTTATGTCCCCAACCAGATTATAAATTGCTTGAAGATGATGGACTCGTTCCTTCATCTTTTACCCACCCACCACCCAGAGAAACAAAATGCCTTGTATTCAGTAGGCATTCACTGGCATCACTGAAGGAAATTCATATGAATTAATTGAAATCTGCTTGTGTATATTTAGCTAAAGCAAGACTAATATCCAAGCTAGTTGGTAAATCAGTGCAGGTTGGGTGTGCATATCAGTCTTCAGAGAGATCCTAAATGTTTATATTTTAGTGTTTTGTTCTTTTGTCTTAAGCCACACCAGTGTTTCTTCTTTGCACAATTGTCATCACAATGTTTTCCAAAAATAATACTCTGAGATAGTGGATTTTGAAATCTGAACATGTAATGCCTTGGTTAATGATTCATATTTACTACACAGAGTGGTGTTTGGGTATTATCTCTATCCTGGAACTATCTTGCTGATTCATAAAAAGAGTTTGGCGGTGGTTATGAAAGGATGTCATGATTGTTGGTGAATTTAAGAATGTTAACTCTTTGAAATATTAATTAATACTGGTTCCTAATATTGAGTTTTGATTTGCAGTTTCAGCCGCGAGGGTATGAATGTCGGGATGCTGTGAATGGGTGTGATATTACCGAATACTGTACTGGAGACTCTGGCCAGGTATGGCAAACTAAGTTTTAGGTAATGCATCTTACTTGCAAATACATATTGTAAAGCTTTCAGTTTGGATTATGTGTGTGAATATGATTTGGTTCTTTTGTTTTTTGTTTTGTTTTGCTCTGTTTTCTAGTAATTTCTAGCTCCTACCATGCCTTTATTTTAGGAACGTTTATTGTGGTTTTTTGGACCTAAAAAATCTCTTTTCTTCCAAATTTCCCCTTCGTAATTAGTTCCCTTTATATTGCTTATATCCAACGAATTGATTTATCTTTCCTGGTCCCCACATCTAAAACAGTATCCTCACACTGATAAAGCACTAATAGTACTATTTTCAAGCATTTTTAAGCCACAAAACCCTTTTTTTTTTTTTACATCTCTATTGTAGTATAATTGCTTTATAATGGTGTGTTAGTTTCTGCTGTATAACAAAGTGAATCAGCTGTACGTGTACCTATATCCCCATATCTCCTCCCTCTTGCGTCTCCCTCCCACCCTCCCTATCCTACCCCTCTAAGTGGCCACAAAGCACCGAGCTGATCTCCCTGTGCTATGCGGGTGCTTCCCACTACCTATCTGTTTTACATTTGGTAGTGTATATATGTCCATGCCACTCTCTCACTTTGTCCCAGCTTACCAACAAAATTTTGGATGGAAGCCCAATGTAGAAATCTAGGAAGCGTAGCACTGCTGTGGTTGAAGTGGGATTGGGAGCAGAAGTCTGCCTTCCTCAGCTCTGTCACCGTCTTGCTCCACTTATGAAGCCCTGGCTTCATGGCCCACACACTTGGCATGATCTTCTTCACATTAAAATTATCACATTATCATTAAGGTTGCCTTCCGGCATTCCTTCTTTAATTTTTACATTTTTAAACATTTATATTGTGTTGTTTTATGTCTTTATTTGTCATTCAAATGAACATTTGTGGAGCCCCTGCTCTGTGACAAGCACTGCTGTGAATGCTGGGATACGGGAGGAATTGAAATAGAAAAGTCCTTGCTCTTACGGGGCTTGCATTCTGCTGGATGGAGAAAGGCAAATAAATGAACAAAAAAGCCAGTGAGTACAGAAGCATGGCTTCTTCAAGAGATGGAATGAAAGCAGGGATAGCTGGGGAATAGTGGAAACAATTCAGAGAGGAAGTCAGGAATCAGGCAGGTAGGGGCTTGGTAAGAATTTCTGACTTCATTCTACCTTCATTTCTTTCTAACGTTATTTCAAGAGCATTTTCCCATGCTATGACACAGTTTTTATAAATATCCTCTTTAAAGTTGCATGAAAGTCTGCCATGTGGATTTACCAGTCACCTCTACATCCAGTGGTGGTAGATATTTAGATTGTTGGCAGTATTTCATTATTATGGTTAATACGGTTGTGAATCTCTATGCATTTTTAAGAGTGTTTCTTGTTTGGAGTTAGCACCTTAGGACAAGTTCTCAGGAGTGGAGTTACCTATTGCCAGGTAGGGCTCCTGATAGAGTACAGTTAGAAGCCAGAATATCATTTTTGCTATTGCAAATAGCCAAGTTGAAAGCGATAGCTTAGTGTGAGGGCTAAATGGGCCTCTTTATAGATCCCAGATTCAGGCTATAGCAACACGTTATTGACAAAATTGGGCCTGGAATGACCTGTCGGTGCAGAGCCAGCCCTTGCCTTGTATGCTATGGAGGAGCAATAGAGAGAGGATGATTTATGTGAGTAGGCAAGAGAAGGATGGCAGGACTGGGCCAGAATGCCAAGTTACTCTTCTCAAGTTTATCAAATCAGCCAGCCAACCAACCCAACCATTCACTCTACCTGCCTGGAGAATCGAGTACAGGAGCAGAGAGTAACTGGAGTTACACTGAGTTCCCCTCCCTGGAAGGAAACATGAGGAGAGGAAAACAAAGGATCCTAATTAACCTTTTTGAAAGGTTTTGATATGTATCATCTGAGGCTCGATTCAAGTGGATATGGTACAAAGGAATGGTACAGTGAACTCTATTCAGGCTATTACTCTTTTGTGATTTTTATGCGTATCTGTTTTTTATATATAAATATGTAAATAGGTTTCTCTGCAATTTTTAAATAATATAGTGGCAGAATGTAAGAATTGTGGATTCAGTGTTTTATGACAAGTGTACTGACATTCTTGATATACTGTTTCACTGAGTTATATTTTTAGTTTTGTAGAATAATGCTATTTTTATACCCATCATATATGGTTTTGGTTCTGTGTATTCAGTTCTTTTAAAAGTATAGTTTTTTCATTTAAACCTTTTACTCTTGAATTGCCATAGACTTTACTGGAAATAAGGTTTTTATAATGAGGGCTCTGTGTTCAACTTAATATTCTATTGTCCAGATTTTTAAAATGTTCTTTTTATCTCATGTGTCCAAGGTGAAAACTGTACTGTTAAATTCTCAGTGGCATAGTAGAAAAACACGTTCCTTTAGTAACAATTTCCTTATATGACCAGAATGAACCTGAACTAGATAAGTGGAATAGGGGGAGTTAAACACCCACCCCAAATTCTTTTGCTTTGTAAGAGGCAGTGAACTGTGAATTTAATTGATGCTAATAATGATTAAGAAAATAGGATCTCTGGGAATCTCTGCATCTCTGAAAATCAGTATCGTTGGCAACATTATGACTTGATCTCTTTTATTTTATAGTATATTTTTGCTTTTTTTTTTTTTTTTTTTTTGGCGGGACGTGGGCCTTTCACTGTTGTGGCCTCTCCCGTTGCAGAGCACAGGCTCCGGACGCGCAGGCTCAGTGGCCGTGGCTCACGGGCCTAGCCGCTCCGTGGCATGTGGGATCTTCCCGGACTGGGGCACGAACCCGTGTCCCCTGCATCGGCAGGCGGACTCTCAACCACTGCGCCACCAGGGAAGCCCCAATTTTTGCTTAATTTTGATACTAGCATTTACTGATGCTTCTGAGCTGCTTTTTAAATTAACAATTTATAAGAGAATAAGTAATACATGTGGAACTGAGAGAAATCCTGGGCAAACAGTCTGGATGATCTAATAAAGATATTTTTTAAAGATGTGTTTTGTTTTGTTAGTACTATGAAATATGTCATCAAAATGGTAGTATAGCACAATTTAAAATAAGTACATTTAAAGGCTATTGCACTGTGAAAGCCGGCCTCAACTGGACCTTCCTGCACAGCGTAAAACTGGGGGCTCAAATGGCATTTAGAGACCGAATCCAGAGCTCTGCTCACAGGCAGAATAAAGTACACAGATTTATGGTCCCCCTGCTTTAAATATCCCCAGACAACGAGAGACATCCATAATTTCCTTTGTTAAACATTTCAGTGATAAGCAACTGGCTTTTATTAGCCTAAACGAAAAATAGATTGATTAGAAATCTTCTTCCATGTAGCTGTGACAGTTTATAACAAGAGCTTTTTTTTTCTAATTAGTGACTCCTACTAGTTTTTTCCTCTTGAAACATCGCAGAAGTCAAATATGAAAATTGTTTAGCCCCTGATGTACCTATTCTAGTAGCAACATTTCTTTTACATTTTTGTCCAGTGTGGTTGTATTCATCTTGGAGTAAGTGAATAATTAACGTTAGTTGATTAATAAGAAAATGATGGGGCTTCCCTGGTGGCGCAGTGGTTGAGAGTCCGCCTGCCGATGCATGGGACACGGGTTCGTGCCCCGGTCCGGGAAGATCCCACATGCCGCGGAGCGGCTGGGCCCATGAGCCATGGCCACTGAGCCTGCGCGTCCAGAGCCTGTGCTCCACAATGGGAGAGACCACAACAGTGAGAGGCCCGTGTCCCGCAAAAAAAAGAAAAAAAAAGAAAATGATGGTGTTTTGAGTGGGTTTGGATGAAAGAGGCCCAGGGATCTCTGTTTTTGGGCAGCTGGTCCAGTAAACCAACTTCTCATGCTGGTAATTACATCTTTTGAAGAGTTACCATTAGGTTGAGTGAAAGCTTGTATGAGAGTCAGTTGTTCTTTAGAAAGATGTAGAACCAAAGCATTTAATCTCAAAGTGTTCCTTCATAAGTTACTGCTTCTTTGCACTTCTAAATTAGTTCCATTACCTTTCTGTAGTGACCATGATAAACACCTTGGTGTTGCAGAATAGAATAACTTAATTGTATCTGTGTGGGTCAGTTATTTATTTTCTCAGTCAGTCAATAGTCATGGAGCACCATCTCAATCACAATTGAGCCAGTTTTGTTCTAGGTTCTGGGGAGGCTGCAGGGACAGAAAATCCCTGCCTGCACAGTGCTCGCATTAGGATGCAGACAAAAGACAAGCAAATACATAAAATATACGGATCCTCAGTTGGTGATACATGTTTTGGAGAAGGAAAAAAATAGGGAATGGGGAACAGAGGATGCCAGCATGGAGAAGGAGGTTATGGTTTTGAAGAGCATGGTTAGAGAAGGCTTCTCTGAGATGCTGTTATTTGAACAACGTCCTAAAAAAAGGTGAGAGAGCAAGCCAGGCAGAAATCTGGGGGAGAGATTGGAGGAAGAGCAAGGACAAACGCCGTGGGGTGGCAGCATGGCTGGTACATTCACGTAGAGTCAGGTATTTATGGCAGAGAGTAGGAATGAGGTCAGAGAGATGAAGATGAGGATGGGGCCGGCATAGGAGTAGATCATGATGAACTTGGAAGGCCAGTGAGTAGACGGGGAAGCCATCAACAGAGGAGCAACATGAGGTGGTTTAGGTTTTTCAAGGGACACTCTGGTAGCTCTATAGCCTATAAGGAGAGTAGAGTGGAAGCAGGGGAATCAGTTGGAGGCCGTTGCATAATCAGAGAGATGAGAGATGGTGGTGGTGTGGACCCGGCATTAGCGGTGGAAATGGAGAAAAGTCAGATTGCAATTATATTTTAAAGGTAGAAGCTACCAAGATTTGTTAATGGAATAGAAGGAGAGTGTGAGAAAAAGAGAGGAACATAGGATGACTCCATGGTTTTGGCCTTGAACAGTTGGAAGAGTGGGACTGTCATTTACTGAGAAGGTGAAAACTAAGGGAGGACCTCAGTGGGTATTGCTATGTTTCTTATTCACTTGCCACACCCATGTATTTTTTTTTTCCTTTTTGTATTTGTTTTGAATGCTGTAGCAGCGCCTTGACTTAATTTTTTTAGCTCTCTTAAATGTGGTAAATGAGACGCACAGAAAGTAAAAATTTTAATTTACTCAGGGTAATGTTGGGGGAAAATGAAATTTTCCTTATTTTTACTTATCAAAAATGATTTGATAAATAGACCTGGAAAAAGAAAGAACTGTCACATCATGATTGCTCTAGTAACAGGTCTGTAGTTCAAGAGGTCAGAAATGTAATGGAGATACAGCACTTATATTGCGCTGAAGGGCCGTGTCTTTCTTCTTTCTCAGTAATGTGGCCTAGAGGTGAGTGCCATGGGTGTTACATGCAAAGTTGACATTTTCACAGGGCTGAGTGAAGTCTCGTAAATTAGTTCCTGAACGTGTCCACTCCTGCATAACAAGCTGATTTGTTCCCTTCATTATCCATTTTAATTCCTTCTACTTTTAACTCCACAGGCAAGTGAACGTAAATTATTATTTTAGCCCATCTCATGGAAAACGGAGAAACATAAAAAGCACCCACTGCATGGACCTAATTGATTGATTCATTTTTACCAATAATTGCAGAATAAATTTGGATAACCTACTCAAAGAGTTACTTATGTTTTCCTAATTATAGAGTCATCATGCTTGCATTTTTAAAATACTTATTCTAACTTTTACTGATATGAATGATCTGTAGCACACAATTCACAGGTAATAATAAAATCATGCTTACTTTTTTTGCATTTTAATATATTGTACACATAATCTGAAGATACTTCACATGCTGAATGTTAACTAAAAAGTTTATATTTTTCAGTGCCCACCAAATCTTCATAAGCAAGATGGATATGCATGCAATCAAAATCAGGTATGCTGGGCTCTAGGTTTTAAATGGGATTTTATAAAAAGATTAGATTTCAAGGTTTTTTTTTGATAAATGTAATTTTGATAGGGAATTGCAATTCAAACAACAGTAAATTATTGCAGTGGTCTTCTAATTCAGAGCTGCTTTATGTCATATAAAATACAAATATATTATATTTATCTCTGAGTACAAACTGTTCAGATTGAGGGAGAGGAAAAAAATGTAATGGCTGAAGAATTAGAAATCTAATTTATTGAGTTGTGACTATCTTTTAATCATTTCAGCCTGTCTCTGATGGGAAAATATGGTAATCTGTTGTAATGTGGTTGTAGTTTCTTTTTTTTTTTTTCCTGAAGCTATGTTATAACCTAACCATTCACATGCAAAAAAAGCTAAAAAATTATATTGGTATCACCCAAAGAAATGTCTCAATTTTTTTTTCCATAAAATTAAAAAATTTAGACAGTTAGTTGGATTTGAAGAGCTGTACTATGAGCTATGTTTTGTGTTTTAAATTTTAACTGTCATTCTTATGCTTCTCTTAGGATGTTTATGGTTTTTATTTTCACTGTGAAAGTATTAGGGTACCGAATGAAAAAGAAAACAATTTTGTCTGAAACAATGAAAAGGAGACCTTGCAGTGAGAGTTTGGGGAAAATGGAACTGGCTGCATGTGCCTCATAACATATGTTCCGTCCTCAGGGCCGCTGCTACAACGGGGAGTGCAAGACACGGGATAACCAGTGTCAGTACATCTGGGGAACAAGTAGGTCATGTTTCCTGCTTGCTGGTCACACACAGGTTTCTCTTAATATTCTTCACTGCCAGTCTTGCTGAAAGAGATATACAGCTTGGGGTGATTAAAAAACAAACAAACAACTAGAAAAGGCGGAAGAGAAGGTGAATCTTAGTCACAAAACCACAGCAAACAACTGCTAATGTTGGGGACTTGTCATCTGAACCAAAAAGTGCCAATCAGTGATTGTGGCTGTGACAGAAGGGACGCTACACCCACCTGCAAAGACTGGGTTGAGTGCAGTGGTCATGCTTATTATCCAGCCACTCAGCTGATTTTCTTTGTACCTTGGATTTAACATTCACCCCCTCAAGTTAGCTTTCTCTTCTTTTACCCCAGGATAGAACCAGACTTTTGTTGTTGTTTTTTTTTAATTCTATAATTGATTATCTCAGTTTGAAGTGAAGAAACACAAGTACTTTGTGAGACGCAGACAGGTAGAGATTCGGGTACATGGTCATGCTTCTCAGTACATTCCCTACATGTCAGTACACATATTCTCTTCCTGACATTTGTAGTGCCTCGCCAGTGAACTTCAGTTCATGAGGGCCAGGCCGGAAGAGAGAGAGAAGTGGCTCTGCCTTGCTGGCAGAGGCTGGGTCACCCACCAGGAAAAGAAAGCACGCAAAAGGAGACTGGGACCCATGCACAAGTGATGCCAGTGTTTGGCAAATGTCATTTAACTGAAAGATTTACTTTCAGTGCTTCAGTTTTGACAAGGGAAAGATAATAGAGGCATTTTTTGTCTTGTAAAAAGGTTTAAATATCAAAATCCATGTGCCAATGTAAAATCTCAATGAGATCAGACTTTATAATGCCTACTGATATTAAGAGAAAGCAGGATTAGGAATGATACTAGTTTTCTCTGTGTCACTTCACTAGTTCCTGCTGATGATTAATCCTACCTCCCACCCTCAAACCCACCAACAAGAATTGGGAATAAATTTGTCTCCCAAGTTAAAAAGAAAGGTGTGTTGGAGCTGTCCTGTCTTAGCTTATAAGAGTCATTGGTTAAATTTTTAGGAATTTTAGAAGCCAGTTGACATCATAGTCTTAGTTTGAAATTAGCCATGTATTACACCATGGAAATTTACACCATGGAAATTGGCAAGTGCTACAAATTAGGAATTTTTTTTTCCTTTTTCTGAAACACCAGTTATTAAAATACTTACTGGCACTCGACCAGTTATGGATAACAAAGAGAACTAAAATTAATTCTCTTTTCTTTCTCCTCTCCAAAAGAGGCTTCGGGGTCTGACAAATTCTGTTATGAAAAGCTGAATACAGAAGGCACAGAGAAAGGCAACTGCGGGAAGGATGGAGACCGATGGATCCAGTGCAGCAAACAGTGAGTGGTCAGCTCTGGGAGCATAGTGAGTGGACTTGGAAACCCTGGTCCAAATGTAAAATGAGCACAAAATAAATGTTACTGATTTTTTAATAAATATTCGACTACTTAAAATTTTAAAGTATGGATTTAAAAAATACATTAGTATAGCTAGAGGCAAATGGCTATGAACTAAACTATTTCTGTGGTACAGACTCACACCATTTCTGTAAAATTCAGAAAAGTTCTTGCATGCTGTATTTTACTTGAAGCTTGTTTTGAAGAGATACTCTGCCAAGGTATTTTAAATTAATAGTGGGTTTTAATTCTCTACTTCTGCTAGCAGAAAAGGCCTATGAATGTACTAGTATGCATGGAATTCTACAAGCAAAAGATATAGACTGTATATATAATTTGAGGGACCATTTAAAGTGAAGTAATATATATACTTAATTATTTCTCGAATGTAACACCATTTGATTTAATTAAACATCTAATGCCTATATTAGAGTTTTGTTTTCCCTTCTAAAAAGTAGCTAGTCAGTGCATATTGGAGGCATCTTTACTCAGGAAGTGAGATACTTTCAGAGCACGTTGGTAATATTTTCCCTTGATTTGGTGAGGAAAGTTAAAATTGTGATTTAATAGTTTATTAAGGTTAACTCAATGACTTGGATCTATGGGACCACTAAGTGATACACCAAAGCTCCTCCTTTCTCCTTCCATAACAGTGAGGATTCTTCTCCCATTTTGAAGCAGAGCGAGGATTTAAGGGAAGTTTTATTTCTCTAGTTAATGGTCTCTAATGTACTTTAGGAAACTTTGCCATTCTATGTAGTCTTTGATGGTAGATGAGGCCTTAGGAGGCAACAAATCTTTGACTTCTTTAAAGTTAAACCAAAATAACAGAACAGAACTTCCCATCTGATGTCTCATGAGTGAGTTATAGATGTTCTGAGCTGTTCAGTCCTCGAGGTGCCAGGGAGGAAATGGGGACTAAAATAGTCAAAATCCATGGGGTTGGATGCCTCTGGATTTAATTAGCTTCAGTCATTAAATCAATGTCATAGACAAATCTGATCATTTCTCTGTGCCTCTGTGACTTCAAAAAGTTGGGAGGCATTGTATCAGATCATTGTAGAGGATAGCTTTTGAATATCTGGCAGTAGAATAGCCAACCACCGATGAGTTAAAGAAAATAAATGCATGTTTTTTTAAACTTTAAAAAAACTGGGAAATATAACATAAAAAGTGATTAATATACAAATATACATTTTGCCAAATAAATGCAAAGTGAACTCTCATGTAACTCCTATGTGGATCAAGAAGTAGAGCATTCCAGAAATGTATTCTTCCCCCTCACAGTGCCCGTGTCTCTCTGCTGGAGGTATTGTCAACCTGAGTTTTCTGGCAATTGCTTTCTTTCTTTTCTTTAGAGATTTACTGCCCAAGTTTTCAGCCCTAAACAGTATATTTTGCCTAAAGTTTCAGTAACTTTATATAAAAGGAATCATATCTCAGGTATTATTTTGCATTTTGCTTCTTAAGTTCATTATTTTAAGAGTTTTCCATGGTATATGTAGCTGTTGGTTCATATTTATTGTTCATTTGTTTCATTTTCATTCATATTTATATACCTTGATTTGTTTCTCCATTCTGTGTTGATAGACATTTAGATGGTTTCCACGTTTTGGCTATTAGCAACCATGCTGCTGTGAACATTCCGATACATGTAACTTAGTACACATTTGCACATACTTTTCTAAGGCCTTACCTGGAAGAAAAATTGCTAAGTCATAGGGGATGTATATTTCCAGTGCTACCAGATGATGTGACACTGTTTTCTAAAATGGTTGTACTAGTAAACCCTACCATCGAGAATTTGTATATGAGAATTTTGTTGTACTTCATTCTCACCAATATTTGGTATTATCAGACATTTTACTTTTATGTATTCTGCTGGGTGTGAACTGCTTTATTGTTGTGGTTTTAATTTGTATTTTCCTGATTACAAGTGGAAGTTAGTACATTTTCATGCATTTCTTGGACATGGATGTCCTTTTTTGTAATGTGCCACTTTAATTCTTTGCACATTTTTTAAGGAGTTCATTGTTTACTTCGCTGGAGGTAGGTGCCCTCATGGTGGGTGAGTCGTTTAACAATGTCGCCAAGGACCCAGATGATTTCTGCCCCTCTTCTTTGTAATGCTTAGCATGTTCAATTTGTGTCTTTACATTTGTGAATTCATGATTGCAAGGCTAATGCAAAGGCTCCACACTCAAAGGCAGGAAGCAGGGGTAGGAGCAAAAGGTCTTCTCCCTGTCAGGCTCTAACCTTTCATCCAGAGCACAGAATTCTCCCCAGCAATCCCTAGCTGCCTTTTCCTCACATCTCAACACCCAGGGGCTGCTCTTAGCTCCAGGAGGGTGGGAAGGAGGGATGGCTAGGAAAGTGGGTGTAGCAAATGGGAGTGCCATGATGAACTCAGACACCAGTCATGAGCCATCTTTCAGGGCTGGGCACTTTGCTACCCCGAAGAAACTGTGATCTTGTTAGCAAGGAAGGAGGGAGTCCTCGCCAACCAACAGTATCTGAACGAATGCTTTTATTTAAAGAAAAGGGACTATTTCCCATTTTAAAATATTTGTAGACTGAATAGTTTTGATTTTTTCAGTTTGATTCCTCCTGTCTTGTTCTTTTTTTTTTTTTTTTTAATATGTTCAGCGATGTGTTCTGTGGATTTTTACTCTGTACCAATCTTACTCGAGCTCCACGTATTGGTCAACTTCAGGGTGAGATCATCCCAACTTCTTTCTACCACCAAGGCCGGGTGATTGATTGCAGGTAACACATTAAATGTTGGAAAACCTAATGAATCATGAGAATTGCAAATTTAGAAAAATCAAGGGAAATGGTAACTTAGATTTTATTATCACCTTGCATGTTGAAAGTCATTTAAAAAACAAAGTTATATACTGATTTGCAAATTATATTTGCTTAAAAATTATACCAGTTAGTTGGGAGACATTCCTTGTAATTATAATCTTAAAAGTAGAACTTTATGGTATTCATGTTGACACATGATTAAAGTTTTGAGCATTGAAATATGTCACTCTCTGAACACTGTGTGTTTTGTTTTGCGACAAAGAATAAAGAATCTAAGCTATACTCTATGTAGCATGTGTGTGGTTTAGAAGATGGCTTAATTAATGCCTAATCACATATAGAAAATATACACTAAAATATTATTTATAGCTATAGTCAGACATTTGATGTCCAGTTATCTGTGAGTACAAGGCATAGAAGATATGAGGCTTATTTTTGAACACTGGGAGTCATATTATATTTTAAATAAATATTGTTCCTGTTAAAGTAGTCATAATTCTAAGATGCTATGCCCTCATTCAGATGATAACTGTCATTGCCCAAAACACTTTTGGGATTTCCCCCTACAGAATTGCCTTCAGGGTCTGCAATGTTTATCCCTAGTATTCCCCAAATAGCAAACCTTCATCTTATATGAGTGAATGAAAGATTTGGAAACATCCCAAAGTAATTTTGAATAGAATTTAGTAAATTGATTGGGTAACCAAATTGGATATTGCTGTCTTGGTCAAATGGTTGCTGATTTTCTGTCTTTTAAATGGCTCTAAAGGCTATTCTAACAGTGTCTTAGACAATAAGATCCTTCCTGGAATAAATTTGTAGTCCTCAGATCTAGTTACTTTGATGCACAGAAGCTTCCTTTGAATGTGTACATTTTTGCACGTCTTTAGATACAACAACCTTGTTAAATTATATTGTTTTATTCTAAACTAGTATATTTTAAAAATATTCAGCAAGGTACTTAATTAGTAATTATAACATTGATTATTATTCAAATTCAAGCTGTCCTTCATTTTGAGGTTTTAGAATTATATGTATCAATAGAGAGGAACCAGCTTAATTTTTTCAATCATGAATAGTCCAATCCTCTAAAGTAATAATTTTAAAAATATTTTCATTTGCTGTTTATGCTCAACATCTGCCTTTTTGCCTCAGGAAACAGCTGAAAGTCTTGAAGAGCTAATGATAAGATTGCTTGTCTTGTTCTTATGCACACCTCTCCCCTAGTTTTAATGTTGGTCTTGAAAACAAGGGAAGATTTAGAACACACTTGGTGCAAATGACATTTTTTTTGTTCTGATGGACTGCAGTGTAATAATGATAGTGAAAGACAGTTTATTTTATTTAGGGGAGGTGGGGAAAGGGAGAAAGGAAGAGAAAAGTGGAGAAATGCTAGAAGAAATCCATGTCCTCTGACAGCCTCTTCAGTTTCCTAAAGAGCAAACCTCATTCATGTTGATGTTATATTTCTAAGTCTGGTGCTAATGGTTGTATGACTATTTTTCTCTTTTTAGTGGTGCTCATGTGGTTTTAGATGATGATACAGATGTGGGCTATGTAGAAGATGGAACACCATGTGGCCCATCTATGATGTGTTTAGATCGGAAGTGCCTACAGATTCAGGCCCTAAATATGAGCAGCTGCCCTCTCGATTCCAAGGGTAAAGTCTGTTCCGGCCATGGGGTAAGTAGACATCAGTGTCCAGCCCAAATCTGAAGTTGAGGATACCAAACACTGTCTGGCATCCTCCAGCTTCACAGTGGTTGGACTTCCAGTTCAGCCATTCTCCTTCCGTGACTGTTGTTAATATCTATGCACTGACTATGATTATTTCCTTAGTATCCTTATGTGCTAAGAATAACTCCTATATGTGTTGATATGGTTTTATTTTTGTTGTTTCTTTTACCACTGGCTATTTGTATTCACTGCAGTCTCTAGAGATAGCTTGGCATCCAAGGAGTTGGAAGAAAATTGATGTGGTTCCTAAAGAAACTGTAGACCCCATGTGACTGCTTTGTACCATTCACAATAATTTATATACCCTTTCAGTAATTGCCTTCCGGCTACTCAACATGCATACTGAGTATCTATGTGTGCAAGATCACACTAGACTAGAGGTTGGATCACTGCTATAATTCACGTGTTTAAAGTTGTACGGTTATGCTTGGACCATTGGCAGCCAAAGAGAAGATGTACTCTCTACTCACAACTGCATGTAGCTTTAATTCTATGCACAGAGTGTTTGGGCAGATGCTTCCTGGCAAACCGAGGTTTAATACTTAAAAGCACATTTTAATAATTATTTAAATTGGGTTTAGTAAAAGAAAAGTAGTTCAGAATTTAAACAGCCTTATGAAATGGAAAAAACAGACGTGAAGAAACTCAGAGTGATCATCTCAAAGGGAGATGCTGCAATGAAGGTAAAAATAATCCAAAATATAGATAGCTAAACAGGTGATATGTTGAAGAACAAGGTAGAAAGACATAAGAAGCTTATGCCCAATGACTATGATTCCATGTTTGGTTGAAATCATAGGCTCACTGGGAGGCAGTACAGCCTAGTGATCAAGAGCATGGATTTTGTGGCTAGAAAGAATCCTGGGTTTGAATCCTGGCTCTGCTTCTTTCTATCCCAGTGACTTTGGGTAAGTCACTCAACCTCTCTCAGCCATCAGGGTGCTAGTGTGAGTATTAAATGAGATGCTATACACAAAGCACTGAGCATAAGTACCCAGCACATAGAAATGTAGTAAATATTCAATAATTGCTACAGTAAAGTAAAAGCACTGGGCAGACCTCTCAGTTATTCAGTTATTGTTCTGAAAGCATTATAAAATTTAATGCATTAAAAAGGCCCATGGGGCTTCCCTGGTGGCACAGTGGTTGAGAGTCTGCCTGCCGATGCAGGGGACACGGGTTCGTGCCCAGGTCCAGGAAGATCCCACATGCCATGGAGCAGCTGGGCCCGTGGGCCATGGCCGCTGAGCCTGCGCATCCAGAGCCTGTGCTCCGCAACGGGAGAGGCCACAACAGTGAGAGGCCCGCGTACCGCAAAAAAAAAAAAAAAAGCCCATGAGTCTTCACTACCCCTCCCACTTTTTTTTTTGTTAAAAAAAGGGTTAAATTCAGCCTGTTAATCATAATCATGGTGTCATGTCATTTAAGATTAAAAAGCTCTTATACCAATAAGCCTAAATTCAATTTTATCATCTCTAAATAATCTATCTCCAAATGTATTTCACAGGCAGATGAGGATTTAACCTACTCTGTCTCTAGTTTGTGGATGGTTATTTATTTCATCTAAATTACACATCCATTCCAGCATGCTGCTTGATCCCCAGAGGAAGAGAAAGGGACAAAGATTGCTCTAGGAGGGTCTTCAGCCTGGCTGACTGAGAGAGGAGTGATACCATGGCAGGCAGGGAAGGTGGGAGGGTGTGTGTTTGGCTGGCACAGTGCCACCTAATGACTTTTGCGTCGAGCATGGTGAGATAATGCAGTGCATTGGCGATTTATGCCTCCAGGTACTTAATCTCTGGCAATGCCTCTTAAACCCAGTATTGCTTAATTTCTTGAATTAAGCATATATGTTTCTACATTGTCAGACATTTGTGTACTTAAATAATATCAACATGAGTAATTAACATAAAAATTTCTTCCTTTTATTCTTGATTTTTCTATAATTAACTGAAAAAGACATCATCCAACTATTGGATCTATACATTGTTTCCCCTTGTCTAGTATTCAAAACCATGGGAAATTTTTAAAAACTCTCAATGGGTTTTAAAGCCTCTGCCTAGTTCCATGTCCCTTTTACATTTATCACCATTATTCCACCAAGTGCAGTGAAAATGGCGCATCTCTGTTCTTTGTTCTTCACAGGTGTGTAGTAATGAAGCCACCTGCATCTGTGATTTCACCTGGGCGGGGACAGACTGCAGTATCCGGGATCCAGTTAGGAGCATGCACCCCCCGAAGGACGAAGGACCCAAGGGTTTGTGTGACTTCGGTTTCAATTCCTTGCATACTGAATTCATTGGTACTCTTCCGGTGGCGCCAATATAACAACTTCATAGATTTGACAGGAGACACATAAGAATATCTCTTTTTGCCATTAAAATGTATGATTCATATTACTACAGAATTAAGGGTTCTTGTAATATAACATTGAAAAAAATGTTTAAGTTACCCCTTAGCCTAGAACTGAGATTGGGAAGAAGTAAATATACTGATTTCCTTTCTTTCCTTTAAACCTCATTCTTCTTCCATAATCACAAATGTTAATCATTTTATAGTTTGTCTAAGCTATGCCAGTTTTTTAATAGATAAACTCTTTTTCACTGACATGAGACTCTGGTCATTCCTCACTACTTGAGTCCTTCCAGAAGGAAGTTGTAGTCTTCCATGCTCTGTTTAAGCACACTTTTGATTAGGAAGAAATTGCAATACTTCACAGACCTTTAATACTTCAAAGAGAAAACGTGAAAGATCTGGACCTTTGTTTTAACTAGCCATTAAAAGGAGTTTAGAGTTAGAAAGAGTCTCAGTGGCCATCTAGAACCACCCTCATTTTTTTTTTTACATCTTTATTGGAGTATAATTGCTTTACAATGGTGTGTTAGTTTCTGCTTTATAACAAAGTGAATCAGCTATACATAAACATATATTCCCATATATCCTCCCTCTTGCGTCTCCCTCCCACCCTCCCTATCCCACCCCCTAGGTGGTCGCAAAGCACCGAGCTGATCTCCCTGTGCTATGCGGCTGCTTCCCACTAGCTATCTATTTTACATTTGGTAGTGTATATATGTCCATGCCAGTCTCTCACTTTGTCCCAGCTTACTCTTCCCTCTTCCCATGTCCTCAAGTCCATTCTCTACGTCTACGTCTTTATTCCTGTCCTGTCCCTAGGTTCTTCAGAACCTTTTTTTTTTTCTAGATTCCATATATATATGTTAGCATATGGTATTTGTTTTTCTCTTTCTGGCTTACTTCACTCTGTATGACAGTCTCTAGGTCCATCCACCTCACTACAAATAACTCAGTTTTGTTTCTTTTTATGGCTGAGTAATATTCCATTGTATATATGTGCCACATCTTCTTTATCCATTCATCTGTCAATGGATACTTAGGTTGCTTCCATGTCCTGGCTATTGTAAATAGTGCTGCAGTGAACATTGGGGTGCATGTGTCTTTTTGAATTATGGTTTTCTCAGGGTATATGCCCAGTAGTGGGATTGCTGGGTCATATGGTAGTTCTATTTTTAGTTTTTTAAGCAACCTCCATACTGTTGTCTGTAGTGGCTGTATCAATTTACATTCCCACCAACAGTGCAAGAGGTTTCCCTTTTCTCCATACCCTCTCCAGCATTTATTTTTTATTTTTTATTTTTTGACTTTGTTTTAATTTTTATTATTGATTTGGATGAGGGGAATAAATTTAGTGCAATTTTGCAGATGAGTCAGCCCTGGGTACCAGGGGAGAAAGACAGAGCAGAATTACAAATCTTCGTGAAGACAGAGAGAGGAAAAAAAAAAATCGCTTGTGAGAGAAAACATGAATGGAAAAATTTTTTAAAGTCACCTTGAGTGGGTGTGGGGTAGGGAGGGGAATTGTCCCTGGAGAAAAAGAGGTGATGGGATGATGTGGGGTGAGAGATTCCCACTGTCTCCAGCATTTATTGTTTGTAGATTTTTTGATGATGGCCATTCTGACTGGAACCACCCACATTTTGTAGATGGGAACTCTCAGCCCCTGTGGTCAGGTGACATACTATGGTTACTCAGGTAAACAGAGGCAGGGCTGGGACCAGGACCCAAGTGCCCAATCTCAGGCCTATTCTCTTTTTTTACATCGTGTTATAATGTAGCCTATGTCATCATAAATATGATAGTCACTTTCTCACTATTCTTCCCATTCCCAACCCATTTTATGATTTTCAAAGATCTCAAAAAGTCATCAGTTACAGTAGGCTTACTATAGCATCTATAGCATTGTACCTGTGAAACCAAAAAATCACTAGAACGAATGTTGTACACCAATGGGCATTGTATATCAGGTTCTTCTTTTTCATGGTACTGCTAACAGTATTTTATAAATAACTATCATGCTTCTTTTTCCTGCAGGTAGGAAAAATACATATAGAAATAGTGTCATTTTGATCTGCTTAGTTTTGGATGAAAGTGCCTTTAAACTCTCTGAGCTTCAGTATTGTCCATATAGGAAACTAATGAATTCGAAAGCATATGAAGTTCCATCGTCCTCAATTCCTGAAGAGATTTAGGCTGATTTGGGTGCATGTGTAATGTTCAGTAGGAGTGGGTGTGTTAAAACACTTCTCATGAGTTTGCTTAATATGCCATGATATTAAGATTCTATAAGAATCACAAGCACACCCTCACAGTCTATTTCTGTTCTCCTTCTATTTCTAAAAAGGAACCAATTCCACTTTTACATTTAGTCTTTTGTTACTTTAAAATTAGTACAAAAAATTCTTGGATCCACCTTCAGAACTTAGATTTAGAGAAGATTTAGGCTCTGACAAGAAGGAGAGATTCATTCTTTCCAAATTCTCTTGCCATAGCATGTCTGTGATTCTCTTAAAGATGTAGATAGTGTTTCCTCAAGTGATGTATAAGGATGCCTGCACAGATGAGCAGAGCTAAAGTGGCTTAGACTTTGTCCTTTTTCATTATGTAGGATAGGGGATTATTAATTGTCTGGTTCTCTCTATTCCCCGTTCCTTCACTCACCTGTGCCTAGAAGACTTATTTGGAAGCATAAAGTAAACAACTACATTCTAGAGAAGAGAATATCCATAGCTGCCTTTTGTTTTGTTTCACTTTCTTTCCATTTAATGTGGTGCTAGTCTTCATTATCTTCTAAAGATAACCTTTTTGATCATTCAAGTTTATTGTAGGAAATTTTGAAAATACAGAAAAGATTAAAAAGAGGATAAAAATCATTCTTAATCTGGCAACTCAGAGGTAATCAATGTTAGCATTCTGGTAAATTTCTTTCCTATTGCAAATATTCTTTTTTTTTTAAATTCTTAATGAAGACAGTGCAATCATTTGAGTAAACCTACCAATTGGCTCTAAAATTTCTAAAATCCTCATGAATCTCTAATCATCTTGATTCATTTGAAAAAAAAGCCATTAATTGATATAAACAAAGAGCAGTTATTATTGTAAATTATCAGATTTCCAGAAAAGTTCAGCAATTTTAGAACAACTAAATAATGGCTCTATCTATAATGGTCATTTATATCTTTTCAACCTCTATAGGAAACTCCAGTAATACACTAGGAAAATGGGAAACAACAGAAATAAAAATTTAAACACTTGGCTGTAGATTTTTGATATTCTGGTTAAAAGAAGATGGTAAAAGAGAAACTAGGTACTTTACTTCTATTTTTTAATCCAGATAGCAAATAGTTATTGATTCTCTACTATTTAAAAGTCAGCACATCCTTGCACATAGTAGGCACTCAATAAATATCACATCCCTTCTCTTTGGGAATATATAAAGGAAGTGAAATGGTGCATGTAGTGCTGATTTTCCGTTTATCAGAATCCACTTGCTGTATTGCCTTGCTGAAGAGTAACAAGTAATGAACTCAAGGTATTGAAACAATCAGTACTTCCTTGACTGTAGGTTCAGCAGCTGTATGAGGTGCCAAAGTTTTTCTCTATAACTTTGTGCTCTACATTCTTTCTCATGATTGAATTGGTCTGGTGTTGGATCAAGACCAAATTAGTAAAAAAATAAAGGTGAATTCTGTGACTCTGTTTCCATTGATTTGAGGAAGTCAGAAATGAACCAATGTGTTTTGGGTATTCCTTTCACTTTAACTATAGGTTCCTGGAAGAATAAAAATTCAACTTCTCCATCTAGGTAGGGATGAAGAACACACATGAAAGTATTGCCACTGAAGTCACTCTGTACTCGCTAAAGTTGTCCACTGTTAACCCACTGTTTAAAGCATGCTAGACTATTTGCTCCAACTCTCAAGTCAAAATTACTAAAAGACAAGAAATAGGATCTCAATGCAAAAACCATGTGGGCGAGGATTTTTTAAAAAAGATTTTTTATCACATATTACTTCACTCATGTTTTCTACATTTTCATTCATTTTACATATGAAGACTTTTCTGGGTCCCTCTTCTCCCAACCTGTTTCCACTGAACTCCCTGAAAGAAATTATTTTGGTTTGTTCTACAAAGGTAAAATATGTTTGAACTCTGTTTAGAAGACCTAGAATTTCCACCTGCTGTAAGGAGAGCCACGTCAAGTACCAGTAATTTTTGTAATGTGTAGGCATCGTTGCGCAGTGCTTATTATGAAATACAATGGAACTTTTCTCACTGGTTGGTTTGCAGCACCATTGTAGGAGGAAAGAAGAAACTGGAACATATCAGATGTTTTCATTGATATATATAAGGGCAAAGAACGGTCCTGGGAAGCTTTGATCAGACCCTTTCATCATGACGATAGTCATCGGATCAGAGATGGAAGGACCTTAGTGGCAATTCAGTTCAGACCCATTGTTTTAAAAATGAGAAAACTAAATTAACAAGGTTAACAGCTAGTTTGGTGCAGAGCCAACAATAAAACGTAGATCACCTGATCTTCAGCCCAATGTTTTCTTTCTGTTATTGCACACAGCCTGAGTTAAAGCTGGGTGTTAAGTTATGCTGCTAGTTTTCATAGCAGTACTAAGTAGAAAGGGTGAAAAAAATAAACAGGTAATGATTAAGCTTATTAGCTGATCCATTGCTTGTCAAAGGAAACATTATATTATTAACATTTAGCAGTATGTTTTCATTTTTGTTTTCCTCTTTCTGTTGTTTGCTGGATTATTATTATTATTTTTAATCTTGGTCCCTGCTATCATATGTGATAAGAGGTAGAATTTTTGAGACATATATAATATCAAGATACAAACTATGAAATTTTTCCTTTTCTTAGGAATTTCTACTTTATACGTAGAATTCTTCCACAGACTAGTCATGCTTCAGACACTTTGAAATTGCGTTTTTGAAACTGAGCGATTGGCTTTTTTCTTTTCTTACTTTTAGAGACTTTCTGAAACAAAAAGCTGCATTATTTCATCTATGTGATTCCAATGAACCAAAAGAGACTATAATCCTGCATCCTTTAATACTTCAAAGGCAGGAGGCATCAAAGCCATCATTTGTACTCTGTGCACCAAAGTTCTTTCTGCAGAGATTTATTATCTTGTTAAAATTTAAGATTAGAAATAAATACTATACTTAATCTTTAACCAAACTCTGTTCTTTGCTCCCTTACTCTTACACCGTATTTTCTGGAACCAAAAAAAAGGCACTTGGTAGATAACAAATGAGTGAGTCAATGAACAAATACAGTTACATAATAAATAAATTATTACAGAAGTGAAACTAGATCATAGGCCCCTAAAGATCCAAGGAATTTTTTTTCAATGAGAAGATAAATTCTTTGTAGCTGTGAAGAGCAGCTGAGGCCTTGGTTTCTGAATATTTTCCCCTGTACAAATCCACCCACCTGTGAGCCACTCAGTGAATTCATGCCAGTTTGAAAACACGTTGAGTCACTACCTACTGAAAGAGATAATCCTGTCAAGTATCATGATAAAGACTCAAATGGATTTTACATATATTTTTAGTATACCACCATTAAAAGTAGTGAGAGGGAAGGAGAGCAAAGATGGGAGAGGATACCTTTGAAAAAGCTATTTTTCCACTTACTTTTATGTTGCTTTGGTGTTGACTACTCATCAGTTAAGAATTGGAGATAATTGTTCTTGCTCAGGGGAGATTAAAGACTATATCTGTTTATCTTGAATACATATTTGAAGCATCTGTAGAAGTCTTAGTCCTCTGGTTGTTTCTAACACCTGCATGATTGATTGCCTAATTCTCTCGGTTCTGCAGTGAGAAATTACATCCATAGGAAATACAAAAAGCCTTTTAAAATAGCTATTTTTAGTCATCATTCATACAGTTACTATAAAGATAACAAATATTCATTTATCATTATGTTTTACAGAGATGTGTGTGTGTTTCCTGTAACTTAGCACATAGAGCTTATATAAGAATTAACGGGGTAATAGTACTCTCACGTACTTTGGGTCTGAGGGCCAATGCCTAAAACTTAAGCAAAAAAAGAAAAAAAAATGATAACATGATGTATCCTGGTTAATTTAGTATTCTGAAAGCAATGATTTTCTCAGGAGTCAAAAAAAGAAAAAATAAGGCACTCGATCTAGAATACCCTTCATCCCAATATTTACCTCCATAATTTGGAAATCTGAGCCATCAGTTAGGTTATTTTGAATTACAATATACAGTCATATTTGGAAAACATTGCCACCACCTTATATGTTGGTCTTCTTTCTTTTCCCCTCAATGATCTCCATAGACTTTCTCTGTTTTCTGTTGTGTCCCCCATCTTTTTTGTTATTTTAAGAACAACTCAGGTTGTGCTTAGTTAATGATAAAACTAGAATCTCTCACTCAGATTATTTGCTCTGTGATAAAATGAAGCAATTGCACAGTTGCTCACCAAGGTCCTCTCTCTTCTTTGGGAGAATATTTAGCTCAAAATGTTAACAAGCCCAATATTAAGCCTTAAAAAATTGTGACTTCGAGTCATAGTTCTTTGTTTCCCATAATACACAATCTGTGTGAATGCAGCCTTGTGGAAGCTAATTTCGGTCTTAATTGGTAAAGTGATTGAAGCCAGTACTTTTGATTCACATAGAAATGTGAGTTAAAGTGCATTTTTGTCCACAGGTTTGCATGTATAGTCACAGCCGCACAGACACGTTCAACCCTGAATAACCTGCCTTCCTCCTTCAACGCTAAACTTCATCTTGCCCATGCAGAGAACGCTGGGGACCTGTGCTCATTCCAGGCCCATTTTGCAACATGCCAAAGCTATTCACAGAAGTCGTGATGTGCGGGGATGGAGTGTCTCCCCTCAGCCACCCGCTACTGCATGGTTTGAAGCAATTAAGACAGTTTCCCGGAGACCCTAACTTTCTCTCAGTGTGTAGTTTATACACTGGAGACTATAAACAAAAACTAAATGTCCCAATGCAATGTGTGTCCCAAACATTGCAGGTTATTTGAGATACACTTTTCCAGATAAAGTCACTTTCCAGGTAAAAATTTGGTTCATTTGAAATATATTCTGTTTTAAATTTGTAAGGATTTTCACAAAATTTGAATAAGATCTGAATTTTAAAAAAGATATAGCTTCTTAGGCATATTTCGTGGTTTGAGAAGTTTATAAAAAGCATAGTAATGGTTTATTACTTTCATAACCAAAATACAGTTTTGCTGTTATGCAATTAAAATTACATTTTAATTTTATCTCACTCCGTGTAGGACCTATAACTCAAATTGGATTATTTACATGTTTAAAGTATTTATAAAAGATTATGTTTTTAAGTAGCATTTGTGGAATTTGAACATAAATTCAAAATCATCCTCAAATATTTGCAATGTGTATGTAGATCTTAATTTCAAATCTTAAAGCAAAGATCTCAATCTTTAACTGACTTTCAAAGCATTTCCTGAACGGATTATATGTATGTTAATGAAATCAGTGTGTAATTAATTTCCTTTGTTAAAAAAAATCTCCGTTTTCCCTCCACACAGCGAACATGGCCACAAGCAGGCTAATAGGTGCCGTGGCCGGCACCATTCTGGCCCTGGGGGTGATTTTTGGAGGCACAGGGTGGGGAATAGAGTAAGCATCTTTCTGCGTTTCCGAGTGTTTCTGTTTGGTTCCTGGCGTGTGGGCTGACCCTTGGCATCTGACTCCCCCACGTGTTGTCTCATTGCTGTGTTCCCCGTGGCAGTGCCCCTTGTCGTGTGATTTGGATGTGTATGTGTCCTGTGGTTTTCTCGTGCCGTGGAGAACCTTCTCCTGTCTGGAACAATGTGGGGCATAAAATAATATTGGGGTGCTTATGATGTCTTCACAATTAAGGCAATGGTCCAAAGGCTTCCATTGCTCCTCCATTTGTAAAAGTAATTTTAAGATACAGATTTTTTTGGACAAACTATTGACAAAAATGCTTTTATTTGAGAGTTTGTTAGGGTTCTTATAACAAGTTTAATCTTCACCAGTCAATTAGATCCACGTATACAGCTAGGAATTATTTATCAACAATTGTAGCTCCTTTTAAAGATAATCCAAATGTAGCCACTAATATTTCCTCCATTTATTTAGAGTGATACAGGAGGCTTCAGCTTAATTTTTTTTTTTAAAAACAGATATTTAGGATATTGCCTTTATTTTCTTCTTATAGAATAGGTTAATCATTCAAATCAGAAGTTTACATAAATATTTGGAAGCAAGGAGCCTTAAGAAAGGGAAGATATTTAGTGCAAACCTTAAGTGAACAGTTGCAAATTATCTGATGGGTTTGTCTTAAAAATAACCAGTGTATAAATAAATACATTGTGTGCCACTTGTCCTACACAGAAGTACAGCTCTCCTCATTGGTGCTTTAATTTAGGTTGCTCTGTACTTGATCCACATCCTCACAATAGCTGTCATTTCTCCATGGGATATTGCTTTTATGAGATTGCCAATCTGTAGACTAAAAGATTATCCTGATTTTTTCCCCCTCTAATTACAGAGAGAGCATTTACAAATAACAGAAACACCCCACACATGCTGTCTTTTCTATTCAGTGTAGTGGTGGTAACACTCCCCAGTGGCCCAGGAATGATTTCCTAGTATCTTAAGGAAACACCAGATAAACTCTATTCAACCTCCCCAAACCACGGGCTTGTTGCTAACATCACACACATTCCTCCTTAGTCCCATTAGTTGCTGCACACAGTACAGTATGGGTCTGGGAGACCTCGGCACCAAAATAGCATTGAGAGAGGAGGGAGTCCAGAGGTCTCACTTTGTGTTGAAGATTACCTAAGCTTTCTCTTCCCTTGACTGAAGGGCTTTGACTAGACTGGGATCTTCTAACTCACATCCCATCTGTATGGACTGTGAAGCTAATTAACCCAAGGGAAGCTAAAATACTGGAAAAGATATTTTATTTCTCTTTACTTGTTAGAAAATAAATATTTTATTTCTCCTTACTTACTTGTATATGACAGAGGTAAAATATTTAGAGAAAACAAGAACTTTGTCCTGTAAAATTTCACTTTGGGTCTGTTAACTGGATTATATACAGATGCAACATTCCTTTTCCAGGAGAAATTCTATATACATTTACGTGAAATTCCTCCTTGAAGAAAGGTAGTTTTCTAAAAAATCATCCCAATTCCATTTTTTGTATTATTTTATAGTATATAAATTCCATTTTTATATCATTTTATATTATTTATTGGCCATAACTGAAATGTACTAACAGAAGGGATGAATCTTAATAAATTTCCCTTGGAAAAATTTAGAGCTGGGCAAAATCCAAGGCCTTTGCTGTAAGGTATAGTCTTTGTTACCAACTTTTGTTTCATCTACCCTTCCACTGTTGTTAGTTTGTGGCTATTTCTGGTTGTGACAGGTAAGTCCGTATAAGCATATATATTTTTCTTTAAAATAGATTTATTTATTTAACTTGGTTTCTGCACGCTTTTTGTCTATTAGTTTACTGTTTTTTCCCTTCAAATTCTAAATTTGGCCATAATTGCTAAAAACAGAAATATAGCTTTTTAAAAATAAAATCCACATAGTATGATATAGTATTAATGTTCATTTAGTCACTGAGGGTTACACAGAGCCTTTTTTTTTTTTTTGGTTTTGTTTGGGATTTTTGCCTTTACTTTTCTACTCCTTAGTTTATAATTATAAATCAGGAATCATTTCTCATGGATTATGTATTGATTCTAACCCCAACCTATGCTTTCTGAGCTGGTAAAGTACAAATCATTTCTAAAGCATACAGAACGTAGATGGCCATACAAGTGTTTTGAAAGTTTGTTTCAAGATTTGATTCCTTATTAAAATGTGGGAGTTTGGGATTGACATATACACACTGCTATATTTAAAATAGATAACCAACAAGGACCTACTGTATAGCCCAAGGACGTCTGCTCAATATTCTGTAACAATCTAATTGGGAAAACAGTTTGAAAAAGAATAGATACATGTATATGTATAACTGAATCACTTTGCTGTACACCTGAAACTAACACAACATTGTTAATCAACCATACTCCAATAAAAAAAAAAAAGAACAAGAGCAGAAAAAAATGTGGGGAGGAAATTAATGGTTAGCAATCTTAAAGATAGTAAACTGTTTTGGCTTTGCAGGCCGCAGGGTGTCTGTCATAGCCTTGTGTGTACCTCTGCTGTCTCTGCATGAAAGCAGCCATAAACAGTATGTAAACCAATGAACGTGGCTGTGTTCCAATAAAATTTCTTTGTCAAAAAAAGCATCGGGGGCATATTTGGCCTGTGGTCTGTAGTTCGCTAACCCTCAATTTGTAGCATAAGCTTGAGAGTCAGACAAATTTGTGTTCAGATTTTGCCTCTGTCACTTATTAACTTCTAGAAGCCTCTGTTTCTTCATCTATTCAGCAGGGATAATCATAGTTCCTATCTCGTAAGGTTTTTGTGAGGATCAAATGAAATAATATCTGTCAAGAGCTTAGAACTGCACCCGGCATGTAGTAAGTGCTCAATATACAGTAGGTAATCTGCTTTTCCTGCACTCATTATTATTTATTATTTTCAGTGTGCCTCTACAGGCCACTGAGATTTGTGTTCTGTAGAACCTCATTGGTTAGTCTTACGAGCGTGTCACAGCCCAGGAGCTTGTGAAGACCACATCCCCCAGCCTCCCATTGTCCCCCAGACTCACTCATCCTCCACCTCCCCACTCATGCCCACAGCACTGGGTGGTCTCCGAGTAAAAACATATAATGCACACAATTTTGGTGCTGCTAAAAGTGGCATCCATTTATGTACACAGTTGAGGGCACTGATGTGAGCAGAAAAGAGAATTTTGTACACAGAAATGAATGTATACACAAACTCAGGATTTTAGGGGAACTATGAAAATTGGCCTCGTGACTTCTGGAACAGAGATGTATAGTTAGGACTGGAAGTGGCTTGCCGTTAGGAGCACTGGACCTGCATATTAGCATCCTGGAGGTTGTGATACTTAGAATAATTCATTTGCTGAAGTTAGCATTTCTTACATTTAAAAATAGTGAGCTAAAGTGTTTTCCATGTGGGTGGAGAGGACTTACTGTATGTTTCAACTCTAAAACAACTGATAGAAGCTCCAGCTTGCATTTTCTTTCTTGCTGTCTTTCTGACTCTCTCTCTCTCTCTCTTTTTTTTTTTTTTTTTTTTTTACTATCTCTAAGCCTCAGATTTCTCTTAGCAATAACTGGAAAATTGAAGATTGATTCAGTCGAACCTAAGGAATCTTTTTCCCATTTCTACAGAATTACCCAAATGAATTTTATGCTTCCTTTATATCTTGTCTTTGGAACCCCATGTTGCTGTGTAAACACTGTATAGGTCTGTACAGTGAAGCTCTTTGAGAGCTTCAAAGTTTCTATTTATTTATTGATACCCCCCTTCCGACTTCTAAATTTTAACTGTCTCCAACGGGGGGATAAAAAAATTAGCATTCAGACAACTTTGTGTGCTGCTTGAAAGAGCATTTCAGTGGAATAGTTTTCCTTCTTTTCATGCCCTCATTTGCCAGTCAGATTGAATGAATTCTAACGCAGTCGTGTTCTTTATTCACTCTTTTACTTGTTTGATTCATGATAACTGGGAAAGGGGAGGCGAAGAAAGATGGGCAACGGCAGCAATTGGGCATCCATAATTTGCTTCAAATTCTGAAAAAGGTGAATGGAATGAATTATTCTGTCAGTGGTGCGGAAACTTTAGATTTCCAGGTAGATGAATCCAAGCAGTAGCTGTCTATAAATAAAGGCGATTTAAGTGTTTAGCGATCTTTTATGCAGGGGACTTACTTCCTGAAACCGTTTATCTGCCTGTCCCTGGTGGTAATGAAAGTGGTCGGCTCATATGACTTTCTTCCCATGATCCTTTGTCACAGGTCCTAGTGCCACCAACCTCATAATAGGCTCCATCGCTGGTGCCATCCTGGTAGCAGCTATTGTCCTTGGGGGCACAGGATGGGGATTTAAGTAAGCAATGCCGCATGTCTTCTTCTCAGTGGCTCTGGCACTTCTCTTTTCTGCTTACATAACTAAGTTTTGAGTTCCTGCTACCAGATTTCGAGTTTTAATGGTAAAACTGCTAAAAATAAATATTTTTGTTCAGAAATGGGTCAGAAAAGAAGAAACATGGAACCTCAAATATCATCTTCAGGCAAGTGGGAAAACATGAAATGTAGAAGGCATTCACGTGCACTGCTTAAAGGAGAAGTTCTTTGATAAAAGAACTTTTAGGAGCAAGCATCCTGAGAAACATTTATTTATATGCAGATAATCGAAACTACGTCATTGGAAATAAGTGGATATAAGTTCCTTGTATCTGTTTAAAACTGGTGTATATGCCATTGACATTTTGAAATTTTCACAACCTAAGTAACCATTTGGTTCTTATTTTTCACATGTAACATGTATAGCTTTGTGATTTGAAAAGCTTCATTATTTTATAAAAACAGATTTAAAAAAATAGTTTTATTAATTCCCTAACCTACTGAATTGGTTTCTCATTGGAATTTGAAGTCTGTGGCTTTGTGACACTTACTATTTTCTAATGAATTGTTAATATTGACATGACTGGTAGGCCTTTGTGTTTTCATGTGACCTTTCAGTTTGGATTGTACATTGATCACTGAAGTAAGTTTGTTTAAATAGACACACCAGATAATCACAAACAAACCTTAATTGTGGCTCAAATTTTTGGACCTTATTTATCCAGTTTGGATGTTTCCATACCTTGGATTCATTGGATAATTGCCTTTTTTTTTTTTTTTTTTTCTTTTTTTTGCTGTACGTGGGCCTCTCACTGCTGTGGCCTCTCCCGTTGCGGAGCACAGGCTCCGGACGCGCAGGCTCAGTGGCCATAGCTCACGGGCCCAGCCACTCCGCGGCATGTGGGATCCTCCCGGACCGGAGCACGAGCCCGTGTCCCCTGCATCGGCAGGCGGACTCTCTCAACCACTGCGCCACCAGGGAAGCCCGGATAATTGCCTTTTATACCTTTTTGTGCTGTGATGACTTGATTATTGTGTTTTGTAGATAAGACCTCCTGTGCCAAACACTCCCTGTGATCAATTCAGTTTCAATTAGATCTAGGGAAACAAATTTAAGCAGGAACTAAGACCATTACCCAAATTCAAAACCCACTTTGCCTCCATCTCGTTATTTAACAAGGAAGTTTTTGACCTTGAATTATCTGAATAATTGCCTTAATTATGAACTTTATTCTATTTTATGTTTGGAATTCTGAATTCAATATATTTGAACCAGGTAAAATATTATTATTATAAACTGATTATGAAAGAAAAACAAACCAATAGATGATTTAAATAAATTAAACATTTTCTGCTAATTTTGTTATTATATTAAGATTTAATGCATAAGCCTACAAGGTTTTGAGTGACTTCAAGTTGGAAAGGTGTTATCAGATGAGACTTCTTTTCTACAGAGATATTTATAAACTTGAACTTGTTTGGTGAAACAGTAATTTTGGCATCAAAATGCTTTGAAAAACACACACACACAAAGTAAGCAAGTCCTGTTTAAATTTCTTGTATGGTATTAACAAAATATTGCCCAGATGGTGAGTCTCTCACATGGTACCTAACAAAAGAATATATGTTTGTTTGGGCTGACCTAATTCCAGCAAAAACTTTTCAGTCTCATTACTGTAAAACTGTCATTGTACGTTGCCATAGTTCCATGATCTGTTCTCATTCTAGAATGCTCCTTTGAACTTTTTCATAAATGTGCCTCAAGAAAAATAAATTTGGCTCATGCCTCCTTAGTGTTAGGAAACCTCAGTTTCAAAGGCCTGGAGAAGAGTCTCCTGGGCATCTTTGCCATCCAGCCACATGCAGTGACAGGTGTACCACTTCAGCATTTGGAGATAAGAGCGCTGTTCTGTAGCAGGACCTCAAAACAGTGGCCTGGCCTATAGCTCACAGCTTGAATTGCATGTTTCTTTGGGGAAAAACAAAAAAGCCTTTATCACTGTGTATATAAGTGGATTAGGCCCGTACAGTTTATTTATATCTGAGAGAGATGTCTAATCATCAGAAGAACACACACACACACACACAAAGAGGGGGAGAAATGGATACTTAGGTGAGAAAAACAGCCTTTGTGGGGATGCTGTGCAGACACGTGTATGGCTGGGCTGTGTCAATACCCCTTCCCATCCCTATGACCCTTATAGGAAAACATTGTAGGAGGCACACAATAGTGCGAAGTAAATATTTGCATGCCCTGAAACAAAGAAAAAAATGAAGGCAGAATTCTTGAACGTGTCACTTTAGCCGTTTAAATTCGGAGAAGCTGCTATTCTTTGTGCTATTGGTTGCTCCATGAGGAGCTTTATATTTTCAGAGTTTAGATCTTTAGATTTTAAGAGTAACCATGTGGTTTGTATTAAACTTTAAATAACTGCTTACCCCTTGCAATAAAAAGCTTTGGGTGCTGAATGATAAAGCTTAGGTTTTCCCACCATTTGGACAGTTTTGGAGATGATTAGTCTAGAGGTGATATGGAAGTATATTTTTTTGCTAGTTGAACTGAAACTTCGAGTTTTTTCATTGAGTTCAGTGTAGATACAAAAGAGCTTTCTTTAGAATCAGAAGTTGAAAACAGTTTTTGAAAAGGATTGCTCTAAATACCTTTATTGAAAATCCCTCCTGAAATGGGCTTTTATGACTAGACGGGAAATTGGCAAAGTAGCCTGAAGAATCTGAGGGTACATAAACTTTTAGATTAAAGGAAAATATATTAACTGCTCAGGGGAAGTACTGCTTTCTCCTAATGTCACATTCCTTTAGGTATAACACTGAGTAACATAGATGTGGAGGAAGTATCACACCAAACATAATCTGTTAGAGTATGCATGAGAAATACAGCTGTGCTCTGACTCCTGACACTGTCTGCCGTTCTTTATGGTTCTTTTTTTAAACCATATTTCCCCTGAAACAGGTGGTAGAAGCATAAGCATATGTGAGTGTACATGCATGTGTGAGTGTGTACATATTTGTGTGTGTAAAGTGATAATGAAGCTTTGTCAAGATTGCTGTGGTCAAAAAAATAATATGAATTTAGATTACTTCTTTTTAGCAGAATAGTAGAGGCTGAAAGTTTTGGTTAACGTAAGTAAGACTTGCATGAGCAAGGTTGTGAAACTCTTAAAAAGAAAAAAAATGCTTCATTTGGTAGGTAATTTTTTTTTTAATATTCTGATGTATTGGATAATGTGGTAGGCATACCTTAGTAACTTCAGTTAATTGCATATTCCAAGTATGAAGGTGGCTAAGGGATAATTCAGTCTATGAACTCTCAGTCTTTGGGGGTGTCAGGATTTTTCTCTGAGAAATCCTGTGAAAACTGAACATAGGCCCTTGGCACACCAATTTGTCCAACTTTCCACCACATCTGCCTCGATTTACAGTCACCCCATGCTCTTTTTTTCTCTCCATCCCTACACACACTAAATAAAGCTACGAATTGTGCTGCGGAAGATTGCAGACCTCTGTCCTGGTTGACTCCCAGAGACTCTTGGCCCCTATCCAGTGCTGAATAATAATGCTGCTCCACGAGGTTATTAGAGCTGTTGCTTTCCCTGGACTTTGGAAAAAATCGAGAAAATGAAGGATCGTTTTAGTAGCATTTAGGATCATTCTCTAAAGCTTAGGAAAAGTGACAAATATATAAAAAGAAAATTGCCTCTCTCCATCTAAAAATGAACAGAATTGCTGTTATTAACCTAGATATGGCTTTTTAGCTGAATTCCTTAAATTTGAAGACAGGAATTTTGGTGTGAACAATATGGTCATTTATATGCACATAAAGTATATCAACATCATAGACAATGGTAGTAGAAAAGAGGAATTCTAGGTGATGGTAGGAAAAGAACTTGGAGGTAATAGATGATGCCATAGTTTGTTGACAATTCATATCACAAGATTTTAGGATGAATATTGAGTTCTTCCAACCATATTATAATCTCAGTCTGTGGAAGACGTGCCATGTCCCATTATTCCACTGCTTGCTCTCTGCATGGGATTTGGTGGCAGGAGTGGCCGTCCTAGCCTGGCAGAGCTCCTCCTGACATTAAAAGTGTTAATTTAATAAGTCTGTGGAATTACATATGTGGTTTCCTCTCTATGAGAAGTTACTTGGGATACAAGTCCTTACTGAGCCTGACTTGAACTCTAGGAGATTCTGTTTGGCTTGTGTTCCTTGTCATTGAAAGTGCTAAAGAAAAGACTGTTTAGGTGCTTGCAATAAATGAAATTTAAAGGGCCATATCTGGATTATCACAAGGAAAGTTAACTGAATTGTTTGAATGTCACATTGGATGAAATTTGAAAGGAACTTAATATTGCTAATTACATTTTCTCAAAAAAGCAAATGTCCTTTTTTCTTTTTTTTGCTTTTCATTTTTATAGAGTTAGGAAATGGGATCAATTTTAGGTAGTCTTTCCATGAGGAGGATAACCAGATTGCCATTTATCTGAATTCCATGACCGTATCCCAGTGCAAAATAAGGAGCCTGATTCCTCTAGTACCTGCGACTCCTGGGTTAGGCACTTTCTCACTCAGACCTCACAGGTGGTGGTGGTGTTGGGTTGGCCAGAAAGACCCAGTTCAGCTCCCTGACTCAACCCCCTGGGGAAGGGAACTCAGTCTAAGGTGACCAAGGAGGCGGGGTTGGGCAAAGGGTTCTTGGTGGGCAGGTGATGTCTCATCATGGAAAGAAAAGAAGGTCTTAGTGATGGATAGACATACCCTTAAAAGAAGACCTAAGACTTTGCAATCCCAAGATGGTTATTGTTACCTGAAGTGCTTTTTAAAAATTTTGTATAGATGTATATGTAGTATAATATATAGTAGACAAAAGTACAGGTTTTTCAGAAGTAGCAAAAATGGATGAAAACTGGGTCAATGCAGGGTTTATGGATTACACTAATATTTTATAATGATCCAGAAATGCCTTGCAGGTTATGATGAAAAAGTGAGCTGTCTTCAGAATCTAGTGGGTAGAGGTACTCAGAGGAAAGACTTGTGGAAGAAAAGCAGCAAGCACCTACGCATGAGAGTAGTGTATCACATTAAAATAGAACAAAAAGACTTGACAGGCAGTTCTCAACATACAGTAGCCCATAGTGGTTTTACAGTTTACCCCTGAGGAGCCCTCAAAGTCAGCCTGCTGCAGGAGTATCCCTCTCTGTCTTCATTACGGGGCCCCACTTTCTCCCTGCTGGGACACCAGTGGAGGAAACGTGGTCCTGGAATTCCCCATTAGTTTCTAGAGTCCATTTTCCCATAGACAGGAGGGTGTCTTAGCCTCCTGGTCTGCCCTGGGAGTCCAGTCATACTGTCGAACATTTTTTGTATAAAAAATGCAATCTAAGCTTCAAAAACTGACTTTTAAAAGGAGCACAAGCTTTTGGACACTAGAGGTTCCCTGTATGCCAGGCTGAAATGGAATTTCATACCTCCATTTAAAAATGAACCAGGGAATTCCTGGTTAGGACTCAGTGCTTTCACTGCCGTGGGCCCGGGTTCGATCCTTGGTCAGGGAACTAAGATACTGCAAGCTGCACAGTGCAGCCAAAAAAAAAAAAAAAAAAAGAACCACATTGCCATTATGACCGTAAACGTGGCTATTTATCTGATGTTCCCTGAATTTGAATGAGGGCAATATAGTCATTTACATGGGTAGCATGAGCACACTTGATCTTTCCTCCGCATCCGCTTTTAATTGGGGAGACATTAGTTTAACATTTCTCATGAGTTCCAGCAATACATATCTAATAGGTTAGGGCTCCTAGTCCTTCAGGGTCATTTCACAAGGTCAAGCAGTCCCTGTTTTTCCCCACCTGACTCACAGGACGTGTGGTTCCTTGTACATCTACCTTCAAGGGCAGTAAACATAGGTAGAGACACAGGTCCTGTGCTCTGAAGGAATCTAGCTCAGTGACAGATACATCACGGGAGACTTCCTGTTTGTTCTCACCTCTCTTTCCTGGGCAGCTTCAGTAATGGCTGCTTTTAAGAATACTGACCCAAAAGAGGGTTGAAGGGGTGGGAAATGGTGAAGAGAAAAAAGTAGCACTGTTGGAAATAGTGTTTGCACTACATGTTAGCCAGTGATCCACATGCTTAAGCCATTAATGAAGATGCCATAATGAAAACGTTAAAAAGGAGAAGGGAGATTTTCTTTAAAGATGTTTATTTTTGCTATTTCAAAAGAGAAGCATAAAAGTGGTCATCTTGGAAAAAAATAAGAACTTTGCAGGATGTCTTTCTACATATGTTGAGCTTTGGTATTGTTTTTGTTTTGAATTACCCATGGGCGAGGAGGAATATACTGTAATCCTTTTGGTACTTAGGGCTGTAAGGGTATCCAACTGGCCCCAAGTGAGTGGGCAGGGGGATGAGGGATCCTGGGGACTCCTTGGTCTCCAGTTTTGCATGATGCCGTGGTGGCAGCTGGGTTGCACCCGCTCAGTGTGCAGACTGAATGCATGAGCCCCCTTGCTTGATGCCCCACATGAAGCCAGACCACGGGGAGGTTGCAACTAACTTTTGTTGTTGCCTTGTAGTGTCTTGCTGGTTCTTTCTTTTCTCTTTTGAAACATAGGAACCTCTTTTTAGGAGACCGGACACCGTGAGCAAGGCATTTTAACTTGCTTACTTCAAACTAAGCTAAGCTGCTGCATTTGCTAAACTAACCCAAGCCTGTGTCCATTCTCCCTTGAGTGTACTGTCTTACTGTGCACTCAGGTTTTAAGCTTTCTAGGTAAGAAAAAATGCTTGTTCCAGAGTAGGGTAAGAGCTCACACCACCAAGGCAGCAAGATATAACTGAGTAGAGCAAAGTGTTTTTGTTTTGTTTTGTTTTTTCCACTTTGACAAAGGCTGATCCACTGATATAGAACTCTCAAGTTCTGGAAGGAAGTAGCTACAAGACCTGCAGAATTTTTCTTAGTTTTGCTAATAGCCCCCTAAGTGGGAGAGCCTCCCTAGAATAATTTACATCTAGTTAAAATTAGCCATGTCATTTACTTCTGAAATAGACAAATTGGGCTGCTGAGGCTTTCTGTGATTTACAGTGAACAACTTGAAGCTTCTTTTGGTATTCATAGATGAGTATACACTGGCAGGGAAGTTGTAACAACATCCAAAAGTGTGAGCTGTTCTGTGTTTCAATTTCAAGTTATTTGGGAAAATCTGCCTCGGGGCCAGTTGATTACTTTGCTCTGGAACTAGCATTGCTGTCATTATCATTACCCTTCTCTCATCACCATCTGATTAATATTGTGGATTTTCCCCCTCTGCTTGCATCTTCTTTTGACGCACTCTGGAAGAAATGTCAAGAAGAGGAGGTTCGATCCTACTCAGCAAGGCCCCATCTGAATCAGCGGCACTGGATGAATGGCATCTTGCACTGTTGGATTCTGGGTATGACATACTTGCAGCATCGTTGCCGGAACTATTAAGTCTGTAAACAAAAACACTGGGTGGTAATGACTACAGAACTAAAGTTGGGGTGACAGGGATGGGGTAAAAGAAAACTGTCCTTTTTGGAAATAATTTCAAAGAACCCCCTCCCACCACCTGTCAATAAAAGGGAGCAAAAGACAATGTTATAAAAAGAACGATTTCAGAATCTTTTTTTTTTTTCCAGTGAAAGGAAGAAGGCACAACAACAAAAATTAAGTGCAATAAAAGAACCATTAAAAAAATAGCAAATGTTTTTTTCTTTCCTCAGCCTATTGGCACTTAATATCTTCTAAATGGTTTGGCATGATTTTTTTTTCTTTTCCTACCAATGACACACTCCAGTGGCATGAAGATCAAAGGGTAAAATCTGCATGGCATATATACAACAAACAGCTAGCAAGCCAATCCACAGCAAAACCTGCAACTGAATTCCTAAGGTGAAGGTGACAGATGAGCCCATGGAAGCTGCCTGACCCCCAGCCCCCTAGTCTAGACCAGGCCACGAGGAGCTTCACACACCCCTGCTCTTGTTGATTCACTTTCCCGTTGTCTTTTCTCCTGGACCGAGCATCCTTTGGAAATGGAAGCTGGAATTTGAACAATGAAGCTATTGTATAGTTCTTTTATAAATGTAAATATGGAAATAAGAGATTTTGACACATCATTTTCACTTGTCTGTACTGAAATATTTCTCTTGTAAAGGTTCTCTGTAAATCTGAGTTTATTGTTTGCTCCCCATCTTTTTGGGTTCTTTTCTCTATTTCTTTTTGTCTCTGTCCTTCTCTCTTGTAACATGTTGTACAGTGATTCTTAGGTTTGCTTAAAAAAAGACAGATGTGGCCACAGATTCCGGGATTTGGGGCACAAAACAGGTGCAATTAAGAAATGAAATGCTTGAATGAGATGAAATGCTTGAAACCAAAAATAAACAAAGGGTGGGGACACAAAGAACAAAATAACCCATATGAAAACATATAAAAATGATGTAAATGCAAATATATGTACTAAGTCTCTAAATTTTTTTTGATGTCATTATAAACATATGTATATAATGTAAGAAAGTAGACACCCTCTCAAATTAATCACAAAAGTGCCAAGCTCATGATTTTAGCTTTTGGTTCTGACAATTTTCTTTCCCTGTCTTTAATGTGAAAGGAGGATACACTTAAAGCCTTAAATTAAAACATAATTTTTAAATGTTGAAAGCTTGAGGAAGAAGTTACGCTTTCCATTTTATTCATATCTATTATTGTCAATATTTCATTCATGCTTTCAACTTCCTGCCTCAAAATATATATGGTAGATTCCCACTGTAAAGCTGGTAATGGGGACAGAAACAACACTTACCTTCTTGTGAGCATTGTTAATATAGGCTTTACTTCTGTGTGTTGTATTTTCAACAAACCTTGTTTGGCCCACAGTGTATGGCGGGTCCATGGAATGTTGCGCTGGATTACAACGGGATTCTACTATATACAAATTCACATCCTTCTTTGCCCTCCCGGCAGATTTGCAGATGTAATCTGGGTTCCCAGGTCCCTCTAAATTTAATTCACTGTCATTGAACTCTTCTTCCATTTATGGTCAAGATAGCTTTTGTTCAAGTGTTATGTATATACGTTCATAAAGAAATTTGATCCCAGCTTTGTTTTGAATGTAAAAACTTGTACATGATCCTTTCAGTGAGCAGCCTTCTAGAGATGAGTTTTACTAAAGGCCCCCAAAGAGCCCACACTTCTTTAATGTCCTGTTTTTAGAAACAGGACATCCAATTGTACTAGTCACTTCTTCATGACAACCAAATTAGTTGCTCGATTGAGCTTTAAATTCCTCTTCAGCGAGATTCATGACATTAGTCTCACCACTCTTGCTCGGACTTTGCAAAGGATTAAGTCCTAAAAATGTACTGCTTAAACAGTGGGGTTTTCCCCAAGTTATCTTTAATTGTGGAAGTATCACAATCATAGAGCAGAAACCTTAATTTCTATATGCTACAATAAACCATAACCTAACATCTTAATCCTGTTACTGCTTTCTGAGTCTTAGGTGCTACACAGGTATGCAGTCTTTCTCTAGAACTAGCTGTATGTTTATATCATACTAACAGGGCTACCTACAAGGTTTATCAGCCTTACTCTTGGCTTCATAAGACACAGGGTGTATCCCTCTACCAAGCGGCATTGGCTCTTAGAGGAAGCTTGGAGGAAACTCAGATTACTCGGCATCTCTTCCTGTCACCACATTGTTTATATCTCTCTGTTGCTGGGTCCTATTCATTAGTGGATACTTAGCTGCTGCTGAGTCCACCATACACATTTCACTGCTGTTCCAGAGGCACCACGGTGACTTAATAGATACAAAACCATGGTAGTGCAAACAAGTTAAATCTATTGTTAACTTTTGAGCATTTCACAAATAACATTGTAAATGTGCGATGTTATGTTTTAAATCAGACCACAGTGGTCCCCAAATATGATGTACATATGGCAAATGTCAGTGTAACTTTTTGTTACACTGGCAGTTTCATAGGTAATGAAACCTATGCCCCAGTGTTAAATTATTTGTGTGTATATGTAAAATACACAAGCTTTAAGCTATCTGTGTATGACTATGAAAGATAATGCAACCGTACCAATTGTGAACAGTGGATTATAGTTATTTTTGATGGTATTAGGTTACGTAGTTTCAAACTCTGTTGTATTTTCTCTTGCATATGCGATTCATTTGCTGATTCTTGTGGTGTGAATATGCCTTTTTATTCATTTGAGCTCAAAACACAAGGATATTACTGTTTAATGTTACCCAACAAGAGTTAGTGTTAAGTGATGACAAGTTCCCATTTCACCTGCTTACTTTTGCTACATTAATTAATAACACATGGATGAAGAGATGTGCGCTGACTTCATTGCTCACCCTGGGATACTGCATGAGCCCATCAAATTAGAGCTACTCCTATTAGATAAATGAGCAGTACACATAAGTGCATGTTATAAAACATGAATCACATAAAGCTGTGGAGTTTCACCAAGTGGTATGTGTGTGGGTTTAGTTTCTGTTTTTCTTTTTTTACTATGCAAAGATGGGAAATGCACAAACTTCTCAAAGACTAGTGTCTGAAGAACTTTCCAAACAGTACTTGAACCCTTTCTTTAAAGTAATCCCATCATATTTTTTAGCCATTGTTGCTTCCATTGTTAATTTTTATTTTTAAATAGTTTCCAGTTTTTTAAGTGCACAACCTGAAGTTTTGTTGGAAGTTAATAAATTAATTCATACCTTGTTGGCTGTCTATGGATGGAGATTCAGTAGTCATTGTATGCATCTGTAGTCAAGTGTATATTAAAACTTTTGTTAACATTGAGTGTTGTAGCTTTTTACTTTGATCATTTTTCTTAAACCCTTTTTCTGTGTTCTCTTGTATTGTTGATTAAGTGGCTGTGCGCCTGGCACGATCAAGAGTTTTAGCACTGGTCTCTTAATCAAAGGCTCACTAAAAATTTAATCAGCCAATGGAGCAAAATAAAATCTCTGATTAATGATAAATATATTGCTGATTAGGATTCAGTTTCAGTGGATTTATTGGAAATGCTTTGCTTTTTATAAGTCGGGGGAAAAACCACCTTAGGATTATACCATTACTTTTTTTTTTTTTCTTTAGTGTCTCTCTTCTGGGTTTAAAGAGGGGATGGCTAGTCATAGCATCCACACTTTTGACCTGGTACCATTAGAATCAAACTAAAAAGAAAATAGAAGTATTTGGTTATCTAAATTGTATGATCAGAAACATTCAAAGAAGGAAGGTATTTCCTCACACCTTGCATGGAATTGGTCATCAAATAATATTCATTCTTCATGAAGGTCTCTCAGTGTTTCCTCTCCCTCCCAGTGCCATGCTTTGGTGTGTGCTCAACAGCCACATGTATCTCACGTGTACCTCACATGTATGTACTGCACTAACACGGAAAGAGCCTAATCTGCCCACATCATTCCTCTGGTAGAGTTTGCAGGACATCGTCATTTCCTATAGGATAAAGTCCAAACTTAATAATGTGACTTAAAGTGTTGGCTGCCTTTCATGGCCTCACCCTTGTTTATCTTTCTAGTCTTCATCAATTCTTATCCTCCCATAGTCATCCTACTTACAGTTCCCCTCAAAGAGCCTCTTCTGCCCAGGTCTGAACAGTCTTATGTAAATTTTATGTCCACTCACCATAGTTCATTTGTTTCTATGTCATTTCATGTAATAAAAGGAATATGAAACACTTAAAATAACATGAATATTATACTTTAAATAAGAAAGAACATTAGAGTACAATTCATATTTGACTTTTAAAGGAATTATCTGATTTTTGTATGTTTTCTTTTCTCATTCTTTTTTTGAGTTTGACATTGTATTGAACTCTCCTTGCTCCCTTGGTAACTGACTGTGAAACGTGACCCAGAAACCAAAAACTTCCTAGAAAATCGAACAGCAGCCCTAGAGTCAAAACTTTGATATGGGGCTTCCCTAGTGGTGCAGTGGTTGGGAGTCCGCCTGCCGATGCAGGGGACGCAGGTTCGTGCCCCGGTCCGGGGGGATCCCGTGTGCCGCAGAGCGGCTGGGTCCATGGGCCATGGCCGCTGGGCCTGCGCACCCGGAGCCTGTGCTCTGCAACAGGAGAGGCCACAACAGTGAGAGGCCCGCGTACAGCAAAAACAAAACAAAAAAAACCCACAAAACTTTGATATGAATAAATAGGTAGATAATTCATATGCTCACAATGGGATCCTAAGTAACTTTTCAAATTTAATGTAGGCCCCCTTTAGGTTAATGTACAAAAGTTAGGGATTTCTACTCATTAATTTATTCATTCGACAAGCATTTATTAAGCCTCTATGCCAGAAACTCTTCCTGGGACTCGAAGGAACAAAAGAAAATTCTTGGCCTAAAGTTGTTCACAATTTAGCAGGGAGAGACGTGTTGAAAATCACAAAATCAAAAACCTCTGAGCCCAAGGTGATAAGTAAACTAAATCAGGTAGGAAATGAATAGAAGAGAACTGATGTGGGAAGAGGGATGCAGGAAGGCTTTCCAAAAATTAGTGTTGAACTATCTTGAAAGATGACAAGTTCACTAGTCTAATAAAGTGGGAAACACTCAAGGCACAGGAAGCAGCATGCTTCAAGACCCAAGAAGAAGAGCTCAGACACTTCGGGTAAGTAGTGCTAAATGTCTGTTTCCTTCCACCTGGCACGTGTTTCCTTCCATTTTGCTAGCCCACCAACCCCTCTCTCCCATCCCAGCCCCCACCTTATTCTCTCCTTCCTACCTTTCCTGAACTTGATCTATAAAAATTCTACAGTATTGTGCCAGGTCTCAAGGACCAAATGACTCTGAGCTCTCAATCTTTTAAATATAACATTTAAATTCGATGTGGTAAGTGCCCCGATAGACGTTAAGTAATTAAGTGCCTCAGAAGAGAAGAGGGAGACTCTATCCCTGCCCTTGAGATCAAGGAGGGTTTCACAGAGGAGGTGGCACTTGAGCGAAAGGCCGTGTAGTTGGACCTTCAAACCATGATCACGTATTGTTATGTTTAACCAGGGCTCATTTTGGTTGACAGAAGGAAGTCCATCTACAAATGCCATGGGAGTAGAATAACCTGTAATATTCAGATCTAGTTTTCTGCTTCAGATATCTGGATTTCTTTTGCTTGAGTGATGATGATGATTATGAAGTTCTCCGTCAAAACCTTATATTTTTAGATATTTTTCCACTGATGAACTCATCATGGATCAGTCTTTAGTATTTGGGGCTGTCATTAATGACATAGAGGGCTTCTTGACCTGACCTGTAAACCTCTAATATTTTCTTAGCATAAAAATCTCTGGCTAATCTCAGTCTGGCGTGAGGGGGTGGATAAGAACCATAAATGCTTTTAAAGCAACATTTAGTAAGTCCTTCAGTTAATGAGGGGTCAAAATCATTTTCCAAGTTCAGCTTCACTTCCGGTCCACCAAAGTTAGTGTTTATCATCTTTTATGGCTTGGAGAGGAGGTTAACCTTCCTCAATCTTTTCAAAAACCTATTAGCCTCTCTGGCTCCTTGACTAGAACAAGTTATTGGCCACGTACCTGACTTCCGGAGAGAAAGGAAATGCCATGATCCCTCATTACCTGAAAATAGTTGTCCTGCTGGGATCTGCTGATGCACCTTTGCCAGCTGATTTTGTGAGCACACACACTTGCCCTGGTGTGGCTGCAAAGGCTGCACTTGTGACCCCATAGAGTTCACTCAGTTCACTGACTGTGATGATCCCTGAAAGCCAAATCGGCCCAGTAAATTGAATGGTCCTACAAAAACAAGGCAAAACAAAACAAAACAGAAAAATCTTCATCCTGAATGATCAGGAGGGTATCAAGAGTTCTTCAGATCTCTTTGGAGCTTTAAATAGCTTCCAACCTCAGGAGGTAAATGAGCTTACAGCAAAGCTCCCTGCTTCTTCAGACCCAGGTGTCAGGGAGAAAACTGAAAACAGTAAATGACATCAGGGAGGCCTCTGCCCTACAGCAAGAGACAGCGCTACCGCTACCTACCGAGCCAATGTCACTCCCATAGAGATAGTGAATGAACGGTACTCAGAAGGTTTAAAATGCTTTTCCTATGTAGGTGAAATGGCTGTGAAGCAAGGGTGAACGGTTTAGCGTCTGCAGGAGCCAGTTCCCCAGACGAGTAGGACAACCCAGTCTAGGAGATGAGAGAGTGAAGGAGCCTGAGCTGAGCCGGAGAGCATACACCCTGTCTCTGTTCAGCTCCAGCCAATGGTCACCGTGTGGAAAATTGGACCCTTGGTTGCCCCTCCCATTTATCTTTCTAGAGAAGCCCTAAGTCCAGATATGTATCTAAAATTTCCTATTTTTTAAATCACGCAGCCAATTCATATTTCAAAAACACTGTGTGGATAAAGGCAGTGCCAACAGAACTTGTCTTTGCACAGGATTGAACCTATGGCCCCTAGTGGGCCCAAGTTCTGCATCAGATAATGAGACGTTTTCACGTGTGGCCCCTGCAATCGTCTGATAGTTCCAGTGAGTGTGCAGACATGGCCTTGACCCTAATCAGGGTTGCAGGTGGCTGTGTGAAGGGTCACAGAGGCGTTCTCATGAGCTTCCACTTATATGTCAACTTACTGCTGTTTCATGTGGATGTCAAAGCCACAGAGGATCAAAGACAGCCTGCCTGAAGCTACTTCCTTTTGGCGGTGCTTCATGTGCTAAGCTTATTCAGATGTGCTCATTTGTGGGAGATGAACTGGTCCAATGTTGGCAAATAGGTGTGTCTAAATGCTTGTTAAAGCAGCTTAGTGGCTGCCTGGCTCCTAAGCCATACCTACCATTGGTTAGAGTGCTGAGGTTTCTGCCTGTGTTTGTGGGCTGATTCTGCTGGGAACCACTACTGGAACCACTGCTGCCGCCACTAGAAGAGAGTGGGAGTGTCCCAGTTTAGAGGATCTGTACTGTAATAACTTCACTCTCTAAATGTACATTCTGGCCATTTGTTAGAACTAGAGAGAGAGAGAGAGAGAATAGCAAGACCAAAGGAAAAGGTGAAAAATGTATTCCTACAAAATTTACTCCACCTGAGAAGGAATGTGTTAATCAGCTTACAAATTTGTAGGATGTCAAGTGAGAGAAGAAATGGGATTTTTATGTTACCTCTGTTGAGTTAAACCATTTTCTGTTACAAAACTAAGTGAAAATTGACATGAGTGTCCCTTTTCATCCTATATTTTAAAAAACTTCATTGAGTCAACAAATAATACAAACATCTACTAAATAAAAGATCTTTGCCAGATGCTGGGTCAGAAAATATGACACCCAGATGCTGGACATTATAGTTTAGTACAGAAGCTGAGAATAGGGAAAGAATGAGCATTTCTTTTCTTTTCTTTTTTTATTGAAATATAGTTGATTTATAATGTTTCAGCTGTACAGCAAAGTGATTCAGTTATACATATATATGTATCTATTCCTTTTCAGATTCTTTTTCATTATAGGTTATTACAAGATATTGAGTATAGTTCCCTGTGCTATACAGTAGGTCCTGTTGTTTATCTATTTTATATATAGTAGTGTGTATATGTTAATCCCAAACTCCTAATTTATCCCTCCCCACCTTTTCCCCTTTGGTAACCATTAAGTTTGTTTTCTATGTCTGTGAGTCTGTTTCTATTTTGTAAATAAGTTCATTTGTATCATTTTTTTAAGATTCCACATATAAGTGATACCATATGGTGTTTATCATTATCTGTTTTACTTAACTTAGTATGATAATCTGTAGGTCCATCTGTGTTGCTACAAATGACATTATTTCAAGAGTGACCATTTATGATAAAAGTGTCACACTAGGTAAAGGAAAAATAGATAAACTACCATGGGAGATCAGCAGAGGAAGATACTACTTCCTGCTTTGGGGTGTAGGGAGATCAACAAGATTCTCTGGATGAGGAAGCGTTTGAACTGGTATCTGAATAACTGACGAACTATGGACATATGGAAATGGGGAGAAAAGTGTTGCAAATTGAACAGGTAGATGTACAATTTCAGCTGAAATAACAAAGCCCAAAAGGCCAGTAGCTTAAACAAGATAGACGTTTTTGTCTCTCGCATGAGGCATCCAGAGCTAGTAGATGGCTCCACACACCCTCCATCTTCTTGCTGTGAAACCCTTAGCACACATCTTCCGTCTCATGGAACAAATTCTCTGCTTCAGCTCCCATCAGCCTGTCTACCTTCCAGGAAGCAAAGGAAAGGAGGAGACTTGGAAGGCCTATCAGTTCCTCTGGATACCAGTCTGGCAGTTGCATATATCACTTTTACTTTTCAGTTCCCATTTCCGAGCGGCCTTTTTATTTGCTTGTTGTAACAAATTCAGTATTTATGAGAGTCTGGTCAGAAAAAGGAATATTCGTTTTTATCAGTCTACCATGCAAGATGAGGGAAACCAAGTAAAAGTGCTGAAACGAACACTGGGCTTCGTGGTGACAAACGAGTCACTAATTAGCCAAGTAATTTTGAATAGCTTTCCTAACCTATTTTTAAAGTCATAAAGTCCAAATATAAACCTGTAAGTACAAATCAGCCTGATAAATACCCAGGTGTCTGTGAAAACAGAAAGTTGAGAGTTGAAAAGTATGCTATGAGAAATTGGAACTTAGTCACACCTAGTTGCAAAGGAGACTAGAAATTTAACAGGGGTGGAGACATATTATTACTAAAGAAAAACTTTAGAAATGGGCACTGAGAGACAGCCCTCAGCCTGCCGCTGAGCTTATAGAAAAGTGCCCTTGGGCGGGTGCATGATGCACTGCTCAGATCTGCTTTGAGAAATAAAGAGATTATATAAAGGGTTTATTCCTCTATCTGCTGGGAGTGCTGCTGGAAGGCAGACATCAGCTGTTGGCCCTTTTGGAGGTTTCCCCTAATGAAGAAAACTGCCCTCAAAGTAGGCTACATCCAAAGATTAATCATTGTGGTTTCCTCAAGGCCCAGCCTTCTCCCCCCATCTCAGGACCAGACAGGCTCCAAAAGCTCCTCCTGTGTTGGGCCTTCATGGAAGCTCATCTTCCTCTTCTGTCCCGTTTCACAGCTGTAGAGAAGCACTCCCTAATAAACATTCTGTCCGCTAACCTCTGCCTCGGAGTCTGCTTCCCAGGAAACCCCATCTGGGACAGTCACCAAGCGACTGGTTTGATTTGGAGCATAGAGTGTATAAAGGGGACAGCAGGAAGAGAGGAATGACCTGCAGCTCCAGGTAAACTTGTAGAGATCTTGAGCTGTCGTGCATGGACTTTGCTGCTGCAAGCAGGTTTCTGAGGCTTGGAGGAATGGAAGCTGTCCGGCAGCAGTATATACGATGGACTGTGGGTAAGAGAGGCAGGAGGTGGGCAAACCAGTTAGGATAGCAGGGTCCTATCCAGGATAATGAAGAACTGAAACAGGGCTGTGGAAATGCAGAAAGCAGTGGGACAGATCACACAGGTAGAATCAACAGAACTGGGCAGCTGGTTGTGGAACGTATGAAAGAGAGAAGAGTAAATGCTAAAGGCCACATTTGATACTTGGTGGTTAGGGGACCGTTTTTCCTTAAAAAGATTTTGAGGAGGGACTTCCCTGGTGGCACAGTGGTTAAGAATCCATCTGCCAATGCAGGGGACACGGGTTCGAGCCCTGGTCTGGGAAGATCCCACATGCCGCAGAGCAACTAAGCCCGTGCGCCACAACTACTGAGCCCACGTGCCACAACTACTGAAGCCTATGCACCTAGAGCTTGTGCTCTGCAACAAGAGAAGCCACCAGAGTGAGAAGCCCCCATCTCATAGAAACTAGAGAAAGCCTGCGCGCAGCAATGAAGATCTAATGCAGCCAAAAAAAAAAAAAAACTTTTCCTCCTCAGGTTAATAAAAATACCTTTAAAATTTTCCTTGAGGAAAATTGGGATGGTTACACTTAAACTTTTGACCATATCTCTGTGTAGCAAAAAATGAATTAAAAACTACCTTCTTACTTCCATGACTATAACCATAACTATACTATTTTGGGATGAAAATGAAATTGTAAGCATTCAGCATTTCAGAAACAAGAGATGAGAACGACACTCCCATACTTATTACGAGCCGAATATTGATTCTCAGCAGAGTAGCTATTTATTAATAACATCATGGTAGCTCTCTGCAGAAAAATATTATTCCTGAGCCATTATGACCTAAGGTGGAACACAAGAAAGGTGGTAACTGTTCTTGAGTCTCAAAACTACATTTTCAATGCCACACAGAGAGATAAGATGCTTAAGGCATTTTATCAGGCATTTGGTATTTTGAGAAATGTGAGTTGAACCTAAGAAATAAAAGGAGCCAATCCAAGTAGAAACTCATGGTTACAGGTAATCAAAATGATCTCTATTTCACTGAGTTCTCAGAAAGTTGTATAACCTCTCCTTTCTTGGTGATGTGTTGCCTGGAGCCACATTTCATTAGTTATGGTTAGAAACAAAGAAATAATTTTTTCTTTATTAAAGTTAAAAAACAACTCTTAGAAAGCCTTATAATCAAATATTTATATGGAACAAACACTCAGATGAAAGGAGGAAAATGTAGACATTCAGTCCATTTTTGCTTTCTTCTCAGGGTCTATACCGACTAGGTAGCTGCCCGTATGAAATAAAAAGCCTTTGACTTTTTACAGACAAATGAACTACAGATGAATGTTTGTGGAAGAAAGCCTTTGACTATCAAAGTCTGTAGGATTTCCAGTTAGTTACCCAGAAAGGCAAACAATTCATATGTCCACAAATCACATATCACTCATGTTAGCAGACTATTACAAATATTTTGTGACGTAAATCATCTCTCTGTTTGGGTGACTTTCCTGCAATAATTTGAGAGTTAGCTAAATAGCTTTGCAATTAGTTTGGTTAAAAAGCTTTATATATATTTACTTCTATTATAGTGAAAGAGAAGGATAAGTATTGAATTCCTTGCACAAAAAAGTGATTGCTATCTAAAACTGAACGTCTTGCACAAAAAGTGGTTGACAGCTAAAAGTCATGTTGACATCTTGCTTTGGAAACAAGAGATTTTGTTTCTACCATGGGAAAATTAAGCCCTGAAAGCATCCCTAGCGGAATAACCCCAACCCCTCATAATGCTGTTCTTCCTCTTTTATAGATTCTCAGAGGGCCTGAGGACGCATTAACCTTTCTATTCAATGTGAGAGAGACTGTTCTATACAATGTGTTAAATGGGGCTAACCCTTGTTCTGGGAACCATTTCAGAGAAAGGGAGAAGCGTGGTATCAGAAACCTACTGACATCCTGGTTCTGGACACTGGTTGAACTGCGGTGATTTAGAAATGAAGTGGGTCATACTTGTAAATATGAGTTTTCAAAAGTGGTGAGAGACAGCGTTTGGGTCTATTAGCAGATGAGCATGACTTTAACATTTCGTTTGCTCAGATTCTCTCCCGTGGTCTGAGGTTTTCTGTCTGAAACATTTGTAACTGGGGAAGGTAAGGTAGGGCTTCAACTCTCTTTACAACCAGCAGGACACTAGAGCGTTTCCAGACCGGCTGGGCATTCAATAAATTGTTTAATGGAAATACTTCCGGTGTGTGGTTTGTTGCTTGATCTTTCTGGTCTTGAACTGGATCGATGCAATGGTTGTATAATAGATCTTTTGGACAGTTCTCTCACTTATGCCTGTTACCTAGTGAGGAAGAGGTATTGAACTGGAAACTCAAGAAATCTGTTCCAAAATCAAATTTCTTTTTCTGCTGGTGATGACCACCTATGTTCGGTATCAAGGGCAGATGTCATGTTTGAGAGCAGAGGGGGTCAATTTTCTGATAGCAGCTCTGGATCAGGCTTACAAGCTGAAAAAAACCACAAACTTATATATGAGAATTTGTAAACTTCTCACTAAGACTTAATCAATGACTTTGCGGATGTCGCACATTTGTTGGAGTCTAGATATTTTCTTACATGATTATTATTTCAAAGCCATGTGTAAAAGGATGCCCCAAGATGTGTGTTAGGTGTGAAACTTCATCAAAATATGGGATCCCAAGATAGGATGGATATACATATACATACATACAAACATAGATATGTGTATATATATTTGAATATGTAATATGCTCTTCTAAATCTATGCCTATAAAAATTATGTATACGTTTAAATTCCCCTAGGATATCTCCCTCAGATATGTCAGAAGCATGGGGCCTGTTAAAAGAAATGTACTCTGCTTCAGGAGCTGCTGGTCATGACAGGAGGGGTGGTCACCTCAATTTCTGAAGGTTTTTAAGGAAGGGGTGAGGGGAGGGTTAAAAAGGAGCCTGATTGCAGAGTGGCTGAATGGTGAAGCAGTGTGTGCTCTCCACATATTTTAGTAGGTTTCAGTAGCTTCAGATACGTGTGACTAATGACACTTGAATTTGGTCGATACAAGTCAATTTTATAAGCATAAGGGGCTGCAGTTTTGTTCTAATGAGTACTGATGCAATCTCAAAGCTTGCATGGATTGAAGATCGTAAAAAGTTAGAAGTCATTTGTGCTTTAAAGCAATGTTTTTCCCCCTCAGTCTCTATTATAATACATGATTTTATTTCCTTCATTTCACTTTTGCTCTTTTAAATTATCTTGTTTATTGATTTGTTTACTTAAATATTGTTAGTCTTTTCCAGTAGAATATAAGTTCTAAAGAGCGAAGACTTAGCTTATTATGTTCATTGATGTATATTCCCCATGCCTATAACAGTAAATGTCACAGTTGTGTGTGTGTGTGTGTGTGTGTGTGTGTAATATAGAACAAATGAATTGCTTTGGCTTGGGCATCTGTGTCAGTACATTTCAATGTCTTGTTCTTTGCCTGTCTTCATCTGCTCTGTTCCTTATTATTTGGGGATTCATTGCGGTTTAAATCATATCTTGATAATCTCTCATTTCACTCAGTAGAGGACATGCTTTGAAATACCGAGTATTGGGTCATTTCAGAAACCTCCTGTCTGCTCAGGAAGATGCAGTGGATGGAGCCTCGTATCTCACTGTCCTAACCTCCCTCCAGAGAAGGAGCACAGGGATGAGACTGGTGATAAAAGAGAATAGTGACTGTTGTCATCCTTAGAGGGACTGGATTTCAGGGTAGGGTGTGGTATGCTTGTGATTTCCTTCCTTGTTTTATTAGCACTGATTAAATGACTAGGTGGTCCAATAGAAGACATCCTAAATAACCAAAAACTTCTACTATTTTTGGTGAGTGAATTTTTGCGTCATTTGTTTTCTATACAGAATGAAAACATGAGCTTAAGGTCTTTTCTAAAATAACATCCATAGATGACATGGGCTTATAATTTTTTTTTTACTTGAAATTTAAGTAAACAGAAAGGGATTAAGTGTAATCCTTTTTTCTTTTTTTTGCGGTACGCGGGCCTCTCACTGCTGTGGCCTCTCCCGTTGCGGAGCACACGCTCCGGACGCGCAGGCTCAGCAGCCATGGCTCACGGGCCCAGCAGCTCCGCGGCATGTGGGATCTTCTCGGACCGGAGCAGGAACCCGTGTCCCCTGCATCGGCAGGTGGACTCTCAACCACTGCGCCACCAGGAAAGCCCAATCCTTTGTTCTTGATATAATCTATCAGTCCGCTGGCTTTTTGTATGCAAGTATGTATTTATTTATTCAACTACTTATTTATTTAAAATCCTATAAAAATATCTATGAATCTACTACTCAGTGTGATAATTAGAGCATTGACAGTAGTTAACATTACCTGGGAAACTTTTCCATCTTATCCATTGGACTCTTCACTCTTCCCTTCTAATGTAATTACTACCGTGACTCTTATAATAATCATTTCATTGTCATTTGAAAACATACCTAGTTTTATATTTTTACATATTTCTAATACACATGTTGTTTGGTTTTAGTTATTTTAACTTTATAAAAAGGGTATTGAAATTTTATATATAATCTTAGGAGACTCATTTTTTCTTCTCAATAGTATAACACCATACATGGTGTTCCAACTATCTGTACTTCATTTTAACTCCTGTGATAGCCAATTGGGTGAAAATACTACAGCTTATTTATTTATTTATTCCCTACTTTTTTGGCATTTGAATAGATTCTGGGTATTTTCCATGCGAATGGTATCTCTGTAAACATTCTTATATATATATTTATTAGTGGACAAGTGAAAGAATTTCTCTGGTGTTTATACTGAGGGGTGTAATTGCTTACTCCTGGGGTATATCAATGTTTAAGTCCTTTCTACAGTGATTGTACCACTTTTAATTCTTAATTTCAATAATTTTCTAAACTCCAGGATATCAAGACATTTATTCAATTAATAGATTATTACCACAAATCATAGAATAATAAATTGGTAAAGCAGAAAAGAATTTTGAGATTATCCATTTGGACCCATTTAATTTGCAGAGAACTTTGATATGTAGGAGAGTTGAAATTATTTGCTCAAAGTTCTAGAAAGAAGGGGCTTTCAGATCTATCACCAAGTAGATTATGCAGCCATCATTGTATCCTTTTTTTTTTAACATCTTTATTAGAGTATAATTGCTTTACAATGGTGTATCAGTTTCTGCTTTATAACAAAGTGAACCAGTTATACATATACATATGTTCCCATATCTCCTCCCTCTTGCGTCTCCCTCCCTCCCACTCTCCCCATCCCACCCCTCTAGGTGGTCACAAAGCACCGAGCTGATCTCCTTGTGCTATGCGGCTGCTTCCCACAAGCTATCTATTTCACGTTTGGTAGTGCATCATTGTACTCTTACCAGCATTTTCTGTTTCTCAAGTGTGCAATGTTTGGTGAGTAATATGAAAACTTCTGTTTTTAAGGTAAATAAGTTAACATCTAAGAAAATAAAGATAAACAGCAGTGGAGTTATGCCAATTTAGCATTAAAGTTGAATTTATACAATGCACAGTTTTCCATCAGGTCACATTGCCTTATGGGATTGACTTTGGTGATTGCTTCCCCAATAGCCATTCCCAACTCCCTGGACAAAGTACTTTACTGTCTTACACTAGAGCTCTTTCCCTCAGACTTACTTGTATCTATAAATGACCATGTAACATCTCTGTAGTCCACGAATTAAGACTTAGTCCACTGATGAAGGTCATAGAAATGCTTTTACTTTCTTGATTAAAAAATAGCAGATGGGTGGGGACTTCCCTGCTGGCACAGTGGTTAAGAATCCGCCTGCCAATACAGGGGACACTGGTTCGAGCCCTGGCCTGGGAAGGTCCCACATGCCATGGAATAGATAAGCCCGTGTGTGACAACTTCTGAACCTGTGCTCTAGAGCCTGCGAGCCACAACTACTGAGCCTGCGTGCCACAGCTACTGAAGCCTGCATGCCTAGAGCCTGTGCTCCACAACAAGAGAAGCCAGCACAATGAGAGGCCTGTGCACCGCAATGAAGAGTAGTGCCCGCTCGCCGCAACTAGAGAAAGCCCGTGTGCAGCAACAAAGACCCAACACAGCCTAAATAAATAAATGAATAAACTAACACATAAATTAATTAATAGAAAAATCTAACAGATGTGGCTGGGCTGAAACAACCCTTTCACCTACTTCCTGCCTTGGATGTAGATGTGATGTTTGGAGCTGCGGCAACTAACCTGTGAGTCCAAGGAAACGTTAAGGGAATCATAGAAACATGGGCCTGATATCCTTGGGCCACTGAACTAACATCGGCAGCCACATGTTTCCAGGTTTCTTATTAGGTAAGAAAAATAAACCCCTTTTCATTTAAGCTCCAATATATATATATATATATATATATATATATATATATATACATATACATATATATATATATGTATATATCTGTATGTACATATATATGTATATATATGTATATACATATATACTTAGGTTTTCTCTAACTGGTAGCTTAATGAATTCCTACTTAATACACCATGTTACAAAAAATGATCTCAAACTAGATTTCGAATGTTTCCCTTTTTCCAACGACTGAACATGAAAATCCTGTCACTGGATGAGCAATGTTTTTTCCCTCAGGGGAAATGATTTTATACTTTTATGCTTAACTTCCACTTTTAGATTATAGTCTTTTAATCAAAAACCCCATTTCAGAGGATGTGTCCATAATCACATCAAAGCAATATTTCCATTCAGCAAAAGCATGATTTAAAAACAAAAGGGGACACCAAATAAAGAAAAAAAAAACAACAATACTCTAAATTGGCTGACGGACATTTTGATTTCTTTTTCCGGACATGAAAAAGAAATTTCATCAGTGCAAAGTTGACTAATGACACTCACTACTCCAGCCTCGGGTTCAAAATGAGACTATTCTCATAAATAAATTCAAGCAATATTAATTAAGAAGTTATATGTGTGTTGGGCTCTAAAGCTGAGAGTAGTCAGACGTGATTCCCTGTCTGAAAGAGCTTGCTGCTGGTTAGGGTAGGAGGGGGATGGGGAGGAGAGACAGATAAGCATACATAACAAATAGAATATAGTAAGCATATAATGGAAGTATGCACAAAATTGTTTAGGAATCTAGAGCAGAGTAGACTAACTCCCCTAGACACACACAAGTCCAGGAAAAGTTTCTCATCCCAGGAGCCCTTCTCATACTGTAAGATGTTTTATGCCTTCAACATATAGGTCTAGGTCCTTATTTGTCCTTTCACAGATGTTTTCTTCTTGGCAGAAGTCCTTAAGTGTCAGTGGACCTCTGGCTTTCTGAGCTGTAAATCCCTCTGCTCCACCTATTATGTTGAAGTAGAGATTATATGTTGTTTTTTGATATATGTTGTTTTTTTCCATCATAACTGAAGCCTTAGGGGAAAAAACTTCCTATTGCTAAAAGCTTAGATCTTGCCATTGTTGCCGTGGTATGTAAAACAAATAGAAAACAAATCACTTGTAGTCTCCTTTGGAAATGAGTAGCCCAAAAGATGGGACAATTCTGAAAAGCCAATACTTACAGTAGTCACTCTTAAAGTGCTGGGGTTATTGCAAAGACATACACTCGTCTCTTGACAAAGCCACAGGAATCCCTATGGGCTTTGCAACCTACTGAAAAGAATGGGCAAAAGATGAATGTATCTTGAGAAGTACCCTAGAAAGGAACCACCACTAAACGTGTTATCATAACCATAGTATTTTCACTTGTATAAGTAGGAAAAGTATGAATGAACCATTCTTGTATTCCCGAGTAGCTTTCCTTTTCTGCACATTTTAGAATCAATGTCCAATATCATCTGACTACTTACTTCAACTTGTCCTTATGAATTTGATGACACTTAAAGACTGACTAATCCATTTATCCCAATGGGCATTCCAGGCAATTGTCCTTGTTTATTGCCATCTTCAAATGATGGAAAAGCATTAAAAAAAAATGAGAGAGATTGACTACTCTGAATTGCCCATCACCGCCACCGGGCTTCTCCCGGCGATTTTTCGGGCTGTTTTTTTCTCCAACCGGGCCGCCGATTCATCTCCTTCCTCGTTGGTTTGCTCGCGGCGATCTCCTGCCGGCCCAGCGACGCCGCCGCTTACCTGTTCGTCAGGCGGCCGCCGGCCTAGGCCCGAGCCGCGGGCTCCAGTAGGCCCTGACGGCCGGGCCCGGGGCAGAGCTGTGGAGAAAGCTGTCCTGAAGCACCGCTGGGCGGCCAGGGCCGCGCGACCAGGGCCGCGCGACCCAGCGGGTGGCTCGAGAACAAGGCGAGAAAGGTTCGCCGCGTTGCCATGACGATCCCAGAATTCGGTGCGCGTCGCCGAACCTTCGCTGAGCGAGGCGCTGAGCAGCTCCGGAGCGAGCCCGGCCGCCGGCGCTTTGGCGGGACTGAGCTCCGCGGGCGTGAGGAATCCCTGCGCCTTTGCGGATGAGGAGGTCCCTGTAGGGCTCCGGACCGAATACGTTCTTGTCAGGTTTGGGGCGTGAGGAGGTTCCTGTCAGTTTGAGAGGCGTGAAGAGATTCTCCCTTCGTCCAGAGAGAGTGCGTGCTGCCGCCTCCCGCTCCCTTTGGCGCTGAGAACCTGGCCCACCGCAGGACGCTCCAAGGCCAGGCGAAGATGGCCTCGGGACCGGTGTATTGCCTCTGTCGGCTTCCTTACGATGTCACCCGCTTCATGATCCAGTGTGACATGTGCCAGGACTGGTTTCATGGCAGTTGTGTTGGTGTTGAAGAGGAGAAGGCTGATGACATTGACCTCTACCACTGCCCCAATTGTGAGGTCTTACATGGGCCCTCCATCATGAAAAAACGCTGTGTATCTTCAAAAGGCCATGATACACACAAGGGGAAGCCAGTGAAGACGGGAAGCCCTGCGTTCATTGGAGAGCTTCGGAGTAGGACCTTTGACAGCTCAGATGAAGTGATTCTGAAGCCCACTGGAAGTCAGCTGAGCGTGGAATTCCTGGAAGAGAATAGCTTCAGTGTGCCCATCCTGGTCTTGAAGAAGGATGGGTTGGGGATGACGCTGCCCTCACCATCATTCACTGTGAGGGATGTGGAACACTATGTTGGTTCTGACAAAGAGATTGATGTGATTGATGTGACCCGCCAGGCCGACTGCAAGATGAAGCTTGGTGATTTTGTGAAATATTATTATAGCGGGAAGAGGGAGAAAGTCCTCAATGTCATTAGTTTGGAATTCTCTGATACCAGGCTTTCTAACCTTGTGGAGACACCCAAGATTGTTCGGAAGCTCTCATGGGTGGAGAACTTGTGGCCAGAGGAGTGTATCTTTGAGAGGCCCAATGTGCAGAAGTACTGCCTCATGAGCGTGCGGGATAGCTATACCGACTTTCACATTGACTTTGGTGGCAGCTCGGTCTGGTACCATGTGCTCAAGGGTGAGAAGATCTTCTACCTGATCCGCCCAACAAATGCCAACCTGACTCTCTTTGAGTGCTGGAGCAGCTCCTCTAACCAGAATGAGATGTTCTTTGGGGACCAGGTGGACAAGTGCTACAAGTGTTCTGTGAAGCAAGGACAGACACTTTTCATTCCTGCAGGATGGATCCATGCTGTGCTGACCCCCGTGGACTGCCTTGTCTTTGGAGGGAACTTCTTACACAGCCTTAACATTGAAATGCAGCTCAAAGTCTATGAGATTGAGAAGCGGTTGAGCACAGCAGACCTCTTCAAGTTCCCCAACTTTGAGACCATCTGTTGGTATGTGGGAAAGCATATCCTGGACATCTTTCGAGGTTTGCGAGAAAACAGGAGACACCCTGCCTCCTACCTGGTCCATGGTGGTAAAGCCCTGAACTTGGCCTTTAGAGCCTGGACAAGGAAAGAAGCTCTGCCAGACCACGAGGATGAGATCCCGGAGACAGTGAGGACCGTACGGCTCATTAAAGATCTGGCTAGGGAGATTCGCCTGGTGGAAGATATCTTCCGACAGAACGTTGGGAAGACAAGCAATATCTTTGGGCTGCAGAGGATCTTCCCAGCCGGCTCCATTCCCTTAACCAGGCCAGCCCATTCCACTTCAGTATCCATGTCCAGGCTGTCACTGCCCTCCAAAAGTGGTTCAAAGAAGAAAGGCCTGAAGCCCAAGGAATTCTTCAAGAAGGCAGAGCGAAAGGGCAAGGAGAGCTCAGCCTTGGGGCCTGCTGGCCAGTTGAGCTATAATCCCATGGACACATACAGTCATCAGGCACTGAAGACAGGCTGTTCCCAGAAAGCAAAGTTCAACATCACTGGTACCTGCTTGAATGACTCAGATGATGACTCGCCAGACTTGGACCTTGATGGGAATGAGGTCCGGCTGGCCCTGTTGACGTCTAATGGCAGTGCCAAGAGGGTAAAGAGCTTATCCAAGTCTCGGCGAGCCAAGATTGCAAAGAAGGTAGACAAGGCTAGGCTGGTGGCAGAACAGGTGATGGAGGATGAATTTGACTTGGATTCAGATGATGAACTGCAGACTGATGAGAGACTGGGAAAGGAGAAGGCGACTCTGATAATAAGACCAAAATTTCCCCGAAAGTTGCCCCGTGCGAAGCCTTGCTCTGACCCCAACCGAGTTCGTGAACCAGGAGAAGTTGAGTTTGACATTGAGGAGGACTATACAGCAGGTGAGGACATGGTAGAAGGGGTCGAAGGCAAGCTTGGAAATGGGAGTGGAGCTGGTGGAACTCTTGATCTGCTCAAGGCCAGCAGGCAGGTGGGGGGACCTGACTATGCTGCCCTCACCGAGGCCCCTGCCTCTCCCAGCACTCAGGAGGCCATCCAGGGCATGCTGTGCATGGCCAACCCGCAGTCCTCATCATCCTCGCCAGCTACCTCCAGCCTGCAGGCCTGGTGGACCGGGGGGCAGGACCGAAGCAGTGGGAGTTCCAGCAGTGGGCTGGGCACAGCATCTAGCAGTCCTGCTTCCCAGCGCATCCCAGGGAAGTGGCCCATCAAGCGGCCATCATACTGGGGAACCGAGAGCAAGGAGGAGGAGGAGAACGCCAGTCTCGATGAACAGGACAGCTTGGGAGCATGCTTCAAGGATGCAGAGTATATTTACCCTTCCCTGGAGTCTGACGATGATGACCCTGCTTTGAAATCTCGACCCAAGAAAAAGAAGAATTCAGATGATGCTCCATGGAGTCCTAAAGCCCGTGTGACCCCAACTCTACCGAAGCAGGACTGTCCTGTGCGTGAGGGCACCCGGGTAGCTTCCATTGAGACAGGCTTGGCTGCAGCAGCTGCAAAGTTGGCCCCGCGGGAGCTACAGAAGGCCCCAAAGAAGAAATATATCAAGAAGAAGCCTTTGTTGAAGGAGGTAGAACAGCCTCGCCCTCAAGAGCCTAATCTCAGCGTGGCAGTACCAGCCCCAACTCTGGCCACTACACCCCAACTTCTCACCTCCTCCTCGCCCCTGCCTCCGCCTGAGCCTAAACAAGAGGCCCTCTCAGGAAGTCTTGCTGACCATGAGTGTACTGCTCGTCCCAATGCCTTTGGCATGGCCCAGGCAAACCGCAGCACCACACCCATGGCCCCTGGTGTCTTCTTGGGCCAGCGGCGCCCTTCAGTTGGCTCCCAGAGCAATCAAGCAGGACCAGGAAAGCGTCCCAGAAAGGGCCTGGCTACAGCAAAGCAGAGACTCGGCCGTATCCTGAAAATCCACAGAAATGGCAAAGTGCTTCTGTGATCCCCTTTGTGTCCTGCCCCTCACCCCTTCACCCCCATTGCCTTCTCCGTTGTCAATTCTCAGGGCACTCCTGGATCCTACCTGCCCCGGACAAGGTGCTGAGGCGCATTGTCCTGCTTTCTTGGAACTGACCAAAGGCATGGACTCTCCCACGGGCCCCTTCACCTACTCCCTCAACTCCCTTCCCTGCTTCCACTGGAGCATCCTGCCTTCCTTTTCCATATCTCTGAGTAGCCAGTAAATGGGAGAGGTTTCCAGCTGACTAGAGCCCTCTTTTCTGCTGCCCCAATCCATTTCCCTTTCACCAGCTTTGTCTGCCCTTTACTGTCATCCCCACTTAAAGCTGGAAAGCAGGATGAGGAGAGGCATGAGGAGAGCCTGGGCCCCTCGGTATTTCCCTGGTCATGAAGTGGGAGGCCCAGTGCTGAACACTTTCTGCGGCTCCAGCCCTGTCTCCAGAAGCCTGCCCACCTCTGCCCATTCTCCTGCCTCCTCTTAGCCCAATGGATGTGTCCCACTCAAGACTCGTTCCTGGGAGAAGCCTCTGGCCTCTGCCGCCTCTTGCCAAATGCTTCATGGAAATAAAGAGGAGGGCCCAGAGTCTTCGTACTGCCCCACCGTGGGCCATTTCCAGAGTGGCCTAGAAAGGCCATGGGCTGACTTCATTCATCCTTGGGAAGGAGAGAGATTCCTGTCACTTCTCAAGGTGGGGAGAGGACCAACACCCAAGACTTTGACCGAGACTTTGTAGCCCATTGGAGGAAAGAACTTTTGGGTGGCTACAGATAAAGCCACCTCTCCCAGGGTGAGCTCCAGGGATTTGCCTAGAGTTTGAGGTGCTACAGAACATTCTCCACATAGCTTTGGCTGGGCTCCAGGAGGCAAAGACCATCTCCCAAACGCCTTGAAAGCATCTGCCACTGAAGCAGATAGCCCTTGCTCTACGGCCTGATCCCTTCACCCGTACCACAGAGCACAGCCTGGACCTTCTGGAGAGGATGTGGCAGGACAGCTCACCCCAGGTTCTCCATCAGGAGCCTCCCTGCTTCTCTCCCCACCTTGAGGTCTTGGTCTGAAGAAGACTTCAGAACTCACATCTTCACTCCTGGACCTTTACACTCCCAGATGTCAGGTGGACGCTCAAGCAGAGTGCTGATGTGGGGGGCGCCCAAGACTAGGAGCGGAGATGCCCACCTCTAAAGGAGCAGAACATCTGAACCTCCCACCCCCTCTTCCCTTTGTGAATGTTTCTGTTGTCCAGACAGTGCCCACCCCCTCCCTCCCTCTCCCCCAGTTCCCTCCACCTCCACCTGTCTTGCCTCCCTGGTGACCTGGACTGGATGGAGAACGTCTCCCTCTGTCCATCTCGGCACTGCCCAAGTGGAGGGCTTCATTGTCTTCTACCCCCCACTTTAACTTCACCTCAGTTTTCCCAGTGCTTCTGGGGAACTTAACAGCTACCGTGCAGGCCACAGGGAATATGTGAGGCTTCCCTGGTCGTCTTCGTGTCTCCAGTTTGTCTTTCTTTTCTCCACAGCCCGACATTTACTCTCCTTCCTTGGAATCAGGGGTCCCTTAGCCCCATATCCTTTTCCTATCTTGGGGGCCCCAGGGGCCGAGCAGTCCTCCATCTATACACACCAAAGGCAAAAAAGCCTGGCTACCTCCCCCTTAGCACGTGAGGTTCCCACTCCCCTCCCCTCTGTTTCTGCCCAGCTTTGCTTTTCTTGGGGATTTCAAAGCAACAGAGGGTAGTGAGGGGAGGGAAGGAGGGCAGCCTGTGTCCCTGTGTAGGCAACTGCCTGACTAGGCCCTGACTGCTGTAACCAAGACCAGGACCCCAGCCCTTCTGCCCATTAACACCCCCCTCCCCTTGATCTTTCAAAGGCAGCTAATTGCTAGCATATCCCCCCTGGTTCCAGGCCTCTTTCCCTTCTGTTTCTTCATTAAAAGTTTTGTGGAGCTGAAACCCAACCTCCATTTGACTGGGTTTCTGATTAATTTAGTTGGGCTCTCAGAGCTGGCTGTTTGTTGTTTTGTGTTTTAAATGAAAAGCAAGTTTACCCTCAGATTTACGCTTTTCCAAAGAGGCTAGTGTGCCTTTTCTTTCTTTTCTTTTTTTTTTTTTAATGTTTCAGGTTCTAAGTGAAGTGAGTTGGGGAGGGGTTGGGAGTGGTTGTAACCAAGGTTTAGAACATGATGAGAGAGTTACCTCTGGTCTCCAATCCCCAGCACAGAGCTGGGGCTTGGATAGGGGGCAGGGAGAGAGGATTTCTATTCACCTTTAATATATTTTTACAAAAAGGCAATTTAAAAACAAGCCCACCGCTTCTGTACATGTCTAAATATATTTTTAGAAGTGGGTAGGATTGTGAATTTCTGATGCAGGGCCTTTTTATAAACAGGTTAGAATAGCATCATACAGACTTCTCTGTTGGGTTTTTTTCCCCTGTTTTTTTCTTATGTTGTGTTACTAATGTAATTTATATATATGTTTTTAGATCCTCCCTTGCCTATAGAGATAAAAGTGATTTATCTTGGCAAAAATTAAAAAAATGAGGGAAAGTAATTATTTTTACAATCTGATCCTAAATGTTAAAGAAGCACCCTATTCTTAAAGGCTGGCCCCATCATTTGCAAATTAATGCACTGCTGAAGATGCAAACTATCTATATAACTGCTCTCAAATTTCATTCAAATTAATCGGAAGTCCTTTTAAATGTCTTTGAGAATTGCTTCAAGTGGCAAAAATCAGAAAATCTACCCATGGGTCACATCAGCTAATTGCTATTTACTTCTCCACTAGTCATTCTTTCAGCCTAGTCTGCAAGTGCACAAAACTGAAACAACTCTCCGGATGACAAATGCCAGTCAAACCAGTTATTTAGCGTCATGTCATTTTAAAGGACCCGTTGGTTTCCTGAATATTTTTTAACAAGTCAGAATGATGATGTAATGGATTGATTCCAGATGTAACTTGTTAAAATTATTCTATCAGTAAGTTGTACCTGCCATATGCTCCCTCCCAGTTGGTATTGGGGAGCCAATAGGGGAATAAGGATAGACTAGTGTGAAGAGAATAGAGGGTGACAGTCAGTGTATGTGTTTGTACAAGCACACTGTTTAGGACAGATACCTGACAATGTGTAAAGCTAAGTGTTGGAAAAAGAAGCATGTTCTACTATTCTTACCAACTAACTTACTCAAGGAAATTCCCTTGGCAGCAAACTGGGGGGAAAGAGGAGAATAAATGTGAGACCATATATAGGAAAATAATGTTTGGTAAAATGTAGGTGCTAATCAAATGTGTGTCATTGTTAGAGAGAGGCTAGTCTGTGGAAATGAAACCACAGGGTAAGATATCAAACTAAGCAAACTTATGTGTTTAACAGGGTATTAAATCTTTCATTAAAGTGGTTTGATGGTGGCTTTCTTTTTCTCGAAATGCAAGAATTAGTGTGCCATTTTCCTCTTGCAATTATTAGTAAGGTTCAGATTAAAGATACATATTTCTTTCCAAGAATCTCTCCAAATTGCCCTAAGCAAGGGATTCTAAATGTATGTTCCAACAGAATATATAGTTTTTAAGATCTTCTAAATAAACATATTCATAAGATGACTACTTAAATTTCAAGTGCAAGTTGGTAAATTGTCTTTAAGAGAAATGTTTAATCAAAGCATTATTTTCTAGACTGGCACTATAAAAGGTTTTACTAAAGGTCAAAACTTCCAGTCCCAAGTAATTATATCGTCAAGAAAAGAAAAAAAGTAAATGAGCAGACACTAGCTAGGCTTTTAAAAATATATATTTTGAAAGTCTTTATACATATATATGTATAAAAATATATATTTTTAAAGAGTTGTCCTAGGATTTCTGGTTGGGATGGCAATGTCACACACCCTCAGCTTCTATAAAGCTGGGGTGACCATTTCAATTTATTATCTTATTATACTTATATCTTATTATAACTTATTATAGGACAGTTGGAGCCCAACTACAGTGGTCTTTACCTTCACTTCGCTTCAGCCACTCACTTCAGAGGCTGTGCTCAGAATACAGAGCTGCTCCACCTCTGAACTCTGAAGCCTGAATATCCCTCTTCCCGACTAGTACCTTTCACTGTCCCCTTTTTTACTCCTCTTACACGTGTTTTTTCCCTTCAACAGGGCTTCCGTTTTCTTCATTTCCAACCAGTCTTTCATCTCTCTAACCCTCGTCTCTTCTTTTTTTCTAACTTATGTATACCCTTGATTCCTTTGCATCCCTCTCCTTTGTCAGCATTTGCCCAAAAAAGTTCTAACACAGGATCAATATAATCATGACCGTTCTTTTCTCCTACATTCAGTCAGATGAGCACTGAAGGAGAAAAATAATAACTAGCACTTAACAAACACTTTGCTACATGCAGCACCATTCTAAGTGCTTTGCATGTATGAACTCATTTTATCCTCACTAGCCATAGGGAGATTTTTGCCTATTTTACACGCAAGAAAACAGTTTCATAAGGGTTAAGTAACTTGTACAAAGTATTACATCAAATAGAAGACACCGTCGATTGTAGACATCTCATTATCTGAGAAAAGCAAAAGAAAAGATTGCAATTCTGATTGTAAGTTGCCTTCAGTTGATAGATAAAACCTGATTTCAGTGGTGTTCAATGTAAAAATTTCCATCTAAGAATCCATCAAATATGACACATGAGGGAGATATGGTGCAAGCCCAGGCACTTTGGAGCTTCATCCATATGCTATTCTGCCCCATAAAAACCAAACAAGCATGCAAAATGGTCTGTTACCAATTCATGGTCTCAAATTTTGCCTGGGCCTTTAGTACTTCCTTTAGTCTCTTTCTCTCCCTTCTCTTATCTCCTCTCTTCTTTCTCTTCTTTTCAAAGATTATTCAAAGCCTTTTCACTCTCCTTAAATTCCTTACTTAATACCTCCTCTCATTCACTTTTTGTGAATGACTATGGACCTTAGTTCATTAAGAAACTGAGACCACTGGTCACCATCTCTCTCAACTCCTGCTCTCCAGCCAACATACCATACACAGATGTATCCATATCCAGAGGGAGCCTTTCTTTCTCCTTGTTCAGAGAGCAAAGCTATCCCTTCTGTGTAATGCTGACTTCCTTATTCCCTTATCCCTGTTGCTTCTATGTCTTCTGAGGTTGTTAGTTATCCTTCTGTCTTGAATTTAAACTCCACTCTGTCTGTTGGTTTCTCTCCCTCAGCTTGTAAACATGCCAGAGACCGAACCCCTAACCTCCTGTTCCAATTCTTCTCCCTCTTCTTTGCTAAACTTCATAGAAAGTGCTTCTCAGGGGCTGTCTGCATTTCCTGGCTTTCCATTTCTGCCTCAGCTCACCATTTCTCCCCCAACACTCAGTCAAAATTGTTCTTAATAAGCAATTTGGTGACGTACTATTTTTTAGAGCCAATGGAAAATTCTTTGTCTTCATTTTATGGACTCCCTTTTCTGAATCTGTGTGCTGTGGTTTATTTCTTCCCCCTGTGAAAATCTTTATCTCAGTGGTTTGCAAGGCAACACATTCTCCTGGTTCCTCTTAACTCTACTTTTTAATCACTTAGATATTGGCATTTCCCAGATTCAATCCTTAGGTTACTATTGTACCCACTTTACATACTTTCCTATGACGTTTTTAACTATTGCCCACAGGTTGACAAAATCCCGAATTTAGACTTCTTTCTTGAGCGCTATGTATGTGTTTATCTTTAGTCCCCTCCTCTTCCTTGACTATTCAGCTTCTCCTTTGGATGTCAGTCACCTCAAGCTTAACGTGTTGAAAGCAAATTCTTTTTTTTATTAGTTTCAGGTGTACAACATGGCGATTCAAAATTTTATCTATTGTAGTCTGTTTGAAGTTATTATAAAATATTGGTTATATTCCCTATGCTGTACAATATATCCTTGTAGAAAAGCATATTCTTGAGTTCCCTTTCCCAAACCTATTCCTCAATCTATTGCTCCTCTCTCCGCTGATGGTTCCAAGCCTCCATTTGCTTAGCCCCCCAAACTTGAAGTAATCTTGAATTTTTCTCTTTTTCTTGCACAACACATCCAGTCTATCAATAAATCCTGTCCTTTCTCCCATCAAAATAGATTCAGAATCTGCTCACTTTCACCAACTGTACTGCTACCACCCTTATCTAAGCCACTATTCCATCTCCTCGGGATTATTGCAGTAGCTCCTAACTGGACTCCCTTCCTCTGCCCTTGCTCCCCTCTAGTCTGTGCTCTACTGAGCAACCAGAGTGGATTTCTGACCACCTTTCTGACCCAATATCCAGAAAAGACTCTTATTACACCACGTATGTTCCAAGGCAATTATGCTTCCCCTGTGCTCTACCTGGAGCCTTTTCTCACATACGTATGCATGACTCACTCTTTCACATTAATAAATCTTTACTTAAATATCTCTTCCTCAGGAAGGACTTCTCAGTATTCCATATAAAATAGCTTTTCCCACATTATCCTTTCCTAGTCCCACTTTACTTTTTCTTGGTGATCCTTTGTTTTTTTCTTACCATAACTGACACATTACACATATACTTTACCACAGGCTTCAGAATTATAAACACTCATTATTGACTCGTGACACTATTTGTTTAGTTAATTAACTAGTTGTGTGTTTGTTTTTGATACACAGCTGTAAACTCATCATTTAACACAGAAACTAGAGTCACAAATCATTATACATATATAATTTTTAAATTAAAATATAAATTTTCTTCTCCCACCCCGACTACAGTGTAAGCTCCATGAGTACAGGGACTTTGTTTTATTCCTTCTGTGTGCACAGCATCTAGAATAGTGCCTGACACACAGACACTTGAAAATAAAGTGAGCACTGCATATTTATATACCAATATTTTCAAGGGTAATGTAACTTTCAACATGTCTAAAACCAGAATTAAATCCCCACATCTTTACCTCTGTTCTCCTTTCTCTCTCTGCACTCCTTCCCTTGACTTCCCTTCTTCCTATCACTTGACTTGTTTCCCCAGAAGCACAGGACTGCTTGGAGGCTCCCTCCCTGCCTTTGATCATGCTAACTTCTCTGCCTGAAGGAGACCATTCCCCCACCATGGCTCCAGGAAAACTGTATAACTTTTTCTTCAAGAAGGTCACCAGTCACCTCCTCAAACACACTGTCTCTGCCCCCTCTTTCCCCTTTCCCTTTCTCAGGGTTCTCCCACACCAATCTCTATCCCTTGTGCTCACACACTATGCTTCTGTAATTCTCTTCTCCAAGAGGCTGAGAGCTCCTTGAAGTTCAGGAAGCAAGTTGAAGCCCTCATTTATGATCTTTTCCCACTTCCTCAGAAGATAAATAGAAGCAGACATGAGTATGTTCAGTTCACAGATTGAGAAACTGATTTCAGAGGAAGAGAAAAAGCCCAGAACCCCTAGGAATCCTCTCGAGATCTCTTGCTTTCTACCGCTTGGGTAGAGGGAATGTTCCTCGTGTCTTTGGTAAACCTTGCTATAAGCCTGGGTTCCTCCCTGTGCCCCTCTGGAAGGTAACCATGGATACTGTTGAGCTGGCACAAAAGCCTTCAGTTAGTGGAGGCTACCAGTGGTTTTCAGGATGCTTAGAGGGTTTTGAGGTGAGGGGGCAAAACCTGGAAACCGTGGCAAAGGTAAGACTTTTGCCTCAGGCTCTTGGTCTGGGTGTATTTCAGTTCGGGTGGGCCCTAATTCTCAGCAGAGCCCCGAAAAGGTGACAGGCCTGACTAGGATGTTAACTAGCTTTGAGCTGAGAACCAAAGAGAATCCCAGACGTCTCCTCTTCTTGGAAAGCAGGAACCCCTCTGTGAAATCTTGAGCAGTGGGCTGACGCAAGCAATACGAGCAGCAGCTCGGGCTCCTGGGGTGATCCAAGCCACAGAGCCTGGAGATAATGGGGTCTCCTGTCCCCAGTCAAGGGGAGCTTCCAGTGGTGCCTTGTCCCTACCCACATTCTTGCCTCAAGGGTGTGTTTCTTTTTGGAGCCCAGGACCACAGGCAGGCAGGAGAAATTCACACCCAGGATGTCACTGGAATGCACCTTAATTTCCTTACTGACCGCTGTGAGGGCACCCACGTGCATTCTCCGACCCTAGGAGTCCTGAGTCTTCCCTGCTATCACTTTATTCTCAAACAAGGAACGTCTGGAGCGTAGAGATCTAGGGAGCCCCACTTGCTCCTTGAAGGGCGCGGGACTGGGCCCCAACTTTCCAATTCCTGGCCAGCAGTGTCACGCCTCCCAACCACACAAAGGCTCAGTTCCGCTGGTGGAGGCGGGGTAGGGGTCAGTGTCAATGAGGTGTGTGCGGCTAAGCCTCCTTGTTTTCTGAAAAGAAATCTTCAGGGGAGGGAGGGAAGAGGAGGGTGCAGGAGATGGACTTGGGGGCAAGAGGTGGCGGCCGTTTCCCGGCATTTTGACGTAGACTTGAAGAGGCGCCGAGCACCCCCGCTGCTTAAGAAGAGGCACCGTAACCCTCAGGACGCTGAAGGTGGGGACCGTCGCTTGCTCAGGGAGCAGTGTGAACATTTGAGAGTCCACCTGCCGATGCAGGGGATGCGTGTTCGTGCCCCGGTCCGGGAAGATCCCACGTGCCGCGGAGCGGCTGGGCCCGTGAGCCATGGCCGCTGAGCCTGCGCGTCCGGAACCTGTGCTCCGCAACGGGAGAGGCCACAACAGTGAGAGGCCCGCCTACTGCAAAAAACAAACAAACAAACAAAAACCTCTTACTTCCATGACTACAAATATAGCGATACTATTTTGGGCTGAAACTGACATTGTAAGCATTCAGCATTTCAGAAACAAGAGATGAGAACAACATCCCCATACTGATTAGGAGCCGAATATTGATTTGTCAGCAGAGTAGCTATTTATTAATAACATCATGGTAGCTCTCTGCAGAGAAATATTATTCCTGAGCCATTATGACCTAAGGTGGAACACAAGAAAGGTGGTAAGTGTTCTTGAGTCTCAAAACTACATTTTCAATGCCATGCAGAGAGATAAGATGCTTAAGGCATTTTATCAGGCATTTGGTATTTTGAGAAATGCGAGTTGAACCTAAGAAATAAAAGGAGCCAATCCAAGTAGAAACTCGTGGTTACAGGTAATCAAGATGGCTCTCTACTTCACTGAGTTCTCAGAAAGTTGTATAACCTCTCCTTTCTTGGTGATGTGTTGCCTGGAGCCACATTTCATTAGTTATGGTTAGAAACAAAGAACTAATTTTTTCTTTATTAAAGTTAGAAAAAACTCCGAGAAAGCCTTGTGTACTCAAATATTTATATGGACCAAACACTCAGATGAAAGGAGGAAAATGTAGACATTCAGTCCATTTTTGCTTTGTTCTCAGGGTCTATACCGACTAGGTAGCTGCCCATATGAAATAAAAAGCCTTTGACTTTTTACAGACAAATGAACTACAGATGAATGTTTGTGGAAGAAAGCCTTTGACTATCAAAGTCTGTAGGATTTCCAGTTAGTTACCCAGAAAGGCAAACAATTCATATGTCCACAAATCACATATCACTCATGTTAGCAGACTATTACAAATATTTTGTGACGTAAATCATCTCTCTGTTTGGGTGACTTTCCTGCAATAATTTGAGAGTTAGCTAAATAGCTTTGCAATTAGTTTCGTTAAAAAGCTTTATATATATTTACTTTTATTATAGTGAAAGAGAAGGATAAGTATTGAATTCCTTGCACAAAAAAGTGATTGCTATCTAAAACTGAACTTCTTGCACAAAAAGTAGTTGACAGCTAAAAATCATGTTGACATCTTGCTTTGGAAACAAAAGATTTTGGTTCTACCATGGAAAAATTAAGCCCTGAAAGCATCCCTAGCGGAATAACCCCAACCCCTCATAATGCTGTTCTTCCTCTTTTATAGATTCTCTGAGGGCTTGAGGACGCATTAACCTTTCTATTCAATGTGAGAGAGACTGTTCTATACAATGTGTTAAATGGGGCTAACCCTTGTTCTGGGAACCATTTCAGAGAAAGGGAGAAGTGTGGTATCAGAAACCTACTGACATCCTGGTTCTGGACACTGGTTGAACTACGGTGATTTAGAAATGAAGTGGGTCATACTTGTAAATATGAGTTTTCAAAAGTGGTGAGATACAGCGTCTGGGTCTATTAGCAGATGAGCATGACTTTAACATTCCGTTTGCTCGGATTCTCTCCCATGGTCTAAGATTTTCTGTCTGAAACATTTGTAACTGGGGAAGGTAAGGTAGGGCTTCAACTCTCTTTACAACCAGCAAGACACTAGAGCGTTTCCAGACCGGCTGGGCATTCAATAAATTGTTTAATGCAAATGCTTCCAGTGTGTGGTTTGTTGCTTGATCTTTCTGGTCTTGAACTGGATCGATGCAATGGTTGTATAATAGATCTTTTGGACAGTTCTCTCACTTATGCCTGTTACCTAGTGAGGAAGAGGTATTGAACTGGAAACTCAAGAAATCTGTTCCAAAATCAAATTTCTTTTTCTGCTGGTGATGACCACCTATGTTCGGTATCAAGGGCAGATGTCATGTTTGAGAGCAGAGGGGGTCAATTTTCTGATAGCAGCTCTGGATCAGGCTTACAAGCTGAAAAAAACCACAAACTTATATATGAGAATTTGTAAACTTCTCACTAAGACTTAATCAATGACTTTGCGGATGTTGCACATTTGTTGGAGTCTAGATATTTTCTTACATGATTATTAATTCAAAGCCATGTGTAAATGGATGCCCCAAGATGTTTGTTAGGTACGAAACTTCATCAAAATATGGGATCCCAAGATAGGATGGATATACCTATACATACATACAAACGTAGATATGTGTATATATATTTGAATATGTAATATGGTCTTCTAAATCTATGCCTATAAAAATTATGTATACATTTAAATTCCCCTAGGATATCACCCTCAGATATGTCAGAAGCATGGGGCCTGTTAAAAGAAATGTACTCTGCTTCAGGAGCTGCTGGTCATGACAGGAGGGGTGGTCACCTCAATTTCTGAAGGTTTTTAAGGAAGGGGTGAGGGGAGGGTTAAAAAGGAGCCTGATTGCAGAGTGGCTGAATGGTGAAGCAGTGTGTGCTCTCCACATATTTTAGTAGGTTTCAGTAGCTTCAGATACGTGTGACTAATGACACTTGAATTTGGTCGATACAAGTCAATTTTATAAGCATAAGGGGCTGCAGTTTTGTTCTAATGAGTACTGATGCAATCTCAAAGCTTGCATGGATTGAAGATCGTAAAAAGTTAGAAGTCATTTGTGCTTTAAAGCAATGTTTTTTCCCCTCAGTCTCTATTATAATACATGATTTTATTTCCTTCATTTCACTTTTGCTCTTTTAAATTATCTTGTTTATTGATTTGTTTACTTAAATATTGTTAGTCTTTTCCAGTAGAATATAAGTTCTAAAGAGCGAAGACTTAGCTTATTATGTTCATTGATGTATATTCCCCATGCCTATAACAGTAAATGTCACAGTTGTGTGTGTGTGTGTGTGTGTGTGTGTAATATAGAACAAATGAATTGCTTTGGCTTGGGCATCTGTGTCAGTACATTTCAATGTCTTGTTCTTTGCCTGTCTTCATCTGCTGTGTTCCTCATTATTTGGGGATTCATCGTGCTTTAAATCATATCTTGATAATCTCTCATTTCACCCAGTAGAGGACATGCTTTGAAATACCGAGTACTGGGTCATTTCTAAAACCTCCTCTCTGCTCAGGAAGATGCGGTGGATGGACCCTCCTATCTCACTGTCCTGACCTCACTCCAGAGAAGAACAGGGATGAGACTGGTGATAAAAGAGAATAGTGACTGTTGTCATCCTTAGAGGGACTGGATTTCAGGGTAGGGTGTGGTATGCTTGTGATTTCCTTCCTTGTTTTATTAGCACTGATTAAATGACTAGGTGGTCTAATAGAAGACATCCTAAATAACCAAAAACTTCTACTATTTTTGGTGAGTGAATTTTTGTGTCATTTGTGTTCTATACGGAATGAAACCATGAGTTTAAAGGTCTTTTCTAAAATAACTTCCATAGATGATATGGACTTATAAATTTTTTTTACTTGAAATTTAAGTAAACAGAAAGGGATTAAGCGTAATCCTTTTTTCTTTTCTTTCTTTTTTTTTGCGGTACGCGGGCCTCTCACTGCTGTGGCCTCTCCCGTTGCGGACCACACGCTCTGGACCTGCAGGCTCAGCAGCCATGGCTCACGGGCCCAGCAGCTCCGCTGCATGTGGGATCTTCCCGGACCGGGACAGGAACCCGTGTCCCCTGCATCGGCAGGCGGATTCTCAACCACTGCGCCACCAGGGAAGCCCAATCCTTTCTTCTTGATATAATCCGTTGGCCTTTTGTATGCAACTATGTATTTATTTATTCAACTACTTATTTATTTAAAATCCTATAAAAATATCTATGAATCTACTACTCAGTGTGATAATTAGAGCATTGACAGTAGTTAACATTACCTGGGAAACTTTTCCATCTTATCCATTGGACTCTTCACTCTTCCCTTCTAATGTAATTACTACCTTGACTCCTATAATAATCATTTCATTGCCATTTGAAAGCATACCTAGTTTTCTATATTTACATATTTCTAATACACATGTTGTTTGGTTTTAGTTATTTTAACTTTATAAAAAGGGTATTGAAATTTTATATATAATCTTAGGAGACTCATTTTTTCTTCTCAATAGTATAACACCATACATGGTGTTCCAACTAGCTGTACTTCATTTTAACTCCTGTGATAACCAATTGGGTGAACATACTACAGCTTATTTATTTATTTATTCCCCACTTTTTTGGCATTTGAATAGTTTCTGGGTATTTTCCATATGAATGGTACCTCTGTAAACATTCTTATATATATATTTATTAGTGGACAAATGAAAGAATTTCTCTGGTGTTTATACTGAGGGGTGTAATTGCTTACTCCTGGGGTATATCAATGTTTAAGTCCTTTCTACAGTGATTGTACCACTTTTAATTCTTAATTTCAATAATTTTCTAAACTCCAGGATTTCAAGACATTTATTCAATTAATAGATTATTACCACAAATCGTAGAATAATAAATTGGTAAAGCAGAAAAGAATTTTGAGATTATCCATTTGGACCCATTTAATTTGCAGAGAACATTGATATGTAGGAGAGTTGAAATTATTTGCTCAAAGTTCTAGAAAGAAGGGGCTTTCAGATCTATCACCAAGTAGATTATGCAGCCATCATTGTATCCTTTTTTTTTAACATCTTTATTAGAGTATAATTGCTTTACAATGGTGTATCAGTTTCTGCTTTATAACAAAGTGAACCAGTTATACATATACATATGTTCCCATATCTCTTCCCTCTTGCGTCTCCCTCCCTCCCACCCTCCCCATCCAACCCCTCTAGGTGGACACAAAGCACCGAGCTGATCTCCCTGTGCTATGAGGTTGCTTCCCACTAGCTATCTATTTCATGTTTGGTAGTGCATCATTGTATTCTTACCAGCATTTTCTGTTTCTCAAGTGTGCAATGTTTGGTGAATAATATGAAAACTTCTGTTTTTAAGGTAAAGAAGTTAAGATCTAAGAAAATAAAGATCAACAGCAGGGGAGTTATGCCAATTTAGCGTTAAAGTTGAATTTATTCAATGCACCGTTTTCCATCAGGTCACATTGCCTTATGGGATTGACTTTGGTGATTGCTTCCCCAATAGCCATTCCCAACTCCCTGGAAAAAGTACTTTACTGTCTTACACTGGAGCTCTTTCCCTCAGACTTACTTGTATCTATAAATGACCATGTAACATCTTTGTAGTCCACGAATTAAGACTTAGTCCACTGATGAAGGTCATAGAAATGCTTTTATTTTCTTGATTAAAAAATAGCCCATGTGTGGGGACTTCCCTGGTGGCACAGTGGTTAAGAATCCGCCTGCCAATGCAGGGGACACTGGTTCGAGCCCTGGCCTGGGAAGGTCCCACATGCCGTGGAATAGATAAGCCCGTGTGTGACAACTTCTGAACCTGTGCTCTAGAGCCTGCGAGCCACAACTACTGAGCCTGCGTGCCACAGCTACTGAAGCCTGCATGCCTAGAGCCTGTGCTCCACAACAAGAGAAGCCACTGCAATGAGAGGCCTGTGCACCGCAATGAAGAGTAGCGCCCGCTCGCCGCAACTAGAGAAAGCCCGTGTGCAGCAACAAAGACCCAGCACAGCCTAAATAAATAAATGAATAAACTAACACATAAATTAATTAATAGAAAAATATAACAGATGTGGCTGGGCTGAAACAACCCTTTCACCTACTTCCTGCCTTGGATGTAGATGTGATGTTTGGAGCTGCGGCAACTAACCTGTGAGTCCAAGGAAACGTTAAGGGAATCATAGAAACATGGGCCTGATATCCTTGGGCCACTGAACTAACATCGGCAGCCACATGTTTCCAGGTTTCTTATTAGGTAAGAAAAATAAACCCCTTTTCATTTAAGCTCCAATATATATATATATATATATATATATATATATATATATATATATATATACATATACATATATATATATATGTATATATCTGTATGTACATATATATGTATATATATGTATATACATATATACTTAGGTTTTCTCTAACTGGTAGCTTAATGAATTCCTACTTAATACACCATGTTACAAAAAATGATCTCAAACTAGATTTCGAATGTTTCCCTTTTTCCAACGACTGAACATGAAAATCCTGTCACTGGATGAGCAATGTTTTTTCCCTCAGGGGAAATGATTTTATACTTTTATGCTTAACTTCCACTTTTAGATTATAGTCTTTTAATCAAAAACCCCATTTCAGAGGATGTGTCCATAATCACATCAAAGCAATATTTCCATTCAGCAAAAGCATGATTTAAAAAAAAAAGGGGACACCAAATAAAGAAAAAAAAAACAACAATACTCTAAATTGGCTGACGGACATTTTGATTTCTTTTTCCGGACATGAAAAAGAAATTTCATCAGTGCAAAGTTGACTAATGACACTCACTACTCCAGCCTCGGGTTCAAAATGAGACTATTCTCATAAATAAATTCAAGCAATATTAATTAAGAAGTTATATGTGTGTTGGGCTCTAAAGCTGAGAGTAGTCAGACGTGATTCCCTGTCTGAAAGAGCTTGCTGCTGGTTAGGGTAGGAGGGGGATGGGGAGGAGAGACAGATAAGCATACATAACAAATAGAATATAGTAAGCATATAATGGAAGTATGCACAAAATTGTTTAGGAATCTAGAGCAGAGTAGACTAACTCCCCTAGACACACACAAGTCCAGGAAAAGTTTCTCATCCCAGGAGCCCTTCTCATACTGTAAGATGTTTTATGCCTTCAACATATAGGTCTAGGTCCTTATTTGTCCTTTCACAGATGTTTTCTTCTTGGCAGAAGTCCTTAAGTGTCAGTGGACCTCTGGCTTTCTGAGCTGTAAATCCCTCTGCTCCACCTATTATGTTGAAGTAGAGATTATATGTTGTTTTTTGATATATGTTGTTTTTTTCCATCATAACTGAAGCCTTAGGGGAAAAAACTTCCTCTTGCTAAAAGCTTAGATCTTGTCATTGTTGCCGTGGTATGTAAAACAAATAGAAAACAAATCACTTGTAGTCTCCTTTGGAAATGAGTAGCCCAAAAGATGGGACAATTCTGAAAAGCCAGTACTTACAGTAGTCACTCTTAAAGTGCTGGGGTTATTGCAAAGACATACACTCGTCTCTCGACAAAGCCACAGGAATCCCTATGGGCTTTGCAACCTACTGGAAAGAATGGGCAAAAGATGAATGTATCTTGAGAAGTACCCTAGAAAGGAACCACCACTAAACGTGTTATCATAACCATAGTATTTTCACTTGTATAAGTAGGAAAAGTATGAATGAACCATTCTTGTATTCCCGAGTAGCTTTCCTTTTCTGCACATTTTAGAATCAATGTCCAATATCATCTGACTACTTACTTCAACTTGTCCTTATGAATTTGATGACACTTAAAGACTGACTAATCCATTTATCCCAATGGGCATTCCAGGCAATTGTCCTTGTTTATTGCCATCTTCAAATGATGGAAAAGCATTAAAAAAAAATGAGAGAGATTGACTACTCTGAATTGCCCATCACCGCCACCGGGCTTCTCCCGGCGATTTTTTGGGCTGTTTTTTTCTCCAACCGGGCCGCCGATTCATCTCCTTCCTCGTTGGTTTGCTCACGGCGATCTCCTGCCGGCCCAGCGACGCCGCCGCTTGCCTGTTCGTCAGGCGGCCGCCGGCCTAGGCCCGAGCCGCGGGCTCCAGTAGGCCCTGACGGCCGGGCCCGGGGCAGAGCTGTGGAGAAAGCTGTCCTGAAGCACCGCTGGGCGGCCAGGGCCGCGCGACCAGGGCCGCGCGACCCAGCGGGTGGCTCGAGAACAAGGCGAGAAAGGTTCGCCGCGTTGCCATGACGATCCCAGAATTCGGTGCGCGTCGCCGAACCTTCGCTGAGCGAGGCGCTGAGCAGCTCCGGAGCGAGCCCGGCCGCCGGCGCTTTGGCGGGACTGAGCTCCGCGGGCGTGAGGAATCCCTGCGCCTTTGCGGATGAGGAGGTCCCTGTAGGGCTCCGGACCGAATACGTTCTTGTCAGGTTTGGGGCGTGAGGAGGTTCCTGTCAGTTTGAGAGGCGTGAAGAGATTCTTGCTGCCGCCTCCCGCTCCCTTTGGCGCTGAGAACCTGGCCCACCGCAGGACGCTCCAAGGCCAGGCGAAGATGGCCTCGGGACCGGTGTATTGCCTCTGTCGGCTTCCTTACGATGTCACCCGCTTCATGATCCAGTGTGACATGTGCCAGGACTGGTTTCATGGCAGTTGTGTTGGTGTTGAAGAGGAGAAGGCTGATGACATTGACCTCTACCACTGCCCCAATTGTGAGGTCTTACATGGGCCCTCCATCATGAAAAAACGCTGTGTATCTTCAAAAGGCCATGATACACACAAGGGGAAGCCAGTGAAGACGGGAAGCCCTGCGTTCATTGGAGAGCTTCGGAGTAGGACCTTTGACAGCTCAGATGAAGTGATTCTGAAGCCCACTGGAAGTCAGCTGAGCGTGGAATTCCTGGAAGAGAATAGCTTCAGTGTGCCCATCCTGGTCTTGAAGAAGGATGGGTTGGGGATGACGCTGCCCTCACCATCATTCACTGTGAGGGATGTGGAACACTATGTTGGTTCTGACAAAGAGATTGATGTGATTGATGTGACCCGCCAGGCCGACTGCAAGATGAAGCTTGGTGATTTTGTGAAATATTATTATAGCGGGAAGAGGGAGAAAGTCCTCAATGTCATTAGTTTGGAATTCTCTGATACCAGGCTTTCTAACCTTGTGGAGACACCCAAGATTGTTCGGAAGCTCTCATGGGTGGAGAACTTGTGGCCAGAGGAGTGTATCTTTGAGAGGCCCAATGTGCAGAAGTACTGCCTCATGAGCGTGCAGGATAGCTATACCGACTTTCACATTGACCTTGGTGGCAGCTCGGTCTGGTACCATGTGCTCAAGGGTGAGAAGATCTTCTACCTGATCCGCCCAACAAATGCCAACCTGACTCTCTTTGAGTGCTGGAGCAGCTCCTCTAACCAGAATGAGATGTTCTTTGGGGACCAGGTGGACAAGTGCTACAAGTGTTCTGTGAAGCAAGGACAGACACTTTTCATTCCTGCAGGATGGATCCATGCTGTGCTGACCCCCGTGGACTGCCTTGTCTTTGGAGGGAACTTCTTACACAGCCTTAACATTGAAATGCAGCTCAAAGTCTATGAGATTGAGAAGCGGTTGAGCACAGAAGACCTCTTCAAGTTCCCCAACTTTGAGACCATCTGTTGGTATGTGGGAAGGCATATCCTGGACGTGTTTCGAGGTTTGCGAGAAAACAGGAGACACCCTGCCTCCTACCTGGTCCATGGTGGTAAAGCCCTGAACTTGGCCTTTAGAGCCTGGACAAGGAAAGAAGCTCTGCCAGACCACGAGGATGAGATCCCGGAGACAGTGAGGACCGTACGGCTCATTAAAGATCTGGCTAGGGAGATTCGCCTGGTGGAAGATATCTTCCGACAGAACGTTGGGAAGACAAGCAATATCTTTGGGCTGCAGAGGATCTTCCCAGCCGGCTCCATTCCCTTAACCAGGCCAGCCCATTCCACTTCAGTATCCATGTCCAGGCTGTCACTGCCCTCCAAAAGTGGTTCAAAGAAGAAAGGCCTGAAGCCCAAGGAATTCTTCAAGAAGGCAGAGCGAAAGGGCAAGGAGAGCTCAGCCTTGGGGCCTGCTGGCCAATTGAGCTATAATCCCATGGACACATACAGTCATCAGGCACTGAAGACAGGCTGTTCCCAGAAAGCAAAGTTCAACATCACTGGTACCTGCTTGAATGACTCAGATGATGACTCGCCAGACTTGGACCTTGATGGGAATGAGGTCCGGCTGGCCCTGTTGACGTCTAATGGCAGTGCCAAGAGGGTAAAGAGCTTATCCAAGTCTCGGCGAGCCAAGATTGCAAAGAAGGTAGACAAGGCTAGGCTGGTGGCAGAACAGGTGATGGAGGATGAATTTGACTTGGATTCAGATGATGAACTGCAGACTGATGAGAGACTGGGAAAGGAGAAGGCGACTCTGATAATAAGACCAAAATTTCCCCGAAAGTTGCCCCGTGCGAAGCCTTGCTCTGACCCCAACCGAGTTCGTGAACCAGGAGAAGTTGAGTTTGACATTGAGGAGGACTATACAGCAGATGAGGACATGGTAGAAGGGGTCGAAGGCAAGCTTGGAAATGGGAGTGGAGCTGGTGGAACTCTTGATCTGCTCAAGGCCAGCAGGCAGGTGGGGGGACCTGACTATGCTGCCCTCACCGAGGCCCCTGCCTCTCCCAGCACTCAGGAGGCCATCCAGGGCATGCTGTGCATGGCCAACCCGCAGTCCTCATCATCCTCGCCAGCTACCTCCAGCCTGCAGGCCTGGTGGACTGGGGGGCAGGACCGAAGCAGTGGGAGTTCCAGCAGTGGGCTGGGCACAGCATCTAGCAGTCCTGCTTCCCAGCGCATCCCAGGGAAGTGGCCCATCAAGCGGCCATCATACTGGGGAACCGAGAGCCAGGAGGAGGAGGAGAACGCCAGTCTCGATGAACAGGACAGCTTGGGAGCATGCTTCAAGGATGCAGAGTATATTTACCCTTCCCTGGAGTCTGACGATGATGACCCTGCTTTGAAATCTCGACCCAAGAAAAAGAAGAATTCAGATGATGCTCCATGGAGTCCTAAAGCCCGTGTGACCCCAACTCTACCAAAGCAGGACTGTCCTGTGCGTGAGGGCACCCGGGTAGCTTCCATTGAGACAGGCTTGGCTGCAGCAGCTGCAAAGTTGGCCCCGCAGGAGCTACAGAAGGCCCCAAAGAAGAAATATATCAAGAAGAAGCCTTTGTTGAAGGAGGTAGAACAGCCTCGCCCTCAAGAGCCTAATCTCAGCGTGGCAGTACCAGCCCCAACTCTGGCCACTACACCCCAGCTTCTCACCTCCTCCTCGCCCCTGCCTCCGCCTGAGCCTAAACAAGAGGCCCTCTCAGGAAGTCTTGCTGACCATGAGTGTACTGCTCGTCCCAATGCCTTTGGCATGGCCCAGGCAAACCGCAGCACCACACCCATGGCCCCTGGTGTCTTCTTGGCCCAGCGGCGCCCTTCAGTTGGCTCCCAGAGCAATCAAGCAGGACCAGGAAAGCGTCCCAAAAAGGGCCTGGCTACAGCAAAGCAGAGACTCGGCCGTATCCTGAAAATCCACAGAAATGGCAAAGTGCTTCTGTGATCCCCTTTGTGTCCTGCCCCTCACCCCTTCACCCCCATTGCCTTCTCCGTTGTCAATTCTCAGGGCACTCCTGGATCCTACCTGCCCCGGACAAGGTGCTGAGGCGCATTGTCCTGCTTTCTTGGAACTGACCAAAGGCATGGACTCTCCCACGGGCCCCTTCACCTACTCCCTCAACTCCCTTCCCTGCTTCCACTGGAGCATCCTGCCTTCCTTTTCCATATCTCTGAGTAGCCAGTAAATGGGAGAGGTTTCCAGCTGACTAGAGCCCTCTTTTCTGCTGCCCCAATCCATTTCCCTTTCACCAGCTTTGTCTGCCCTTTACTGTCATCCCCACTTAAAGCTGGAAAGCAGGATGAGGAGAGGCATGAGGAGAGCCTGGGCCCCTCGGTATTTCCCTGGTCATGAAGTGGGAGGCCCAGTGCTGAACACTTTCTGCGGCTCCAGCCCTGTCTCCAGAAGCCTGCCCACCTCTGCCCATTCTCCTGCCTCCTCTTAGCCCAATGGATGTGTCCCACTCAAGACTCGTTCCTGGGAGAAGCCTCTGGCCTCTGCCGCCTCTTGCCAAATGCTTCATGGAAATAAAGAGGAGGGCCCAGAGTCTTCGTACTGCCCCACCGTGGGCCATTTCCAGAGTGGCCTAGAAAGGCCATGGGCTGACTTCATTCATCCTTGGGAAGGAGAGAGATTCCTGTCACTTCTCAAGGTGGGGAGAGGACCAACACCCAAGACTTTGACCGAGACTTTGTAGCCCATTGGAGGAAAGAACTTTTGGGTGGCTACAGATGAAGCCACCTCTCCCAGGGTGAGCTCCAGGGATTTGCCTAGAGTTTGAGGTGCTACAGAACATTATCCACATAGCTTTGGCTGGGCTCCAGGAGGCAAAGACCATCTCCCAAACGCCTTGAAAGCATCTGCCACTGAAGCAGATAGCCCTTGCTCTACGGCCTGATCCCTTCACCCGTACCACAGAGCACAGCCTGGACCTTCTGGAGAGGATGTGGCAGGACAGCTCACCCCAGGTTCTCCATCAGGAGCCTCCCTGCTTCTCTCCCCACCTTGAGGTCTTGGTCTGAAGAAGACTTCAGAACTCACATCTTCACTCCTGGACCTTTACACTCCCAGATGTCAGGTGGACGCTCAAGCAGAGTGCTGATGTGGGGGGAGCCCGAGCCTAGGAGCGGAGATGCCCACCTGTAAAGGAGCAGATCATCTGAACCTCCCACCCCCTCTTCCCTTTGTGAGTGTTTCTGTTGTCCAGAGAGTGCCCACCCCCTCCCTCCCCCTCCCCCAGCTCCCTCCACCTCCACCTGTCTTGCCTCCCTGGTGACCTGGACTGGATGGAGAACGTCTCCCTCTGTCCATCTCGGCACTGCCCAAGTGGAGGGCTTCATTGTCTTCTACCCCCCACTTTAACTTCACCTCAGTTTTCCCAGTGCTTCTGGGGAACTTAACAGCTACCGTGCAGGCCACAGGGAATATGTGAGGCTTCCCTGGTCGTCTTCGTGTCTCCAGTTTGTCTTTCTTTTCTCCACAGCCCGACATTTACTCTCCTTCCTTGGAATCAGGGGTCCCTTAGCCCCATATCCTTTTCCTATCTTGGGGGCCCCAGGGGCCGAGCAGTCCTCCATCTATACACACCAAAGGCAAAAAGCCTGGCTACCTCCCCCTTAGCACGTGAGGTTCCCACTCCCCTCCCCTCTGTTTCTGCCCAGCTTTGCTTTTCTTGGGGATTTCAAAGCAACAGAGGGTAGTGAGGGGAGGGAAGGAGGGCAGCCTGTGTCCCTGTGTAGGCAACTGCCTGACTAGGCCCTGACTGCTGTAACCAAGACCAGGACCCCAGCCCTTCTGCCCATTAACACCCCCCTCCCCTTGATCTTTCAAAGGCAGCTAATTGCTAGCATATCCCCCCTGGTTCCAGGCCTCTTTCCCTTCTGTTTCTTCATTAAAAGTTTTGTGGAGCTGAAACCCAACCTCCATTTGACTGGGTTTCTGATTAATTTAGTTGGGCTCTCAGAGCTGGCTGTTTGTTGTTTTGTGTTTTAAATGAAAAGCAAGTTTACCCTCAGATTTACGCTTTTCCAAAGAGGCTAGTGTGCCGTTTCTTTCTTTTTTTTTTTTTTTTTTTTTTTTAATGTTTCAGGTTCTAAGTGAAGTGAGTTGGGGAGGGGTTGGGAGTGGTTGTAACCAAGGTTTAGAACATGATGAGAGAGTTACCTCTGGTCTCCAATCCCCAGCACAGAGCTGGGGCTTGGATAGGGGGCAGGGAGAGAGGATTTCTATTCACCTTTAATATATTTTTACAAAAAGGCAATTTAAAAACAAGCCCACCGCTTCTGTACATGTCTAAATATATTTTTAGAAGTGGGTAGGATTGTGAATTTCTGATGCAGGGCCTTTTTATAAACAGGTTAGAATAGCATCATACAGACTTCTCTGTTGGGTTTTTTTCCCCTGTTTTTTTCTTATGTTGTGTTACTAATGTAATTTATATATATGTTTTTAGATCCTCCCTTTCCTATAGAGATAAAAGTGATTTATCTTGGCAAAAATTAAAAAAATGAGGGAAAGTAATTATTTTTACAATCTGATCCTAAATGTTAAAGAAGCACCCTATTCTTAAAGGCTGGCCCCATCATTTGCAAATTAATGCACTGCTGAAGATGCAAACTATCTATATAACTGCTCTCAAATTTCATTCAAATTAATCGGAAGTCCTTTTAAATGTCTTTGAGAATTGCTTCAAGTGGCAAAAATCAGAAAATCTACCCATGGGTCACATCAGCTAATTGCTATTTACTTCTCCACTAGTCATTCTTTCAGCCTAGTCTGCAAGTGCACAAAACTGAAACAACTCTCCGGATGACAAATGCCAGTCAAACCAGTTATTTAGCGTCATGTCATTTTAAAGGACCCGTTGGTTTCCTGAATATTTTTTAACAAGTCAGAATGATGATGTAATGGATTGATTCCAGATGTAACTTGTTAAAATTATTCTATCAGTAAGTTGTACCTGCCATATGCTCCCTCCCAGTTGGTATTGGGGAGCCAATAGGGGAATAAGGATAGACTAGTGTGAAGAGAATAGAGGGTGACAGTCAGTGTATGTGTTTGTACAAGCACACTGTTTAGGACAGATACCTGACAATGTGTAAAGCTAAGTGTTGGAAAAAGAAGCATGTTCTACTATTCTTACCAACTAACTTACTCAAGGAAATTCCCTTGGCAGCAAACTGGGGGGAAAGAGGAGAATAAATGTGAGACCATATATAGGAAAATAATGTTTGGTAAAATGTAGGTGTTAATCAAATGTGTGTCATTGTTAGAGAGAGGCTAGTCTGTGGAAATGAAACCACAGGGTAAGATATCAAACTAAGCAAACTTATGTGTTTAACAGGGTATTAAATCTTTCATTAAAGTGGTTTGATGGTGGCTTTCTTTTTCTCGAAATGCAAGAATTAGTGTGCCATTTTCCTCTTGCAATTATTAGTAAGGTTCAGATTAAAGATACATATTTCTTTCCAAGAATCTCTCCAAATTGCCCTAAGCAAGGGATTCTAAATGTATGTTCCAACAGAATATATAGTTTTTAAGATCTTCTAAATAAACATATTCATAAGATGACTACTTAAATTTCAAGTGCAAGTTGGTAAATTGTCTTTAAGAGAAATGTTTAATCAAAGCATTATTTTCTAGACTGGCACTATAAAAAGTTTTACTAAAGGTCAAAACTTCCAGTCCCAAGTAATTATATCGTCAAGAAAAGAAAAAAAAGTAAATGAGCAGACACTAGCTAGGCTTTTAAAAATATATATTTTGAAAGTCTTTATACATATATATGTATAAAAAAATATATTTTTAAAGAGTTGTCCTAGGATTTCTGCTTGGGACGGCAATGTCACACACCCTCAGCTGCTATAAAGCTGGGGTGACCATTTCAGTTTATTATCTTATTATACTTATATCTTATTATAACTTATTATAGGACAGTTGGAGCCCAACTACAGTGGTCTTTACCTTCACTTCGCTTCAGCCACTCACTTCAGAGGCTGTGCTCAGAATACAGAGCTGCTCCACCTCTGAAATCTGAAGCCTGAATATCCCTCTTCCCGACTAGTACCTTTCACTGTCCCCTTTTTTACTCCTCTTACACGTGTTTTTTCCCTTCAACAGGGCTTCCGTTTTCTTCATTTCCAACCAGTCTTTTGTCTCTCTACGCCTTGTCTCTTCTTTTCTTCTAACCTGTGTATACCCTTGATTCCTTTGCATCCCTCTCCTTCGTCACCATTTGCCCAAAAAAGTTCTAACACAGGATCAATATAATCATGACCGTTCTTTTCTCCTACATTCAGTCAGATGAGCACTGAAGGAGAAAAATAATAACTAGCACTTAACAAACACTTTGCTACATGCAGCACCATTCTAAGTGCTTTGCATGTATGAACTCATTTTATCCTCACTAGCCATAGGGAGATTTTTGCCCATTGTACACAGAAGAAAACGGTTTCATAAGGGTTAAGTAACTTGTACAAAGTATTACATCAAATAGAAGACACCGTCGATTGTAGACATCTCATTATCTGATAAAAGCAAAAGAAAAGATTGCAATTCTGATTGTAAGGTGCTTTCATTTGATAGATAAAACCTGATTTCAGTGGTGTTCAATGTGAAAATTTCCATCTAAGAATCCATCAAATATGACACATGAGGGAGATATGGTGCAATCCCAGGCACTTTGGAGCTTCATCCATATGCTATTCTGCCCCATAAAAACCAAACAAGCATGCAAAATGGTCTGTTACCAATTCATGGTCTCAAATTTTGCCTGGGCCTTTAGTACTTCCTTTAGTCTCTTTCTCTCCCTTCTCTTATCTCCTCTCTTCTTTCTCTTCTTTTCAAAGATTATTCAAAGCCTTTTCACTCTCCTTAAATTCCTTACTTAATACCTCCTCTCATTCACTTTTTGTGAATGACTACGGACCTTAGTTCATTAAGAAACTGAGACCACTGGTCACCATCTCTCTCAACTCCTGCTCTCCAGCCAACATACCATACACAGATGTATCCATATCCAGAGGGAGCCTTTCTTTCTCCTTGTTCAGAGAGCAAAGCTATCCCTTCTGTGTAATGCTGACTTCCTTATTCCCTTATCCCTGTTGCTTCTATGTCTTCTGAGGTTGTTAGTTATCCTTCTGTCTTGAATTTAAACTCCTCCCTGTCTGTTGGTTTCTCTCCCTCAGCTTGTAAACATGACAAAGACCCAACCTCTAACCTCCTGTTCCAATTCTTCTCCCTCTTCTTTGCTAAACTTCATAGAAAGTGCTTCTCAGGGGCTGTCTGCATTTCCTGGCTTTCCATTTCTGCCTCAGCTCACCATTTCTCCCCCAACACTCAGTCAAAATTGTTCTTAATAAGCAATTTGGTGACGTACTATTTTTTAGAGCCAATGGAAAATTCTTTGTCTTCATTTTATGGACTCCCTTTTCTGAATCTGTGTGCTGTGGTTTATTTCTTCCCCCTGTGAAAATCTTTATCTCAGTGGTTTGCAAGGCACCACATTCTCCTGGTTCCTCTTAACTCTACTTTTTAATCACTTAGATATTGGCATTTCCCAGATTCAATCCTTAGGTTACTATTGTACCCACTTTACATACTTTCCTATGACGTTTTTAACTATTGCCCACAGGTTGACAAAATCCCGAATTTAGACTTCTTTCTTGAGTGCTATGTATGTGTTTATCTTTAGTCCCCTCCTCTTCCTTGACTATTCAGCTTCTCCTTTGGATGTCAGTCATCTCAAGCTTAACGTGTTGAAAGCAAATTCTTTTTTTTATTAGTTTCAGGTGTACAACATGGCGATTCAAAATTTTATCTATTGTAGTCTGTTTGAAGTTATTATAAAATATTGGTTATATTCCCTATGCTGTACAATATATCCTTGTAGAAAAGCATATTCTTGAGTTCCCTTTCCCAAACCTATTCCTCAAACCATTGCTCCTCTCTCAGCTGATGGTTCCAAGCCTCCATTTGCTTAGCCCCCAAAACTTGAAGTAATCTTGAATTTTTCTCTTTTTCTTGCACAACACATCCAGTCTATCAATAAATCCTGTCCTTTCTCCCATCAAAATAGATTCAGAATCTGCTCACTTTCACCAACTCTACTGCTACCACCCTTATCTAAGCCACTATTCCATCTCCTCGGGATTATTGCAGTAGCTCCTAACTGGACTCCCTTCCTCTGCCCTTGCTCCCCTCTAGTCTGTGCTCTACTGAGCAACCAGAGTGGATTTCTGACCACCTTTCTGACCCAATATCCAGAAAAGACTCTTATTACACCACGTAGGTTCCAAGGCAATTATGCTTCCCCTGTGCTCTACCTGGAGCCTTCTCTCACATACGTATGCATGACTCACTCTTTCACATTAATAAATCTTTACTTAAATATCTCTTCCTCAGGAAGGACTTCTCAGTATTCCATATAAAATAGCTTTTCCCACATTATCCTTTCCTAGTCCCACTTTACTTTTTCTTGGTGATCCTTTGTTTTTTTCTTACCATAACTGACACATTACACATATACTTTACCACAGGCTTCAGAATTATAAACACTCATTATTGACTCGTGACACTATTTGTTTAGTTAATTAACTAGTTGTGTGTTTGTTTTTGATACACAGCTGTAAACTCATCATTTAACACAGAAACTAGAGTCACAAATCATTATACATATATAATTTTTAAATTAAAATATAAATTTTCTTCTCCCACCCCGACTACAGTGTAAGCTCCATGAGTACAGGGACTTTGTTTTATTCCTTCTGTGTGCACAGCATCTAGAATAGTGCCTGACACACAGACACTTGAAAATAAAGTGAGCACTGCATATTTATATACCAATATTTTCAAGGGTAATGTAACTTTCAACATGTCTAAAACCAGAATTAAATCCCCACATCTTTACCTCTGTTCTCCTTTCTCTCTCTGCACTCCTTCCCTTGACTTCCCTTCTTCCTATCACTTGACTTGTTTCCCCAGAAGCACAGGACTGCTTGGAGGCTCCCTCCCTGCCTTTGATCATGCTAACTTCTCTGCCTGAAGGAGACCATTCCCCCACCATGGCTCCAGGAAAACTGTATAACTTTTTCTTCAAGAAGGTCACCAGTCACCTCCTCAAACACACTGTCTCTGCCCCCTCTTTCCCCTTTCCCTTTCTCAGGGTTCTCCCACACCAATCTCTATCCCTTGTGCTCACACACTATGCTTCTGTAATTCTCTTCTCCAAGAGGCTGAGAGCTCCTTGAAGTTCAGGAAGCAAGTTGAAGCCCTCATTTATGATCTTTTCCCACTTCCTCAGAAGATAAATAGAAGCAGACATGAGTATGTTCAGTTCACAGATTGAGAAACTGATTTCAGAGGAAGAGAAAAAGCCCAGAACCCCTAGGAATCCTCTCGAGATCTCTTGCTTTCTACCGCTTGGGTAGAGGGAATGTTCCTCGTGTCTTTGGTAAACCTTGCTATAAGCCTGGGTTCCTCCCTGTGCCCCTCTGGAAGGTAACCATGGATACTGTTGAGCTGGCACAAAAGCCTTCAGTTAGTGGAGGCTACCAGTGGTTTTCAGGATGCTTAGAGGGTTTTGAGGTGAGGGGGCAAAACCTGGAAACCGTGGCAAAGGTAAGACTTTTGCCTCAGGCTCTTGGTCTGGGTGTATTTCAGTTCGGGTGGGCCCTAATTCTCAGCAGAGCCCCGAAAAGGTGACAGGCCTGACTAGGATGTTAACTAGCTTTGAGCTGAGAACCAAAGAGAATCCCAGACGTCTCCTCTTCTTGGAAAGCAGGAACCCCTCTGTGAAATCTTGAGCAGTGGGCTGACGCAAGCAATACGAGCAGCAGCTCGGGCTCCTGGGGTGATCCAAGCCACAGAGCCTGGAGATAATGGGGTCTCCTGTCCCCAGTCAAGGGGAGCTTCCAGTGGTGCCTTGTCCCTACCCACATTCTTGCCTCAAGGGTGTGTTTCTTTTTGGAGCCCAGGACCACAGGCAGGCAGGAGAAATTCACACCCAGGATGTCACTGGAATGCACCTTAATTTCCTTACTGACCGCTGTGAGGGCACCCACGTGCATTCTCCGACCCTAGGAGTCCTGAGTCTTCCCTGCTATCACTTTATTCTCAAACAAGGAACGTCTGGAGCGTAGAGATCTAGGGAGCCCCACTTGCTCCTTGAAGGGCGCGGGACTGGGCCCCAACTTTCCAATTCCTGGCCAGCAGTGTCACGCCTCCCAACCACACAAAGGCTCAGTTCTGCTGGTGGAGGCAGGGTAGGGGTCAGTGTCAATGAGGTGTGTGCGGCTAAGCCTCCTTGTTTTCTGAAAAGAAATCTTGAGGGGAGGGAGGGAAGAGGAGGGTGCAGGAGATGGACTTGGGGGCGAGAGGTGGCGGCCGTTTCCCGGCGTTTTGACGTAGACTTGAAGAGGCGCCGAGCACCCCCGCTGCTTAAGAAGAGGCACCGTAACCCTCAGGACGCTGAAGGTGGGGACCGTCGCTTGCTCAGGGAGCAGTGTGAACATTTGAGAGTCCGCCTGCCGATGCAGGGGATGTGTGTTCGTGCCCCGGTCCGGGAAGATCCCACGTGCCGCGGAGCGGCTGGGCCCGTGAGCCACGGCCGCTGAGCCTGCGCGTCCGGAACCTGTGCTCCGCAACGGGAGAGGCCACAACAGTGAGAGGCCCGCCTACTGCAAAAAACAAACAAACAAACAAAAACCTCTTACTTCCATGACTATAACCATAGCTATACTATTTTGGGCTGAAACTGAAATTGTAAGCATTCAGCATCTCAGATACAAGAGATGAGAACAACACCCCCATACTGATTAGGAGCCGAATATTGATTTGTCAGCAGAGTAGCTATTTATTAATAACATCATGGTAGCTCTCTGCAGAGAAATATTATTCCTGAGCCATTATGACCTAAGGTGGAACACAAGAAAGGTGGTAACTGTTCTTGAGTCTCAAAACTACATTTTCAATGCCACGCAGAGGGATAAGATGCTTAAGGCATTTTATCAGGCATTTGGTATTTTGAGAAAGGCGAGTTGAACCTAAGAAATAAAAGGAGCCAATCCAAGTAGAAACTCGTGGTTACAGGTAATCAAGATGGCTCTCTACTTCACTGAGTTCTCAGAAAGTTGTATAACCTCTCCTTTCTTGGTGATGTGTTGCCTGGAGCCACATTTCATTAGTTATGGTTAGAAACAAAGAACTAATTTTTTCTTTATTAAAGTTAAAAAACACTCCGAGAAAGCCTTGTACTCAAATATTTATATGGACCAAACACTCAGATGAAAGGAGCAAAATGTAGACATTCAGTCCATTTTTGCTTTGTTCTCAGGGTCTATACCGACTAGGTAGCTGCCCATATGAAATAAAAAGCCTTTGACTTTTTACAGACAAATGAACTACAGATGAATGTTTGTGGAAGAAAGCCTTTGACTATCAAAGTCTGTAGGATTTCCAGTTAGTTACCCAGAAAGGCAAACAATTCATTATGTCCACAAATCACATATCACTTATGTTAGCAGACTATTACAAATATTTTGTGACATAAATCATCTCTCTGTTTGGGTGACTTTCCTGCAATAATTTGAGAGTTAGCTAAATAGCTTTGCAATTAGTTTGGTTAAAAAGCTTTATATATATTTACTTTTATTATAGTGAAAGAGAAGGATAAGTATTGAATTCCTTGCACAAAAAAAGTGATTGCTATCTAAAACTGAACTTCTTACACAAAAAGTGGTTGACAGGTAAAAATCATGTTGACATCTTGCTTTGGAAACAAGAGATTTTGTTTCTACCATGGAAAAATTAAGCCCTGAAAGCATCCCTAGCGGAATAATCCCAACCCCTCATAATGCTGTTCTTCCTCTTTTATAGATTCTCTGAGGGCCTGAGGACGCATTAACCTTTCCATTCAATGTGAGAGAGACTGTTCTATACAATGTGTTAAATGGGGCTAACCCTTGTTCTGGGAACCATTTCAGAGAAAGGGAGAAGCGTGGTATCAGAAACCTACTGACATCCTGGTTCTGGACACTGGTTGAACTACGGCGATTTAGAAATGAAGTGGGTCATACTTGTAAATATGAGTTTTCAAAAGTGGTGAGAGATAGCGTCTGGGTCTATTAGCAGATGAGCATGACTTTAACATTTCGTTTGCTTGGATTCTCTCCCGTGGTCTAAGGTTTTCTGTCTGAAACATTTGTAACTGGGGAAGGTAAGGTAGGGCTTCAACAGTCTTTACAACCAGCAGGACACTAGAGCGTTTCCAGACCGGCTGGGCATTCAATAAATTGTTTAATGCAAATGCTTCCAGTGTATGGTTTGTTGCTTGATCTTTCTGGTCTTGAACTGGATCGATGCAATGGTTGTATAATAGATCTTTTGGACAGTTCTCTCACTTATGCCTGGTACCTAGTGAGGAAGAGGTATTGAACTGGAAACTCAAGAAATCTGTTCCAAAATCAAATTTCTTTTTCTGCTGGTGATGACCACCTATGTTCAGTATCAAGGGCAGATGTCATGTTTGAGAGCAGAGGGGGTCAATTTTCTGATAGCAGCTCTGGATCAGGCTTACAAGCTGAAAAAAACCACAAACTTCTATATGAGAACTTGTAATCTTCTCACTAAGATTTAATCAATGACTTTGCGGACGTTGCACATTTGTTGGAGTCTAGATATTTTCTTACATGATTATTAATTCAAAGCCATGTGTAAATGGATGCCCCAAGATGTGTGTTAGGTATGAAACTTCATCAAAATATGGGATCCCAAGATAGGATGGATATACCTATACATACATACAAACATAGATATGTGTATATATATTTGAATATGTAATATGCTCTTCTAAATCTATGCCTATAAAAATTATGTATACGTTTAAATTCCCCTAGGATATCACCCTCAGATATGTCAGAAGCATGGGGCCTGTTAAAAGAAATGTACTCTGCTTCAGGAGCTGCTGGTCATGACAGGAGGGGTGGTCACCTCAATTTCTGAAGGTTTTTAAGGAAGGGGTGAGGGGAGGGTTAAAAAGGAGCCTGATTGCAGAGTGGCTGAATGGTGAAGCAGTGTGTGCTCTCCACATATTTTAGTAGGTTTCAGTAGCTTCAGATACGTGTGACTAATGACACTTGAATTTGGTCGATACAAGTCAATTTTATAAGCATAAGGGGCTGCAGTTTTGTTCTAATGAGTACTGATGCAATCTCAAAGCTTGCATGGATTGAAGATCGTAAAAAGTTAGAAGTCATTTGTGCTTTAAAGCAATGTTTTTCCCCCTCAGTCTCTATTATAATACATGATTTTATTTCCTTCATTTCACTTTTGCTCTTTTAAATTATCTTGTTTATTGATTTGTTTACTTAAATATTGTTAGTCTTTTCCAGTAGAATATAAGTTCTAAAGAGCGAAGACTTAGCTTATTATGTTCATTGATGTATATCCCCCATGCCTATAACAGTAAATGTCACAGTTGTGTGTGTGTGTGTGTGTGTGTGTGTATGTGTGTGTAATATAGAACAAATGAATTGCTTTGGCTTGGGCATCTGTGTCAGTACATTTCAATGTCTTGTTCTTTGCCTGTCTTCATCTGCTGTGTTCCTCATTATTTGGGGATTCATCGTGGTTTAAATCATATCTTGATAATCTCTCATTTCACCCAGTAGAGGACATGCTTTGAAATACCGAGTACTGGGTCATTTCAAGAACCTCCTCTATGCTCAGGAAGATGCAGTGGATGGACCCTCCTATCTCTCTGTCCTGACCTCACTCCAGAGAAGAACAGGGATGAGGCTGGTGATAAAAGAGAATAGTGACTGTTGTCATCCTTAGAGGGACTAGATTTCAGGGTAGGGTGTGGTATGCTTGTGATTTCCTTCCTTGTTTTATTAGCACTGATTAAACGACTAGGTGGTCTAATAGAAGACATCCTAAATAACCAAAAACTTCTACTATTTTTGGTGAGTGAATTTTTGCGTCATTTGTTTTCTATATGGAATGAAACCATGAGTTTAAAGGTCTTTTCTAAAATAACTTCCATAGATGATATGGACTTATAAATTTTTTTTACTTGAAATTTAAGTAAACAGAAAGGGATTAAGCGTAATCCTTTTTTCTTTTCTTTCTTTTTTTTTGCGGTACGCGGGCCTCTCACTGCTGTGGCCTCTCCCGTTGCGGAGCACACGCTCTGGACCCGCAGGCTCAGCAGCCATGGCTCATGGGCCCAGCAGCTCCGCTGCATGTGGGATCTTCCCGGACCGGGACAGGAACTCGTGTCCCCTGCATCGGCAGGCGGATTCTCAATCACTGCGCCACCAGGGAAGCCCAATCCTTTCTTCTTGATATAATCCGTTGGCCTTTTGTATGCAACTATGTATTTATTTATTCAACTACTTATTTATTTAAAATCCTATAAAAATATCTATGTATCTACTACTCAGTGTGATAATTAGAGCATTGACAGGAGTTAACATTACCTGGGAAACTTTTCCATCTTATCCATTGGACTCTTCACTCTTCCCTTCTAATGTAATTACTACCTTGACTCCTATAATAATCATTTCATTGCCATTTGAAAGCATACCTAGTTTTATCTTTTTACATATTTCTAATACACATGTTTGGTTTTAGTTATTTTAACTTTATAAAAAGGGTATTGAAATTTTATATATAATCTTAGGAGACTCATTTTTTTCTTCTCCATATTATATGTATAACACCATACATGGTGTTCCAACTAGCTGTACTTCATTTTAACTCCTGTGATAACCAATTGGGTGAACATACTACAGCTTATTTATTTAGTTATTCCCTACTTTTTTGGCATTGGAATAGTTTCTGGGTATTTTCCATACGAATGGTATCTCTGTAAACATTCTTATATATATATATATTTATTAGTGGACAAGTGAAAGAATTTCTCTGGTGTTTATACTGAGGGGTGTAATTGCTTACTCCTGGGGTATATCAATGTTTAAGTCCTTTCTACAGTGATTGTACCACTTTTAATTCTTAATTTCAATAATTTTCTAAACTCCAGGATTTCAAGACATTTTTTCAATTAATAGATTATTACCACAAATCGTAGAATAATAAATTGGTAAAGCAGAAAAGAATTTTGAGATTATCCATTTGGACCCATTTAATTTGCAGAGAACATTGATATGTAGGAGAGTTGAAATTATTTGCTCAAAGTTCTAGAAAGAAGGGGCTTTCAGATCTATCACCAAGTAGATTATGCAGCCATCATTGTATCCTTTAACATCTTTATTAGAGTATAATTGCTTTACAATGGTGTATCAGTTTCTGCTTTATAACAAAGTGAACCAGTTATACATATACATATGTTCCCATATTTCTTCCCTCTTGCGTCTCCCTCCCTCCCACCCTCCCCATCCCACCCCTCTAGGTGGTCACAAAGCACCGAGCTGATCTCCCTGTGCTATGCGGTTGCTTCCCACTAACTATCTATTTCACGTTTGGTAGTGCATCATTGTATTCTTACCAGCATTTTCTGTTTCTCAAGTGTGCAATGTTTGGTGAATAATATGAAAACTTCTGTTTTTAAGGTAAAGAAGTTAAGATCTAAGAAAATAAAGATCAACAGCAGTGGAGTTATGCCAATTTAGCGTTAAAGTTGAATTTATTCAATGCACCGTTTTCCATCAGGTCACATTGCCTTATGGGATTGACTTTGGTGATTGCTTCCCCAATAGCCATTCCCAACTCCCTGGACAAAGTACTTTACTGTCTTACACTGGAGCTCTTTCGCTCAGACTTACTTGTATCTATAAATGACCATGTAACATCTTTGTAGTCCACGAATTAAGCCTTAGTCCACTGATGAAGGTCATAGAAATGCTTTTATTTTCTTGATTAAAAAATAGCCCATGTGTGGGGACTTCCCTGGTGGCACAGTGGTTAAGAATCCGCCTGCCAATGCAGGGGACACTGGTTCGAGCCCTGGCCTGGGAAGGTCCCACATGCCGTGGAATAGATAAGCCCGTGTGTGACAACTTCTGAACCTGTGCTCTAGAGCCTGCGAGCCACAACTACTGAGCCTGCGTGCCACAGCTACTGAAGCCTGCATGCCTAGAGCCTGTGCTCCACAACAAGAGAAGCCACTGCAATGAGAGGCCTGTGCACCGCAATGAAGAGTAGCGCCCGCTCGCCGCAACTAGAGAAAGCCCGTGTGCAGCAACAAAGACCCAGCACAGCCTAAATAAATAAATGAATAAACTAACACATAAATTAATTAATAGAAAAATATAACAGATGTGGCTGGGCTGAAACAACCCTTTCACCTACTTCCTGCCTTGAATGTAGATGTAATGTTTGGAGCTGTGGCAACTAACCTGTGAGTCCAAGGAAACGTTAAGGGAATCATAGAAACATGGGCCTGATATCCTTGGGCCACTGAACTAACATCAGCAGCCACATGTTTCCAGGTTTCTTATTAGGTAAGAAAAATAAACCCCTTTTCATTTAAGCTCAAATATATATATATATATATATATGTGTATATATCTGTATATATCTGTATGTACATATATATGTATATATATGTATATACATATATACTTAGGTTTTCTTTTACTGGTAGCTTAATGAATTCTTAGTTAATACACCATGTTACAAAAAATGATCTCAAACTAGATTTCGAATGTTTCCCTTTTTCCAACGACTGAACATGAAAATCCGGTCACTGGATGAGCAATGTCTTTTCCCTCAGGGGAAATGATTTTATACTTTTATGCTTAACTTCTACTTTTAGATTATAGTCTTTTAATCAAAAACCCCATTTCAGAGGATGTGTCCATAATCACATCAAAGCAATATTTCCATTCAGCAAAAGCATGATTTAAAAAAAAAGGGGAGGGGACCAAATAAAGAAAAAAAAAGAAAACTCTAAATTGGCTGACGGACATTTTGATTTCTTTTTCCAGACATGAAAAAGAAATTTCATCAGTGCAAAGTTGACTAATGACATTCACTACTCCAGCCTCGGGTTCAAAATGAGACTATTCTCATAAATAAATTCAAGCAATATTAATTAAGAAGTTATATGTGTGTTGGGCTCTAAAGCTGAGAGTAGTCAGACATGATTCCCTGTCTGAAAGAGCTTGCTGCTGGTTAGGGTAGGAGGGGGATGGGGAGGAGAGACAGATAAGCATACAAAACAAATAGAATATAGTAAGCATATAATGGAAGTATGCACAAAATTGTTTAGGAATCTAGAGCAGAGTAGACTAACTCCCCTAGACACACACAAGTCAAGGAAAAGTTTCTCATCCCAGGAGTCCTTCTCATACTGTAAGATGTTTTATGCCTTCAACATATAGGTCTATGTCCTTATTTGTCCTTTCACAGATGTTTTCTTCTTGGCAGAAGTCCTTAAGTGTCAGTGGACCTCTGGCTTTCTGAGCTGTAAATCCCTCTGCTCCACCTATTATGTTGAAGTAGAGATTATATGTTGTTTTTTGATATATGTTGTTTTTTTCCATCATAACTGAAGCCTTAGGGGAAAAAACTTCCTCTTGCTAAAAGCTTAGATCTTGTCATTGTTGCCGTGGTATGTAAAACAAATAGAAAACAAATCACTTGTAGTCTCCTTTGGAAATGAGTAGCCCAAAAGATGGGACAATTCTGAAAAGCCAGTACTTACAGTAGTCACTCTTAAAGTGCTGGGGTTATTGCAAAGACATACACTCGTCTCTTGACAAAGCCACAGGAATCCCTATGGGCTTTGCAACCTACTGGAAAGAATGGGCAAAAGATGAATGTATCTTGAGAAGTACCCTAGAAAGGAACCACCACTAAACGTGTTATCATAACCATAGTATTTTCACTTGTATAAGTAGGAAAAGTATGAATGAACCATTCTTGTATTCCCGAGTAGCTTTCCTTTTCTGCACATTTTAGAATCAATGTCCAATATCATCTGACTACTTACTTCAACTTGCCCTTATGAATTTGATGACACTTAAAGACTGACTAATCCATTTATCCCAATGGGCATTCCAGGCAATTGTCCTTGTTTATTGCCATCTTCAAATGATGGAAAAGCATTAAAAAAAAGGAGAGAGATTGACTACTCTGAATTGCCCATCACCGCCACCGGGCTTCTCCCGGTGATTTTTCGGGCTGTTTTGCTCCAACCGGGCCGCCGGTTCATCTCCTTCCTCGTTGGTTTGCTCGCGGCGATCTCCTGCCGGCCCAGCGACGCCGCCGCTTGCCTGTTCGTCAGGCGGCCGCCGGCCTAGGCCCGAGCCGCGGGCTCCAGTAGGCCCTGACGGCCGGGCCCGGGGCAGAGCTGTGGAGAAAGCTGTCCTGAAGCACCGCTGGGCGGCCAGGGCCGCGCGACCCAGCGGGTGGCTCGAGAACAAGGCGAGAAAGGTTCGCCGCGTTGCCATGACGATCTCAGAATTCGGTGCGCGTCGCCGAACCTTCGCTGAGCGAGGCGCTGAGCAGCTCCGGAGCGAGCCCGGCCGCCGGCGCTTTGGCGGGACTGAGCTCCGCGGGCGTGAGGAATCCCTGCGCCTTTGCGGATGAGGAGGTCCCTGTAGGGCTCCGGACCGAATACGTTCTTGTCAGGTTTGGGGCGTGAGGAGGTTCCTGTCAGTTTGAGAGGCGTGAAGAGATTCTCCCTTCGTCCAGAGAGAGTGCGTGCTGCCGCCTCCCGCTCCCTTTGGCGCTGAGAACCTGGCCCACCGCAGGACGCTCCAAGGCCAGGCGAAGATGGCCTCGGGACCGGTGTATTGCCTCTGTCGGCTTCCTTACGATGTCACCCGCTTCATGATCCAGTGTGACATGTGCCAGGACTGGTTTCATGGCAGTTGTGTTGGTGTTGAAGAGGAGAAGGCTGATGACATTGACCTCTACCACTGCCCCAATTGTGAGGTCTTACATGGGCCCTCCATCATGAAAAAACGCTGTGTATCTTCAAAAGGCCATGATACACACAAGGGGAAGCCAGTGAAGACGGGAAGCCCTGCGTTCATTGGAGAGCTTCGGAGTAGGACCTTTGACAGCTCAGATGAAGTGATTCTGAAGCCCACTGGAAGTCAGCTGAGCGTGGAATTCCTGGAAGAGAATAGCTTCAGTGTGCCCATCCTGGTCTTGAAGAAGGATGGATTGGGGATGACGCTGCCCTCACCATCATTCACTGTGAGGGATGTGGAACACTATGTTGGTTCTGACAAAGAGATTGATGTGATTGATGTGACCCGCCAGGCCGACTGCAAGATGAAGCTTGGTGATTTTGTGAAATATTATTATAGCGGGAAGAGGGAGAAAGTCCTCAATGTCATTAGTTTGGAATTCTCTGATACCAGGCTTTCTAACCTTGTGGAGACACCCAAGATTGTTCGGAAGCTCTCATGGGTGGAGAACTTGTGGCCAGAGGAGTGTATCTTTGAGAGGCCCAATGTGCAGAAGTACTGCCTCATGAGCGTGCGGGATAGCTATACCGACTTTCACATTGACTTTGGTGGCAGCTCGGTCTGGTACCATGTGCTCAAGGGTGAGAAGATCTTCTACCTGATCCGCCCAACAAATGCCAACCTGACTCTCTTTGAGTGCTGGAGCAGCTCCTCTAACCAGAATGAGATGTTCTTTGGGGACCAGGTGGACAAGTGCTACAAGTGTTCTGTGAAGCAAGGACAGACACTTTTCATTCCTGCAGGATGGATCCATGCTGTGCTGACCCCCGTGGACTGCCTTGTCTTTGGAGGGAACTTCTTACACAGCCTTAACATTGAAATGCAGCTCAAAGTCTATGAGATTGAGAAGCGGTTGAGCACAGCAGACCTCTTCAAGTTCCCCAACTTTGAGACCATCTGTTGGTATGTGGGAAAGCATATCCTGGACATCTTTCGAGGTTTGCGAGAAAACAGGAGACACCCTGCCTCCTACCTGGTCCATGGTGGTAAAGCCCTGAACTTGGCCTTTAGAGCCTGGACAAGGAAAGAAGCTCTGCCAGACCACGAGGATGAGATCCCGGAGACAGTGAGGACCGTACGGCTCATTAAAGATCTGGCTAGGGAGATTTGCCTGGTGGAAGATACCTTCCAACAGAACGTTGGGAAGACAAGCAATATCTTTGGGCTGCAGAGGATCTTCCCAGCCGGCTCCATTCCCTTAACCAGGCCAGCCCATTCCACTTCAGTATGCATGTCCAGGCTGTCACTGCCCTCCAAAAGTGGTTCAAAGAAGAAAGGCCTGAAGCCCAAGGAATTCTTCAAGAAGGCAGAGCGAAAGGGCAAGGAGAGCTCAGCCTTGGGGCCTGCTGGCCAGTTGAGCTATAATCTCATGGACACATACAGTCATCAGGCACTGAAGACAGGCTGTTCCCAGAAAGCAAAGTTCAACATCACTGGTACCTGCTTGAATGACTCAGATGATGACTCGCCAGACTTGGACCTTGATGGGAATGAGGTCCGGCTGGCCCTGTTGACGTCTAATGGCAGTGCCAAGAGGGTAAAGAGCTTATCCAAGTCTCGGCGAGCCAAGATTGCAAAGAAGGTAGACAAGGCTAGGCTGGTGGCAGAACAGGTGATGGAGGATGAATTTGACTTGGATTCAGATGATGAACTGCAGACTGATGAGAGACTGGGAAAGGAGAAGGCGACTCTGATAATAAGACCAAAATTTCCCCGAAAGTTGCCCCGTGCGAAGCCTTGCTCTGACCCCAACCGAGTTCGTGAACCAGGAGAAGTTGAGTTTGACATTGAGGAGGACTATACAGCAGATGAGGACATGGTAGAAGGGGTCGAAGGCAAGCTTGGAAATGGGAGTGGAGCTGGTGGAACTCTTGATCTGCTCAAGGCCAGCAGGCAGGTGGGGGGACCTGACTATGCTGCCCTCACCGAGGCCCCTGCCTCTCCCAGCACTCAGGAGGCCATCCAGGGCATGCTGTGCATGGCCAACCCGCAGTCCTCATCATCCTCGCCAGCTACCTCCAGCCTGCAGGCCTGGTGGACCGGGGGGCAGGACCGAAGCAGTGGGAGTTCCAGCAGTGGGCTGGGCACAGCATCTAGCAGTCCTGCTTCCCAGCGCATCCCAGGGAAGTGGCCCATCAAGCGGCCATCATACTGGGGAACCGAGAGCAAGGAGGAGGAGGAGAACGCCAGTCTCGATGAACAGGACAGCTTGGGAGCATGCTTCAAGGATGCAGAGTATATTTACCCTTCCCTGGAGTCTGACGATGATGACCCTGCTTTGAAATCTCGACCCAAGAAAAAGAAGAATTCAGATGATGCTCCATGGAGTCCTAAAGCCCGTGTGACCCCAACTCTACCAAAGCAGGACTGTCCTGTGCGTGAGGGCACCCGGGTAGCTTCCACTGAGACAGGCTTGGCTGCAGCAGCTGCAAAGTTGGCCCCGCAGGAGCTACAGAAGGCCCCAAAGAAGAAATATATCAAGAAGAAGCCTTTGTTGAAGGAGGTAGAACAGCCTCGCCCTCAAGAGCCTAATCTCAGCGTGGCAGTACCAGCCCCAACTCTGGCCACTACACCCCAACTTCTCACCTCCTCCTCGCCCCTGCCTCCGCCTGAGCCTAAACAAGAGGCCCTCTCAGGAAGTCTTGCTGACCATGAGTGTACTGCTCGTCCCAATGCCTTTGGCATGGCCCAGGCAAACCGCAGCACCACACCCATGGCCCCTGGTGTCTTCTTGGCCCAGCGGCGCCCTTCAGTTGGCTCCCAGAGCAATCAAGCAGGACCAGGAAAGCGTCCCAAAAAGGGCCTGGCTACAGCAAAGCAGAGACTCGGCCGTATCCTGAAAATCCACAGAAATGGCAAAGTGCTTCTGTGATCCCCTTTGTGTCCTGCCCCTCACCCCTTCACCCCCATTGCCTTCTCCGTTGTCAATTCTCAGGGCACTCCTGGATCCTACCTGCCCCGGACAAGGTGCTGAGGCGCATTGTCCTGCTTTCTTGGAACTGACCAAAGGCATGGACTCTCCCACGGGCCCCTTCACCTACTCCCTCAACTCCCTTCCCTGCTTCCACTGGAGCATCCTGCCTTCCTTTTCCATATCTCTGAGTAGCCAGTAAATGGGAGAGTTTTCCAGCTGACTAGAGCCCTCTTTTCTGCTGCCCCAATCCATTTCCCTTTCACCAGCTTTGTCTGCCCTTTACTGTCATCCCCACTTAAAGCTGGAAAGCAGGATGAGGAGAGGCATGAGGAGAGCCTGGGCCCCTCGGTATTTCCCTGGTCATGAAGTGGGAGGCCCAGTGCTGAACACTTTCTGCGGCTCCAGCCCTGTCTCCAGAAGCCTGCCCACCTCTGCCCATTCTCCTGCCTCCTCTTAGCCCAATGGATGTGTCCCACTCAAGACTCGTTCCTGGGAGAAGCCTCTGGCCTCTGCCGCCTCTTGCCAAATGCTTCATGGAAATAAAGAGGAGGGCCCAGAGTCTTCGTACTGCCCCACCGTGGGCCATTTCCAGAGTGGCCTAGAAAGGCCATGGGCTGACTTCATTCATCCTTGGGAAGGAGAGAGATTCCTGTCACTTCTCAAGGTGGGGAGAGGACCAACACCCAAGACTTTGACCGAGACTTTGTAGCCCATTGGAGGAAAGAACTTTTGGGTGGCTACAGATGAAGCCACCTCTCCCAGGGTGAGCTCCAGGGATTTGCCTAGAGTTTGAGGTGCTACAGAACATTATCCACATAGCTTTGGCTGGGCTCCAGGAGGCAAAGACCATCTCCCAAACGCCTTGAAAGCATCTGCCACTGAAGCAGATAGCCCTTGCTCTACGGCCTGATCCCTTCACCCGTACCACAGAGCACAGCCTGGACCTTCTGGAGAGGATGTGGCAGGACAGCTCACCCCAGGTTCTCCATCAGGAGCCTCCCTGCTTCTCTCCCCACCTTGAGGTCTTGGTCTGAAGAAGACTTCAGAACTCACATCTTCACTCCTGGACCTTTACACTCCCAGATGTCAGGTGGACGCTCAAGCAGAGTGCTGATGTGGGGGGAGCCCGAGCCTAGGAGCGGAGATGCCCACCTGTAAAGGAGCAGATCATCTGAACCTCCCACCCCCTCTTCCCTTTGTGAGTGTTTCTGTTGTCCAGAGAGTGCCCACCCCCTCCCTCCCCCTCCCCCAGCTCCCTCCACCTCCACCTGTCTTGCCTCCCTGGTGACCTGGACTGGATGGAGAACGTCTCCCTCTGTCCACCTCGGCACTGCCCAAGTGGAGGGCTTCATTGTCTTCTACCCCCCACTTTAACTTCACCTCAGTTTTCCCAGTGCTTCTGGGGAACTTAACAGCTACCGTGCAGGCCACAGGGAATATGTGAGGCTTCCCTGGTCGTCTTCGTGTCTCCAGTTTGTCTTTCTTTTCTCCACAGCCCGACATTTACTCTCCTTCCTTGGAATCAGGGGTCCCTTAGCCCCATATCCTTTTCCTATCTTGGGGGCCCCAGGGGCCGAGCAGTCCTCCATCTATACACACCAAAGGCAAAAAGCCTGGCTACCTCCCCCTTAGCACGTGAGGTTCCCACTCCCCTCCCCTCTGTTTCTGCCCAGCTTTGCTTTTCTTGGGGATTTCAAAGCAACAGAGGGTAGTGAGGGGAGGGAAGGAGGGCAGCCTGTGTCCCTGTGTAGGCAACTGCCTGACTAGGCCCTGACTGCTGTAACCAAGACCAGGACCCCAGCCCTTCTGCCCATTAACACCCCCCTCCCCTTGATCTTTCAAAGGCAGCTAATTGCTAGCATATCCCCCCTGGTTCCAGGCCTCTTTCCCTTCTGTTTCTTCATTAAAAGTTTTGTGGAGCTGAAACCCAACCTCCATTTGACTGGGTTTCTGATTAATTTAGTTGGGCTCTCAGAGCTGGCTGTTTGTTGTTTTGTGTTTTAAATGAAAAGCAAGTTTACCCTCAGATTTACGCTTTTCCAAAGAGGCTAGTGTGCCGTTTCTTTCTTTTTCTTTTTTTTTTTTTTTTTTAATGTTTCAGGTTCTAAGTGAAGTGAGTTGGGGAGGGGTTGGGAGTGGTTGTAACCAAGGTTTAGAACATGATGAGAGAGTTACCTCTGGTCTCCAATCCCCAGCACAGAGCTGGGGCTTGGATAGGGGGCAGGGAGAGAGGATTTCTATTCACCTTTAATATATTTTTACAAAAAGGCAATTTAAAAACAAGCCCACCGCTTCTGTACGTGTCTAAATATATTTTTAGAAGTGGGTAGGATTGTGAATTTCTGATGCAGGGCCTTTTTATAAACAGGTTAGAATAGCATCATACAGACTTCTCTGTTGGGTTTTTTTCCCCTGTTTTTTTCTTATGTTGTGTTACTAATGTAATTTATATATATGTTTTTAGATCCTCCCTTTCCTATAGAGATAAAAGTGATTTATCTTGGCAAAAATTAAAAAAATGAGGGAAAGTAATTATTTTTACAATCTGATCCTAAATGTTAAAGAAGCACCCTATTCTTAAAGGCTGGCCCCATCATTTGCAAATTAATGCACTGCTGAAGATGCAAACTATCTATATAACTGCTCTCAAATTTCATTCAAATTAATCGGAAGTCCTTTTAAATGTCTTTGAGAATTGCTTCAAGTGGCAAAAATCAGAAAATCTACCCATGGGTCACATCAGCTAATTGCTATTTACTTCTCCACTAGTCATTCTTTCAGCCTAGTCTGCAAGTGCACAAAACTGAAACAACTCTCCGGATGACAAATGCCAGTCAAACCAGTTATTTAGCGTCATGTCATTTTAAAGGACCCGTTGGTTTCCTGAATATTTTTTTTATTTTTATTTTTATTTTTTTATTTTATTTTATTTTTTTTTAAATGTATTATTAATAGACTTTATTTATTATTTTCTTTGCTGTACGCAGGCCTCTCACTGCTGTGGCCTCTCCCATTGCGGAGCACAGGCTTCAGACGCGCAGGCTCAGCAGCGATGGCTCACGGGCCCAGCCGCTCCGCGGCATGTGGGATCCTCCCGGACCGGGGCACGAGCCCGCGTCCCCTGCATCGGCAGGCGGACTCTCAACCACTGCGCCACCAGGGAAGCCCCCTGAATATTTTTTAACAAGTCAGAATGATGATGTAATGGATTGATTCCAGATGTAACTTGTTAAAATTATTCTATCAGTAAGTTGTACCTGCCATATGCTCCCTCCCAGTTGGTATTGGGGAGCCAATAGGGGAATAAGGATAGACTAGTGTGAAGAGAATAGAGGGTGACAGTCAGTGTATGTGTTTGTACAAGCACACTGTTTAGGACAGATACCTGACAATGTGTAAAGCTAAGTGTTGGAAAAAGAAGCATGTTCTACTATTCTTACCAACTAACTTACTCAAGGAAATTCCCTTGGCAGCAAACTGGGGGGAAAGAGGAGAATAAATGTGAGACCATATATAGGAAAATAATGTTTGGTAAAATGTAGGTGTTAATCAAATGTGTGTCATTGTTAGAGAGAGGCTAGTCTGTGGAAATGAAACCACAGGGTAAGATATCAAACTAAGCAAACTTATGTGTTTAACAGGGTATTAAATCTTTCATTAAAGTGGTTTGATGGTGGCTTTCTTTTTCTCGAAATGCAAGAATTAGTGTGCCATTTTCCTCTTGCAATTATTAGTAAGGTTCAGATTAAAGATACATATTTCTTTCCAAGAATCTCTCCAAATTGCCCTAAGCAAGGGATTCTAAATGTATGTTCCAACAGAATATATAGTTTTTAAGATCTTCTAAATAAACATATTCATAAGATGACTACTTAAATTTCAAGTGCAAGTTGGTAAATTGTCTTTAAGAGAAATGTTTAATCAAAGCATTATTTTCTAGACTGGCACTATAAAAAGTTTTACTAAAGGTCAAAACTTCCAGTCCCAAGTAATTATATCGTCAAGAAAAGAAAAAAAAGTAAATGAGCAGACACTAGCTAGGCTTTTAAAAATATATATTTTGAAAGTCTTTATACATATATATGTATAAAAAAATATATTTTTAAAGAGTTGTCCTAGGATTTCTGCTTGGGACGGCAATGTCACACACCCTCAGCTGCTATAAAGCTGGGGTGACCATTTCAGTTTATTATCTTATTATACTTATATCTTATTATAACTTATTATAGGACAGTTGGAGCCCAACTACAGTGGTCTTTACCTTCACTTCGCTTCAGCCACTCACTTCAGAGGCTGTGCTCAGAATACAGAGCTGCTCCACCTCTGAAATCTGAAGCCTGAATATCCCTCTTCCCGACTAGTACCTTTCACTGTCCCCTTTTTTACTCCTCTTACACGTGTTTTTTCCCTTCAACAGGGCTTCCGTTTTCTTCATTTCCAACCAGTCTTTTGTCTCTCTACGCCTTGTCTCTTCTTTTCTTCTAACCTGTGTATACCCTTGATTCCTTTGCATCCCTCTCCTTCGTCACCATTTGCCCAAAAAAGTTCTAACACAGGATCAATATAATCATGACCGTTCTTTTCTCCTACATTCAGTCAGATGAGCACTGAAGGAGAAAAATAATAACTAGCACTTAACAAACACTTTGCTACATGCAGCACCATTCTAAGTGCTTTGCATGTATGAACTCATTTTATCCTCACTAGCCATAGGGAGATTTTTGCCCATTGTACACAGAAGAAAACGGTTTCATAAGGGTTAAGTAACTTGTACAAAGTATTACATCAAATAGAAGACACCGTCGATTGTAGACATCTCATTATCTGATAAAAGCAAAAGAAAAGATTGCAATTCTGATTGTAAGGTGCTTTCATTTGATAGATAAAACCTGATTTCAGTGGTGTTCAATGTGAAAATTTCCATCTAAGAATCCATCAAATATGACACATGAGGGAGATATGGTGCAATCCCAGGCACTTTGGAGCTTCATCCATATGCTATTCTGCCCCATAAAAACCAAACAAGCATGCAAAATGGTCTGTTACCAATTCATGGTCTCAAATTTTGCCTGGGCCTTTAGTACTTCCTTTAGTCTCTTTCTCTCCCTTCTCTTATCTCCTCTCTTCTTTCTCTTCTTTTCAAAGATTATTCAAAGCCTTTTCACTCTCCTTAAATTCCTTACTTAATACCTCCTCTCATTCACTTTTTGTGAATGACTACGGACCTTAGTTCATTAAGAAACTGAGACCACTGGTCACCATCTCTCTCAACTCCTGCTCTCCAGCCAACATACCATACACAGATGTATCCATATCCAGAGGGAGCCTTTCTTTCTCCTTGTTCAGAGAGCAAAGCTATCCCTTCTGTGTAATGCTGACTTCCTTATTCCCTTATCCCTGTTGCTTCTATGTCTTCTGAGGTTGTTAGTTATCCTTCTGTCTTGAATTTAAACTCCTCCCTGTCTGTTGGTTTCTCTCCCTCAGCTTGTAAACATGACAAAGACCCAACCTCTAACCTCCTGTTCCAATTCTTCTCCCTCTTCTTTGCTAAACTTCATAGAAAGTGCTTCTCAGGGGCTGTCTGCATTTCCTGGCTTTCCATTTCTGCCTCAGCTCACCATTTCTCCCCCAACACTCAGTCAAAATTGTTCTTAATAAGCAATTTGGTGACGTACTATTTTTTAGAGCCAATGGAAAATTCTTTGTCTTCATTTTATGGACTCCCTTTTCTGAATCTGTGTGCTGTGGTTTATTTCTTCCCCCTGTGAAAATCTTTATCTCAGTGGTTTGCAAGGCACCACATTCTCCTGGTTCCTCTTAACTCTACTTTTTAATCACTTAGATATTGGCATTTCCCAGATTCAATCCTTAGGTTACTATTGTACCCACTTTACATACTTTCCTATGACGTTTTTAACTATTGCCCACAGGTTGACAAAATCCCGAATTTAGACTTCTTTCTTGAGTGCTATGTATGTGTTTATCTTTAGTCCCCTCCTCTTCCTTGACTATTCAGCTTCTCCTTTGGATGTCAGTCATCTCAAGCTTAACGTGTTGAAAGCAAATTCTTTTTTTTATTAGTTTCAGGTGTACAACATGGCGATTCAAAATTTTATCTATTGTAGTCTGTTTGAAGTTATTATAAAATATTGGTTATATTCCCTATGCTGTACAATATATCCTTGTAGAAAAGCATATTCTTGAGTTCCCTTTCCCAAACCTATTCCTCAAACCATTGCTCCTCTCTCAGCTGATGGTTCCAAGCCTCCATTTGCTTAGCCCCCAAAACTTGAAGTAATCTTGAATTTTTCTCTTTTTCTTGCACAACACATCCAGTCTATCAATAAATCCTGTCCTTTCTCCCATCAAAATAGATTCAGAATCTGCTCACTTTCACCAACTCTACTGCTACCACCCTTATCTAAGCCACTATTCCATCTCCTCGGGATTATTGCAGTAGCTCCTAACTGGACTCCCTTCCTCTGCCCTTGCTCCCCTCTAGTCTGTGCTCTACTGAGCAACCAGAGTGGATTTCTGACCACCTTTCTGACCCAATATCCAGAAAAGACTCTTATTACACCACGTAGGTTCCAAGGCAATTATGCTTCCCCTGTGCTCTACCTGGAGCCTTCTCTCACATACGTATGCATGACTCACTCTTTCACATTAATAAATCTTTACTTAAATATCTCTTCCTCAGGAAGGACTTCTCAGTATTCCATATAAAATAGCTTTTCCCACATTATCCTTTCCTAGTCCCACTTTACTTTTTCTTGGTGATCCTTTGTTTTTTTCTTACCATAACTGACACATTACACATATACTTTACCACAGGCTTCAGAATTATAAACACTCATTATTGACTCGTGACACTATTTGTTTAGTTAATTAACTAGTTGTGTGTTTGTTTTTGATACACAGCTGTAAACTCATCATTTAACACAGAAACTAGAGTCACAAATCATTATACATATATAATTTTTAAATTAAAATATAAATTTTCTTCTCCCACCCCGACTACAGTGTAAGCTCCATGAGTACAGGGACTTTGTTTTATTCCTTCTGTGTGCACAGCATCTAGAATAGTGCCTGACACACAGACACTTGAAAATAAAGTGAGCACTGCATATTTATATACCAATATTTTCAAGGGTAATGTAACTTTCAACATGTCTAAAACCAGAATTAAATCCCCACATCTTTACCTCTGTTCTCCTTTCTCTCTCTGCACTCCTTCCCTTGACTTCCCTTCTTCCTATCACTTGACTTGTTTCCCCAGAAGCACAGGACTGCTTGGAGGCTCCCTCCCTGCCTTTGATCATGCTAACTTCTCTGCCTGAAGGAGACCATTCCCCCACCATGGCTCCAGGAAAACTGTATAACTTTTTCTTCAAGAAGGTCACCAGTCACCTCCTCAAACACACTGTCTCTGCCCCCTCTTTCCCCTTTCCCTTTCTCAGGGTTCTCCCACACCAATCTCTATCCCTTGTGCTCACACACTATGCTTCTGTAATTCTCTTCTCCAAGAGGCTGAGAGCTCCTTGAAGTTCAGGAAGCAAGTTGAAGCCCTCATTTATGATCTTTTCCCACTTCCTCAGAAGATAAATAGAAGCAGACATGAGTATGTTCAGTTCACAGATTGAGAAACTGATTTCAGAGGAAGAGAAAAAGCCCAGAACCCCTAGGAATCCTCTCGAGATCTCTTGCTTTCTACCGCTTGGGTAGAGGGAATGTTCCTCGTGTCTTTGGTAAACCTTGCTATAAGCCTGGGTTCCTCCCTGTGCCCCTCTGGAAGGTAACCATGGATACTGTTGAGCTGGCACAAAAGCCTTCAGTTAGTGGAGGCTACCAGTGGTTTTCAGGATGCTTAGAGGGTTTTGAGGTGAGGGGGCAAAACCTGGAAACCGTGGCAAAGGTAAGACTTTTGCCTCAGGCTCTTGGTCTGGGTGTATTTCAGTTCGGGTGGGCCCTAATTCTCAGCAGAGCCCCGAAAAGGTGACAGGCCTGACTAGGATGTTAACTAGCTTTGAGCTGAGAACCAAAGAGAATCCCAGACGTCTCCTCTTCTTGGAAAGCAGGAACCCCTCTGTGAAATCTTGAGCAGTGGGCTGACGCAAGCAATACGAGCAGCAGCTCGGGCTCCTGGGGTGATCCAAGCCACAGAGCCTGGAGATAATGGGGTCTCCTGTCCCCAGTCAAGGGGAGCTTCCAGTGGTGCCTTGTCCCTACCCACATTCTTGCCTCAAGGGTGTGTTTCTTTTTGGAGCCCAGGACCACAGGCAGGCAGGAGAAATTCACACCCAGGATGTCACTGGAATGCACCTTTATTTCCTTACTGACCGCTGTGAGGGCACCCACGTGCATTCTCCGACCCTAGGAGTCCTGAGTCTTCCCTGCTATCACTTTATTCTCAAACAAGGAACGTCTGGAGCGTAGAGATCTAGGGAGCCCCACTTGCTCCTTGAAGGGCGCGGGACTGGGCCCCAACTTTCCAATTCCTGGCCAGCAGTGTCACGCCTCCCAACCACACAAAGGCTCAGTTCTGCTGGTGGAGGCAGGGTAGGGGTCAGTGTCAATGAGGTGTGTGCGGCTAAGCCTCCTTGTTTTCTGAAAAGAAATCTTGAGGGGAGGGAGGGAAGAGGAGGGTGCAGGAGATGGACTTGGGGGCGAGAGGTGGCGGCCGTTTCCCGGCGTTTTGACGTAGACTTGAAGAGGCGCCGAGCACCCCCGCTGCTTAAGAAGAGGCACCGTAACCCTCAGGACGCTGAAGGTGGGGACCGTCGCTTGCTCAGGGAGCAGTGTGAACATTTGAGAGTCCGCCTGCCGATGCAGGGGATGTGTGTTCGTGCCCCGGTCCGGGAAGATCCCACGTGCCGCGGAGCGGCTGGGCCCGTGAGCCACGGCCGCTGAGCCTGCGCGTCCGGAACCTGTGCTCCGCAACGGGAGAGGCCACAACAGTGAGAGGCCCGCCTACTGCAAAAAACAAACAAACAAACAAAAACCTCTTACTTCCATGACTATAACCATAGCTATACTATTTTGGGCTGAAACTGAAATTGTAAGCATTCAGCATCTCAGATACAAGAGATGAGAACAACACCCCCATACTGATTAGGAGCCGAATATTGATTTGTCAGCAGAGTAGCTATTTATTAATAACATCATGGTAGCTCTCTGCAGAGAAATATTATTCCTGAGCCATTATGACCTAAGGTGGAACACAAGAAAGGTGGTAACTGTTCTTGAGTCTCAAAACTACATTTTCAATGCCACGCAGAGGGATAAGATGCTTAAGGCATTTTATCAGGCATTTGGTATTTTGAGAAAGGCGAGTTGAACCTAAGAAATAAAAGGAGCCAATCCAAGTAGAAACTCGTGGTTACAGGTAATCAAGATGGCTCTCTACTTCACTGAGTTCTCAGAAAGTTGTATAACCTCTCCTTTCTTGGTGATGTGTTGCCTGGAGCCACATTTCATTAGTTATGGTTAGAAACAAAGAACTAATTTTTTCTTTATTAAAGTTAAAAAACACTCCGAGAAAGCCTTGTACTCAAATATTTATATGGACCAAACACTCAGATGAAAGGAGCAAAATGTAGACATTCAGTCCATTTTTGCTTTGTTCTCAGGGTCTATACCGACTAGGTAGCTGCCCATATGAAATAAAAAGCCTTTGACTTTTTACAGACAAATGAACTACAGATGAATGTTTGTGGAAGAAAGCCTTTGACTATCAAAGTCTGTAGGATTTCCAGTTAGTTACCCAGAAAGGCAAACAATTCATTATGTCCACAAATCACATATCACTTATGTTAGCAGACTATTACAAATATTTTGTGACATAAATCATCTCTCTGTTTGGGTGACTTTCCTGCAATAATTTGAGAGTTAGCTAAATAGCTTTGCAATTAGTTTGGTTAAAAAGCTTTATATATATTTACTTTTATTATAGTGAAAGAGAAGGATAAGTATTGAATTCCTTGCACAAAAAAAAGTGATTGCTATCTAAAACTGAACTTCTTACACAAAAAGTGGTTGACAGGTAAAAATCATGTTGACATCTTGCTTTGGAAACAAGAGATTTTGTTTCTACCATGGAAAAATTAAGCCCTGAAAGCATCCCTAGCGGAATAACCCCAACCCCTCATAATGCTGTTCTTCCTCTTTTATAGATTCTCTGAGGGCCTGAGGACGCATTAACCTTTCCATTCAATGTGAGAGAGACTGTTCTATACAATGTGTTAAATGGGGCTAACCCTTGTTCTGGGAACCATTTCAGAGAAAGGGAGAAGCGTGGTATCAGAAACCTACTGACATCCTGGTTCTGGACACTGGTTGAACTACGGTGATTTAGAAATGAAGTGGGTCATACTTGTAAATATGAGTTTTCAAAAGTGGTGAGAGACAGCATCTGGGTCTATTAGCAGATGAGCATGACTTTAACATTTCGTTTGCTTGGATTCTCTCCCGTGGTCTAAGGTTTTCTGTCTGAAACATTTGTAACTGGGGAAGGTAAGGTAGGGCTTCAACACTCTTTACAACCAGCAGGACACTAGAGCGTTTCCAGACCGGCTGGGCATTCAATAAATTGTTTAATGCAAATGCTTCCAGTGTGTGGTTTGTTGCTTGATCTTTCTGGTCTTGAACTGGATCGATGCAATGGTTGTATAATAGATCTTTTGGACAGTTCTCTCACTTATGCCTGTTACCTAGTGAGGAAGAGGTATTGAACTGGAAACTCAAGAAATCTGTTCCAAAATCAAATTTCTTTTTCTGCTGGTGATGACCACCTATGTTCGGTATCAAGGGCAGATGTCATGTTTGAGAGCAGAGGGGGTCAATTTTCTGATAGCAGCTCTGGATCAGGCTTACAAGCTGAAAAAAACCACAAACTTCTATATGAGAACTTGTAATCTTCTCACTAAGATTTAATCAATGACTTTGCGGATGTTGCACATTTGTTGGAGTCTAGATATTTTCTTACATGATTATTAATTCAAAGCCATGTGTAAATGGATGCCCCAAGATGTGTGTTAGGTATGAAACTTCATCAAAATATGGGATCCCAAGATAGGATGGATATACATATACATACATACAAACATAGATATGTGTATATATATTTGAATATGTAATATGCTCTTCTAAATCTATGCCTATAAAAATTATGTATATGTTTAAATTCCCCTAGGATATCACCCTCAGATATGTCAGAAGCATGGGGCCTGTTAAAAGAAATGTACTCTGCTTCAGGAGCTGCTGGTCATGACAGGAGGGGTGGTCACCTCAATTTCTGAAGGTTTTTAAGGAAGGGGTGAAGGGAGGGTTAAAAAGGAGCCTGATTGCAGAGTGGCTGAATGGTGAAGCAGTGTGTGCTCTCCACATATTTTAGTAGGTTTCAGTAGCTTCAGATACGTGTGACTAATGACACTTGAATTTGGTCGATACAAGTCAATTTTATAAGCATAAGGGGCTGCAGTTTTGTTCTAATGAGTACTGATGCAATCTCAAAGCTTGCATGGATTGAAGAGCGTAAAAAGTTAGAAGTCATTTGTGCTTTAAAGCAATGATTTTTCCCCTCAGTCTCTATTATAATACATGATTTTATTTCCTTCATTTCACTTTTGCTCTTTTAAATTATCTTGTTTATTGATTTGTTTACTTAAATATTGTTAGTCTTTTCCAGTAGAATATAAGTTCTAAAGAGCAAAGACTTAGCTTATTATGTTCATTGATGTATATCCCCCATGCCTATAACAGTAAATGTCACAGTTGTGTGTGTGTGTAATATAGAACAAATGAATTGCTTTGGCTTGGGCATCTGTGTCAGTACATTTCAATGTCTTGTTCTTTGCCTGTCTTCATCTGCTGTGTTCCTCATTATTTGGGGATTCATCGTGGTTTAAATCATATCTTGATAATCTCTCATTTCACCCAGTAGAGGACATGCTTTGAAATACCGAGTACTGGGTCATTTCAAAAACCTCCTCTCTGCTCAGGAAGATGCAGTGGATGGACCCTCCTATCTCTCTGTCCTGACCTCACTCCAGAGAAGAACAGGGATGAGACTGGTGATAAAAGAGAATAATGACTGTTGTCATCCTTAGAGGGACTGGATTTCAGGGTAGGGTGTGGTATGCTTGTGATTTCCTTCCTTGTTTTATTAGCACTGATTAAATGACTAGGTGGTCTAATAGAAGACATCCTAAATAACCAAAAACTTCTACTATTTTTGGTGAGTGAATTTTTGCGTCATTTGTTTTCTATACGGAATGAAACCATGAGTTTAAAGGTCTTTTCTAAAATAACTTCCATAGATGATATGGACTTATAAATTTTTTTTACTTGAAATTTAAGTAAACAGAAAGGGATTAAGCGTAATCCTTTTTTCTTTTCTTTCTTTTTTTTTGCGGTACGAGGGCCTCTCACTGCTGTGGCCTCTCCCGTTGGGGAGCACACGCTCCGACGCGCAGGCTCAGCAGCCATGGCTCACGGGCCCAGCAGCTCCGCTGCATGTGGGATCTTCCTGGACAGGGGCACGAACCCGTGTCCCCTTTATCGGAAGGTGGATTCTCAACCACTGCGCCACCAGGAAAGCCCAATCCTTTGTTCTTGATATAATCTATCAGTCCGTTGGCCTTCTGTATGCGAGTATGTATTTATTTATTCAACTGCTTATTTATTTAAAATCCTATAAAAATATCTATGAATCTACTACTCAGTGTGATAATTAGAGCATTGACAGTAGTTAACATTACCTGGGAAACTTTTCCATCTTATCCATTGGACTCTTCACTCTTCCCTTCTAATGTAATTACTACCTTGACTCCTATAATAATCATTTCATTGCCATTTGAAAGCATACCTAGTTTTATCTTTTTACATATTTCTAATACACATGTTTGGTTTTAGTTATTTTAACTTTATAAAAAGGGTATTGAAATTTTATATATAATCTTAGGAGACTCATTTTTTTCTTCTCCATATTATATGTATAACACCATACATGGTGTTCCAACTAGCTGTACTTCATTTTAACTCCTGTGATAACCAATTGGGTGAACATACTACAGCTTATTTATTTATTTATTCCCTACTTTTTTGGCATTTGCATAGTTTCTGGGTATTTTCCATACGAATGGTATCTCTGTAAACATTCTTATATATATATATATATTTATTAGTGGACAAGTGAAAGAATTTCTCTGGTGTTTATACTGAGGGGTGTAATTGCTTACTCCTGGGGTATATCAATGTTTAAGTCCTTTCTACAGTGATTGTACCACTTTTAATTCTTAATTTCAATAATTTTCTAAACTCCAGGATTTCAAGACATTTATTCAATTAATAGATTATTACCACAAATCGTAGAATAATAAATTGGTAAAGCAGAAAAGAATTTTGAGATTATCCATTTGGACCCATTTAATTTGCAGAGAACATTGATATGTAGGAGAGTTGAAATTAGTTGCTCAAAGTTCTAGAAAGAAGGGGCTTTCGATCTATCACCAAGTAGATTATGCAGCCATCATCGTATCCTTTTTTTTTTAACATCTTTATTAGAGTATAATTGCTTTACAATGGTGTATCAGTTTCTGCTTTATAACAAAGTGAACCAGTTATACATATACATATGTTCCCATATTTCTTCCCTCTTGCGTCTCTCTCCCTCCCACCCTCCCCATCCCACCCCTCTAGGTGGTCACAAAGCACCGAGCTGGTCTCCCTGTGCTATGCGGTTGCTTCCCACTAACTATCTATTTCACGTTTGGTAGTGCATCATTGTATTCTTACCAGCATTTTCTGTTTCTCAAGTGTGCAATGTTTGGTGAATAATATGAAAACTTCTGTTTTTAAGGTAAAGAAGTTAAGATCTAAGAAAATAAAGATAAATAGCAGTGGAGTTATGCCAATTTAGCGTTAAAGTTGAATTTATTCAATGCACCGTTTTCCATCAGGTCACATTGCCTTATGGGATTGACTTTGGTGATTGCTTCCCCAATAGCCATTCCCAACTCCCTGGACAAAGTACTTTACTGTCTTACACTAGAGCTCTTTCCCTCAGACTGACTTGTATCTATAAATGACCATGTAACATCTTTGTAGTCCACGAATTAAGACTTAGTCCACTGATGAAGGTCATAGAAATGCTTTTACTTTCTTGATTAAAAAATAACAGATGTGTGGGGACTTCCCTGGTGGCACAGTGGTTAAGAATCCGCCTGCCAATACAGGGGACACTGGTTCGAGCCCTGGCCTGGGAAGGTCCCACATGCCATGGAATAGATAAGCCCGTGTGTGACAACTTCTGAACCTGTGCTCTAGAGCCTGCGAGCCACAACTACTGAGCCTGCGTGCCACAGCTACTGAAGCCTGCATGCCTAGAGCCTGTGCTCCACAACAAGAGATGCCACTGCAATGAGAGGCCTGTGCACCGCAATGAAGAGTAGCGCCCGCTCGCCGCAACTAGAGAAAGCCCGTGTGCAGCAACAAAGACCCAGCACAGCCTAAATAAATAAATGAATAAACTAACACATAAATTAATTAATAGAAAAATATAACAGATGTGGCTGGGCTGAAACAACCCGTTCACCTACTTCCTGCCTTGAATGTAGATGTAATGTTTGGAGCTGTGGCAACTAACCTGTGAGTCCAAGGAAACGTTAAGGGAATCATAGAAACATGGGCCTGATATCCTTGGGCCACTGAACTAACATCAGCAGCCACATGTTTCCAGGTTTCTTATTAGGTAAGAAAAATAAACCCCTTTTCATTTAAGCTCAAATATATATATATATATATATGTATGTATATATCTGTATATATCTGTATGTACATATATGTATATACATATATACTTAGGTTTTCTTTTACTGGTAGCTTAATGAATTCTTAGTTAATACACCATGTTACAAAAAATGATCTCAAACTAGATTTCGAATGTTTCCCTTTTTCCAACGACTGAACATGAAAATCCGGTCACTGGATGAGCAATGTCTTTTCCCTCAGGGGAAATGATTTTATACTTTTATGCTTAACTTCTACTTTTAGATTATAGTCTTTTAATCAAAAACCCCATTTCAGAGGATGTGTCCATAATCACATCAAAGCAATATTTCCATTCAGCAAAAGCATGATTTAAAAAAAAAGGGGAGGGGACCAAATAAAGAAAAAAAAAGAAAACTCTAAATTGGCTGATGGACATTTTGATTTCTTTTTCCAGACATGAAAAACAAATTTCATCAGTGCAAAGTTGACTAATGACACTCACTACTCCAGCCTCGGGTTCAAAATGAGACTATTCTCATAAATAAATTCAAGCAATATTAATTAAGAAGTTATATGTGTGTTGGGCTCTAAAGCTGAGAGTAGTCAGACGTGATTCCCTGTCTGAAAGAGCTTGCTGCTGGTTAGGGTAGGAGGGGGATGGGGAGGAGAGACAGATAAGCATACATAACAAATAGAATATAGTAAGCATATAATGGAAGTATGCACAAAATTGTTTAGGAATCTAGAGCAGAGTAGACTAACTCCCCTAGACACACACAAGTCCAGGAAAAGTTTCTCATCCCAGGAGCCCTTCTCATACTGTAAGATGTTTTATGCCTTCAACATATAGGTCTAGGTCCTTATTTGTCCTTTCACAGATGTTTTCTTCTTGGCAGAAGTCCTTAAGTGTCAGTGGACCTCTGGCTTTCTGAGCTGTAAATCCCTCTGCTCCACCTATTATGTTGAAGTAGAGATTATATGTTGTTTTTTGATATATGTTGTTGTTTTCCATCATAACTGAAGCCTTAGGGGAAAAAACTTCCTATTGCTAAAAGCTTAGATCTTGTCATTGTTGCCGTGGTATGTAAAACAAATAGAAAACAAATCACTTGTAGTCTCCTTTGGAAATGAGTAGCCCAAAAGATGGGACAATTCTGAAAAGCCAGTACTTACAGTAGTCACTCTTAAAGTGCTGGGGTTATTGCAAAGACATACACTCGTCTCTTGACAAAGCCACAGGAATCCCTATGGGCTTTGCAACCTACTGAAAAGAATGGGCAAAAGATGAATGTATCTTGAGAAGTACCCTAGAAAGGAACCGCCACTAAACGTGTTATCATAACCATAGTATTTTCACTTGTATAAGTAGGAAAAGTATGAATGAACCATTCTTGTATTCCCGAGTAGCTTTCCTTTTCTGCACATTTTAGAATCAATGTCCAATATCATCTGACTACTTACTTCAACTTGTCCTTATGAATTTGATGACACTTAAAGACTGACTAATCCATTTATCCCAATGGGCATTCCAGGCAATTGTCCTTGTTTATTGCCATCTTCAAATGATGGAAAAGCATTAAAAAAAAGGAGAGAGATTGACTACTCTGAATTGCCCATCACCGCCACCGGGCTTCTCCCGGTGATTTTTCGGGCTGTTTTGCTCCAACCGGGCCGCCGGTTCATCTCCTTCCTCGTTGGTTTGCTCGCGGCGATCTCCTGCCGGCCCAGCGACGCCGCCGCTTGCCTGTTCGTCAGGCGGCCGCCGGCCTAGGCCCGAGCCGCGGGCTCCAGTAGGCCCTGACGGCCGGGCCCGGGGCAGAGCTGTGGAGAAAGCTGTCCTGAAGCACCGCTGGGCGGCCAGGGCCGCGCGACCAGGGCCGCGCGACCCAGCGGGTGGCTCGAGAACAAGGCGAGAAAGGTTCGCTGCGTTGCCATGACGATCCCAGAATTCGGTGCGCGTCGCCGAACCTTCGCTGAGCGAGGCGCTGAGCAGCTCCGGAGCGAGCCCGGCCGCCGGCGCTTTGGCGGGACTGAGCTCCGCGGGCGTGAGGAATCCCTGCGCCTTTGCGGATGAGGAGGTCCCTGTAGGGCTCCGGACCGAATACGTTCTTGTCAGGTTTGGGGCGTGAGGAGGTTCCTGTCAGTTTGAGAGGCGTGAAGAGATTCTCCCTTCGTCCAGAGAGAGTGCGTGCTGCCGCCTCCCGCTCCCTTTGGCGCTGAGAACCTGGCCCACCGCAGGACGCTCCAAGGCCAGGCGAAGATGGCCTCGGGACCGGTGTATTGCCTCTGTCGGCTTCCTTACGATGTCACCCGCTTCATGATCCAGTGTGACATGTGCCAGGACTGGTTTCATGGCAGTTGTGTTGGTGTTGAAGAGGAGAAGGCTGATGACATTGACCTCTACCACTGCCCCAATTGTGAGGTCTTACATGGGCCCTCCATCATGAAAAAACGCTGTGTATCTTCAAAAGGCCATGATACACACAAGGGGAAGCCAGTGAAGACGGGAAGCCCTGCGTTCATTGGAGAGCTTCGGAGTAGGACCTTTGACAGCTCAGATGAAGTGATTCTGAAGCCCACTGGAAGTCAGCTGAGCGTGGAATTCCTGGAAGAGAATAGCTTCAGTGTGCCCATCCTAGTCTTGAAGAAGGATGGGTTGGGGATGACGCTGCCCTCACCATCATTCACTGTGAGGGATGTGGAACACTATGTTGGTTCTGACAAAGAGATTGATGTAATTGATGTGACCCGCCAGGCCGACTGCAAGATGAAGCTTGGTGATTTTGTGAAATATTATTATAGCGGGAAGAGGGAGAAAGTCCTCAATGTCATTAGTTTGGAATTCTCTGATACCAGGCTTTCTAACCTTGTGGAGACACCCAAGATTGTTCGGAAGCTCTCATGGGTGGAGAACTTGTGGCCAGAGGAGTGTATCTTTGAGAGGCCCAATGTGCAGAAGTACTGCCTCATGAGCGTGCGGGATAGCTATACCGACTTTCACATTGACTTTGGTGGCAGCTCAGTCTGGTACCATGTGCTCAAGGGTGAGAAGATCTTCTACCTGATCCGCCCAACAAATGCCAACCTGACTCTCTTTGAGTGCTGGAGCAGCTCCTCTAACCAGAATGAGATGTTCTTTGGGGACCAGGTGGACAAGTGCTACAAGTGTTCTGTGAAGCAAGGACAGACACTTTTCATTCCTGCAGGATGGATCCATGCTGTGCTGACCCCCGTGGACTGCCTTGTCTTTGGAGGGAACTTCTTACACAGCCTTAACATTGAAATGCAGCTCAAAGTCTATGAGATTGAGAAGCGGTTGAGCACAGAAGACCTCTTCAAGTTCCCCAACTTTGAGACCATCTGTTGGTATGTGGGAAAGCATATCCTGGACATCTTTCGAGGTTTGCGAGAAAACAGGAGACACCCTGCCTCCTACCTGGTCCATGGTGGTAAAGCCCTGAACTTGGCCTTTAGAGCCTGGACAAGGAAAGAAGCTCTGCCAGACCACGAGGATGAGATCCCGGAGACAGTGAGGACCGTACGGCTCATTAAAGATCTGGCTAGGGAGATTCGCCTGGTGGAAGATACCTTCCAACAGAACGTTGGGAAGACAAGCAATATCTTTGGGCTGCAGAGGATCTTCCCAGCCGGCTCCATTCCCTTAACCAGGCCAGCCCATTCCACTTCAGTATCCATGTCCAGGCTGTCACTGCCCTCCAAAAGTGGTTCAAAGAAGAAAGGCCTGAAGCCCAAGGAATTCTTCAAGAAGGCAGAGCGAAAGGGCAAGGAGAGCTCAGCCTTGGGGCCTGCTGGCCAATTGAGCTATAATCCCATGGACACATACAGTCATCAGGCACTGAAGACAGGCTGTTCCCAGAAAGCAAAGTTCAACATCACTGGTACCTGCTTGAATGACTCAGATGATGACTCGCCAGACTTGGACCTTGATGGGAATGAGGTCCGGCTGGCCCTGTTGACGTCTAATGGCAGTGCCAAGAGGGTAAAGAGCTTATCCAAGTCTCGGCGAGCCAAGATCGCAAAGAAGGTAGACAAGGCTAGGCTGGTGGCAGAACAGGTGATGGAGGATGAATTTGACTTGGATTCAGATGATGAACTGCAGACTGATGAGAGACTGGGAAAGGAGAAGGCGACTCTGATAATAAGACCAAAATTTCCCCGAAAGTTGCCCCGTGCGAAGCCTTGCTCTGACCCCAACCGAGTTCGTGAACCAGGAGAAGTTGAGTTTGACATTGAGGACTATACAGCAGATGAGGACATGGTAGAAGGGGTCGAAGGCAAGCTTGGAAATGGGAGTGGAGCTGGTGGAACTCTTGATCTGCTCAAGGCCAGCAGGCAGGTGGGGGGACCTGACTATGCTGCCCTCACCGAGGCCCCTGCCTCTCCCAGCACTCAGGAGGCCATCCAGGGCATGCTGTGCATGGCCAACCCGCAGTCCTCATCATCCTCGCCAGCTACCTCCAGCCTGCAGGCCTGGTGGACCGGGGGGCAGGACCGAAGCAGTGGGAGTTCCAGCAGTGGGCTGGGCACAGCATCTAGCAGTCCTGCTTCCCAGCGCATCCCAGGGAAGTGGCCCATCAAGCGGCCATCATACTGGGGAACCGAGAGCAAGGAGGAGGAGGAGAACGCCAGTCTCGATGAACAGGACAGCTTGGGAGCATGCTTCAAGGATGCAGAGTATATTTACCCTTCCCTGGAGTCTGACGATGATGACCCTGCTTTGAAATCTCGACCCAAGAAAAAGAAGAATTCAGATGATGCTCCATGGAGTCCTAAAGCCCGTGTGACCCCAACTCTACCAAAGCAGGACTGTCCTGTGCGTGAGGGCACCCGGGTAGCTTCCACTGAGACAGGCTTGGCTGCAGCAGCTGCAAAGTTGGCCCCGCAGGAGCTACAGAAGGCCCCAAAGAAGAAATATATCAAGAAGAAGCCTTTGTTGAAGGAGGTAGAACAGCCTCGCCCTCAAGAGCCTAATCTCAGCGTGGCAGTACCAGCCCCAACTCTGGCCACTACACCCCAACTTCTCACCTCCTCCTCACCCCTGCCTCCGCCTGAGCCTAAACAAGAGGCCCTCTCAGGAAGTCTTGCTGACCATGAGTGTACTGCTCGTCCCAATGCCTTTGGCATGGCCCAGGCAAACCGCAGCACCACACCCATGGCCCCTGGTGTCTTCTTGGCCCAGCGGCGCCCTTCAGTTGGCTCCCAGAGCAATCAAGCAGGACCAGGAAAGCGTCCCAAAAAGGGCCTGGCTACAGCAAAGCAGAGACTCGGCCGTATCCTGAAAATCCACAGAAATGGCAAAGTGCTTCTGTGATCCCCTTTGTGTCCTGCCCCTCACCCCTTCACCCCCATTGCCTTCTCCGTTGTCAATTCTCAGGGCACTCCTGGATCCTACCTGCCCCGGACAAGGTGCTGAGCCGCATTGTCCTGCTTCTTGGAACTGACCAAAGGCATGGACTCTCCCACGGGCCCCTTCACCTACTCCCTCAACTCCTTTCCCTGCTTCCACTGGAGCATCCTGCCTTCCTTTTCCATATCTCTGAGTAGCCAGTAAATGGGAGAGTTTTCCAGCTGACTAGAGCCCTCTTTTCTGCTGCCCCAATCCATTTCCCTTTCACCAGCTTTGTCTGCCCTTTACTGTCATCCCCACTTAAAGCTGGAAAGCAGGATGAGGAGAGGCATGAGGAGAGCCTGGGCCCCTCGGTATTTCCCTGGTCATGAAGTGGGAGGCCCAGTGCTGAACACTTTCTGCGGCTCCAGCCCTGTCTCCAGAAGCCTGCCCACCTCTGCCCATTCTCCTGCCTCCTCTTAGCCCAATGGATGTGTCCCACTCAAGACTCGTTCCTGGGAGAAGCCTCTGGCCTCTGCCGCCTCTTGCCAAATGCTTCATGGAAATAAAGAGGAGGGCCCAGAGTCTTCGTACTGCCCCACCGTGGGCCATTTCCAGAGTGGCCTAGAAAGGCCATGGGCTGACTTCATTCATCCTTGGGAAGGAGAGAGATTCCTGTCACTTCTCAAGGTGGGGAGAGGACCAACACCCAAGACTTTGACCGAGACTTTGTAGCCCATTGGAGGAAAGAACTTTTGGGTGGCTACAGATAAAGCCACCTCTCCCAGGGTGAGCTCCAGGGATTTGCCTAGAGTTTGAGGTGCTACAGAACATTATCCACATAGCTTTGGCTGGGCTCCAGGAGGCAAAGACCATCTCCCAAACGCCTTGAAAGCATCTGCCACTGAAGCAGATAGCCCTTGCTCTACGGCCTGATCCCTTCACCCGTACCACAGAGCACAGCCTGGACCTTCTGGAGAGGATGTGGCAGGACAGCTCACCCCAGGTTCTCCATCAGGAGCCTCCCTGCTTCTCTCCCCACCTTGAGGTCTTGGTCTGAAGAAGACTTCAGAACTCACATCTTCACTCCTGGACCTTTACACTCCCAGATGTCAGGTGGACGCTCAAGCAGAGTGCTGATGTGGGGGGAGCCCGAGCCTAGGAGCGGAGATGCCCACCTGTAAAGGAGCAGATCATCTGAACCTCCCACCCCCTCTTCCCTTTGTGAGTGTTTCTGTTGTCCAGAGAGTGCCCACCCCCTCCCTCCCCCTCCCCCAGCTCCCTCCACCTCCACCTGTCTTGCCTCCCTGGTGACCTGGACTGGATGGAGAACGTCTCCCTCTGTCCACCTCGGCACTGCCCAAGTGGAGGGCTTCATTGTCTTCTACCCCCCACTTTAACTTCACCTCAGTTTTCCCAGTGCTTCTGGGGAACTTAACAGCTACCGTGCAGGCCACAGGGAATATGTGAGGCTTCCCTGGTCGTCTTCGTGTCTCCAGTTTGTCTTTCTTTTCTCCACAGCCCGACATTTACTCTCCTTCCTTGGAATCAGGGGTCCCTTAGCCCCATATCCTTTTCCTATCTTGGGGGCCCCAGGGGCCGAGCAGTCCTCCATCTATACACACCAAAGGCAAAAAGCCTGGCTACCTCCCCCTTAGCACGTGAGGTTCCCACTCCCCTCCCCTCTGTTTCTGCCCAGCTTTGCTTTTCTTGGGGATTTCAAAGCAACAGAGGGTAGTGAGGGGAGGGAAGGAGGGCAGCCTGTGTCCCTGTGTAGGCAACTGCCTGACTAGGCCCTGACTGCTGTAACCAAGACCAGGACCCCAGCCCTTCTGCCCATTAACACCCCCCTCCCCTTGATCTTTCAAAGGCAGCTAATTGCTAGCATATCCCCCCTGGTTCCAGGCCTCTTTCCCTTCTGTTTCTTCATTAAAAGTTTTGTGGAGCTGAAACCCAACCTCCATTTGACTGGGTTTCTGATTAATTTAGTTGGGCTCTCAGAGCTGGCTGTTTGTTGTTTTGTGTTTTAAATGAAAAGCAAGTTTACCCTCAGATTTACGCTTTTCCAAAGAGGCTAGTGTGCCGTTTCTTTCTTTTTCTTTTTTTTTTTTTTTTTAATGTTTCAGGTTCTAAGTGAAGTGAGTTGGGGAGGGGTTGGGAGTGGTTGTAACCAAGGTTTAGAACATGATGAGAGAGTTACCTCTGGTCTCCAATCCCCAGCACAGAGCTGGGGCTTGGATAGGGGGCAGGGAGAGAGGATTTCTATTCACCTTTAATATATTTTTACAAAAAGGCAATTTAAAAACAAGCCCACCGCTTCTGTACATGTCTAAATATATTTTTAGAAGTGGGTAGGATTGTGAATTTCTGATGCAGGGCCTTTTTATAAACAGGTTAGAATAGCATCATACAGACTTCTCTGTTGGGTTTTTTTCCCCTGTTTTTTTCTTATGTTGTGTTACTAATGTAATTTATATATATGTTTTTAGATCCTCCCTTTCCTATAGAGATAAACGTGATTTATCTTGGCAAAAAAAAAATGAGAGAAAGTAATTATTTTTACAATCTGATCCTAAATGTTAAAGAAGCACCCTATTCTTAAAGGCTGGCCCCATCATTTGCAAATTAATGCACTGCTGAAGATGCAAACTATCTATATAACTGCTCTCAAATTTCATTCAAATTAATCGGAAGTCCTTTTAAATGTCTTTGAGAATTGCTTCAAGTGGCAAAAATCAGAAAATCTACCCATGGGTCACATCAGCTAATTGCTATTTACTTCTCCACTAGTCATTCTTTCAGCCTAGTCTGCAAGTGCACAAAACTGAAACAACTCTCCGGATGACAAATGCCAGTCAAACCAGTTATTTAGCGTCATGTCATTTTAAAGGACCCGTTGGTTTCCTGAATATTTTTTAACAAGTCAGAATGATGATGTAATGGATTGATTCCAGATGTAACTTGTTAAAATTATTCTATCAGTAAGTTGTACCTGCCATATGCTCCCTCCCAGTTGGTATTGGGGAGCCAATAGGGGAATAAGGATAGACTAGTGTGAAGAGAATAGAGGGTGACAGTCAGTGTATGTGTTTGTACAAGCACACTGTTTAGGACAGATACCTGACAATGTGTAAAGCTAAGTGTTGGAAAAAGAAGCATGTTCTACTATTCTTACCAACTAACTTACTCAAGGAAATTCCCTTGGCAGCAAACTAGGGGGAAAGAGGAGAATAAATGTGAAACCATATATAGGAAAATAATGTTTGGTAAAATGTAGGTGTTAATCAAATGTGTGTCATTGTTAGAGAGAGGCTAGTCTGTGGAAATGAAACCACAGGGTAAGATATCAAACTAAGCAAACTTATGTGTTTAACAGAGTATTAAATCTTTCATTAAAGTGGTTTGATGGTGGCTTTCTTTTTCTCGAAATGCAAGAATTAGTGTGCCATTTTCCTCTTGCAATTATTAGTAAGGTTCAGATTAAAGATACATATTTCTTTCCAAGAATCTCTCCAAATTGCCCTAAGCAAGGGATTCTAAATGTATGTTCCAACAGAATATATAGTTTTTAAGATCTTCTAAATAAACATATTCATAAGATGACTACTTAAATTTCAAGTGCAAGTTGGTAAATTGTCTTTAAGAGAAATGTTTAATCAAAGCATTATTTTCTAGACTGGCACTATAAAAGGTTTTACTAAAGGTCAAAACTTCCAGTCCCAAGTAATTATATCATCAAGAAAATTAAAAAAGTAAATGAGCAGACACTAGCTAGGCTTTTAAAAATATATATTTTGAAAGTCTTTATACATATATATGTATAAAAAAATATATTTTTAAAGAGTTGTCCTAGGATTTCTGGTTGGGACGACAATGTCACACACCCTCAGCTTCTATAAAGCTGGGGTGACCATTTCAGTTTATTATCTTATTATACTTATATCTTTTTATTACTTATTATAGGACAGTTGGAGCCCAACTACAGTGGTCTTTACCTTCACTTCGCTTCAGCCACTCACTTCAGAGGCTGTGCTCAGAATACAGAGCTGCTCCACCTCTGAAATCTGAAGCCTGAATATCCCTCTTCCCGACTAGTACCTTTCACTGTCCCCTTTCTTACTCCTCTTACACGTGTTTTTTCCCTTCAACAGGGCTTCCGTTTTCTTCATTTCCAACCAGTCTTTCATCTCTCTAACCCTCGTCTCTTCTTTTTTTCTAACTTATGTATACCCTTGATTCCTTTGCATCCCTCTCCTTTGTCAGCATTTGCCCAAAAAAGTTCTAACACGGGATCAATATAATCATGACCGTTCTTTTCTCCTACATTCAGTCAGATGAGCACTGAAGGAGAAAAATAATAACTAGCACTTAACAAACACTTTGCTACATGCAGCACCATTCTAAGTGCTTTGCATGTATGAACTCATTTTATCCTCACTAGCCATAGGGAGATTTTTGCCCATTTTACACACAAGAAAGCAGTTTCATAAGGGTTAAGTAACTTGTACAAAGTATTACATCAAATAGAAGACACCGTCGATTGTAGACATCTCATTATCTGAGAAAAGCAAAAGAAAAGATTGCAATTCTGATTGTAAGGTGCTTTCATTTGATAGATAAAACCTGATTTCAGTGGTGTTCAATGTGAAAATTTCCATCTAAGAATCCATCAAATATGACACATGAGGGAGATATGGTGCAATCCCAGGCACTTTGGAGCTTCATCCATATGCTATTCTGCCCCATAAAAACCAAACAAGCATGCAAAATGGTCTGTTACCAATTCATGGTCTCAAATTTTGCCTGGGCCTTTAGTACTTCCTTTAGTCTCTTTCTCTCCCTTCTCTTATCGCCTCTCTTCTTTCTCTTCTTTCCAAAGATTATTCAAAGCCTTTTCACTCTCCTTAAATTCCTTACTTAATACCTCCTCTCATTCACTTTTTGTGAATGACTACGGACCTTAGTTCATTAAGAAACTGAGACCATTGGTCACCATCTCTCTCAACTCCTGCTCTCCAGCCAACATACCATACACAGATGTATCCATATCCTTGTTCAGAGAGCAAAGCTATCCCTTCTGTGTAATGCTGACTTCCTTATTCCCTTATCCCTGTTGCTTCTATGTCTTCTGAGGTTGTTAGTTATCCTTCTGTCTTGAATTTAAACTCCTCCCTGTCTGTTGGTTTCTCTCCCTCAGCTTGTAAACATGACAAAGACCCAACCTCTAACCTCCTGTTCCAATTCTTCTCCCTCTTCTTTGCTAAACTTCATAGAAAGTGCTTCTCAGGGGCTGTCTGCATTTCCTGGCTTTCCATTTCTGCCTCAGCTCACCATTTCTCCCCCAACACTCAGTCAAAATTGTTCTTAATAAGCAATTTGGTGACGTACTATTTTTTAGAGCCAATGGAAAATTCTTTGTCTTCATTTTATGGACTCCCTTTTCTGAATCTGTGTGCTGTGGTTTATTTCTTCCCCCTGTGAAAATCTTTATCTCAGTGGTTTGCAAGGCACCACATTCTCCTGGTTCCTCTTAACTCTACTTTTTAATCACTTAGATATTGGCATTTCCCAGATTCAATCCTTAGGTTACTATTGTACCCACTTTACATACTTTCCTATGACGTTTTTAACTATTGCCCACAGGTTGACAAAATCCCGAATTTAGACTTCTTTCTTGAGCGCTATGTATGTGTTTATCTTTAGTCCCCTCCTCTACCTTGACTATTCAGCTTCTCCTTTGGATGTCAGTCATCTCAAGCTTAACGTGTTGAAAGCAAATTCTTTTTTTTATTAGTTTCAGGTGTACAACATGGCGATTCAAAAGTTTATCTATTGTAGTCTGTTTGAAGTTATTATAAAATATTGGTTATATTCCCTATGCTGTACAATATATCCTTGTAGAAAAGCATATTCTTGAGTTCCCTTTCCCAAACCTATTCCTCAAACCATTGCTCCTCTCTCAGCTGATGGTTCCAAGCCTCCATTTGCTTAGCCCCCAAAACTTGAAGTAATCTTGAATTTTTCTCTTTTTCTTGCACAACACATCCAGTCTATCAATAAATCCTGTCCTTTCTCCCATCAAAATAGATTCAGAATCTGCTCACTTTCACCAACTCTACTGCTACCACCCTTATCTAAGCCACTATTCCATCTCCTCGGGATTATTGCAGTAGCTCCTAACTGGACTCCCTTCCTCTGCCCTTGCTCCCCTCTAGTCTGTGCTCTACTGAGCAACCAGAGTGGATTTCTGACCACCTTTCTGACCCAATATCCAGAAAAGACTCTTATTACACCACGTAGGTTCCAAGGCAATTATGCTTCCCCTGTGCTCTACCTGGAGCCTTCTCTCACATACGTATGCATGACTCACTCTTTCACATTAATAAATCTTTACTTAAATATCTCTTCCTCAGGAAGGACTTCTCAGTATTCCATATAAAATAGCTTTTCCCACATTATCCTTTCCTAGTCCCACTTTACTTTTTCTTGGTGATCCTTTGTTTTTTTCTTACCATAACTGACACATTACACATATACTTTACCACAGGCTTCAGAATTATAAACACTCATTATTGACTCGTGACACTATTTGTTTAGTTAATTAACTAGTTGTGTGTTTGTTTTTGATACACAGCTGTAAACTCATCATTTAACACAGAAACTAGAGTCACAAATCATTATACATATATAATTTTTAAATTAAAATATAAATTTTCTTCTCCCACCCCGACTACAGTGTAAGCTCCATGAGTACAGGGACTTTGTTTTATTCCTTCTGTGTGCACAGCATCTAGAATAGTGCCTGACACACAGACACTTGAAAATAAAGTGAGCACTGCATATTTATATACCAATATTTTCAAGGGTAATGTAACTTTCAACATGTCTAAAACCAGAATTAAATCCCCACATCTTTACCTCTGTTCTCCTTTCTCTCTCTGCACTCCTTCCCTTGACTTCCCTTCTTCCTATCACTTGACTTGTTTCCCCAGAAGCACAGGACTGCTTGGAGGCTCCCTCCCTGCCTTTTTTTTTTTTTTTTTTTTTTTTTTTAAATCCTGATTTAGCATTATAGAACTAAACCGGTTAGTTTTATTTTATTTTTTTTTTTATTTTTTATTTTTTTTAAATTAATTTATTTATTTTTGCTGCGTTGGCTCTTCGTTTCTGTGTGAGGGCTTTCTCCAGTTGTGGCAAGTGGGTCCACTCTTCATCGCGGTGCGCGGGCCTCTCACTATTGCGACCTCTCCCGTTGCGGAGTACAGGCTCCAGACGCGCAGGCTCAGTAGCTGTGGCTCACGGGCCTAGCTGCTCCGCAGCATGTGGGATCTTCCCAGACCAGGGCTCGAACCCGTGTCCCCTGCATTAGCAGGCACACTCTCAACCACTGCGCCACCAGGGAAGCCCTCCCTCCCTGCCTTTGATCATGCTAACTTCTCTGCCTGAAGGAGACCATTCCCCCACCATGGCTCCAGGAAAACTGTATAACTTTTTCTTCAAGAAGGTCACCAGTCACCTCCTCAAACACACTGTCTCTGCCCCCTCTTTCCCCTTTCCCTTTCTCAGGGCTCTCCCACACCAATCTCTATCCCTTGTGCTCACACACTATGCTTCTGTAATTCTCTTCTCCAAGAGGCTGAGAGCTCCTTGAAGTTCAGGAAGCAAGTTGAAGCCCTCATTTATGATCTTTTCCCACTTCCTCAGAAGATAAATAGAAGCAGACATGAGTATGTTCAGTTCACAGATTGAGAAACTGATTTCAGAGGAAGAGAAAAAGCCCAGAACCCCTAGGAATCCTCTCGAGATCTCTTGCTTTCTACCGCTTGGGTAGAGGGAATGTTCCTCGTGTCTTTGGTAAACCTTGCTATAAGCCTGGGTTCCTCCCTGTGCCCCTCTGGAAGGTAACCATGGATACTGTTGAGCTGGCACAAAAGCCTTCAGTTAGTGGAGGCTACCAGTGGTTTTCAGGATGCTTAGAGGGTTTTGAGGTGAGGGGGCAAAACCTGGAAACCGTGGCAAAGGTAAGACTTTTGCCTCAGGCTCTTGGTCTGGGTGTATTTCAGTTCGGGTGGGCCCTAATTCTCAGCAGAGCCCCGAAAAGGTGACAGGCCTGACTAGGATGTTAACTAGCTTTGAGCTGAGAACCAAAGAGAATCCCAGACGTCTCCTCTTCTTGGAAAGCAGGAACCCCTCTGTGAAATCTTGAGCAGTGGGCTGACGCAAGCAATACGAGCAGCAGCTCGGGCTCCTGGGGTGATCCAAGCCACAGAGCCTGGAGATAATGGGGTCTCCTGTCCCCAGTCAAGGGGAGCTTCCAGTGGTGCCTTGTCCCTACCCACATTCTTGCCTCAAGGGTGTGTTTCTTTTTGGAGCCCAGGACCACAGGCAGGCAGGAGAAATTCACACCCAGGATGTCACTGGAATGCACCTTTATTTCCTTACTGACCGCTGTGAGGGCACCCACGTGCATTCTCCGACCCTAGGAGTCCTGAGTCTTCCCTGCTATCACTTTATTCTCAAACAAGGAACGTCTGGAGCGTAGAGATCTAGGGAGCCCCACTTGCTCCTTGAAGGGCGCGGGACTGGGCCCCAACTTTCCAATTCCTGGCCAGCAGTGTCACGCCTCCCAACCACACAAAGGCTCAGTTCCGCTGGTGGAGGCGGGGTAGGGGTCAGTGTCAATGAGGTGTGTGCGGCTAAGCCTCCTTGTTTTCTGAAAAGAAATCTTCAGGGGAGGGAAGGAAGAGGAGGGTGCAGGAGATGGACTTGGGGGCGAGAGGTGGCGGCCGTTTCCCGGCGTTTTGACGTAGACTTGAAGAGGCGCCGAGCACCCCCGCTGCTTAAGAAGAGGCACCGTAACCCTCAGGACGCTGAAGGTGGGGACCGTCGCTTGCTCAGGGAGCAGTGTGAACATTTGAGAGTCCGCCTGCCGATGCAGGGGATGCGTGTTCGTGCCCCGGTCCGGGAAGATCCCACGTGCCGCGGAGCGGCTGGGCCCGTGAGCCACGGCCGCTGAGCCTGCGCGTCCGGAACCTGTGCTCCGCAACGGGAGAGGCCACAACAGTGAGAGGCCCGCCTACTGCAAAAAACAAACAAACAAACAAAAACCTCTTACTTCCATGACTATAACCATAGCTATACTATTTTGGGCTGAAACTGAAATTGTAAGCATTCAGCATCTCAGATACAAGAGATGAGAACAACTCCCACATACTGATTAGGAGCCGAATATTGATTTGTCAGCAGAGTAGCTATTTATTAATAACATCATGGTAGCTCTCTGCAGAAAAATATTATTCCTGAGCCATTATGACCTAAGGTGGAACACAAGAAAGGTGGTAACTGTTCTTGAGTCTCAAAACTACATTTTCAATGCCACGCAGAGAGATAAGATGCTTAAGGCATTTTATCAGGCATTTGGTATTTTGAGAAAGGCGAGTTGAACCTAAGAAATAAAAGGAGCCAATCCAAGTAGAAACTCGTGGTTACAGGTAATCAAGATGGCTCTCTACTTCACTGAGTTCTCAGAAAGTTGTATAACCTCTCCTTTCTTGGTGATGTGTTGCCTGGAGCCACATTTCATTAGTTATGGTTAGAAACAAAGAACTAATTTTTTCTTTATTAAAGTTAAAAAACACTCCGAGAAAGCCTTGTACTCAAATATTTATATGGACCAAACACTCAGATGAAAGGAGGAAAATGTAGACATTCAGTCCATTTTTGCTTTGTTCTCAGGGTCTATACCGACTAGGTAGCTGCCCATATGAAATAAAAAGCCTTTGACTTTTTACAGACAAATGAACTACAGATGAATGTTTGTGGAAGAAAGCCTTTGACTATCAAAGTCTGTAGGATTTCCAGTTAGTTACCCAGAAAGGCAAACAATTCATTATGTCCACAAATCACATATCACTTATGTTAGCAGACTATTACAAATATTTTGTGACATAAATCATCTCTCTGTTTGGGTGACTTTCCTGCAATAATTTGAGAGTTAGCTAAATAGCTTTGCAATTAGTTTGGTTAAAAAGCTTTATATATATTTACTTTTATTATAGTGAAAGAGAAGGATAAGTATTGAATTCCTTGCACAAAAAAAGTGATTGCTATCTAAAACTGAACTTCTTACACAAAAAGTGGTTGACAGGTAAAAATCATGTTGACATCTTGCTTTGGAAACAAGAGATTTTGTTTCTACCATGGAAAAATTAAGCCCTGAAAGCATCCCTAGCGGAATAATCCCAACCCCTCATAATGCTGTTCTTCCTCTTTTATAGATTCTCTGAGGGCCTGAGGACGCATTAACCTTTCCATTCAATGTGAGAGAGACTGTTCTATACAATGTGTTAAATGGGGCTAACCCTTGTTCTGGGAACCATTTCAGAGAAAGGGAGAAGCGTGGTATCAGAAACCTACTGACATCCTGGTTCTGGACACTGGTTGAACTACGGCGATTTAGAAATGAAGTGGGTCATACTTGTAAATATGAGTTTTCAAAAGTGGTGAGAGATAGCGTCTGGGTCTATTAGCAGATGAGCATGACTTTAACATTTCGTTTGCTTGGATTCTCTCCCGTGGTCTAAGGTTTTCTGTCTGAAACATTTGTAACTGGGGAAGGTAAGGTAGGGCTTCAACAGTCTTTACAACCAGCAGGACACTAGAGCGTTTCCAGACCGGCTGGGCATTCAATAAATTGTTTAATGCAAATGCTTCCAGTGTATGGTTTGTTGCTTGATCTTTCTGGTCTTGAACTGGATCGATGCAATGGTTGTATAATAGATCTTTTGGACAGTTCTCTCACTTATGCCTGTTACCTAGTGAGGAAGAGGTATTGAACTGGAAACTCAAGAAATCTGTTCCAAAATCAAATTTCTTTTTCTGCTGGTGATGACCACCTATGTTCGGTATCAAGGGCAGATGTCATGTTTGAGAGCAGAGGGGGTCAATTTTCTGATAGCAGCTCTGGATCAGGCTTACAAGCTGAAAAAAACCACAAACTTCTATATGAGAACTTGTAATCTTCTCACTAAGATTTAATCAATGACTTTGCGGATGTTGCACATTTGTTGGAGTCTAGATATTTTCTTACATGATTATTAATTCAAAGCCATGTGTAAATGGATGCCCCAAGATGTGTGTTAGGTATGAAACTTCATCAAAATATGGGATCCCAAGATAGGATGGATATACCTATACATACATACAAACATAGATATGTGTATATATATTTGAATATGTAATATGCTCTTCTAAATCTATGCCTATAAAAATTATGTATACGTTTAAATTCCCCTAGGATATCACCCTCAGATATGTCAGAAGCATGGGGCCTGTTAAAAGAAATGTACTCTGCTTCAGGAGCTGCTGGTCATGACAGGAGGGGTGGTCACCTCAATTTCTGAAGGTTTTTAAGGAAGGGGTGAGGGGAGGGTTAAAAAGGAGCCTGATTGCAGAGTGGCTGAATGGTGAAGCAGTGTGTGCTCTCCACATATTTTAGTAGGTTTCAGTAGCTTCAGATACGTGTGACTAATGACACTTGAATTTGGTCGATACAAGTCAATTTTATAAGCATAAGGGGCTGCAGTTTTGTTCTAATGAGTACTGATGCAATCTCAAAGCTTGCATGGATTGAAGATCGTAAAAAGTTAGAAGTCATTTGTGCTTTAAAGCAATGTTTTTCCCCCTCAGTCTCTATTATAATACATGATTTTATTTCCTTCATTTCACTTTTGCTCTTTTAAATTATCTTGTTTATTGATTTGTTTACTTAAATATTGTTAGTCTTTTCCAGTAGAATATAAGTTCTAAAGAGCGAAGACTTAGCTTATTATGTTCATTGATGTATATCCCCCATGCCTATAACAGTAAATGTCACAGTTGTGTGTGTGTGTGTGTGTGTGTGTGTAATATAGAACAAATGAATTGCTTTGGCTTGGGCATCTGTGTCAGTACATTTCAATGTCTTGTTCTTTGCCTGTCTTCATCTGCTGTGTTCCTCATTATTTGGGGATTCATCGTGGTTTAAATCATATCTTGATAATCTCTCATTTCACCCAGTAGAGGACATGCTTTGAAATACCGAGTACTGGGTCATTTCAAGAACCTCCTCTATGCTCAGGAAGATGCAGTGGATGGACCCTCCTATCTCTCTGTCCTGACCTCACTCCAGAGAAGAACAGGGATGAGACTGGTGATAAAAGAGAATAGTGACTGTTGTCATCCTTAGAGGGACTAGATTTCAGGGTAGGGTGTGGTATGCTTGTGATTTCCTTCCTTGTTTTATTAGCACTGATTAAACGACTAGGTGGTCTAATAGAAGACATCCTAAATAACCAAAAACTTCTACTATTTTTGGTGAGTGAATTTTTGCGTCATTTGTTTTCTATATGGAATGAAACCATGAGTTTAAAGGTCTTTTCTAAAATAACTTCCATAGATGATATGGACTTATAAATTTTTTTTACTTGAAATTTAAGTAAACAGAAAGGGATTAAGCGTAATCCTTTTTTCTTTTCTTTCTTTTTTTTTTTGCGGTACGAGGGCCTCTCACTGCTGTGGCCTCTCCCGTTGCGGACCACACGCTCTGGACCCGCAGGCTCAGCAGCCATGGCTCATGGGCCCAGCAGCTCCGCTGCATGTGGGATCTTCCCGGACCGGGACAGGAACCCGTGTCCCCTGCATCGGCAGGCGGATTCTCAATCACTGCGCCACCAGGGAAGCCCAATCCTTTCTTCTTGATATAATCCGTTGGCCTTTTGTATGCAACTATGTATTTATTTATTCAACTACTTATTTATTTAAAATCCTATAAAAATATCTATGTATCTACTACTCAGTGTGATAATTAGAGCATTGACAGGAGTTAACATTACCTGGGAAACTTTTCCATCTTATCCATTGGACTCTTCACTCTTCCCTTCTAATGTAATTACTACCTTGACTCCTATAATAATCATTTCATTGCCATTTGAAAGCATACCTAGTTTTATCTTTTTACATATTTCTAATACACATGTTTGGTTTTAGTTATTTTAACTTTATAAAAAGGGTATTGAAATTTTATATATAATCTTAGGAGACTCATTTTTTTCTTCTCCATATTATATGTATAACACCATACATGGTGTTCCAACTAGCTGTACTTCATTTTAACTCCTGTGATAACCAATTGGGTGAACATACTACAGCTTATTTATTTAGTTATTCCCTACTTTTTTGGCATTGGAATAGTTTCTGGGTATTTTCCATACGAATGGTATCTCTGTAAACATTCTTATATATATATATATTTATTAGTGGACAAGTGAAAGAATTTCTCTGGTGTTTATACTGAGGGGTGTAATTGCTTACTCCTGGGGTATATCAATGTTTAAGTCCTTTCTACAGTGATTGTACCACTTTTAATTCTTAATTTCAATAATTTTCTAAACTCCAGGATTTCAAGACATTTTTTCAATTAATAGATTATTACCACAAATCGTAGAATAATAAATTGGTAAAGCAGAAAAGAATTTTGAGATTATCCATTTGGACCCATTTAATTTGCAGAGAACATTGATATGTAGGAGAGTTGAAATTATTTGCTCAAAGTTCTAGAAAGAAGGGGCTTTCAGATCTATCACCAAGTAGATTATGCAGCCATCATTGTATCCTTTATTTTAACATCTTTATTAGAGTATAATTGCTTTACAATGGTGTATCAGTTTCTGCTTTATAACAAAGTGAACCAGTTATACATATACATATGTTCCCATATCTCTTCCCTCTTGCGTCTCCCTCCCTCCCACCCTCCCCATCCCACCCCTCTAGGTGGTCACAAAGCACCGAGCTGATCTCCCTGTGCTATGCGGTTGCTTCCCACTAACTATCTATTTCACGTTTGGTAGTGCATCATTGTATTCTTACCAGCATTTTCTGTTTCTCAAGTGTGCAATGTTTGGTGAATAATATGAAAACTTCTGTTTTTAAGGTAAAGAAGTTAAGATCTAAGAAAATAAAGATAAACAGCAGTGGAGTTATGCCAATTTAGCGTTAAAGTTGAATTTATTCAATGCACCGTTTTCCATCAGGTCACATTGCCTTATGGGATTGACTTTGGTGATTGCTTCCCCAATAGCCATTCCCAACTCCCTGGACAAAGTACTTTACTGTCTTACACTGGAGCTCTTTCGCTCAGACTTACTTGTATCTATAAATGACCATGTAACATCTTTGTAGTCCACGAATTAAGCCTTAGTCCACTGATGAAGGTCATAGAAATGCTTTTATTTTCTTGATTAAAAAATAGCCCATGTGTGGGGACTTCCCTGGTGGCACAGTGGTTAAGAATCCGCCTGCCAATGCAGGGGACACTGGTTCGAGCCCTGGCCTGGGAAGGTCCCACATGCCGTGGAATAGGTAAGCCCGTGTGTGACAACTTCTGAACCTGTGCTCTAGAGCCTGCGAGCCACAACTACTGAGCCTGCGTGCCACAGCTACTGAAGCCTGCATGCCTAGAGCCTGTGCTCCACAACAAGAGAAGCTACTGCAATGAGAGGCCTGTGCACCGCAATGAAGAGTAGCGCCCGCTCGCCGCAACTAGAGAAAGCCCGTGTGCAGCAACAAAGACCCAGCACAGCCTAAATAAATAAATGAATAAACTAACACATAAATTAATTAATAGAAAAATATAACAGATGTGGCTGGGCTGAAACAACCCTTTCACCTACTTCCTGCCTTGAATGTAGATGTAATGTTTGGAGCTGCGGCAACTAACCTGTGAGTCCAAGGAAACGTTAAGGGAATCATAGAAACATGGGCCTGATATCCTTGGGCCACTGAACTAACATCAGCAGCCACATGTTTCCAGGTTTCTTATTAGGTAAGAAAAATAAACCCCTTTTCATTTAAGCTCAAATATATATATATATATATCTGTATATATCTGTATGTACATATATATGTATATATATGTATATACATATATACTTAGGTTTTCTTTTACTGGTAGCTTAATGAATTCTTAGTTAATACACCATATTACAAAAAATGATCTCAAACTAGATTTCGAATGTTTCCCTTTTTCCAACGACTGAACATGAAAATCCGGTCACTGGATGAGCAATGTCTTTTCCCTCAGGGGAAATGATTTTATACTTTTATGCTTAACTTCTACTTTTAGATTATAGTCTTTTAATCAAAAACCCCATTTCAGAGGATGTGTCCATAATCACATCAAAGCAATATTTCCATTCAGCAAAAGCATGATTTAAAAAAAAAGGGGAGGGGACCAAATAAAGAAAAAAAAAGAAAACTCTAAATTGGCTGACGGACATTTTGATTTCTTTTTCCAGACATGAAAAAGAAATTTCATCAGTGCAAAGTTGACTAATGACACTCACTACTCCAGCCTCGGGTTCAAAATGAGACTATTCTCATAAATAAATTCAAGCAATATTAATTAAGAAGTTATATGTGTGTTGGGCTCTAAAGCTGAGAGTAGTCAGACGTGATTCCCTGTCTGAAAGAGCTTGCTGCTGGTTAGGGTAGGAGGGGGATGGGGAGGAGAGACAGATAAGCATACATAACAAATAGAATACAGTAAGCATATAATGGAAGTATGCACAAAATTGTTTAGGAATCTAGAGCGGAGTAGACTAACTCCCCTAGACACACACAAGTCCAGGAAAAGTTTCTCATCCCAGGAGCCCTTCTCATACTGTAAGATGTTTTATGCCTTCAACATATAGGTCTAGGTCCTTATTTGTCCTTTCACAGATGTTTTCTTCTTGGCAGAAGTCCTTAAGTGTCAGTGGACCTCTGGCTTTCTGAGCTGTAAATCCCTCTGCTCCACCTATTATGTTGAAGTAGAGATTATATGTTGTTTTTTGATATATGTTGTTTTTTTCCATCATAACTGAAGCCTTAGGGGAAAAAACTTCCTCTTGCTAAAAGCTTAGATCTTGTCATTGTTGCCGTGGTATGTAAAACAAATAGAAAACAAATCACTTGTAGTCTCCTTTGGAAATGAGTAGCCCAAAAGATGGGACAATTCTGAAAAGCCAGTACTTACAGTAGTCACTCTTAAAGTGCTGGGGTTATTGCAAAGACATACACTCGTCTCTCGACAAAGCCACAGGAATCCCTATGGGCTTTGCAACCTACTGGAAAGAATGGGCAAAAGATGAATGTATCTTGAGAAGTACCCTAGAAAGGAACCACCACTAAACGTGTTATCATAACCATAGTATTTTCACTTGTATAAGTAGGAAAAGTATGAATGAACCATTCTTGTATTCCCGAGTAGCTTTCCTTTTCTGCACATTTTAGAATCAATGTCCAATATCATCTGACTACTTACTTCAACTTGTCCTTATGAATTTGATGACACTTAAAGACTGACTAATCCATTTATCCCAATGGGCATTCCAGGCAATTGTCCTTGTTTATTGCCATCTTCAAATGATGGAAAAGCATTAAAAAAAAGGAGAGAGATTGACTACTCTGAATTGCCCATCACCGCCACCGGGCTTCTCCCGGTGATTTTTCGGGCTGTTTTGCTCCAACCGGGCCGCCGGTTCATCTCCTTCCTCGTTGGTTTGCTCGCGGCGATCTCCTGCCGGCCCAGCGACGCCGCCGCTTGCCTGTTCGTCAGGCCGCCGCCGGCCTAGGCCCGAGCCGCGGGCTCCAGTAGGCCCTGAAGGCCGAGCCCGGGGCAGAGCTGTGGAGAAAGCTGTCCTGAAGCACCGCTGGGCGGCCAGGGCCGCGCGACCAGGGCCGCGCGACCCAGCGGGTGGCTCGAGAACAAGGCGAGAAAGGTTCGCCGCGTTGCCATGACGATCTCAGAATTCGGTGCGCGTCGCCGAACCTTCGCTGAGCGAGGCGCTGAGCAGCTCCGGAGCGAGCCCGGCCGCCGGCGCTTTGGCGGGACTGAGCTCCGCGGGCGTGAGGAATCCCTGCGCCTTTGCGGATGAGGAGGTCCCTGTAGGGCTCCGGACCGAATACGTTCTTGTCAGGTTTGGGGCGTGAGGAGGTTCCTGTCAGTTTGAGAGGCGTGAAGAGATTCTCCCTTCGTCCAGAGAGAGTGCGTGCTGCCGCCTCCCGCTCCCTTTGGCGCTGAGAACCTGGCCCACCGCAGGACGCTCCAAGGCCAGGCGAAGATGGCCTCGGGACCGGTGTATTGCCTCTGTCGGCTTCCTTACGATGTCACCCGCTTCATGATCCAGTGTGACATGTGCCAGGACTGGTTTCATGGCAGTTGTGTTGGTGTTGAAGAGGAGAAGGCTGATGACATTGACCTCTACCACTGCCCCAATTGTGAGGTCTTACATGGGCCCTCCATCATGAAAAAACGCTGTGTATCTTCAAAAGGCCATGATACACACAAGGGGAAGCCAGTGAAGACGGGAAGCCCTGCGTTCATTGGAGAGCTTCGGAGTAGGACCTTTGACAGCTCAGATGAAGTGATTCTGAAGCCCACTGGAAGTCAGCTGAGCGTGGAATTCCTGGAAGAGAATAGCTTCAGTGTGCCCATCCTAGTCTTGAAGAAGGATGGATTGGGGATGACGCTGCCCTCACCATCATTCACTGTGAGGGATGTGGAACACTATGTTGGTTCTGACAAAGAGATTGATGTGATTGATGTGACCCGCCAGGCCAACTGCAAGATGAAGCTTGGTGATTTTGTGAAATATTATTATAGCGGGAAGAGGGAGAAAGTCCTCAATGTCATTAGTTTGGAATTCTCTGATACCAGGCTTTCTAACCTTGTGGAGACACCCAAGATTGTTCGGAAGCTCTCATGGGTGGAGAACTTGTGGCCAGAGGAGTGTATCTTTGAGAGGCCCAATGTGCAGAAGTACTGCCTCATGAGCGTGCAGGATAGCTATACCGACTTTCACATTGACTTTGGTGGCAGCTCGGTCTGGTACCATGTGCTCAAGGGTGAGAAGATCTTCTACCTGATCCGCCCAACAAATGCCAACCTGACTCTCTTTGAGTGCTGGAGCAGCTCCTCTAACCAGAATGAGATGTTCTTTGGGGACCAGGTGGACAAGTGCTACAAGTGTTCTGTGAAGCAAGGACAGACACTTTTCATTCCTGCAGGATGGATCCATGCTGTGCTGACCCCCGTGGACTGCCTTGTCTTTGGAGGGAACTTCTTACACAGCCTTAACATTGAAATGCAGCTCAAAGTCTATGAGATTGAGAAGCGGTTGAGCACAGCAGACCTCTTCAAGTTCCCCAACTTTGAGACCATCTGTTGGTATGTGGGAAAGCATATCCTGGACATCTTTCGAGGTTTGCGAGAAAACAGGAGACACCCTGCCTCCTACCTGGTCCATGGTGGTAAAGCCCTGAACTTGGCCTTTAGAGCCTGGACAAGGAAAGAAGCTCTGCCAGACCACGAGGATGAGATCCCGGAGACAGTGAGGACCGTACGGCTCATTAAAGATCTGGCTAGGGAGATTCGCCTGGTGGAAGATATCTTCCGACAGAACGTTGGGAAGACAAGCAATATCTTTGGGCTGCAGAGGATCTTCCCAGCCGGCTCCATTCCCTTAACCAGGCCAGCCCATTCCACTTCAGTATCCATGTCCAGGCTGTCACTGCCCTCCAAAAGTGGTTCAAAGAAGAAAGGCCTGAAGCCCAAGGAATTCTTCAAGAAGGCAGAGCGAAAGGGCAAGGAGAGCTCAGCCTTGGGGCCTGCTGGCCAGTTGAGCTATAATCTCATGGACACATACAGTCATCAGGCACTGAAGACAGGCTGTTCCCAGAAAGCAAAGTTCAACATCACTGGTACCTGCTTGAATGACTCAGATGATGACTCGCCAGACTTGGACCTTGATGGGAATGAGGTCCGGCTGGCCCTGTTGACGTCTAATGGCAGTGCCAAGAGGGTAAAGAGCTTATCCAAGTCTCGGCGAGCCAAGATCGCAAAGAAGGTAGACAAGGCTAGGCTGGTGGCAGAACAGGTGATGGAGGATGAATTTGACTTGGATTCAGATGATGAACTGCAGACTGATGAGAGACTGGGAAAGGAGAAGGCGACTCTGATAATAAGACCAAAATTTCCCCGAAAGTTGCCCCGTGCGAAGCCTTGCTCTGACCCCAACCGAGTTCGTGAACCAGGAGAAGTTGAGTTTGACATTGAGGAGGACTATACAGCAGGTGAGGACATGGTAGAAGGGGTCGAAGGCAAGCTTGGAAATGGGAGTGGAGCTGGTGGAACTCTTGATCTGCTCAAGGCCAGCAGGCAGGTGGGGGGACCTGACTATGCTGCCCTCACCGAGGCCCCTGCCTCTCCCAGCACTCAGGAGGCCATCCAGGGCATGCTGTGCATGGCCAACCCGCAGTCCTCATCATCCTCGCCAGCTACCTCCAGCCTGCAGGCCTGGTGGACCGGGGGGCAGGACCGAAGCAGTGGGAGTTCCAGCAGTGGGCTGGGCACAGCATCTAGCAGTCCTGCTTCCCAGCGCATCCCAGGGAAGTGGCCCATCAAGCGGCCATCATACTGGGGAACCGAGAGCAAGGAGGAGGAGGAGAACGCCAGTCTCAATGAACAGGACAGCTTGGGAGCATGCTTCAAGGATGCAGAGTATATTTACCCTTCCCTGGAGTCTGACGATGATGACCCTGCTTTGAAATCTCGACCCAAGAAAAAGAAGAATTCAGATGATGCTCCATGGAGTCCTAAAGCCCGTGTGACCCCAACTCTACCAAAGCAGGACTGTCCTGTGCGTGAGGGCACCCGGGTAGCTTCCATTGAGACAGGCTTGGCTGCAGCAGCTGCAAAGTTGGCCCCGCAGGAGCTACAGAAGGCCCCAAAGAAGAAATATATCAAGAAGAAGCCTTTGTTGAAGGAGGTAGAACAGCCTCGCCCTCAAGAGCCTAATCTCAGCGTGGCAGTACCAGCCCCAACTCTGGCCACTACACCCCAACTTCTCACCTCCTCCTCACCCCTGCCTCCGCCTGAGCCTAAACAAGAGGCCCTCTCAGGAAGTCTTGCTGACCATGAGTGTACTGCTCGTCCCAATGCCTTTGGCATGGCCCAGGCAAACCGCAGCACCACACCCATGGCCCCTGGTGTCTTCTTGGCCCAGCGGCGCCCTTCAGTTGGCTCCCAGAGCAATCAAGCAGGACCAGGAAAGCGTCCCAACAAGGGCCTGGCTACAGCAAAGCAGAGACTCGGCCGTATCCTGAAAATCCACAGAAATGGCAAAGTGCTTCTGTGATCCCCTTTGTGTCCTGCCCCTCACCCCTTCACCCCCATTGCCTTCTCTGTTGTCAATTCTCAGGGCACTCCTGGATCCTACCTGCCCCGGACAAGGTGCTGAGGCGCATTGTCCTGCTTTCTTGGAACTGACCAAAGGCATGGACTCTCCCACGGGCCCCTTCACCTACTCCCTCAACTCCCTTCCCTGCTTCCACTGGAGCATCCTGCCTTCCTTTTCCATATCTCTGAGTAGCCAGTAAATGGGAGAGGTTTCCAGCTGACTAGAGCCCTCTTTTCTGCTGCCCCAATCCATTTCCCTTTCACCAGCTTTGTCTGCCCTTTACTGTCATCCCCACTTAAAGCTGGAAAGCAGGATGAGGAGAGGCATGAGGAGAGCCTGGGCCCCTCGGTATTTCCCTGGTCATGAAGTGGGAGGCCCAGTGCTGAACACTTTCTGCGGCTCCAGCCCTGTCTCCAGAAGCCTGCCCACCTCTGCCCATTCTCCTGCCTCCTCTTAGCCCAATGGATGTGTCCCACTCAAGACTCGTTCCTGGGAGAAGCCTCTGGCCTCTGCCGCCTCTTGCCAAATGCTTCATGGAAATAAAGAGGAGGGCCCAGAGTCTTCGTACTGCCCCACCGTGGGCCATTTCCAGAGTGGCCTAGAAAGGCCATGGGCTGACTTCATTCATCCTTGGGAAGGAGAGAGATTCCTGTCACTTCTCAAGGTGGGGAGAGGACCAACACCCAAGACTTTGACCGAGACTTTGTAGCCCATTGGAGGAAAGAACTTTTGGGTGGCTACAGATGAAGCCACCTCTCCCAGGGTGAGCTCCAGGGATTTGCCTAGAGTTTGAGGTGCTACAGAACATTATCCACATAGCTTTGGCTGGGCTCCAGGAGGCAAAGACCATCTCCCAAACGCCTTGAAAGCATCTGCCACTGAAGCAGATAGCCCTTGCTCTACAGCCTGATCCCTTCACCCGTACCACAGAGCACAGCCTGGACCTTCTGGAGAGGATGTGGCAGGACAGCTCACCCCAGGTTCTCCATCAGGAGCCTCCCTGCTTCTCTCCCCACCTTGAGGTCTTGGTCTGAAGAAGACTTCAGAACTCACATCTTCACTCCTGGACCTTTACACTCCCAGATGTCAGGTGGACGCTCAAGCAGAGTGCTGATGTGGGGGGAGCCCGAGCCTAGGAGCGGAGATGCCCACCTGTAAAGGAGCAGATCATCTGAACCTCCCACCCCCTCTTCCCTTTGTGAGTGTTTCTGTTGTCCAGAGAGTGCCCACCCCCTCCCTCCCACTCCCCCAGCTCCCTCCACCTCCACCTGTCTTGCCTCCCTGGTGACCTGGACTGGATGGAGAACGTCTCCCTCTGTCCACCTCGGCACTGCCCAAGTGGAGGGCTTCATTGTCTTCTACCCCCCACTTTAACTTCACCTCAGTTTTCCCAGTGCTTCTGGGGAACTTAACAGCTACCGTGCAGGCCACAGGGAATATGTGAGGCTTCCCTGGTCGTCTTCGTGTCTCCAGTTTGTCTTTCTTTTCTCCACAGCCCGACATTTACTCTCCTTCCTTGGAATCAGGGGTCCCTTAGCCCCATATCCTTTTCCTATCTTGGGGGCCCCAGGGGCCGAGCAGTCCTCCATCTATACACACCAAAGGCAAAAAGCCTGGCTACCTCCCCCTTAGCACGTGAGGTTCCCACTCCCCTCCCCTCTGTTTCTGCCCAGCTTTGCTTTTCTTGGGGATTTCAAAGCAACAGAGGGTAGTGAGGGGAGGGAAGGAGGGCAGCCTGTGTCCCTGTGTAGGCAACTGCCTGACTAGGCCCTGACTGCTGTAACCAAGACCAGGACCCCAGCCCTTCTGCCCATTAACACCCCCCTCCCCTTGATCTTTCAAAGGCAGCTAATTGCTAGCATATCCCCCCTGGTTCCAGGCCTCTTTCCCTTCTGTTTCTTCATTAAAAGTTTTGTGGAGCTGAAACCCAACCTCCATTTGACTGGGTTTCTGATTAATTTAGTTGGGCTCTCAGAGCTGGCTGTTTGTTGTTTTGTGTTTTAAATGAAAAGCAAGTTTACCCTCAGATTTACGCTTTTCCAAAGAGGCTAGTGTGCCGTTTCTTTCTTTTTTTTTTTTTTTTTTTTTTAATGTTTCAGGTTCTAAGTGAAGTGAGTTGGGGAGGGGTTGGGAGTGGTTGTAACCAAGGTTTAGAACATGATGAGAGAGTTACCTCTGGTCTCCAATCCCCAGCACAGAGCTGGGGCTTGGATAGGGGGCAGGGAGAGAGGATTTCTATTCACCTTTAATATATTTTTACAAAAAGGCAATTTAAAAACAAGCCCACCGCTTCTGTACGTGTCTAAATATATTTTTAGAAGTGGGTAGGATTGTGAATTTCTGATGCAGGGCCTTTTTATAAACAGGTTAGAATAGCATCATACAGACTTCTCTGTTGGGTTTTTTTCCCCTGTTTTTTTCTTATGTTGTGTTACTAATGTAATTTATATATATGTTTTTAGATCCTCCCTTGCCTATAGAGATAAAAGTGATTTATCTTGGCAAAAATTAAAAAAATGAGGGAAAGTAATTATTTTTACAATCTGATCCTAAATGTTAAAGAAGCACCCTATTCTTAAAGGCTGGCCCCATCATTTGCAAATTAATGCACTGCTGAAGATGCAAACTATCTATATAACTGCTCTCAAATTTCATTCAAATTAATCGGAAGTCCTTTTAAATGTCTTTGAGAATTGCTTCAAGTGGCAAAAATCAGAAAATCTACCCATGGGTCACATCAGCTAATTGCTATTTACTTCTCCACTAGTCATTCTTTCAGCCTAGTCTGCAAGTGCACAAAACTGAAACAACTCTCCGGATGACAAATGCCAGTCAAACCAGTTATTTAGCGTCATGTCATTTTAAAGGACCCGTTGGTTTCCTGAATATTTTTTAACAAGTCAGAATGATGATGTAATGGATTGATTCCAGATGTAACTTGTTAAAATTATTCTATCAGTAAGTTGTACCTGCCATATGCTCCCTCCCAGTTGGTATTGGGGAGCCAATAGGGGAATAAGGATAGACTAGTGTGAAGAGAATAGAGGGTGACAGTCAGTGTATGTGTTTGTACAAGCACACTGTTTAGGACAGATACCTGACAATGTGTAAAGCTAAGTGTTGGAAAAAGAAGCATGTTCTACTATTCTTACCAACTAACTTACTCAAGGAAATTCCCTTGGCAGCAAACTGGGGGGAAAGAGGAGAATAAATGTGAGACCATATATAGGAAAATAATGTTTGGTAAAATGTAGGTGCTAATCAAATGTGTGTCACTGTTAGAGAGAGGCTAGTCTGTGGAAATGAAACCACAGGGTAAGATATCAAACTAAGCAAACTTATGTGTTTAACAGGGTATTAAATCTTTCATTAAAGTGGTTTGATGGTGGCTTTCTTTTTCTCGAAATGCAAGAATTAGTGTGCCATTTTCCTCTTGCAATTATTAGTAAGGTTCAGATTAAAGATACATATTTCTTTCCAAGAATCTCTCCAAATTGCCCTAAGCAAGGGATTCTAAATGTATGTTCCAACAGAATATATAGTTTTTAAGATCTTCTAAATAAACATATTCATAAGATGACTACTTAAATTTCAAGTGCAAGTTGGTAAATTGTCTTTAAGAGAAATGTTTAATCAAAGCATTATTTTCTAGACTGGCACTATAAAAAGTTTTACTAAAGGTCAAAACTTCCAGTCCCAAGTAATTATATCGTCAAGAAAAGAAAAAAAAGTAAATGAGCAGACACTAGCTAGGCTTTTAAAAATATATATTTTGAAAGTCTTTATACATATATATGTATAAAAAAATATATTTTTAAAGAGTTGTCCTAGGATTTCTGCTTGGGACGGCAATGTCACACACCCTCAGCTGCTATAAAGCTGGGGTGACCATTTCAGTTTATTATCTTATTATACTTATATCTTATTATTACTTATTATAGGACAGTTGGAGCCCAACTACAGTGGTCTTTACCTTCACTTCGCTTCAGCCACTCACTTCAGAGGCTGTGCTCAGAATACAGAGCTGCTCCACCTCTGAACTCTGAAGCCTGAATATCCCTCTTCCCGACTAGTACCTTTCACTGTCCCCTTTTTTACTCCTCTTACACGTGTTTTTTCCCTTCAACAGGGCTTCCGTTTTCTTCATTTCCAACCAGTCTTTTGTCTCTCTACGCCTTGTCTCTTCTTTTCTTCTAACCTGTGTATACCCTTGATTCCTTTGCATCCCTCTCCTTCGTCACCATTTGCCCAAAAAAGTTCTAACACAGGATCAATATAATCATGACCGTTCTTTTCTCCTACATTCAGTCAGATGAGCACTGAAGGAGAAAAATAATAACTAGCACTTAACAAACACTTTGCTACATGCAGCACCATTCTAAGTGCTTTGCATGTATGAACTCATTTTATCCTCACTAGCCATAGGGAGATTTTTGCCCATTGTACACACAAGAAAATGGTTTCACAAGGGTTAAGTAACTTGTACAAAGTATTACATCAAATAGAAGACACCGTCGATTGTAGACATCTCATTATCTGATAAAAGCAAAAGAAAAGATTGCAATTCTGATTGTAAGGTGCTTTCATTTGATAGATAAAACCTGATTTCAGTGGTGTTCAATGTGAAAATTTCCATCTAAGAATCCATCAAATATGACACATGAGGGAGATATGGTGCAAGCCCAGGCAGTTTGGAGCTTCATCCATATGCTATTCTGCCCCATAAAAACCAAACAAGCATGCAAAATGGTCTGTTACCAATTCATGGTCTCAAATTTTGCCTGGGCCTTTAGTACTTCCTTTAGTCTCTTTCTCTCCCTTCTCTTATCTCCTCTCTTCTTTCTCTTCTTTTCAAAGATTATTCAAAGCCTTTTCACTCTCCTTAAATTCCTTACTTAATACCTCCTCTCATTCACTTTTTGTGAATGACTACGGACCTTAGTTCATTAAGAAACTGAGACCATTGGTCACCATCTATCTCAACTTCTGCTCTCCAGCCAACATACCATACACAGATGTATCCATATCCAGAGGGAGCCTTTCTTTCTCCTTGTTCAGAGAGCAAAGCTATCCCTTCTGTGTAATGCTGACTTCCTTATTCCCTTATCCCTGTTGCTTCTATGTCTTCTGAGGTTGTTAGTTATCCTTCTGTCTTGAATTTAAACTCCTCCCTGTCTGTTGGTTTCTCTCCCTCAGCTTGTAAACATGACAAAGACCCAACCTCTAACCTCCTGTTCCAATTCTTCTCCCTCTTCTTTGCTAAACTTCATAGAAAGTGCTTCTCAGGGGCTGTCTGCATTTCCTGGCTTTCCATTTCTGCCTCAGCTCACCATTTCTCCCCCAACACTCAGTCAAAATTGTTCTTAATAAGCAATTTGGTGACGTACTATTTTTTAGAGCCAATGGAAAATTCTTTGTCTTCATTTTATGGACTCCCTTTTCTGAATCTGTGTGCTGTGGTTTATTTCTTCCCCCTGTGAAAATCTTTATCTCAGTGGTTTGCAAGGCACCACATTCTCCTGGTTCCTCTTAACTCTACTTTTTAATCACTTAGATATTGGCATTTCCCAGATTCAATCCTTAGGTTACTATTGTACCCACTTTACATACTTTCCTATGACGTTTTTAACTATTGCCCACAGGTTGACAAAATCCCGAATTTAGACTTCTTTCTTGAGTGCTATGTATGTGTTTATCTTTAGTCCCCCCCTCTTCCTTGACTATTCAGCTTCCCCTTTGGATGTCAGTCATCTCAAGCTTAACGTGTTGAAAGCAAATTCTGTTTTTTATTAGTTTCAGGTGTACAACATGGCGATTCAAAATTTTATCTATTGTAGTCTGTTTGAAGTTATTATAAAATATTGGTTATATTCCCTATGCTGTACAATATATCCTTGTAGAAAAGCATATTCTTGAGTTCCCTTTCCCAAACCTATTCCTCAAACCATTGCTCCTCTCTCAGCTGATGGTTCCAAGCCTCCATTTGCTTAGCCCCCCAAACTTGAAGTAATCTTGAATTTTTCTCTTTTTCTTGCACAACATATCCAGTCTATCAATAAATCCTGTCCTTTCTACCATCAAAATAGATTCAGAATCTGATCACTTTCACCAACTCTACTGCTACCACCCTTATCTAAGCCACTATTCCATCTCCTCGGGATTATTGCAGTAGCTCCTAACTGGACTCCCTGCCTCTGCCCTTGCTCCCCTCTAGTCTGTGCTCTACTGAGCAACCAGAGTGGATTTCTGACCACCTTTCTGACCCAATACCCAGAAAACACTCTTATTACACCACGTATGTTTCAAGGCAATTATGCTTCCCCTATGCTCTACCTGGAGCCTTCTCTCACATACGTATGCATGACTCACTCTTTCACATTAATAAATCTTTACTTAAATATCTCTTCCTCAGGAAGGACTTCTCAGTATTCCATATAAAATAGCTCTTCCCCCATTATCCTTTCCTAGTCCCACTTTACTTTTTCTTGGTGATCCTTTGTTTTTTTCTTACCATAACTGACACATTACACATATACTTTACCACAGGCTTCAGAATTATAAACACTCATTATTGACTCGTAACACTATTTGTTTAGTTAATTAACTAGTTGTGTGTTTGTTTTTGATACACAGCTGTAAACTCATCATTTAACACAGAAACTAGAGTCACAAATCATTATACATATATAATTTTAAATTAAAATATAAATTTTCTTCTCCCACCCCCACTACAGTGTAAGCTCCATGAGTACAGGGACTTTGTTTTATTCCTTCTGTGTGCACAGCATCTAGAATAGTGCCTGACACACAGACACTTGAAAATAAAGTGAGCACTGCATATTTATATACCAATATTTTCAAGGGTAATGTAACTTTCAACATGTCTAAAACCAGAATTAAATCCCCACATCTTTACCTCTGTTCTCCTTTCTCTCTCTGCACTCCTTCCCTTGACTTCCCTTCTTCCTATCACTTGACTTGTTTCCCCAGAAGCACAGGACTGCTTGGAGGCTCCCTCCCTGCCTTTGATCATGCTAACTTCTCTGCCTGAAGGAGACCATTCCCCCACCATGGCTCCAGGAAAACTGTATAACTTTTTCTTCAAGAAGGTCACCAGTCACCTCCTCAAACACACTGTCTCTGCCCCCTCTTTCCCCTTTCCCTTTCTCAGGGTTCTCCCACACCAATCTCTATCCCTTGTGCTCACACACTATGCTTCTGTAATTCTCTTCTCCAAGAGGCTGAGAGCTCCTTGAAGTTCAGGAAGCAAGTTGAAGCCCTCATTTATGATCTTTTCCCACTTCCTCAGAAGATAAATAGAAGCAGACATGAGTATGTTCAGTTCACAGATTGAGAAACTGATTTCAGAGGAAGAGAAAAAGCCCAGAACCCCTAGGAATCCTCTCGAGATCTCTTGCTTTCTACCGCTTGGGTAGAGGGAATGTTCCTCGTGTCTTTGGTAAACCTTGCTATAAGCCTGGGTTCCTCCCTGTGCCCCTCTGGAAGGTAACCATGGATACTGTTGAGCTGGCACAAAAGCCTTCAGTTAGTGGAGGCTACCAGTGGTTTTCAGGATGCTTAGAGGGTTTTGAGGTGAGGGGGCAAAACCTGGAAACCGTGGCAAAGGTAAGACTTTTGCCTCAGGCTCTTGGTCTGGGTGTATTTCAGTTCGGGTGGGCCCTAATTCTCAGCAGAGCCCCGAAAAGGTGACAGGCCTGACTAGGATGTTAACTAGCTTTGAGCTGAGAACCAAAGAGAATCCCAGACGTCTCCTCTTCTTGGAAAGCAGGAACCCCTCTGTGAAATCTTGAGCAGTGGGCTGACGCAAGCAATACGAGCAGCAGCTCGGGCTCCTGGGGTGATCCAAGCCACAGAGCCTGGAGATAATGGGGTCTCCTGTCCCCAGTCAAGGGGAGCTTCCAGTGGTGCCTTGTCCCTACCCACATTCTTGCCTCAAGGGTGTGTTTCTTTTTGGAGCCCAGGACCACAGGCAGGCAGGAGAAATTCACACCCAGGATGTCACTGGAATGCACCTTAATTTCCTTACTGACCGCTGTGAGGGCACCCACGTGCATTCTCCGACCCTAGGAGTCCTGAGTCTTCCCTGCTATCACTTTATTCTCAAACAAGGAACGTCTGGAGCGTAGAGATCTAGGGAGCCCCACTTGCTCCTTGAAGGGCGCGGGACTGGGCCCCAACTTTCCAATTCCTGGCCAGCAGTGTCACGCCTCCCAACCACACAAAGGCTCAGTTCCGCTGGTGGAGGCGGGGTAGGGGTCAGTGTCAATGAGGTGTGTGCGGCTAAGCCTCCTTGTTTTCTGAAAAGAAATCTTGAGGGGAGGGAGGGAAGAGGAGGGTGCAGTAGATGGACTTGGGGGCGAGAGGTGGCGGCCGTTTCTCGGCGTTTTGACGTAGACTTGAAGAGGCGCCGAGCACCCCCGCTGCTTAAGAAGAGGCACCGTAACCCTCAGGACGCTGAAGGTGGGGACCGTCGCTTGCTCAGGGAGCAGTGTGAACATTTGAGAGTCCGCCTGCCGATGCAGGGGATGTGTGTTCGTGCCCCGGTCCGGGAAGATCCCACGTGCCGCGGAGCGGCTGGGCCCGTGAGCCACGGCCGCTGAGCCTGCGCGTCCGGAACCTGTGCTCCGCAACGGGAGAGGCCACAACAGTGAGAGGCCCGCCTACTGCAAAAAACAAACAAACAAACAAAAACCTCTTACTTCCATGACTATAACCATAGCTATACTATTTTGGGCTGAAACTGAAATTGTAAGCATTCAGCATCTCAGATACAAGAGATGAGAACAACACCCCCATACTGATTAGGAGCCGAATATTGATTTGTCAGCAGAGTAGCTATTTATTAATAACATCATGGTAGCTCTCTGCAGAGAAATATTATTCCTGAGCCATTATGACCTAAGGTGGAACACAAGAAAGGTGGTAACTGTTCTTGAGTCTCAAAACTACATTTTCAATGCCACGCAGAGGGATAAGATGCTTAAGGCATTTTATCAGGCATTTGGTATTTTGAGAAAGGCGAGTTGAACCTAAGAAATAAAAGGAGCCAATCCAAGTAGAAACTCGTGGTTACAGGTAATCAAGATGGCTCTCTACTTCACTGAGTTCTCAGAAAGTTGTATAACCTCTCCTTTCTTGGTGATGTGTTGCCTGGAGCCACATTTCATTAGTTATGGTTAGAAACAAAGAACTAATTTTTTCTTTATTAAAGTTAAAAAACACTCCGAGAAAGCCTTGTACTCAAATATTTATATGGACCAAACACTCAGATGAAAGGAGCAAAATGTAGACATTCAGTCCATTTTTGCTTTGTTCTCAGGGTCTATACCGACTAGGTAGCTGCCCATATGAAATAAAAAGCCTTTGACTTTTTACAGACAAATGAACTACAGATGAATGTTTGTGGAAGAAAGCCTTTGACTATCAAAGTCTGTAGGATTTCCAGTTAGTTACCCAGAAAGGCAAACAATTCATTATGTCCACAAATCACATATCACTTATGTTAGCAGACTATTACAAATATTTTGTGACATAAATCATCTCTCTGTTTGGGTGACTTTCCTGCAATAATTTGAGAGTTAGCTAAATAGCTTTGCAATTAGTTTGGTTAAAAAGCTTTATATATATTTACTTTTATTATAGTGAAAGAGAAGGATAAGTATTGAATTCCTTGCACAAAAAAAGTGATTGCTATCTAAAACTGAACTTCTTACACAAAAAGTGGTTGACAGGTAAAAATCATGTTGACATCTTGCTTTGGAAACAAGAGATTTTGTTTCTACCATGGAAAAATTAAGCCCTGAAAGCATCCCTAGCGGAATAATCCCAACCCCTCATAATGCTGTTCTTCCTCTTTTATAGATTCTCTGAGGGCCTGAGGACGCATTAACCTTTCCATTCAATGTGAGAGAGACTGTTCTATACAATGTGTTAAATGGGGCTAACCCTTGTTCTGGGAACCATTTCAGAGAAAGGGAGAAGCGTGGTATCAGAAACCTACTGACATCCTGGTTCTGGACACTGGTTGAACTACGGCGATTTAGAAATGAAGTGGGTCATACTTGTAAATATGAGTTTTCAAAAGTGGTGAGAGATAGCGTCTGGGTCTATTAGCAGATGAGCATGACTTTAACATTTCGTTTGCTTGGATTCTCTCCCGTGGTCTAAGGTTTTCTGTCTGAAACATTTGTAACTGGGGAAGGTAAGGTAGGGCTTCAACAGTCTTTACAACCAGCAGGACACTAGAGCGTTTCCAGACCGGCTGGGCATTCAATAAATTGTTTAATGCAAATGCTTCCAGTGTATGGTTTGTTGCTTGATCTTTCTGGTCTTGAACTGGATCGATGCAATGGTTGTATAATAGATCTTTTGGACAGTTCTCTCACTTATGCCTGTTACCTAGTGAGGAAGAGGTATTGAACTGGAAACTCAAGAAATCTGTTCCAAAATCAAATTTCTTTTTCTGCTGGTGATGACCACCTATGTTCGGTATCAAGGGCAGATGTCATGTTTGAGAGCAGAGGGGGTCAATTTTCTGATAGCAGCTCTGGATCAGGCTTACAAGCTGAAAAAAACCACAAACTTCTATATGAGAACTTGTAATCTTCTCACTAAGATTTAATCAATGACTTTGCGGATGTTGCACATTTGTTGGAGTCTAGATATTTTCTTACATGATTATTAATTCAAAGCCATGTGTAAATGGATGCCCCAAGATGTGTGTTAGGTATGAAACTTCATCAAAATATGGGATCCCAAGATAGGATGGATATACCTATACATACATACAAACATAGATATGTGTATATATATTTGAATATGTAATATGCTCTTCTAAATCTATGCCTATAAAAATTATGTATACGTTTAAATTCCCCTAGGATATCACCCTCAGATATGTCAGAAGCATGGGGCCTGTTAAAAGAAATGTACTCTGCTTCAGGAGCTGCTGGTCATGACAGGAGGGGTGGTCACCTCAATTTCTGAAGGTTTTTAAGGAAGGGGTGAGGGGAGGGTTAAAAAGGAGCCTGATTGCAGAGTGGCTGAATGGTGAAGCAGTGTGTGCTCTCCACATATTTTAGTAGGTTTCAGTAGCTTCAGATACGTGTGACTAATGACACTTGAATTTGGTCGATACAAGTCAATTTTATAAGCATAAGGGGCTGCAGTTTTGTTCTAATGAGTACTGATGCAATCTCAAAGCTTGCATGGATTGAAGATCGTAAAAAGTTAGAAGTCATTTGTGCTTTAAAGCAATGTTTTTCCCCCTCAGTCTCTATTATAATACATGATTTTATTTCCTTCATTTCACTTTTGCTCTTTTAAATTATCTTGTTTATTGATTTGTTTACTTAAATATTGTTAGTCTTTTCCAGTAGAATATAAGTTCTAAAGAGCGAAGACTTAGCTTATTATGTTCATTGATGTATATCCCCCATGCCTATAACAGTAAATGTCACAGTTGTGTGTGTGTGTGTGTGTGTGTGTGTAATATAGAACAAATGAATTGCTTTGGCTTGGGCATCTGTGTCAGTACATTTCAATGTCTTGTTCTTTGCCTGTCTTCATCTGCTGTGTTCCTCATTATTTGGGGATTCATCGTGGTTTAAATCATATCTTGATAATCTCTCATTTCACCCAGTAGAGGACATGCTTTGAAATACCGAGTACTGGGTCATTTCAAGAACCTCCTCTATGCTCAGGAAGATGCAGTGGATGGACCCTCCTATCTCTCTGTCCTGACCTCACTCCAGAGAAGAACAGGGATGAGACTGGTGATAAAAGAGAATAGTGACTGTTGTCATCCTTAGAGGGACTAGATTTCAGGGTAGGGTGTGGTATGCTTGTGATTTCCTTCCTTGTTTTATTAGCACTGATTAAACGACTAGGTGGTCTAATAGAAGACATCCTAAATAACCAAAAACTTCTACTATTTTTGGTGAGTGAATTTTTGCGTCATTTGTTTTCTATATGGAATGAAACCATGAGTTTAAAGGTCTTTTCTAAAATAACTTCCATAGATGATATGGACTTATAAATTTTTTTTACTTGAAATTTAAGTAAACAGAAAGGGATTAAGCGTAATCCTTTTTTCTTTTCTTTCTTTTTTTTTTTGCGGTACGAGGGCCTCTCACTGCTGTGGCCTCTCCCGTTGCGGACCACACGCTCTGGACCCGCAGGCTCAGCAGCCATGGCTCATGGGCCCAGCAGCTCCGCTGCATGTGGGATCTTCCCGGACCGGGACAGGAACCCGTGTCCCCTGCATCGGCAGGCGGATTCTCAATCACTGCGCCACCAGGGAAGCCCAATCCTTTCTTCTTGATATAATCCGTTGGCCTTTTGTATGCAACTATGTATTTATTTATTCAACTACTTATTTATTTAAAATCCTATAAAAATATCTATGTATCTACTACTCAGTGTGATAATTAGAGCATTGACAGGAGTTAACATTACCTGGGAAACTTTTCCATCTTATCCATTGGACTCTTCACTCTTCCCTTCTAATGTAATTACTACCTTGACTCCTATAATAATCATTTCATTGCCATTTGAAAGCATACCTAGTTTTATCTTTTTACATATTTCTAATACACATGTTTGGTTTTAGTTATTTTAACTTTATAAAAAGGGTATTGAAATTTTATATATAATCTTAGGAGACTCATTTTTTTCTTCTCCATATTATATGTATAACACCATACATGGTGTTCCAACTAGCTGTACTTCATTTTAACTCCTGTGATAACCAATTGGGTGAACATACTACAGCTTATTTATTTAGTTATTCCCTACTTTTTTGGCATTGGAATAGTTTCTGGGTATTTTCCATACGAATGGTATCTCTGTAAACATTCTTATATATATATATATTTATTAGTGGACAAGTGAAAGAATTTCTCTGGTGTTTATACTGAGGGGTGTAATTGCTTACTCCTGGGGTATATCAATGTTTAAGTCCTTTCTACAGTGATTGTACCACTTTTAATTCTTAATTTCAATAATTTTCTAAACTCCAGGATTTCAAGACATTTTTTCAATTAATAGATTATTACCACAAATCGTAGAATAATAAATTGGTAAAGCAGAAAAGAATTTTGAGATTATCCATTTGGACCCATTTAATTTGCAGAGAACATTGATATGTAGGAGAGTTGAAATTATTTGCTCAAAGTTCTAGAAAGAAGGGGCTTTCAGATCTATCACCAAGTAGATTATGCAGCCATCATTGTATCCTTTATTTTAACATCTTTATTAGAGTATAATTGCTTTACAATGGTGTATCAGTTTCTGCTTTATAACAAAGTGAACCAGTTATACATATACATATGTTCCCATATCTCTTCCCTCTTGCGTCTCCCTCCCTCCCACCCTCCCCATCCCACCCCTCTAGGTGGTCACAAAGCACCGAGCTGATCTCCCTGTGCTATGCGGTTGCTTCCCACTAACTATCTATTTCACGTTTGGTAGTGCATCATTGTATTCTTACCAGCATTTTCTGTTTCTCAAGTGTGCAATGTTTGGTGAATAATATGAAAACTTCTGTTTTTAAGGTAAAGAAGTTAAGATCTAAGAAAATAAAGATAAACAGCAGTGGAGTTATGCCAATTTAGCGTTAAAGTTGAATTTATTCAATGCACCGTTTTCCATCAGGTCACATTGCCTTATGGGATTGACTTTGGTGATTGCTTCCCCAATAGCCATTCCCAACTCCCTGGACAAAGTACTTTACTGTCTTACACTGGAGCTCTTTCGCTCAGACTTACTTGTATCTATAAATGACCATGTAACATCTTTGTAGTCCACGAATTAAGCCTTAGTCCACTGATGAAGGTCATAGAAATGCTTTTATTTTCTTGATTAAAAAATAGCCCATGTGTGGGGACTTCCCTGGTGGCACAGTGGTTAAGAATCCGCCTGCCAATGCAGGGGACACTGGTTCGAGCCCTGGCCTGGGAAGGTCCCACATGCCGTGGAATAGGTAAGCCCGTGTGTGACAACTTCTGAACCTGTGCTCTAGAGCCTGCGAGCCACAACTACTGAGCCTGCGTGCCACAGCTACTGAAGCCTGCATGCCTAGAGCCTGTGCTCCACAACAAGAGAAGCTACTGCAATGAGAGGCCTGTGCACCGCAATGAAGAGTAGCGCCCGCTCGCCGCAACTAGAGAAAGCCCGTGTGCAGCAACAAAGACCCAGCACAGCCTAAATAAATAAATGAATAAACTAACACATAAATTAATTAATAGAAAAATATAACAGATGTGGCTGGGCTGAAACAACCCTTTCACCTACTTCCTGCCTTGAATGTAGATGTAATGTTTGGAGCTGCGGCAACTAACCTGTGAGTCCAAGGAAACGTTAAGGGAATCATAGAAACATGGGCCTGATATCCTTGGGCCACTGAACTAACATCAGCAGCCACATGTTTCCAGGTTTCTTATTAGGTAAGAAAAATAAACCCCTTTTCATTTAAGCTCAAATATATATATATATATATATCTGTATATATCTGTATGTACATATATATGTATATATATGTATATACATATATACTTAGGTTTTCTTTTACTGGTAGCTTAATGAATTCTTAGTTAATACACCATGTTACAAAAAATGATCTCAAACTAGATTTCGAATGTTTCCCTTTTTCCAACGACTGAACATGAAAATCCGGTCACTGGATGAGCAATGTCTTTTCCCTCAGGGGAAATGATTTTATACTTTTATGCTTAACTTCTACTTTTAGATTATAGTCTTTTAATCAAAAACCCCATTTCAGAGGATGTGTCCATAATCACATCAAAGCAATATTTCCATTCAGCAAAAGCATGATTTAAAAAAAAAGGGGAGGGGACCAAATAAAGAAAAAAAAAGAAAACTCTAAATTGGCTGACGGACATTTTGATTTCTTTTTCCAGACATGAAAAAGAAATTTCATCAGTGCAAAGTTGACTAATGACACTCACTACTCCAGCCTCGGGTTCAAAATGAGACTATTCTCATAAATAAATTCAAGCAATATTAATTAAGAAGTTATATGTGTGTTGGGCTCTAAAGCTGAGAGTAGTCAGACATGATTCCCTGTCTGAAAGAGCTTGCTGCTGTTTAGGGTAGGAGGGGGATGGGGAGGAGAGACAGATAAGCATACAAAACAAATAGAATATAGTAAGCATATAATGGAAGTATGCACAAAATTGTTTAGGAATCTAGAGCAGAGTAGACTAACTCCCCTAGACACACACAAGTCAAGGAAAAGTTTCTCATCCCAGGAGTCCTTCTCATACTGTAAGATGTTTTATGCCTTCAACATATAGGTCTATGTCCTTATTTGTCCTTTCACAGATGTTTTCTTCTTGGCAGAAGTCCTTAAGTGTCAGTGGACCTCTGGCTTTCTGAGCTGTAAATCCCTCTGCTCCACCTATTATGTTGAAGTAGAGATTATATGTTGTTTTTTGATATATGTTGTTTTTTTCCGTCATAACTGAAGCCTTAGGGGAAAAAACTTCCTCTTGCTAAAAGCTTAGATCTTGTCATTGTTGCCGTGGTATGTAAAACAAATAGAAAACAAATCACTTGTAGTCTCCTTTGGAAATGAGTAGCCCAAAAGATGGGACAATTCTGAAAAGCCAGTACTTACAGTAGTCACTCTTAAAGTGCTGGGGTTATTGCAAAGACATACACTCGTCTCTTGACAAAGCCACAGGAATCCCTATGGGCTTTGCAACCTACTGGAAAGAATGGGCAAAAGATGAATGTATCTTGAGAAGTACCCTAGAAAGGAACCACCACTAAACGTGTTATCATAACCATAGTATTTTCACTTGTATAAGTAGGAAAAGTATGAATGAACCATTCTTGTATTCCCGAGTAGCTTTCCTTTTCTGCACATTTTAGAATCAATGTCCAATATCATCTGACTACTTACTTCAACTTGCCCTTATGAATTTGATGACACTTAAAGACTGACTAATCCATTTATCCCAATGGGCATTCCAGGCAATTGTCCTTGTTTATTGCCATCTTCAAATGATGGAAAAGCATTAAAAAAAAGGAGAGAGATTGACTACTCTGAATTGCCCATCACCGCCACCGGGCTTCTCCCGGTGATTTTTCGGGCTGTTTTGCTCCAACCGGGCCGCCGGTTCATCTCCTTCCTCGTTGGTTTGCTCGCGGCGATCTCCTGCCGGCCCAGCGACGCCGCCGCTTGCCTGTTCGTCAGGCGGCCGCCGGCCTAGGCCCGAGCCGCGGGCTCCAGTAGGCCCTGACGGCCGGGCCCGGGGCAGAGCTGTGGAGAAAGCTGTCCTGAAGCACCGCTGGGCGGCCAGGGCCGCGCGACCCAGCGGGTGGCTCGAGAACAAGGCGAGAAAGGTTCGCCGCGTTGCCATGACGATCTCAGAATTCGGTGCGCGTCGCCGAACCTTCGCTGAGCGAGGCGCTGAGCAGCTCCGGAGCGAGCCCGGCCGCCGGCGCTTTGGCGGGACTGAGCTCCGCGGGCGTGAGGAATCCCTGCGCCTTTGCGGATGAGGAGGTCCCTGTAGGGCTCCGGACCGAATACGTTCTTGTCAGGTTTGGGGCGTGAGAAGGTTCCTGTCAGTTTGAGAGGCGTGAAGAGATTCTCCCTTCGTCCAGAGAGAGTGCGTGCTGCCGCCTCCCGCTCCCTTTGGCGCTGAGAACCTGGCCCACCGCAGGACGCTCCAAGGCCAGGCGAAGATGGCCTCGGGACCGGTGTATTGCCTCTGTCGGCTTCCTTACGATGTCACCCGCTTCATGATCCAGTGTGACATGTGCCAGGACTGGTTTCATGGCAGTTGTGTTGGTGTTGAAGAGGAGAAGGCTGATGACATTGACCTCTACCACTGCCCCAATTGTGAGGTCTTACATGGGCCCTCCATCATGAAAAAACGCTGTGTATCTTCAAAAGGCCATGATACACACAAGGGGAAGCCAGTGAAGACGGGAAGCCCTGCGTTCATTGGAGAGCTTCGGAGTAGGACCTTTGACAGCTCAGATGAAGTGATTCTGAAGCCCACTGGAAGTCAGCTGAGCGTGGAATTCCTGGAAGAGAATAGCTTCAGTGTGCCCATCCTGGTCTTGAAGAAGGATGGATTGGGGATGACGCTGCCCTCACCATCATTCACTGTGAGGGATGTGGAACACTATGTTGGTTCTGACAAAGAGATTGATGTGATTGATGTGACCCGCCAGGCCAACTGCAAGATGAAGCTTGGTGATTTTGTGAAATATTATTATAGCGGGAAGAGGGAGAAAGTCCTCAATGTCATTAGTTTGGAATTCTCTGATACCAGGCTTTCTAACCTTGTGGAGACACCCAAGATTGTTCGGAAGCTCTCATGGGTGGAGAACTTGTGGCCAGAGGAGTGTATCTTTGAGAGGCCCAATGTGCAGAAGTACTGCCTCATGAGCGTGCGGGATAGCTATACCGACTTTCACATTGACTTTGGTGGCAGCTCGGTCTGGTACCATGTGCTCAAGGGTGAGAAGATCTTCTACCTGATCCGCCCAACAAATGCCAACCTGACTCTCTTTGAGTGCTGGAGCAGCTCCTCTAACCAGAATGAGATGTTCTTTGGGGACCAGGTGGACAAGTGCTACAAGTGTTCTGTGAAGCAAGGACAGACACTTTTCATTCCTGCAGGATGGATCCATGCTGTGCTGACCCCCGTGGACTGCCTTGTCTTTGGAGGGAACTTCTTACACAGCCTTAACATTGAAATGCAGCTCAAAGTCTATGAGATTGAGAAGCGGTTGAGCACAGCAGACCTCTTCAAGTTCCCCAACTTTGAGACCATCTGTTGGTATGTGGGAAAGCATATCCTGGACATCTTTCGAGGTTTGCGAGAAAACAGGAGACACCCTGCCTCCTACCTGGTCCATGGTGGTAAAGCCCTGAACTTGGCCTTTAGAGCCTGGACAAGGAAAGAAGCTCTGCCAGACCACGAGGATGAGATCCCGGAGACAGTGAGGACCGTACGGCTCATTAAAGATCTGGCTAGGGAGATTCGCCTGGTGGAAGATATCTTCCGACAGAACGTTGGGAAGACAAGCAATATCTTTGGGCTGCAGAGGATCTTCCCAGCCGGCTCCATTCCCTTAACCAGGCCAGCCCATTCCACTTCAGTATCCATGTCCAGGCTGTCACTGCCCTCCAAAAGTGGTTCAAAGAAGAAAGGCCTGAAGCCCAAGGAATTCTTCAAGAAGGCAGAGCGAAAGGGCAAGGAGAGCTCAGCCTTGGGGCCTGCTGGCCAGTTGAGCTATAATCCCATGGACACATACAGTCATCAGGCACTGAAGACAGGCTGTTCCCAGAAAGCAAAGTTCAACATCACTGGTACCTGCTTGAATGACTCAGATGATGACTCGCCAGACTTGGACCTTGATGGGAATGAGGTCCGGCTGGCCCTGTTGACGTCTAATGGCAGTGCCAAGAGGGTAAAGAGCTTATCCAAGTCTCGGCGAGCCAAGATCGCAAAGAAGGTAGACAAGGCTAGGCTGGTGGCAGAACAGGTGATGGAGGATGAATTTGACTTGGATTCAGATGATGAACTGCAGACTGATGAGAGACTGGGAAAGGAGAAGGCGACTCTGATAATAAGACCAAAATTTCCCCGAAAGTTGCCCCGTGCGAAGCCTTGCTCAGACCCCAACCGAGTTCGTGAACCAGGAGAAGTTGAGTTTGACATTGAGGAGGACTATACAGCAGGTGAGGACATGGTAGAAGGGGTCGAAGGCAAGCTTGGAAATGGGAGTGGAGCTGGTGGAACTCTTGATCTGCTCAAGGCCAGCAGGCAGGTGGGGGGACCTGACTATGCTGCCCTCACCGAGGCCCCTGCCTCTCCCAGCACTCAGGAGGCCATCCAGGGCATGCTGTGCATGGCCAACCCGCAGTCCTCATCATCCTCGCCAGCTACCTCCAGCCTGCAGGCCTGGTGGACCGGGGGGCAGGACCGAAGCAGTGGGAGTTCCAGCAGTGGGCTGGGCACAGCATCTAGCAGTCCTGCTTCCCAGCGCATCCCAGGGAAGTGGCCCATCAAGCGGCCATCATACTGGGGAACCGAGAGCAAGGAGGAGGAGGAGAACGCCAGTCTCAATGAACAGGACAGCTTGGGAGCATGCTTCAAGGATGCAGAGTATATTTACCCTTCCCTGGAGTCTGACGATGATGACCCTGCTTTGAAATCTCGACCCAAGAAAAAGAAGAATTCAGATGATGCTCCATGGAGTCCTAAAGCCCGTGTGACCCCAACTCTACCAAAGCAGGACTGTCCTGTGCGTGAGGGCACCCGGGTAGCTTCCATTGAGACAGGCTTGGCTGCAGCAGCTGCAAAGTTGGCCCCGCAGGAGCTACAGAAGGCCCCAAAGAAGAAATATATCAAGAAGAAGCCTTTGTTGAAGGAGGTAGAACAGCCTCGCCCTCAAGAGCCTAATCTCAGCGTGGCAGTACCAGCCCCAACTCTGGCCACTACACCCCAACTTCTCACCTCCTCCTCACCCCTGCCTCCGCCTGAGCCTAAACAAGAGGCCCTCTCAGGAAGTCTTGCTGACCATGAGTGTACTGCTCGTCCCAATGCCTTTGGCATGGCCCAGGCAAACCGCAGCACCACACCCATGGCCCCTGGTGTCTTCTTGGCCCAGCGGCGCCCTTCAGTTGGCTCCCAGAGCAATCAAGCAGGACCAGGAAAGCGTCCCAACAAGGGCCTGGCTACAGCAAAGCAGAGACTCGGCCGTATCCTGAAAATCCACAGAAATGGCAAAGTGCTTCTGTGATCCCCTTTGTGTCCTGCCCCTCACCCCTTCACCCCCATTGCCTTCTCCGTTGTCAATTCTCAGGGCACTCCTGGATCCTACCTGCCCCGGACAAGGTGCTGAGGCGCATTGTCCTGCTTTCTTGGAACTGACCAAAGGCATGGACTCTCCCATGGGCCCCTTCACCTACTCCCTCAACTCCCTTCCCTGCTTCCACTGGAGCATCCTGCCTTCCTTTTCCATATCTCTGAGTAGCCAGTAAATGGGAGAGGTTTCCAGCTGACTAGAGCCCTCTTTTCTGCTGCCCCAATCCATTTCCCTTTCACCAGCTTTGTCTGCCCTTTACTGTCATCCCCACTTAAAGCTGGAAAGCAGGATGAGGAGAGGCATGAGGAGAGCCTGGGCCCCTCGGTATTTCCCTGGTCATGAAGTGGGAGGCCCAGTGCTGAACACTTTCTGCGGCTCCAGCCCTGTCTCCAGAAGCCTGCCCACCTCTGCCCATTCTCCTGCCTCCTCTTAGCCCAATGGATGTGTCCCACTCAAGACTCGTTCCTGGGAGAAGCCTCTGGCCTCTGCCGCCTCTTGCCAAATGCTTCATGGAAATAAAGAGGAGGGCCCAGAGTCTTCGTACTGCCCCACCGTGGGCCATTTCCAGAGTGGCCTAGAAAGGCCATGGGCTGACTTCATTCATCCTTGGGAAGGAGAGAGATTCCTGTCACTTCTCAAGGTGGGGAGAGGACCAACACCCAAGACTTTGACCGAGACTTTGTAGCCCATTGGAGGAAAGAACCTTTGGGTGGCTACAGATGAAGCCACCTCTCCCAGGGTGAGCTCCAGGGATTTGCCTAGAGTTTGAGGTGCTACAGAACATTATCCACATAGCTTTGGCTGGGCTCCAGGAGGCAAAGACCATCTCCCAAACGCCTTGAAAGCATCTGCCACTGAAGCAGATAGCCCTTGCTCTACGGCCTGATCCCTTCACCCGTACCACAGAGCACAGCCTGGACCTTCTGGAGAGGATGTGGCAGGACAGCTCACCCCAGGTTCTCCATCAGGAGCCTCCCTGCTTCTCTCCCCACCTTGAGGTCTTGGTCTGAAGAAGACTTCAGAACTCACATCTTCACTCCTGGACCTTTACACTCCCAGATGTCAGGTGGACGCTCAAGCAGAGTGCTGATGTGGGGGGAGCCCGAGCCTAGGAGCGGAGATGCCCACCTGTAAAGGAGCAGATCATCTGAACCTCCCACCCCCTCTTCCCTTTGTGAGTGTTTCTGTTGTCCAGAGAGTGCCCACCCCCTCCCTCCCCCTCCCCCAGCTCCCTCCACCTCCACCTGTCTTGCCTCCCTGGTGACCTGGACTGGATGGAGAACGTCTCCCTCTGTCCATCTCGGCACTGCCCAAGTGGAGGGCTTCATTGTCTTCTACCCCCCACTTTAACTTCACCTCAGTTTTCCCAGTGCTTCTGGGGAACTTAACAGCTACCGTGCAGGCCACAGGGAATATGTGAGGCTTCCCTGGTCGTCTTCGTGTCTCCAGTTTGTCTTTCTTTTCTCCACAGCCCGACATTTACTCTCCTTCCTTGGAATCAGGGGTCCCTTAGCCCCATATCCTTTTCCTATCTTGGGGGCCCCAGGGGCCGAGCAGTCCTCCATCTATACACACCAAAGGCAAAAAGCCTGGCTACCTCCCCCTTAGCACGTGAGGTTCCCACTCCCCTCCCCTCTGTTTCTGCCCAGCTTTGCTTTTCTTGGGGATTTCAAAGCAACAGAGGGTAGTGAGGGGAGGGAAGGAGGGCAGCCTGTGTCCCTGTGTAGGCAACTGCCTGACTAGGCCCTGACTGCTGTAACCAAGACCAGGACCCCAGCCCTTCTGCCCATTAACACCCCCCTCCCCTTGATCTTTCAAAGGCAGCTAATTGCTAGCATATCCCCCCTGGTTCCAGGCCTCTTTCCCTTCTGTTTCTTCATTAAAAGTTTTGTGGAGCTGAAACCCAACCTCCATTTGACTGGGTTTCTGATTAATTTAGTTGGGCTCTCAGAGCTGGCTGTTTGTTGTTTTGTGTTTTAAATGAAAAGCAAGTTTACCCTCAGATTTACGCTTTTCCAAAGAGGCTAGTGTGCCGTTTCTTTCTTTTTTTTTTTTTTTTTTTTTTAATGTTTCAGGTTCTAAGTGAAGTGAGTTGGGGAGGGGTTGGGAGTGGTTGTAACCAAGGTTTAGAACATGATGAGAGAGTTACCTCTGGTCTCCAATCCCCAGCACAGAGCTGGGGCTTGGATAGGGGGCAGGGAGAGAGGATTTCTATTCACCTTTAATATATTTTTACAAAAAGGCAATTTAAAAACAAGCCCACCGCTTCTGTACGTGTCTAAATATATTTTTAGAAGTGGGTAGGATTGTGAATTTCTGATGCAGGGCCTTTTTATAAACAGGTTAGAATAGCATCATACAGACTTCTCTGTTGGGTTTTTTTCCCCTGTTTTTTTCTTATGTTGTGTTACTAATGTAATTTATATATATGTTTTTAGATCCTCCCTTGCCTATAGAGATAAAAGTGATTTATCTTGGCAAAAATTAAAAAAATGAGGGAAAGTAATTATTTTTACAATCTGATCCTAAATGTTAAAGAAGCACCCTATTCTTAAAGGCTGGCCCCATCATTTGCAAATTAATGCACTGCTGAAGATGCAAACTATCTATATAACTGCTCTCAAATTTCATTCAAATTAATCGGAAGTCCTTTTAAATGTCTTTGAGAATTGCTTCAAGTGGCAAAAATCAGAAAATCTACCCATGGGTCACATCAGCTAATTGCTATTTACTTCTCCACTAGTCATTCTTTCAGCCTAGTCTGCAAGTGCACAAAACTGAAACAACTCTCCGGATGACAAATGCCAGTCAAACCAGTTATTTAGCGTCATGTCATTTTAAAGGACCCGTTGGTTTCCTGAATATTTTTTAACAAGTCAGAATGATGATGTAATGGATTGATTCCAGATGTAACTTGTTAAAATTATTCTATCAGTAAGTTGTACCTGCCATATGCTCCCTCCCAGTTGGTATTGGGGAGCCAATAGGGGAATAAGGATAGACTAGTGTGAAGAGAATAGAGGGTGACAGTCAGTGTATGTGTTTGTACAAGCACACTGTTTAGGACAGATACCTGACAATGTGTAAAGCTAAGTGTTGGAAAAAGAAGCATGTTCTACTATTCTTACCAACTAACTTACTCAAGGAAATTCCCTTGGCAGCAAACTGGGGGGAAAGAGGAGAATAAATGTGAGACCATATATAGGAAAATAATGTTTGGTAAAATGTAGGTGCTAATCAAATGTGTGTCACTGTTAGAGAGAGGCTAGTCTGTGGAAATGAAACCACAGGGTAAGATATCAAACTAAGCAAACTTATGTGTTTAACAGGGTATTAAATCTTTCATTAAAGTGGTTTGATGGTGGCTTTCTTTTTCTCGAAATGCAAGAATTAGTGTGCCATTTTCCTCTTGCAATTATTAGTAAGGTTCAGATTAAAGATACATATTTCTTTCCAAGAATCTCTCCAAATTGCCCTAAGCAAGGGATTCTAAATGTATGTTCCAACAGAATATATAGTTTTTAAGATCTTCTAAATAAACATATTCATAAGATGACTACTTAAATTTCAAGTGCAAGTTGGTAAATTGTCTTTAAGAGAAATGTTTAATCAAAGCATTATTTTCTAGACTGGCACTATAAAAAGTTTTACTAAAGGTCAAAACTTCCAGTCCCAAGTAATTATATCGTCAAGAAAAGAAAAAAAAGTAAATGAGCAGACACTAGCTAGGCTTTTAAAAATATATATTTTGAAAGTCTTTATACATATATATGTATAAAAAAATATATTTTTAAAGAGTTGTCCTAGGATTTCTGCTTGGGACGGCAATGTCACACACCCTCAGCTGCTATAAAGCTGGGGTGACCATTTCAGTTTATTATCTTATTATACTTATATCTTATTATTACTTATTATAGGACAGTTGGAGCCCAACTACAGTGGTCTTTACCTTCACTTCGCTTCAGCCACTCACTTCAGAGGCTGTGCTCAGAATACAGAGCTGCTCCACCTCTGAACTCTGAAGCCTGAATATCCCTCTTCCCGACTAGTACCTTTCACTGTCCCCTTTTTTACTCCTCTTACACGTGTTTTTTCCCTTCAACAGGGCTTCCGTTTTCTTCATTTCCAACCAGTCTTTTGTCTCTCTACGCCTTGTCTCTTCTTTTCTTCTAACCTGTGTATACCCTTGATTCCTTTGCATCCCTCTCCTTCGTCACCATTTGCCCAAAAAAGTTCTAACACAGGATCAATATAATCATGACCGTTCTTTTCTCCTACATTCAGTCAGATGAGCACTGAAGGAGAAAAATAATAACTAGCACTTAACAAACACTTTGCTACATGCAGCACCATTCTAAGTGCTTTGCATGTATGAACTCATTTTATCCTCACTAGCCATAGGGAGATTTTTGCCCATTGTACACAGAAGAAAACGGTTTCATAAGGGTTAAGTAACTTGTACAAAGTATTACATCAAATAGAAGACACCGTCGATTGTAGACATCTCATTATCTGATAAAAGCAAAAGAAAAGATTGCAATTCTGATTGTAAGGTGCTTTCATTTGATAGATAAAACCTGATTTCAGTGGTGTTCAATGTGAAAATTTCCATCTAAGAATCCATCAAATATGACACATGAGGGAGATATGGTGCAAGCCCAGGCAGTTTGGAGCTTCATCCATATGCTATTCTGCCCCATAAAAACCAAACAAGCATGCAAAATGGTCTGTTACCAATTCATGGTCTCAAATTTTGCCTGGGCCTTTAGTACTTCCTTTAGTCTCTTTCTCTCCCTTCTCTTATCTCCTCTCTTCTTTCTCTTCTTTTCAAAGATTATTCAAAGCCTTTTCACTCTCCTTAAATTCCTTACTTAATACCTCCTCTCATTCACTTTTTGTGAATGACTACGGACCTTAGTTCATTAAGAAACTGAGACCACTGGTCACCATCTCTCTCAACTCCTGCTCTCCAGCCAACATACCATACACAGATGTATCCATATCCAGAGGGAGCCTTTCTTTCTCCTTGTTCAGAGAGCAAAGCTATCCCTTCTGTGTAATGCTGACTTCCTTATTCCCTTATCCCTGTTGCTTCTATGTCTTCTGAGGTTGTTAGTTATCCTTCTGTCTTGAATTTAAACTCCTCCCTGTCTGTTGGTTTCTCTCCCTCAGCTTGTAAACATGACAAAGACCCAACCTCTAACCTCCTGTTCCAATTCTTCTCCCTCTTCTTTGCTAAACTTCATAGAAAGTGCTTCTCAGGGGCTGTCTGCATTTCCTGGCTTTCCATTTCTGCCTCAGCTCACCATTTCTCCCCCAACACTCAGTCAAAATTGTTCTTAATAAGCAATTTGGTGACGTACTATTTTTTAGAGCCAATGGAAAATTCTTTGTCTTCATTTTATGGACTCCCTTTTCTGAATCTGTGTGCTGTGGTTTATTTCTTCCCCCTGTGAAAATCTTTATCTCAGTGGTTTGCAAGGCACCACATTCTCCTGGTTCCTCTTAACTCTACTTTTTAATCACTTAGATATTGGCATTTCCCAGATTCAATCCTTAGGTTACTATTGTACCCACTTTACATACTTTCCTATGACGTTTTTAACTATTGCCCACAGGTTGACAAAATCCCGAATTTAGACTTCTTTCTTGAGCGCTATGTATGTGTTTATCTTTAGTCCCCCCCTCTTCCTTGACTATTCAGCTTCCCCTTTGGATGTCAGTCATCTCAAGCTTAACGTGTTGAAAGCAAATTCTTTTTTTTATTAGTTTCAGGTGTACAACATGGCGATTCAAAATTTTATCTATTGTAGTCTGTTTGAAGTTATTATAAAATATTGGTTATATTCCCTATGCTGTACAATATATCCTTGTAGAAAAGCATATTCTTGAGTTCCCTTTCCCAAGCCTATTCCTCAAACCATTGCTCCTCTCTCAGCTGATGGTTCCAAGCCTCCATTTGCTTAGCCCCCAAAACTTGAAGTAATCTTGAATTTTTCTCTTTTTCTTGCACAACATATCCAGTCTATCAATAAATCCTGTCCTTTCTACCATCAAAATAGATTCAGAATCTGATCACTTTCACCAACTCTACTGCTACCACCCTTATCTAAGCCACTATTCCATCTCCTCGGGATTATTGCAGTAGCTCCTAACTGGACTCCCTGCCTCTGCCCTTGCTCCCCTCTAGTCTGTGCTCTACTGAGCAACCAGAGTGGATTTCTGACCACCTTTCTGACCCAATACCCAGAAAACACTCTTATTACACCACGTATGTTTCAAGGCAATTATGCTTCCCCTATGCTCTACCTGGAGCCTTCTCTCACATACGTATGCATGACTCACTCTTTCACATTAATAAATCTTTACTTAAATATCTCTTCCTCAGGAAGGACTTCTCAGTATTCCATATAAAATAGCTTTTCCCACATTATCCTTTCCTAGTCCCACTTTACTTTTTCTTGGTGATCCTTTGTTTTTTCTTACCATAACTGACACATTACACATATACTTTACCACAGGCTTCAGAATTATAAACACTCATTATTGACTCGTGACACTATTTGTTTAGTTAATTAACTAGTTGTGTGTTTGTTTTTGATACACAGCTGTAAACTCATCATTTAACACAGAAACTAGAGTCACAAATCATTATACATATATAATTTTTAAATTAAAATATAAATTTTCTTCTCCCACCCCGACTACAGTGTAAGCTCCATGAGTACAGGGACTTTGTTTTATTCCTTCTGTGTGCACAGCATCTAGAATAGTGCCTGACACACAGACACTTGAAAATAAAGTGAGCACTGCATATTTATATACCAATATTTTCAAGGGTAATGTAACTTTCAACATGTCTAAAACCAGAATTAAATCCCCACATCTTTACCTCTGTTCTCCTTTCTCTCTCTGCACTCCTTCCCTTGACTTCCCTTCTTCCTATCACTTGACTTGTTTCCCCAGAAGCACAGGACTGCTTGGAGGCTCCCTCCCTGCCTTTGATCATGCTAACTTCTCTGCCTGAAGGAGACCATTCCCCCACCATGGCTCCAGGAAAACTGTATAACTTTTTCTTCAAGAAGGTCACCAGTCACCTCCTCAAACACACTGTCTCTGCCCCCTCTTTCCCCTTTCCCTTTCTCAGGGTTCTCCCACACCAATCTCTATCCCTTGTGCTCACACACTATGCTTCTGTAATTCTCTTCTCCAAGAGGCTGAGAGCTCCTTGAAGTTCAGGAAGCAAGTTGAAGCCCTCATTTATGATCTTTTCCCACTTCCTCAGAAGATAAATAGAAGCAGACATGAGTATGTTCAGTTCACAGATTGAGAAACTGATTTCAGAGGAAGAGAAAAAGCCCAGAACCCCTAGGAATCCTCTTGAGATCTCTTGCTTTCTACCGCTTGGGTAGAGGGAATGTTCCTCGTGTCTTTGGTAAACCTTGCTATAAGCCTGGGTTCCTCCCTGTGCCCCTCTGGAAGGTAACCATGGATACTGTTGAGCTGGCACAAAAGCCTTCAGTTAGTGGAGGCTACCAGTGGTTTTCAGGATGCTTAGAGGGTTTTGAGGTGAGGGGGCAAAACCTGGAAACCGTGGCAAAGGTAAGACTTTTGCCTCAGGCTCTTGGTCTGGGTGTATTTCAGTTCGGGTGGGCCCTAATTCTCAGCAGAGCCCCGAAAAGGTGACAGGCCTGACTAGGATGTTAACTAGCTTTGAGCTGAGAACCAAAGAGAATCCCAGACGTCTCCTCTTCTTGGAAAGCAGGAACCCCTCTGTGAAATCTTGAGCAGTGGGCTGACGCAAGCAATACGAGCAGCAGCTCGGGCTCCTGGGGTGATCCAAGCCACAGAGCCTGGAGATAATGGGGTCTCCTGTCCCCAGTCAAGGGGAGCTTCCAGTGGTGCCTTGTCCCTACCCACATTCTTGCCTCAAGGGTGTGTTTCTTTTTGGAGCCCAGGACCACAGGCAGGCAGGAGAAATTCACACCCAGGATGTCACTGGAATGCACCTTAATTTCCTTACTGACCGCTGTGAGGGCACCCACGTGCATTCTCCGACCCTAGGAGTCCTGAGTCTTCCCTGCTATCACTTTATTCTCAAACAAGGAACGTCTGGAGCGTAGAGATCTAGGGAGCCCCACTTGCTCCTTGAAGGGCGCGGGACTGGGCCCCAACTTTCCAATTCCTGGCCAGCAGTGTCACGCCTCCCAACCACACAAAGGCTCAGTTCCGCTGGTGGAGGCGGGGTAGGGGTCAGTGTCAATGAGGTGTGTGCGGCTAAGCCTCCTTGTTTTCTGAAAAGAAATCTTCAGGGGAGGGAGGGAAGAGGAGGGTGCAGGAGATGGACTTGGGGGCGAGAGGTGGCGGCCGTTTCTCGGCGTTTTGACGTAGACTTGAAGAGGCGCCGAGCACCCCCGCTGCTTAAGAAGAGGCACCGTAACCCTCAGGACACTGAAGGTGGGGACCGTCGCTTGCTCAGGGAGCAGTGTGAACATTTGAGAGTCCGCCTGCCGATGCAGGGGATGCGTGTTCGTGCCCCGGTCCGGGAAGATCCCACGTGCCGCGGAGCGGCTGGGCCCGTGAGCCATGGCCGCTGAGCCTGCGCGTCCGGAACCTGTGCTCCGCAACGGGAGAGGCCACAACAGTGAGAGGCCCGCCTACTGCAAAAAACAAACAAACAAACAAAAACCTCTTACTTCCATGACTATAACCATAGCTATACTATTTTGGGCTGAAACTGAAATTGTAAGCATTCAGCATCTCAGATACAAGAGATGAGAACAACACCCCCATACTGATTAGGAGCCGAATATTGATTTGTCAGCAGAGTAGCTATTTATTAATAACATCATGGTAGCTCTCTGCAGAGAAATATTATTCCTGAGCCATTATGACCTAAGGTGGAACACAAGAAAGGTGGTAACTGTTCTTGAGTCTCAAAACTACATTTTCAATGCCACGCAGAGGGATAAGATGCTTAAGGCATTTTATCAGGCATTTGGTATTTTGAGAAAGGCGAGTTGAACCTAAGAAATAAAAGGAGCCAATCCAAGTAGAAACTCGTGGTTACAGGTAATCAAGATGGCTCTCTACTTCACTGAGTTCTCAGAAAGTTGTATAACCTCTCCTTTCTTGGTGATGTGTTGCCTGGAGCCACATTTCATTAGTTATGGTTAGAAACAAAGAACTAATTTTTTCTTTATTAAAGTTAAAAAACACTCCGAGAAAGCCTTGTACTCAAATATTTATATGGACCAAACACTCAGATGAAAGGAGCAAAATGTAGACATTCAGTCCATTTTTGCTTTGTTCTCAGGGTCTATACCGACTAGGTAGCTGCCCATATGAAATAAAAAGCCTTTGACTTTTTACAGACAAATGAACTACAGATGAATGTTTGTGGAAGAAAGCCTTTGACTATCAAAGTCTGTAGGATTTCCAGTTAGTTACCCAGAAAGGCAAACAATTCATTATGTCCACAAATCACATATCATTTATGTTAGCAGACTATTACAAATATTTTGTGACATAAATCATCTCTCTGTTTGGGTGACTTTCCTGCAATAATTTGAGAGTTAGCTAAATAGCTTTGCAATTAGTTTGGTTAAAAAGCTTTATATATATTTACTTTTATTATAGTGAAAGAGAAGGATAAGTATTGAATTCCTTGCACAAAAAAAGTGATTGCTATCTAAAACTGAACTTCTTACACAAAAAGTGGTTGACAGGTAAAAATCATGTTGACATCTTGCTTTGGAAACAAGAGATTTTGTTTCTACCATGGAAAAATTAAGCCCTGAAAGCATCCCTAGCGGAATAACCCCAACCCCTCATAATGCTGTTCTTCCTCTTTTATAGATTCTCTGAGGGCCTGAGGACGCATTAACCTTTCCATTCAATGTGAGAGAGACTGTTCTATACAATGTGTTAAATGGGGCTAACCCTTGTTCTGGGAACCATTTCAGAGAAAGGGAGAAGCGTGGTATCAGAAACCTACTGACATCCTGGTTCTGGACACTGGTTGAACTACGGCGATTTAGAAATGAAGTGGGTCATACTTGTAAATATGAGTTTTCAAAAGTGGTGAGAGATAGCGTCTGGGTCTATTAGCAGATGAGCATGACTTTAACATTTCGTTTGCTTGGATTCTCTCCCGTGGTCTAAGGTTTTCTGTCTGAAACATTTGTAACTGGGGAAGGTAAGGTAGGGCTTCAACAGTCTTTACAACCAGCAGGACACTAGAGCGTTTCCAGACCGGCTGGGCATTCAATAAATTGTTTAATGCAAATGCTTCCAGTGTATGGTTTGTTGCTTGATCTTTCTGGTCTTGAACTGGATCGATGCAATGGTTGTATAATAGATCTTTTGGACAGTTCTCTCACTTATGCCTGTTACCTAGTGAGGAAGAGGTATTGAACTGGAAACTCAAGAAATCTGTTCCAAAATCAAATTTCTTTTTCTGCTGGTGATGACCACCTATGTTCGGTATCAAGGGCAGATGTCATGTTTGAGAGCAGAGGGGGTCAATTTTCTGATAGCAGCTCTGGATCAGGCTTACAAGCTGAAAAAAACCACAAACTTCTATATGAGAACTTGTAATCTTCTCACTAAGATTTAATCAATGACTTTGCGGATGTTGCACATTTGTTGGAGTCTAGATATTTTCTTACATGATTATTAATTCAAAGCCATGTGTAAATGGATGCCCCAAGATGTGTGTTAGGTATGAAACTTCATCAAAATATGGGATCCCAAGATAGGATGGATATACCTATACATACATACAAACATAGATATGTGTATATATATTTGAATATGTAATATGCTCTTCTAAATCTATGCCTATAAAAATTATGTATACGTTTAAATTCCCCTAGGATATCACCCTCAGATATGTCAGAAGCATGGGGCCTGTTAAAAGAAATGTACTCTGCTTCAGGAGCTGCTGGTCATGACAGGAGGGGTGGTCACCTCAATTTCTGAAGGTTTTTAAGGAAGGGGTGAGGGGAGGGTTAAAAAGGAGCCTGATTGCAGAGTGGCTGAATGGTGAAGCAGTGTGTGCTCTCCACATATTTTAGTAGGTTTCAGTAGCTTCAGATACGTGTGACTAATGACACTTGAATTTGGTCGATACAAGTCAATTTTATAAGCATAAGGGGCTGCAGTTTTGTTCTAATGAGTACTGATGCAATCTCAAAGCTTGCATGGATTGAAGATCGTAAAAAGTTAGAAGTCATTTGTGCTTTAAAGCAATGATTTTTCCCCTTAGCCTCTATTATAATACATGATTTTATTTCCTTCATTTCACTTTTGCTCTTTTAAATTTTCTTGTTTATTTATTTGTTTACTTAAATATTGTTAGTCTTTTCCAGTAGAATATAAGTTCTAAAGAGCAAAGACTTAGCTTATTATGTTCATTGATGTATATCCCCCATGCCTATAACAGTAAATGTCACAGTTGTGTGTGTGTGTAATATAGAACAAATGAATTGCTTTGGCTTGGGCATCTGTGTCAGTACATTTCAATGTCTTGTTCTTTGCCTGTCTTCATCTGCTGTGTTCCTCATTATTTGGGGATTCATCGTGGTTTAAATCATATCTTGATAATCTCTCATTTCACCCAGTAGAGGACATGCTTTGAAATACCGAGTACTGGGTCATTTCAAGAACCTCCTCTATGCTCAGGAAGATGCAGTGGATGGACCCTCCTATCTCTCTGTCCTGACCTCACTCCAGAGAAGAACAGGGATGAGACTGGTGATAAAAGAGAATAGTGACTGTTGTCATCCTTAGAGGGACTGGATTTCAGGGTAGGGTGTGGTATGCTTGTGATTTCCTTCCTTGTTTTATTAGCACTGATTAAATGACTAGGTGGTCTAATAGAAGACATCCTAAATAACCAAAAACTTCTACTATTTTTGGTGAGTGAATTTTTGCGTCATTTGTTTTCTATACGGAATGAAACCATGAGTTTAAAGGTCTTTTCTAAAATAACTTCCATAGATGATATGGACTTATAAATTTTTTTTACTTGAAATTTAAGTAAACAGAAAGGGATTAAGCGTAATCCTTTTTTCTTTTCTTTCTTTTTTTTTGCGGTACGAGGGCCTCTCACTGCTGTGGCCTCTCCCATTGCGGAGCACACGCTCCGGACGCGCAGGCTCAGCAGCCATGGCTCACGGGCCCAGCAGCTCCGCTGCATGTGGGATCTTCCTGGACCGGGGCACGAACCCGTGTCCCCTTTATCTGAAGGTGAATTCTCAACCACTGCGCCACCAGGAAAGCCCAATCCTTTGTTCTTGATATAATCTATCAGTCCGTTGGCCTTCTGTATGCGAGTATGTATTTATTTATTCAACTACTTATTTATTTAAAATCCTATAAAAATATCTATGAATCTACTACTCAGTGTGATAATTAGAGCATTGACAGTAGTTAACATTACCTGGGAAACTTTTCCATCTTATCCATTGGACTCTTCACTCTTCCCTTCTAATGTAATTACTACCTTGACTCCTATAATAATCATTTCATTGCCATTTGAAAGCATACCTAGTTTTATATTTTTACATATTTCTAATACACATGTTTGGTTTTAGTTATTTTAACTTTATAAAAAGGGTATTGAAATTTTATATATAATCTTAGGAGACTCATTTTTTTCTTCTCCATATTATATGTATAACACCATACATGGTGTTCCAACTAGCTGTACTTCATTTTAACTCCTGTGATAACCAATTGGGTGAACATACTACAGCTTATTTATTTATTTATTCCCTACTTTTTTGGCATTTGCATAGTTTCTGGGTATTTTCCATACGAATGGTATCTCTGTAAACATTCTTATATATATATATTTATTAGTGGACAAGTGAAAGAATTTCTCTGGTGTTTATACTGAGGGGTGTAATTGCTTACTCCTGGGGTATATCAATGTTTAAGTCCTTTCTACAGTGATTGTACCACTTTTAATTCTTAATTTCAATAATTTTCTAAACTCCAGGATTTCAAGGCATTTATTCAATTAATAGATTATTACCACAAATCGTAGAATAATAAATTGGTAAAGCAGAAAAGAATTTTGAGATTATCCATTTGGACCCATTTAATTTGCAGAGAACATTGATATGTAGGAGAGTTGAAATTATTTGCTCAAAGTTCTAGAAAGAAGGGGCTTTCGATCTATCACCAAGTAGATTATGCAGCCATCATCGTATCCTTTTTTTTTTAACATCTTTATTAGAGTATAATTGCTTTACAATGGTGTATCAGTTTCTGCTTTATAACAAAGTGAACCAGTTATACATATACATATGTTCCCATATGTCTTCCCTCTTGCGTCTCCCTCCCTCCCACCCTCCCCATCCCACCCCTCTAGGTGGTCACAAAGCACCGAGCTGGTCTCCCTGTGCTATGCGGTTGCTTCCCACTAACTATCTATTTCACGTTTGGTAGTGCATCATTGTATTCTTACCAGCATTTTCTGTTTCTCAAGTGTGCAATGTTTGGTGAATAATATGAAAACTTCTGTTTTTAAGGTAAAGAAGTTAAGATCTAAGAAAATAAAGATAAATAGCAGTGGAGTTATGCCAATTTAGCGTTAAAGTTGAATTTATTCAATGCACCGTTTTCCATCAGGTCACATTGCCTTATGGGATTGACTTTGGTGATTGCTTCCCCAATAGCCATTCCCAACTCCCTGGACAAAGTACTTTACTGTCTTACACTAGAGCTCTTTCCCTCAGACTGACTTGTATCTATAAATGACCATGTAACATCTTTGTAGTCCACGAATTAAGACTTAGTCCACTGATGAAGGTCATAGAAATGCTTTTACTTTCTTGATTAAAAAATAACAGATGTGTGGGGACTTCCCTGGTGGCACAGTGGTTAAGAATCCGCCTGCCAATACAGGGGACACTGGTTCGAGCCCTGGCCTGGGAAGGTCCCACATGCCGTGGAATTGATAAGCCCGTGTGTGACAACTTCTGAACCTGTGCTCTAGAGCCTGCGAGCCACAACTACTGAGCCTGCGTGCCACAGCTACTGAAGCCTGCATGCCTAGAGCCTGTGCTCCACAACAAGAGAAGCTACTGCAATGAGAGGCCTGTGCACCGCAATGAAGAGTAGCGCCCGCTCGCCGCAACTAGAGAAAGCCCGTGTGCAGCAACAAAGACCCAGCACAGCCTAAATAAATAAATGAATAAACTAACACATAAATTAATTAATAGAAAAATATAACAGATGTGGCTGGGCTGAAACAACCCTTTCACCTACTTCCTGCCTTGAATGTAGATGTAATGTTTGGAGCTGCGGCAACTAACCTGTGAGTCCAAGGAAACGTTAAGGGAATCATAGAAACATGGGCCTGATATCCTTGGGCCACTGAACTAACATCAGCAGCCACATGTTTCCAGGTTTCTTATTAGGTAAGAAAAATAAACCCCTTTTCATTTAAGCTCAAATATATATATATATATATATATATATGTATGTATATATCTGTATATATCTGTATGTACATATATGTATATACATATATACTTAGGTTTTCTTTTACTGGTAGCTTAATGAATTCTTAGTTAATACACCATGTTACAAAAAATGATCTCAAACTAGATTTCGAATGTTTCCCTTTTTCCAACGACTGAACATGAAAATCCGGTCACTGGATGAGCAATGTCTTTTCCCTCAGGGGAAATGATTTTATACTTTTATGCTTAACTTCTACTTTTAGATTATAGTCTTTTAATCAAAAACCCCATTTCAGAGGATGTGTCCATAATCACATCAAAGCAATATTTCCATTCAGCAAAAGCATGATTTAAAAAAAAAGGGGAGGGGACCAAATAAAGAAAAAAAAAGAAAACTCTAAATTGGCTGATGGACATTTTGATTTCTTTTTCCAGACATGAAAAAGAAATTTCATCAGTGCAAAGTTGACTAATGACACTCACTACTCCAGCCTCGGGTTCAAAATGAGACTATTCTCATAAATAAATTCAAGCAATATTAATTAAGAAGTTATATGTGTGTTGGGCTCTAAAGCTGAGAGTAGTCAGACGTGATTCCCTGTCTGAAAGAGCTTGCTGCTGGTTAGGGTAGGAGGGGGATGGGGAGGAGAGACAGATAAGCATACATAACAAATAGAATATAGTAAGCATATAATGGAAGTATGCACAAAATTGTTTAGGAATCTAGAGCAGAGTAGACTAACTCCCCTAGACACACACAAGTCCAGGAAAAGTTTCTCATCCCAGGAGCCCTTCTCATACTGTAAGATGTTTTATGCCTTCAACATATAGGTCTAGGTCCTTATTTGTCCTTTCACAGATGTTTTCTTCTTGGCAGAAGTCCTTAAGTGTCAGTGGACCTCTGGCTTTCTGAGCTGTAAATCCCTCTGCTCCACCTATTATGTTGAAGTAGAGATTATATGTTGTTTTTTGATATATGTTGTTGTTTTCCATCATAACTGAAGCCTTAGGGGAAAAAACTTCCTATTGCTAAAAGCTTAGATCTTGTCATTGTTGCCGTGGTATGTAAAACAAATAGAAAACAAATCACTTGTAGTCTCCTTTGGAAATGAGTAGCCCAAAAGATGGGACAATTCTGAAAAGCCAGTACTTACAGTAGTCACTCTTAAAGTGCTGGGGTTATTGCAAAGACATACACTCGTCTCTTGACAAAGCCACAGGAATCCCTATGGGCTTTGCAACCTACTGGAAAGAATGGGCAAAAGATGAATGTATCTTGAGAAGTACCCTAGAAAGGAACCACCACTAAACGTGTTATCATAACCATAGTATTTTCACTTGTATAAGTAGGAAAAGTATGAATGAACCATTCTTGTATTCCCGAGTAGCTTTCCTTTTCTGCACATTTTAGAATCAATGTCCAATATCATCTGACTACTTACTTCAACTTGTCCTTATGAATTTGATGACACTTAAAGACTGACTAATCCATTTATCCCAATGGGCATTCCAGGCAATTGTCCTTGTTTATTGCCATCTTCAAATGATGGAAAAGCATTAAAAAAAAGGAGAGAGATTGACTACTCTGAATTGCCCATCACCGCCACCGGGCTTCTCCCGGTGATTTTTCGGGCTGTTTTGCTCCAACCGGGCCGCCGGTTCATCTCCTTCCTCGTTGGTTTGCTCGCGGCGATCTCCTGCCGGCCCAGCGACGCCGCCGCTTGCCTGTTCGTCAGGCGGCCGCCGGCCTAGGCCCGAGCCGCGGGCTCCAGTAGGCCCTGAAGGCCGAGCCCGGGGCAGAGCTGTGGAGAAAGCTGTCCTGAAGCACCGCTGGGCGGCCAGGGCCGCGCGACCAGGGCCGCGCGACCCAGCGGGTGGCTCGAGAACAAGGCGAGAAAGGTTCGCCGCGTTGCCATGACGATCCCAGAATTCGGTGCGCGTCGCCGAACCTTCGCTGAGCGAGGCGCTGAGCAGCTCCGGAGCGAGCCCGGCCGCCGGCGCTTTGGCGGGACTGAGCTCCGCGGGCGTGAGGAATCCCTGCGCCTTTGCGGATGAGGAGGTCCCTGTAGGGCTCCGGACCGAATACGTTCTTGTCAGGTTTGGGGCGTGAGGAGGTTCCTGTCAGTTTGAGAGGCGTGAAGAGATTCTCCCTTCGTCCAGAGAGAGTGCGTGCTGCCGCCTCCCGCTCCCTTTGGCGCTGAGAACCTGGCCCACCGCAGGACGCTCCAAGGCCAGGCGAAGATGGCCTCGGGACCGGTGTATTGCCTCTGTCGGCTTCCTTACGATGTCACCCGCTTCATGATCCAGTGTGACATGTGCCAGGACTGGTTTCATGGCAGTTGTGTTGGTGTTGAAGAGGAGAAGGCTGATGACATTGACCTCTACCACTGCCCCAATTGTGAGGTCTTACATGGGCCCTCCATCATGAAAAAACGCTGTGTATCTTCAAAAGGCCATGATACACACAAGGGGAAGCCAGTGAAGACGGGAAGCCCTGCGTTCATTGGAGAGCTTCGGAGTAGGACCTTTGACAGCTCAGATGAAGTGATTCTGAAGCCCACTGGAAGTCAGCTGAGCGTGGAATTCCTGGAAGAGAATAGCTTCAGTGTGCCCATCCTAGTCTTGAAGAAGGATGGATTGGGGATGACGCTGCCCTCACCATCATTCACTGTGAGGGATGTGGAACACTATGTTGGTTCTGACAAAGAGATTGATGTGATTGATGTGACCCGCCAGGCCGACTGCAAGATGAAGCTTGGTGATTTTGTGAAATATTATTATAGCGGGAAGAGGGAGAAAGTCCTCAATGTCATTAGTTTGGAATTCTCTGATACCAGGCTTTCTAACCTTGTGGAGACACCCAAGATTGTTCGGAAGCTCTCATGGGTGGAGAACTTGTGGCCAGAGGAGTGTATCTTTGAGAGGCCCAATGTGCAGAAGTACTGCCTCATGAGCGTGCGGGATAGCTATACCGACTTTCACATTGACTTTGGTGGCAGCTCGGTCTGGTACCATGTGCTCAAGGGTGAGAAGATCTTCTACCTGATCCGCCCAACAAATGCCAACCTGACTCTCTTTGAGTGCTGGAGCAGCTCCTCTAACCAGAATGAGATGTTCTTTGGGGACCAGGTGGACAAGTGCTACAAGTGTTCTGTGAAGCAAGGACAGACACTTTTCATTCCTGCAGGATGGATCCATGCTGTGCTGACCCCCGTGGACTGCCTTGTCTTTGGAGGGAACTTCTTACACAGCCTTAACATTGAAATGCAGCTCAAAGTCTATGAGATTGAGAAGCGGTTGAGCACAGAAGACCTCTTCAAGTTCCCCAACTTTGAGACCATCTGTTGGTATGTGGGAAGGCATATCCTGGACGTGTTTCGAGGTTTGCGAGAAAACAGGAGACACCCTGCCTCCTACCTGGTCCATGGTGGTAAAGCCCTGAACTTGGCCTTTAGAGCCTGGACAAGGAAAGAAGCTCTGCCAGACCACGAGGATGAGATCCCGGAGACAGTGAGGACCGTACGGCTCATTAAAGATCTGGCTAGGGAGATTCGCCTGGTGGAAGATACCTTCCAACAGAACGTTGGGAAGACAAGCAATATCTTTGGGCTGCAGAGGATCTTCCCAGCCGGCTCCATTCCCTTAACCAGGCCAGCCCATTCCACTTCAGTATCCATGTCCAGGCTGTCACTGCCCTCCAAAAGTGGTTCAAAGAAGAAAGGCCTGAAGCCCAAGGAATTCTTCAAGAAGGCAGAGCGAAAGGGCAAGGAGAGCTCAGCCTTGGGGCCTGCTGGCCAATTGAGCTATAATCCCATGGACACATACAGTCATCAGGCACTGAAGACAGGCTGTTCCCAGAAAGCAAAGTTCAACATCACTGGTACCTGCTTGAATGACTCAGATGATGACTCGCCAGACTTGGACCTTGATGGGAATGAGGTCCGGCTGGCCCTGTTGACGTCTAATGGCAGTGCCAAGAGGGTAAAGAGCTTATCCAAGTCTCGGCGAGCCAAGATCGCAAAGAAGGTAGACAAGGCTAGGCTGGTGGCAGAACAGGTGATGGAGGATGAATTTGACTTGGATTCAGATGATGAACTGCAGACTGATGAGAGACTGGGAAAGGAGAAGGCGACTCTGATAATAAGACCAAAATTTCCCCGAAAGTTGCCCCGTGCGAAGCCTTGCTCAGACCCCAACCGAGTTCGTGAACCAGGAGAAGTTGAGTTTGACATTGAGGACTATACAGCAGATGAGGACATGGTAGAAGGGGTCGAAGGCAAGCTTGGAAATGGGAGTGGAGCTGGTGGAACTCTTGATCTGCTCAAGGCCAGCAGGCAGGTGGGGGGACCTGACTATGCTGCCCTCACCGAGGCCCCTGCCTCTCCCAGCACTCAGGAGGCCATCCAGGGCATGCTGTGCATGGCCAACCCGCAGTCCTCATCATCCTCGCCAGCTACCTCCAGCCTGCAGGCCTGGTGGACCGGGGGGCAGGACCGAAGCAGTGGGAGTTCCAGCAGTGGGCTGGGCACAGCATCTAGCAGTCCTGCTTCCCAGCGCATCCCAGGGAAGTGGCCCATCAAGCGGCCATCATACTGGGGAACCGAGAGCAAGGAGGAGGAGGAGAACGCCAGTCTCGATGAACAGGACAGCTTGGGAGCATGCTTCAAGGATGCAGAGTATATTTACCCTTCCCTGGAGTCTGACGATGATGACCCTGCTTTGAAATCTCGACCCAAGAAAAAGAAGAATTCAGATGATGCTCCATGGAGTCCTAAAGCCCGTGTGACCCCAACTCTACCAAAGCAGGACTGTCCTGTGCGTGAGGGCACCCGGGTAGCTTCCATTGAGACAGGCTTGGCTGCAGCAGCTGCAAAGTTGGCCCCGCAGGAGCTACAGAAGGCCCCAAAGAAGAAATATATCAAGAAGAAGCCTTTGTTGAAGGAGGTAGAACAGCCTCGCCCTCAAGAGCCTAATCTCAGGGTGGCAGTACCAGCCCCAACTCTGGCCACTACACCCCAACTTCTCACCTCCTCCTCACCCCTGCCTCCGCCTGAGCCTAAACAAGAGGCCCTCTCAGGAAGTCTTGCTGACCATGAGTGTACTGCTCGTCCCAATGCCTTTGGCATGGCCCAGGCAAACCGCAGCACCACACCCATGGCCCCTGGTGTCTTCTTGGCCCAGCGGCGCCCTTCAGTTGGCTCCCAGAGCAATCAAGCAGGACCAGGAAAGCGTCCCAAAAAGGGTCTGGCTACAGCAAAGCAGAGACTCGGCCGTATCCTGAAAATCCACAGAAATGGCAAAGTGCTTCTGTGATCCCCTTTGTGTCCTGCCCCTCACCCCTTCACCCCCATTGCCTTCTCCGTTGTCAATTCTCAGGGCACTCCTGGATCCTACCTGCCCCGGACAAGGTGCTGAGGCGCATTGTCCTGCTTTCTTGGAACTGACCAAAGGCATGGACTCTCCCACGGGCCCCTTCACCTACTCCCTCAACTCCCTTCCCTGCTTCCACTGGAGCATCCTGCCTTCCTTTTCCATATCTCTGAGTAGCCAGTAAATGGGAGAGGTTTCCAGCTGACTAGAGCCCTCTTTTCTGCTGCCCCAATCCATTTCCCTTTCACCAGCTTTGTCTGCCCTTTACTGTCATCCCCACTTAAAGCTGGAAAGCAGGATGAGGAGAGGCATGAGGAGAGCCTGGGCCCCTCGGTATTTCCCTGGTCATGAAGTGGGAGGCCCAGTGCTGAACACTTTCTGCGGCTCCAGCCCTGTCTCCAGAAGCCTGCCCACCTCTGCCCATTCTCCTGCCTCCTCTTAGCCCAATGGATGTGTCCCACTCAAGACTCGTTCCTGGGAGAAGCCTCTGGCCTCTGCCGCCTCTTGCCAAATGCTTCATGGAAATAAAGAGGAGGGCCCAGAGTCTTCGTACTGCCCCACCGTGGGCCATTTCCAGAGTGGCCTAGAAAGGCCATGGGCTGACTTCATTCATCCTTGGGAAGGAGAGAGATTCCTGTCACTTCTCAAGGTGGGGAGAGGACCAACACCCAAGACTTTGACCGAGACTTTGTAGCCCATTGGAGGAAAGAACTTTTGGGTGGCTACAGATGAAGCCACCTCTCCCAGGGTGAGCTCCAGGGATTTGCCTAGAGTTTGAGGTGCTACAGAACATTCTCCACATAGCTTTGGCTGGGCTCCAGGAGGCAAAGACCATCTCCCAAACGCCTTGAAAGCATCTGCCACTGAAGCAGATAGCCCTTGCTCTACGGCCTGATCCCTTCACCCGTACCACAGAGCACAGCCTGGACCTTCTGGAGAGGATGTGGCAGGACAGCTCACCCCAGGTTCTCCATCAGGAGCCTCCCTGCTTCTCTCCCCACCTTGAGGTCTTGGTCTGAAGAAGACTTCAGAACTCACATCTTCACTCCTGGACCTTTACACTCCCAGATGTCAGGTGGACGCTCAAGCAGAGTGCTGATGTGGGGGGAGCCCGAGCCTAGGAGCGGAGATGCCCACCTGTAAAGGAGCAGATCATCTGAACCTCCCACCCCCTCTTCCCTTTGTGAGTGTTTCTGTTGTCCAGAGAGTGCCCACCCCCTCCCTCCCCCTCCCCCAGCTCCCTCCACCTCCACCTGTCTTGCCTCCCTGGTGACCTGGACTGGATGTAGAACGTCTCCCTCTCTCCATCTCAGCACTGCCCAAGTGGAGGGCTTCATTGTCTTCTACCCCCCACTTTAACTTCACCTCAGTTTTCCCAGTGCTTCTGGGGAACTTAACAGCTACCGTGCAGGCCACAGGGAATATGTGAGGCTTCCCTGGTCGTCTTCGTGTCTCCAGTTTGTCTTTCTTTTCTCCACAGCCCGACATTTACTCTCCTTCCTTGGAATCAGGGGTCCCTTAGCCCCAAATCCTTTTCCTATCTTGGGGGCCCCAGGGGCCGAGCAGTCCTCCATCTATACACACCAAAGGCAAAAAAGCCTTGCTACCTCCCCCTTAGCACGTGAGGTTCCCACTCCCCTCCCCTCTGTTTCTGCCCAGCTTTGCTTTTCTTGGGGATTTCAAAGCAACAGTGGGTATTGAGGGGAGGCAAGGAGGGCAGCCCGTTCCCTGTGTAGGCAACTGCCTGACTAGGCCCTGACTGCTGTAACCAAGACCAGGACCCCAGCCCTTCTGCCCATTAACACCCCCCTCCCCTTGATCTTTCAAAGGCAGCTAATTGCTAGCATATCCCCCCTGGTTCCAGGCCTCTTTCCCTTCTGTTTCTTCATTAAAAGTTTTGTGGAGCTGAAACCCAACCTCCATTTGACTGGGTTTCTGATTAATTTAGTTGGGCTCTCAGAGCTGGCTGTTTGTTGTTTTGTGTTTTAAATGAAAAGCAAGTTTACCCTCAGATTTACGCTTTTCCAAAGAGGCTAGTGTGCCGTTTCTTTCTTTCTTTTTTTTTTTTTTTTTTTAATGTTTCAGGTTCTAAGTGAAGTGAGTTGGGGAGGGGTTGGGAGTGGTTGTAACCAAGGTTTAGAACATGATGAGAGAGTTACCTCTGGTCTCCAATCCCCAGCACAGAGCTGGGGCTTGGATAGGGGGCAGGGAGAGAGGATTTCTATTCACCTTTAATATATTTTTACAAAAAGGCAATTTAAAAACAAGCCCACCGCTTCTGTACATGTCTAAATATATTTTTAGAAGTGGGTAGGATTGTGAATTTCTGATGCAGGGCCTTTTTATAAACAGGTTAGAATAGCATCATACAGACTTCTCTGTTGGGTTTTTTTCCCCTGTTTTTTTCTTATGTTGTGTTACTAATGTAATTTATATATATTTTTTTAGATCCTCCCTTTCCTATAGAGATAAACGTGATTTATCTTGGCAAAAAAAAAATGAGAGAAAGTAATTATTTTTACAATCTGATCCTAAATGTTATAGAAGCACCCTATTCTTAAAGGCTGGCCCCATCATTTGCAAATTAATGCACTGCTGAAGATGCAAACTATCTATATAACTGCTCTCAAATTTCATTCAAATTAATTGGAAGTCCTTTTAAATGTCTTTGAGAATTGCTTCAAGTGGCAAAAATCAGAAAATCTACCCATGGGTCACATCAGCTAATTGCTATTTACTTCTCCACTAGTCATTCTTTCAGCCTAGTCTGCAAGTGCACAAAACTGAAACAACTCTCCGGATGACAAATGCCAGTCAAACCAGTTATTTAGCGTCATGTCATTTTAAAGGACCCGTTGGTTTCCTGAATATTTTTTAACAAGTCAGAATGATGATGTAATGGATTGATTCCAGATGTAACTTGTTAAAATTATTCTATCAGTAAGTTGTACCTGCCATATGCTCCCTCCCAGTTGGTATTGGGGAGCCAATAGGGGAATAAGGATAGACTAGTGTGAAGAGAATAGAGGGTGACAGTCAGTGTATGTGTTTGTACAAGCACACTGTTTAGGACAGATACCTGACAATGTGTAAAGCTAAGTGTTGGAAAAAGAAGCATGTTCTACTATTCTTACCAACTAACTTACTCAAGGAAATTCCCTTGGCAGCAAACTGGGGGGAAAGAGGAGAATAAATGTGAGACCATATATAGGAAAATAATGTTTAGTAAAATGTAGGTGCTAATCAAATGTGTGTCATTGTTAGAGAGAGGCTAGTCTGTGGAAATGAAACCACAGGGTAAGATATCAAACTAAGCAAACTTATGTGTTTAACAGAGTATTAAATCTTTCATTAAAGTGGTTTGATGGTGGCTTTCTTTTTCTCGAAATGCAAGAATTAGTGTGCCATTTTCCTCTTGCAATTATTAGTAAGGTTCAGATTAAAGATACATATTTCTTTCCAAGAATCTCTCCAAATTGCCCTAAGCAAGGGATTCTAAATGTATGTTCCAACAGAATATATAGTTTTTAAGATCTTCTAAATAAACATATTCATAAGATGACTACTTAAATTTCAAGTGCAAGTTGGTAAATTGTCTTTAAGAGAAATGTTTAATCAAAGCATTATTTTCTAGACTGGCACTATAAAAAGTTTTACTAAAGGTCAAAACTTCCAGTCCCAAGTAATTATATCGTCAAGAAAAGAAAAAAAGTAAATGAGCAGACACTAGCTAGGCTTTTAAAAATATATATTTTGAAAGTCTTTATACATATATATGTATAAAAATATATATTTTTAAAGAGTTGTCCTAGGATTTCTGGTTGGGATGGCAATGTCACACACCCTCAGCTTCTATAAAGCTGGGGTGACCATTTCAGTTTATTATCTTATTATACTTATATCTTATTATAACTTATTATAGGACAGTTGGAGCCCAACTACAGTGGTCTTTACCTTCACTTCGCTTCAGCCACTCACTTCAGAGGCTGTGCTCAGAATACAGAGCTGCTCCACCTCTGAAATCTGAAGCCTGAATATCCCTCTTCCCGACTAGTACCTTTCAGTGTCCCCTTTTTTACTCCTCTTACACGTGTTTTTTCCCTTCAACAGGGCTTCCGTTTTCTTCATTTCCAACCAGTCTTTCATCTCTCTAATCCTCGTCTCTTCTTTTTTTCTAACTTATGTATACCCTTGATTCCTTTGCATCCCTCTCCTTTGTCAGCATTTGCCCAAAAAAGTTCTAACACAGGATCAATATAATCATGACCGTTCTTTTCTCCTACATTCAGTCAGATGAGCACTGAAGGAGAAAAATAATAACTAGCACTTAACAAACACTTTGCTACATGCAGCACCATTCTAAGTGCTTTGCATGTATGAACTCATTTTATCCTCACTAGCCATAGGGAGATTTTTGCCCATTTTACACACAAGAAAGCAGTTTCATAAGGGTTAAGTAACTTGTACAAAGTATTACATCAAATAGAAGACACCGTCGATTGTAGACATCTCATTATCTGAGAAAAGCAAAAGAAAAGATTGCAATTCTGATTGTAAGGTGCCTTCATTTGATAGATAAAACCTGATTTCAGTGGTGTTCAATGTGAAAATTTCCATCTAAGAATCCATCAAATATGACACATGAGGGAGATATGGTGCAAGCCCAGGCAGTTTGGAGCTTCATCCATATGCTATTCTGCCCCATAAAAACCTAACAAGCATGCAAAATGGTCTGTTACCAATTCATGGTCTCAAATTTTGCCTGGGCCTTTAATACTTCCTTTAGTCTCTTTCTCTCCCTTCTCTTATCGCCTCTCTTCTTTCTCTTCTTTTCAAAGATTATTCAAAGCCTTTTCACTCTCCTTAAATTCCTTACTTAATACCTCCTCTCATTCACTTTTTGTGAATGACTACGGACCTTAGTTCATTAAGAAACTGAGACCATTGGTCACCATCTCTCTCAACTCCTGCTCTCCAGCCAACATACCATACACAGATGTATCCATATCCTTGTTCAGAGAGCAAAGCTATCCCTTCTGTGTAATGCTGACTTCCTTATTCCCTTATCCCTGTTGCTTCTATGTCTTCTGAGGTTGTTAGTTATCCTTCTGTCTTGAATTTAAACTCCTCCCTGTCTGTTGGTTTCTCTCCCTCAGCTTGTAAACATGACAAAGACCCAACCTCTAACCTCCTGTTCCAATTCTTCTCCCTCTTCTTTGCTATGCTTCATAGAAAGTGCTTCTCAGGGGCTGTCTGCATTTCCTGGCTTTCCATTTCTGCCTCAGCTCACCATTTCTCCCCCAACACTCAGTCAAAATTGTTCTTAATAAGCAATTTGGTGACGTACTATTTTTTAGAGCCAATGGAAAATTCTTTGTCTTCATTTTATGGACTCCCTTTTCTGAATCTGTGTGCTGTGGTTTATTTCTTCCCCCTGTGAAAATCTTTATCTCAGTGGTTTGCAAGGCACCACATTCTCCTGGTTCCTCTTAACTCTACTTTTTAATCACTTAGATATTGGCATTTCCCAGATGCAATCCTTAGGTTACTATTGTACCCACTTTACATACTTTCCTATGACGTTTTTAACTATTGCCCACAGGTTGACAAAATCCCGAATTTAGACTTCTTTCTTGAGCGCTATGTATGTGTTTATCTTTAGTCCCCTCCTCTTCCTTGACTATTCAGCTTCTCCTTTGGATGTCAGTCACCTCAAGCTTAACGTGTTGAAAGCAAATTCTTTTTTTTATTAGTTTCAGGTGTACAACATGGCGATTCAAAAGTTTATCTATTGTAGTCTGTTTGAAGTTATTATAAAATATTGGTTATATTCCCTATGCTGTACAATATATCCTTGTAGAAAAGCATATTCTTGAGTTCCCTTTCCCAAACCTATTTCTCAAACCATTGCTCCTCTCTCAGCTGATGGTTCCAAGCCTCCATTTGCTTAGCCCCCAAAACTTGAAGTAATCTTGAATTTTTCTCTTTTTCTTGCACAACACATCCAGTCTATCAATAAATCCTGTCCTTTCTCCCATCAAAATAGATTCAGAATCTGATCACTTTCACCAACTCTACTGCTACCACCCTTATCTAAGCAACTATTCCATCTCCTCGGGATTATTGCAGTAGCTCCTAACTGGACTCCCTGCCTCTGCCCTTGCTCCCCTCTAGTCTGTGCTCTACTGAGCAACCAGAGTGGATTTCTGACCACCTTTCTGACCTTATCTCCCACCACAATATCCAGAAAACACTCTTATTACACCACGTAGGTTCCAAGGCAATTATGCTTCCCCTGTGCTCTACCTGGAGCCTTCTCTCACATACGTATGCATGACTCACTCTTTCACATTAATAAATCTTTACTTAAATATCTCTTCCTTAGAAAGGACTTCTCAGTATTCCATATAAAATAGCTCTTCCCCCATTATCCTTTCCTAGTCCCACTTTACTTTTTCTTGGTGATCCTTTGTTTTTTTCTTACCATAACTGACACATTACACATATACTTTACCACAGGCTTCAGAATTATAAACACTCATTATTGACTCATGACACTATTTGTTTAGTTAATTAACTAGTTGTGTGTTTGTTTTTGATACACAGCTGTAAACTCATCATTTAACACAGAAACTAGAGTCACAAATCATTATACATATATAATTTTTAAATTAAAATATAAATTTTCTTCTCCCACCCCCACTACAGTGTAAGCTCCATGAGTACAGGGACTTTGTTTTATTCCTTCTGTGTGCACAGCATCTAGAATAGTGCCTGACACACAGACACTTGAAAATAAAGTGAGCACTGCATATTTATATACCAATATTTTCAAGGGTAATGTAACTTTCAACATGTCTAAAACCAGAATTAAATCCCCACATCTTTACCTCTGTTCTCCTTTCTCTCTCTGCACTCCTTCCCTTGACTTCCCTTCTTCCTATCACTTGACTTGTTTCCCCAGAAGCACAGGACTGCTTGGAGGCTCCCTCCCTGCCTTTGATCATGCTAACTTCTCTGCCTGAAGGAGACCATTCCCCCACCATGGCTCCAGGAAAACTGTATAACTTTTTCTTCAAGAAGGTCACCAGTCACCTCCTCAAACACACTGTCTCTGCCCCCTCTTTCCCCTTTCCCTTTCTCAGGGTTCTCCCACACCAATCTCTATCCCTTGTGCTCACACACTATGCTTCTGTAATTCTCTTCTCCAAGAGGCTGAGAGCTCCTTGAAGTTCAGGAAGCAAGTTGAAGCCCTCATTTATGATCTTTTCCCACTTCCTCAGAAGATAAATAGAAGCAGACATGAGTATGTTCAGTTCACAGATTGAGAAACTGATTTCAGAGGAAGAGAAAAAGCCCAGAACCCCTAGGAATCCTCTCGAGATCTCTTGCTTTCTACCGCTTGGGTAGAGGGAATGTTCCTCGTGTCTTTGGTAAACCTTGCTATAAGCCTGGGTTCCTCCCTGTGCCCCTCTGGAAGGTAACCATGGATACTGTTGAGCTGGCACAAAAGCCTTCAGTTAGTGGAGGCTACCAGTGGTTTTCAGGATGCTTAGAGGGTTTTGAGGTGAGGGGGCAAAACCTGGAAACCGTGGCAAAGGTAAGACTTTTGCCTCAGGCTCTTGGTCTGGGTGTATTTCAGTTCGGGTGGGCCCTAATTCTCAGCAGAGCCCCGAAAAGGTGACAGGCCTGACTAGGATGTTAACTAGCTTTGAGCTGAGAACCAAAGAGAATCCCAGACGTCTCCTCTTCTTGGAAAGCAGGAACCCCTCTGTGAAATCTTGAGCAGTGGGCTGACGCAAGCAATACGAGCAGCAGCTCGGGCTCCTGGGGTGATCCAAGCCACAGAGCCTGGAGATAATGGGGTCTCCTGTCCCCAGTCAAGGGGAGCTTCCAGTGGTGCCTTGTCCCTACCCACATTCTTGCCTCAAGGGTGTGTTTCTTTTTGGAGCCCAGGACCACAGGCAGGCAGGAGAAATTCACACCCAGGATGTCACTGGAATGCACCTTTATTTCCTTACTGACCGCTGTGAGGGCACCCACGTGCATTCTCCGACCCTAGGAGTCCTGAGTCTTCCCTGCTATCACTTTATTCTCAAACAAGGAACGTCTGGAGCGTAGAGATCTAGGGAGCCCCACTTGCTCCTTGAAGGGCGCGGGACTGGGCCCCAACTTTCCAATTCCTGGCCAGCAGTGTCACGCCTCCCAACCACACAAAGGCTCAGTTCCGCTGGTGGAGGCGGGGTGGGGGTCAGTGTCAATGAGGTGTGTGCGGCTAAGCCTCCTTGTTTTCTGAAAAGAAATCTTGAGGGGAGGGAGGGAAGAGGAGGGTGCAGGAGATGGACTTGGGGGCGAGAGGTGGCGGCCGTTTCCCAGAGTTTTGACGTAGACTTGAAGAGGCGCCGAGCACCCCCGCTGCTTAAGAAGAGGCACCGTAACCCTCAGGACGCTGAAGGTGGGGACCGTCGCTTCCTCAGGGCGAAGTCTGAACATTTTCTCTCCACGCACTCCAAGGAATCCAGAGAGGGCTGCGTAGGTAAGTGCGGACTGGCTCCCTTCTGTGACCTGGGAGTCAAGCCGCGGAGTAAGGAGGCTAATGGGGCAGGAAGGACACAGGGTGTCCCAGGCAGCTCCGCCCTGAGGAGGGAGAGGCGCTGGAACCAATTGCGGGATCGAGACGTAGGGAGCCCAGCGCGGGGCTTGTGGCAGGACACACGCAGGATCCCAGGGTTGAGGAACTTCCAGGCTTGGGTAAGACACTCCGAAAGGAAGGGAACCTGACGGAGCCAAGGTGAGCGCTGCGGCACGAGCGGGCATTGAGTCCCGGACTCGCCGACTTCAGCACCCTGGACAGTATCCCGCCCCTTGTCTTCTAATAAAACTTAGCACTGACAGCTTCGACTTGTCCCCTAAGGAAAAACAACGTTTGCGGCCCCTCGACTTTGATATTTTAGTTCAGAAGAGAACATATTAAATTTGATTTTGTTCAGGTAGGTATCCTGTGTAAATAATCTGAAATATGGAGGAAATATTTTTGAATAACTATGTATCTCAACACGCTTCTTCAGGAACGTGCCTGTTCAAAGACAGTTTCTGAAATACCGATTTAAGGGAGACTCAATATGTTTTGCTGCTGTACAGAAGAGAAAGATTCCATCTTATGGTGTTATCATGAAATGTTTCCAATATAGACATAGTCTCATGAGAATTCCCATGAGCTGTGCCTTGCTTGCCTTCATGATGCTAACATCTAAAAGATTTGGAAATATAAAACTGAACGTCAGCTGTATATGCCCTCCTGCTTTTTCTTTACACTAGAGTTGTTTAAGTGTAATATACATTTTGTATACCATATACATTCGTGAAGATTCAGGTAAACCTTTTTATCTGGGAAAAATTTGGTTTGTTTATTATTATTATTATTATTTTTGCGGTACGCGGGCCTCTCACTGTTGTGGCCTCTCCCGTTGCGGAGCACAGGCTCCAGACGTGCAGGCTCAGCGGCCATGGCTCACGGGCCCAGCCGCTCCGTGGCATGTGGGATCTTCCCGGACCGGGGCACGAACCCGTGTCCCCTGCATCGGCAGGCGGACTCTCAACCACTGCGCCACCAGGGAAGCCCAGTTTGTTATTATTTTAAGTACATAATTTCTCATTGGATTTGTCTGAAGTGTAACATAATAATTTCAAAGTGTATATGGATGTCTTGGTTTTATTGCAACCGGCTATGAAAGCCAGAAAAGCTGGATGAGAGGCAAATAATTTTTGTTAAAATTCTTGAGATTTATAGCAAGATGAGAAAAATGAGAAAAGATCCTCTTTATGAAAATTATGTCAGAATTGCAGAACATTTCAGGTGTTTGTAAAATGTTTATTAATTCTACTCTAATGGGTTGAATAACCTTGGTTCCCATACTTTTATCACACTATCTTGTGTTTATTTTTATTTATAACATTTTACAATTCTTATACCTTTTTTTAATAATAAAAGGAACCATAATAGGAAAGCATCCAAGGGTAAAATATGTTCAAATTCTTAATTGCATGGGAGTCCTGGTTCAGGATAGCTAGGCGAAATTATGCAATTATAGAATAATGAAAGCCATGTAGCAAGACTGAAAAATTTCACTTAATACTCTTTTAAACTATATTTCTCTGTACTAGGGAAAAACAAGTTTACTTATTTATCTTACAAAAGCACATCTTAGGAATAAATCTTTCTTAATCTAAACATCTTGGTTTTATACTACCTGGCTTGATAATGCATCATTTTAGATAGAATGGGGCTTGTGAGATGGGAGGTAGGATAGGACTTTTCCCAGAAATGATGGTATGTTTCCTTTGCTGGCACCAAGGTTCTTAAAGGCATAATTATTTTCTTTACTGAGTGGAGCACAAGCAGGAACTCATATGAAATATTTCCATCTTGTGCAGTTTCAAGGCCATGGCCGATCCTGGGAACAGAGGAGGGATCTACCGCCCCTGGAGTCTCACCTGCTCCCTGCTCATTGTGGGAATGTGCTGTGTGTCTCCTTTCTTCTGTCACAGCCAGACAGATCTGCTGGCTTTTAACCAAGCTGATCCTCAGTGCTGGGAATCTTCTTCAGTACTCCTCCTAGAAATGTGGAAGCCTCGAATTTCCAACACTGTTTCAGGTTTCTGGGATTTTATGATCTACCTGAAGTCATCTGAGAACTTGCAGCATGGGGCACTGTTTTGGGATCTGGCCCAACTCTTCTGGGACATCTATGTGGACTGTGTCCTCTCCAGAAACCATGGCTTAGGAAGGAGGCAATTGGCTGGAGAGGAAGAGAAGATCTCAGCAGTGCATCCACAGCACACAGGGAGAAAAAAAGGTGGTCAACCCCAGGTCCCATGTCTTTTGAAACGATCAATCAAGTATGAATGTGCTGAATTGTGAGGAAGAGGGAAATGGCTTTAGGGGAATCCATTGCCACACATAGCCTCCTCGGGGGTGAGCCCAAAGAGCACGCAAGTGATAGGAAGATAGATAGCACTTCCTTTTGTAATTTGCAGTAGCTGTTTTTATCAACATATTGTCTTCATCTTCATACTTCAACAGCAGCAAAGAAGAATCAGAAAGAAAAGTAGGAAAAGACATGATCCCTAAAATACAATATCAAGGTATAAAGGGATGCCCCCAAATTAGCATTATTTTTTTCAGTTAGGCTGAACATTGGTAGTCATAACCTGTGTTCATTTGCTATGGAATTGGGAAGATTTGAATATAAGCCTGGGGAAGGCTCACAGCACACAAGCTCTTGCCCCTTTTAAATAGAAAAACAAAAACAGAAACAAAAACTAATTGCTTTCATGTAAATGGGAAGGACTCCTTGAGATGTACTTACTTAGTTGATGGATAAATGGTAGAAAAATCAGCTGGCTTGCAAATTCACTCTTCCTTGTTGTTTTGAACAAATTGCAAATAAGTAATTAACTTCCAGCAAGCTGAGTAATTAATTTTTAGAAATCTGGAACTTCCTACAAATTTAGAGATTTTTCACTGAAGTAAATATGGTATTCAAATGCAGTCTTCTCCAGGGGCACTAGAAAAAATATCCTCTATAGAATTAGAAGGAGGGTGAATAAATCACTGTAAGCTGAGAATAACAGCCTTATTCATACTGTTTTTGTTCCTTTTTTGGTGTTGTTTCAACCAATGTGCTTCTAAAGCTTGCAGCAATGGCTGTTTGGGTGGTAGTAACTATTTATGCACTAGTGGAAAACTGAAGCATAAATAATTTTTGCAATTGTACATTTGATTGTGAGAACTGCTATATGTTCCTGTAAAAAATCTATTAAAATAGCAATTAACAGTAATAGTTATAGATCAATCTTTCCCCAAGATACTGTAGAACCTTTAAATATCTAGTTTGTTTTAACCTCAGTAACAAAAAATATTATTAGCTGATCCATAAAGCCAGATAGATAATCCACCACAATTATTTATAGATAAATTTATTATTTTGGCAAGTGTTATTGTCACTTAAACCAATTTCCTTTTTTAGAGGAAATATTCTTTTAGCAGCTTAGCTACTAAAGCAGAAATACAAAATGACTATCTTTAAATGTTGGTTACCAATATTTTAAAAATATTTTGAACAGAGACTTCCCAGGCATCAGCAACAGTAAAGACTGTATATTTTCTTCATCTGTACTGTAGGCTCTTTTTTCCATTCTTACTCTACTTAACAGTGGTATTCAAATTACTACCACTATTTCTTGTTTTTGTATTTTGCACTCACTTTGAATTACTTTAAGTATCTATAGAATAAATGAAAATAATATTTGTGTTCAACTTAACAGGAAAATAATTATCTATAATTATATAATATAATTAATTAAATTAATTATATTATATAATTTGTATATTAAAATTACTATATATATAATCTCAAAAACAGCTTTCAGTTTGCTTGCTTGCAACAGGCTACTATAATAGTCTGAGACTACATGTAATTTTCTGAGCATACTTCAACATGGCATTTCTTTTTTTTGTTTTGTTTTGTTTTGGTTTTGGTTTTTGCGGTACACGGGCCTCTCACTGTTGTGGCCTCTCCCCTTGTGGAGCACAGGCTCCGGACGCGCAGGCTCAGTGGCCATGGCTCACGGGCTTAGCCGCTCCACGGCATGTGGGATCTTCCTGGATGGGGGCACGAACCCGTGTCCCCTGCATCGGCAGGTGGACTCTCAACCATTGTGCCACCAGAGAAGCCCAACATGGCATTTCTATCTTTTTTTTTTTTTTGAAGGTAAATTTGTCTTCAGCTTTGGAAGTCACTTCCTTCATCTTGCTACAGAGTTGCTATTGACCCAGCTGGTCTGCAAACTTTACTAGGAGTTGCTTTGCAAATATTAGGGGTAAACATTTCACCTTATTGAAGTTATTTTAATGATTGACATAAACAATTGTTGCAGACCAGGAAATAAGACTTTCCATTCCTATTGTATAATCAGTCAAAGAGGGTCTTGGGTCAAGAAGACACCCTGTCTGAAAGTTAGTTTCAGGAACATGGAGATTTCATCTCAAGAGGCTTGATTAAATCTCCAGTGGCTCAACTGGGCTCTGGATGTACCTGCACAGATTCTTCACTAATTTTTTTTTTTTGTCCCCGGGGAATTAATATGCTACTAGGTTGGGATGGGGGTGAGGGTGAAGAGGTGTTTGTCTCCACAGTTCTCAGGGAAATCACATCATCAGAGCAGAAGGGAAAAACTAAAGTAAGTGTCTACATAATACCCGGAAAGGTTCTTGCTATTTTGATATCTTCAAGTTAAATAGTTTAAATTCACTTGAGAAATGTTGCAATGAATCATGCCTTATTAAAAACACAAAACTCCTATATAACTTTGTATGTTAATATATTTGTTAATATTGCATCAGCAAATATGAAAACAAGAGATATCAAATAGCTACATAACCTTGGGCAAGTTAATTGACTTATTTAGCTCTTAGTTTCTTCATCTGAAAACGAGGGATATCAAAGAATTAGAAGGCCCTTAAAGTCTCTTCACATTCTGTGTTCTGAAGTTCTGTGATTTTATAAACAATAAATGTATGAAAAGTATGGATTTAACTACAGAAAGACTCTGGAAGAGCTTTACTCCAAGGACAGCTTACTGAGCTGAGTGATGACCTAGACATTGTGGTGGTTTATAACTTTAATAAGCAGAAACAGAGGCGATCCAGAAATGAGAATTCCAAAAATTCTGAGGGCCAAAGATATCATCGTTTGAGAAGACACAAAAGAGCATTGTTATTTTGTCTAGAAAGATACAAGCTAACAGCTGAATGCCAAAATAGTCAGAAGGCTGAAGAGGGTATACCCAGGCTTCACCACTAAATTATGATGGATTCTGTGAAGGCAGAGAGAGAGAGAGAGAGAGAGAGAGAGAGAGAGAGAGAGAGAAATTGATTTAGGAAAAGTGTAGGCTGATAATATCTCCCAAATAGAAAATAACAGAGTTGAGGTGAACACAAGGGTTAGTAAAGGCTTCAATACAAATGAAAGGATTTTGAAGTATATCTTTGTTTGTGTCAAAAATGATCTCTTCCTTCAACAAATCTTGCTCTGCCCCTGAGAGGAACAGAAAAACTTGCCTGCCTGAGCCTGGCAGTTTGGATGGTCTAGAAAAATTGTGAGTCTTTGCTTTCCTCTGTGATGTGAAAGTTAAAATTTAGATTTATAATTTGATGATGTCTGTAGTCAGTGTCTAACTAGCTGGCAAATGTTCATAATGCTTATTTTTTAAACATTAGGCAGAAGAGAAAACAATGCTTCAGAAATATGTTAGATTCACAAATGCTTGATTTTCTACTTTACTCACTCTGAGAAATTTTGTAAGCAACATATTCAGAAATTACCAATCTAGAAATCTATTCTAAAGAATCATTCAGAGCTGTAGCCAATTCTGCAGTATAAGGCTCTTCACTACAATATTATTTATAGCAACAGAAAATTGGAAATAATCTAAATGTCCCATAATAGGGTAATGGTAAACTAAATTATGGTATAAAGTATGTATGTGTAAAACTATGGTTCTCTCTGGAAGATTATATTATAGGTGGTTTAAACATTTTTCTTTATATTTTTATATTAAAATTATATGATGACAATTTTTTACTTTTTTAGTCAGAAAAATATTTTTTAATACATATTAATCAAATAATTCATATTATATAATTAAACTTCATAGGACACAAAGTTTTGCATAAATAAAAATTTCAAATACACCTCTGCAATAAATTTATACAGAATATTAATAGCTGAGTGGCAGAAACAGCAAACATTCTTTTAAAAACCAAGTCATTGATAATTAGCCTGAAAATAATTTGGTGACCTAATGACTAGTTGCTTTTCTCTACTTTCAGGTGTATATCCTCAGCCACCAAGAATCCCTTCCTTAAAGAAGAAAGAGTTGATTGAAGACTTGATAAACAGGCATGCACATAGGAGTGGGTCTAAGTTCATTGGAAAAGTGACCAGTAGCCTGGAAATAAAGAGAAAATAAATCGAACCTCAGAGCTAATGCACATATTGGAATATAAATATATATATATTTTTTCTTGACTACTGATCATTTATTTACTTGGAATGGTGGGAGCATCCAGAGACAACTCTTAAGCCACATTCTCTCACAGTACTTAGTTTCATCCTCTTAGGACGCTAGCATGTTCCTTCAAATGGCAACATTACTGCCAGATCATCCCACTGTCTGAAACAGTTAAAATAGCTTCCAAAGATGAGTAGGGGATCGTGCTACTCAGATTCTTTGTATTCATCTGGATCATTGTTTTGGGATGCTTGACATTGTTAATGAACTAGAGTGCCACACATTTAACTTGAATACACTGCATGACTTTGAAATATTAACCACTGGATTGCTTATGCACAGGCATATAAGAGACTATATTTATTAATTACCAGTTATTGGTGGTAATTACCTGAATTTTGTTTGAAAGAATATTTTTGAATATTTTGAACTGAGTGAAGCAAAAAACAAAACACATAACTGGTGAATAAAGCATTCTTCTAATAGAAACAAAATTAATAAAAGCTCTCGACCCCAAGTAATGTTATTAGAGTCTTTTTATTTCAATATTTAATGTTACCATTAATGATAATCCAAACTCTAATAAAATAGCAGTAGGTATAAATTTTTTCTCAGCATATTTTCTATTGGATTAAATATTAAGATTATAACTGGTTACAATTTACAATGCAAAGAAAACTAAAAATCAAATGAAGAGCATTATGAGAAAAGATCCCATAAAAATATTTGCTCTCAAAATGACCAGGCTTGAATGAGGTTCATAGGAAAGAAGTCCAATTAACAAATATATTTGAGTTCCAGACACAATGCTATTTTTATCTCTAATTATGCTCATCTCTCCAATCATTCTATTATAACTGATGGTTGACAACCAGTTTGAATTTCAGATATGTTAGCATTTCACTTGCTTTTCCCAGGTCCAAAGGAAGCCTCAGTGTTTTCACTGAAGGTTTATGGCCCTCCTTAAGTGAAAAATCTTATCCAAAGGGTTATTATTAGAAGACACAGCTGCATCTGAAGATTAGCCAAATCTCAACAATAGGGGAAGGAAGTCTGGGGAAGGAACAGGGGAGGGGGTCCAGCCTCAGCTTTAACTTGATTAGAAGAATAAGCACATTAAAAGCTCCCACTCTTTGACTACCATTTCTACAGAGGCTCATGGTTTTGCTTCTGTGCTACTTTCTCTAATGTCTTGCATCATATTCTTAAAAACCATTATGTAAACTCATTACCTCTTATAAATCGCTGAAGAGATGCCTGCCCCTTGCTCCTCCCACACCTTGGTACTACACAAGGGGCTGCCAATTTTTTCTGATGCTTTGTGGGCCATCCAGTCTCTGGAGTAACTAATCAGTTCTGTCTTTGTAGAATTAAAGCAGCTGTAGATAATATGTAAATACATGAGCACGGTGATGTTCCAATTTTAAAACTTTGCTCACAGACACTGAAATTTGACTCCATGTCATGTCCAACTGTTACAAAATATTACTCCTCATCTGATTTTTTCAATTATTATTTTTTAAATGTAATAATTTCACAGCCTGCACAAAACTGGCAGCGGGCAGATTTGGCCTGTGGGCTGTAGTTTGCTGACCAGTGCTCTGGGGCATACTTACCAAACTTGTAAGGAACAAGCTGGAATGAAGTAAGAAGGAGAGTGAATATGTTGAACAACAAAACCAAAATAAAAAATTCATGATAGGCTGAAAAGCAAATTCAAAAAGATTAGGATGAGATTGAACAGGGGTAACCTAGTCTTAATCCTACCCAGTTGGACATTATTTCACTCTGGAAACATTACTAGAAGTTATGGATCATATAAATCATAGCCCAGAGCCTCTCTGAATGTAATAGGGACTGCACATCAAGAAAACAGGTGAGGGCTTCCCTGGTGGCGCAGTGGTTGAGAGTCCTCCTGCCGATGCAGGGGACATGGGTTCGTGTCCCGGTCCAGGAAGATCCCACATGCTGCAGAGTGGCTGGGCCCGTGAGCCATGGCTGCTGCGCGTCCGGAGCCTGTGCTCTGCAACAGGAGGGGCCACAGAGGTGAGAGGCCCGCATACCGCAAAAAACAAACAAACAAACAAAAAAACAAAGCAAAAAACAGGTGAAACAATGGAACCATAACAATATTTATTTAGAGAAAGTGCAAGCAGTGGTTAGAGTACAGGCTTAGGAGCTGGGTTCCAATCTCATCTTTGTCAAGTAGTGACCAAACGACTTTGGACAAGTTACTGACCCTCTTTGTGTCTCAGTTGTCTCATAAAAAGAGATATCTTCTTACCAGGTTTGTTGTGAAGTTTAAATTAGTATTAATACATACATGGCGCTTAGAAGCTAAGTGCTCTCACAGTCAAAAAATGTTGGCTACTACTTTGGACATTATTAAGTTAAGCATCTATACCCTAATCATACATACAGAGGATGGAGGCACACAAGTACTTTGGCCAAATTCAATAAATGTGGGGTTTTAGTGAGAAACATTCATGTTTTTAAAATAAATTTATTTTGAGATAATTGCTCATTCATATACGTTGTAAGAGATAATACAGAGACATCCTGTATACCCTTCATCCAGTTTCCCTCCATAGTAACATCTTGCATAACTATAGTACAATAACACAACCAGAAGATTGACATTGGTACAATCCACAGAGTTCATTCAGATCTCACCATATCTGCATGCACTCAAGTGTGTGTCCGGTATGCACATATGTGTGTGTGTGTGTGTGTGTGTGTGTTTAGTTCTTTGCCAAGCCTATTCTCCAGCAGGAGCATCTAGATAGAAAATTAGGTCATCAATTCGGTAATTCAGATATTGAAGAAGATCGTTGCATGAATTCTGTAGATCACACACTTGAATATTACTACCAATGTTTTCAAAGAAGGGGCCTCTATTGGAAATGCAGCACATCTGGATTTGACTCGGCTCCTTCCCATTTTCCTCTATCACTCCTCACTCCCAAGGCTTTACTCTGAAGAACTAAGACACATGAGTAGAGACATTAAAAAATAAAAGTTTCTTCATGCTTCATGCCAGACTATTGAGAAAGAGGTAGAAGGTTTAGTTCTTTTAGTACAGATTTTGAAAACATGTTGCGTCATCACCACAAGGGGCCTTTGAGCCTGGACTCTTTTTCACTTCAAGTTGGGCAAAGTGATCTGATCAACAAGGGCAGAGAAGGCCCTGCATACTCGCTCAGCTCCACAATACAGGTCCATATTTACGGAAGATTGCAGGTCTGAAAACAACAAAGAGGAAAGTCCTTCAGAGAAAGCACCTGTAGGTTCTCAAGCTGATCTTAATAAAGCTCTAGCACAGAGAAGAAATAAAATCCATCTCCCTGCAGGTCCTGATGGCAATGCCCTTTCTCTAATCTAGTTTGCAAATGAGATGGGTATCATTTACCGTGATCAATTACTAATTCAACCAAGTTGTGGGTTCTTAAAGAGCATTTTCCCATAACTTCAAGCACGAATCTGAGTAGCCAGAAAGCCCAGTCTAGAGCAGTGGTTTTCAGACTCTGGTGTATGTTAAAATCATCTGGACAGTGTTAAAATAGATTGCTAGGTCCCACCCTCAGAGTTCTGATTCAGTGTACATGATGGTTAATTTTATGTGTCAATTTGATTAGACTGTGGTGTCCAGATATTTGATCAAACATTATTCTTGGTGTGTCTGTGAAGGTGTTTCTGGATAAGGTTAACATTTGAATTGGTAGACAGAGTAAAAGCAGATTGCCCTCCCTAATATGGATGGACCTTGTCCAATCAACTGAAGGCTTGAATAGAACAAAAAGTCTGAGTAAGAGAATTCCTTCTGCCTTACTGTATTCCAGGCGAGACATCAGTTTTCTTCTTCCTTTGGACTCAAAAGGAAATATCAGCTCTTTCTAAGGCTCGAGCCTGCCTGCTTTTGCATTGGAACTACACATTGGCTCTTCTGGGTCTCCAGCTTGCTGACTACTGATCTTTAGACTTGCTAGCCTCCATAATTGTGTGGGCCAATTCCTTAAAATGAATCTCATTCTATATCTATATATACATCCTGTTTGTTCGGTTGCTCTGGGGAACTCTGACTACCACAGTACATCAGGGATGGGGCCCAAGAAATTGTGCTTCTAATAAGTTCCCAGGTGATATGGATGCTGCTGGTCTAGAGAAGATGCTTTGAGACCTCTGCTCTATAGTTACTGATTAATGGTTTGAGTGGTCCTCTATGACCTATTGTAATAGGAATTGTGTTGTAGAAAGCGCTACAATTCAGCAGTTATTAACCAAAAGTTGGATATGCATAATTTTTAAGCTAAAAGTTTCATTTCTAAGAATTGATCCTACAAAGATATTTATACCTGAGAACTAAGATATATGCTATAACAATACTCACCAAAACATTCTTATTATAATAAAAAATTGGGAGCAACTTAATTATACACCAATAAATAAATTATGGTATATTTATACCCTGGGATATTATGCAGAACTTAAAAAATGACACTGCCCAATGTCTAAGATATTTTGTCAAGTGGAAAAAGCAAAACAAGTACAACCTAACTTATGATGAGAAAGTAAAAACACATATATGCAAAGAAAAAAGTCTGAAGGAAAAACTCACTAAACTGCCAACATTTTTTACCTCTGAGAAACAGGTGGCAGGGAGTGAAGGATATGATGATGAATTCATTTTTGAAAAACATGCACTTAGGCATTTTAATTTTACAATGAGCATGCTGCATAATATTGTTTGTATAATTTAAAAAATAAGATCACAGGAAATAAAAACATGTAAAGGCTTAGTTTGTTATACACTTTAGTTACATAATTTATTATGGCTCCATCTGTGCTGTTTTCTGTTGAACATAAGAGGAGAGGGTTCATGTTTTTTTTTACTGTCTATTCTCTAACACTGCCCCAGAACTACAAGGACCCTGAATAAACAATATTTTATTGCCTGAATAAAAACTTTGTCCAGAGGCAAACTTATTTTAGGATATTCTATTCCTCAGCCCACAGTTATAAAAACTTTAAATACAATAAAGAAATAGAGAGGCAATAATTCATTTCATACATTGGTTCTTTTTTTCTTGTTTGGTTGTTTTATTTTTAAGCTCTAGTCCCTTGAAATGTTAAAACTAGCCAAAGATATGCACCTAACACCAAGCATGTTGCTTGGCATAAACTTGGAATTCCATACATATAGGGACTGAATTAATATAGTATATAGTCAGAGGCCTAGTGAGATGTTAGATAGACAAACCTGTGAAATCAGCAGTCCAGAGGAAATCACAATGGGAGAATAATTCACTTGAGTGTAGTTAACAATCTATCTGGTCTCTGAATGAATTTGGGATGTGAGAGAAGGCTATCAGAATGATGGGTATAGAGGTTTAAAAGTATTAGATTATCTACTCTAGGATTACTCTTCTGGCAATTGAAATACTGAGCCCATGTCTTCCTTACAATAATAATTAATGAAGCAAACCAATATGTATTGAATATCTACTCTGGACTAAGACCTTGAGCTCCAGATTGTACATGTTGACTGCCACTCTGATATTTCCATCTGGCTGTCTCCAAGCAATTCACACTTAATGTGTTCAAAACAGAATTCTTGATTTGCTGACCTCCCTCCATCTCAGCTTTCCCAGCTTTCCTTATAGCAATAAGTGTATGACAATCTACCAAGTCCAAGCCGCCACCACCTGCCCCTCTCCAAGCCACTTTCTACACAATTACAAAGTGTTTTAAAAACATAAATTTACCCCTTTCAAAATGAATGCCCAGCATCAAGCACAGCTCTTGGCACATAATTAAATCTTGATGACTATTTGTTGAATGAATGAGTGAATGAAGGATGAACCAACTAGACATTTTTTTCTACCTTCATGGAGCTTAATGCTGGAACTCTTGTGTATCTTTTCCCATCCAGAAAAATTACTTGTACTTTTATATATATATATGTGTGTGTGTGTGTGTGTGTGTGTGTGTGTGTATGTACATATATATATCAGAGAGAGAAATATTCACTAGGCGTTCAGTATATATCCTTAGGATTCCCAGGCAGCATTTGAGAAGTCTACCTTCTAAATATGTGAGATAAAGATCCAGTGTTGAACTTCTCTTACCTGTGGTTGCTAAAGCACTGCTCTTTATTTTTCTACAACCTGCTAAAGTCCAAACTTTATCTTCTGATTATTTAAAATAATAGTTTAGATGATGGTTGCAGGTGGGGAATAAAGGAACAGGAATAATTCTTCCACATCCCCACTCTCAACCATGCCCTCCTAATCCCATCATCTCTCCCTCACCTTCCCTTCTCATCCTTGAAACCTACTGTGGTAAACGGATGGCAAAGAGGGATGGAAGAGAAGCTGGGGAAAGAATTTCAGAGATGTAAGTAGGAAATTTCACTCAGAAAGGGAAAGAAAATAATTTAATGAGAAAGTAAGACTAGAGCATTAAGGGTTTTTTTTTGTCACCACAGAAGCAAGTAATGTTAGATGCTCTTTCAAATCTAATTCCTTTACTGCAAATTTGAACAAAATGTTTGCTACTGATTTTCAGTCCAACATGTGGAATTTAAAGAGGTTTGGGGAACCCCTTCTACACACTTTCTCTTTTCCATTAAGCTCTCAGGGTCTCCTGAAATCCTATTATCCTAGATCTTGATATTGAAAGACTCTATTCAGTTAATGTCAACAACTGCCCCCAAACTGACCATCATGCTTGCCATTTTCATCTTATTAAGTCTTATGTAATATAAAGTTCACCTTAATTTCCAAAATGTGTTGACTCCTTAGCAAAGCTCCAATTCAAAAAACTAGTCAGCTACTAGGATAATCACACACTGGGTGAATATGTTGACAGTCTGAGCAAATATTAGTATATTACAAACAATAGATCTTTCTAATTTTTCCAACAATTCTCAAATTAAAAAATAAAAAACAGGGGCAGTAAAATGATTAGAAACTTCCTGTTGTTATCTGATGCATCTGTAACAGAGATAGAAATAAAACAAAAATGACCAATACCTTAATTTAGTTTGTTTGCCCCTCCACATCTTCATATGTGTGGTTATCACATTTCTGTCTCTGATTACATTTGCTGTGGTTTTGATAAGCATGCATAAATTATGGGGTGTATTTTTATAATCCATATTGCCAGTGGCTAAGTAGAGTTTACAAACACAATCATATTCAATACCTGATTGAATAAGGATACAAACTTAGTAAGAAATATTTGAGTGAAGAATGGCAGTGTTTAATAAATGTAGATATTAGCCATGAAGATTAACATAGATCCTATGCTTAAAAGCCTCAAAGAAATAAAACTGATATAAAAGAAATGACTATAAATTTAAATCTTGTCAATTAGTACTCACTGAATTATCACAAAGTATACAATGCAGTAGAATAACAAAAAGGGAAAGATGTACTTCCTTGCTAATATCATAAGCACTTTTGTATAATAATGCATACTACCTACAGAAACATCTCAATGGTCCTATTTAAATTGTAAATGGAAGCAGAGGTAAATTTTTTGAGAATATATTTTTTACATTATCTACAAGATTGGATAATGCTAACAGCATCTTTATACCTTATTGCATTATCTGAATTTAAAAATAAACTTTGCCTTTTCATGATTTCCCTTTAAATGATATAATGATGGGTGTATATATAGATACAGATACATTTATATGTATAGTTACTTAAAATATGCATGGATCTTTTAGGTGTCAAACTGCATGCAGTGCTGGGATATTGTCTCCCAAATATGTGTAGTAGACCTAGTCTATTAGGAATCTGAAATGTACAATATAGCCTACTACATTTGTGAGGGCTGACCCAATACAATATTTTAAAAGTCAACAGCTTTCATAAACTCAATTGGAGAAACAAAAAATAAATAAATAAAAATGAGATGAATATGTGAAATCCTAAAATAGTTTCTAAAATAAAAGTCAAAATTTTATGTGAAATTTTCCTATAAAGGTCAAGTGGATATTGACTTTGCTTTGAATACTCATCATGACCCCACTGATGTTTAGATGGAAATAAGTGGGTGGAATATTGTGTTGGCCTAAGAATCAGGCACAGGGAGTTCTCATCCAGTCTTTGTCTCAGGCAGCCTGAGCATGCTGCTGGTATCTTTGTGATCTTGTTTTCTCTAATACAGGATTATAATTCCAACTCTCTTCACAGTAGATATTTTTAGAATCACCAAGTAATTACTTCATTGACTTGGCTCTACCAAGTTCAATATATAACTGACATTATCATGTTCCCATTTTATAGCTCACCAACTATTATGGGCTGAATTGTGTCTCCCTCCCCAAATTCATATACTGAAGTCCCACTCCCAGTATCTCCAAATGTGACTATATTTGGAGATAGAGTCTTTAAAGAGTTAATTAAATTAAATGGAGTTTACGTGGCTGGATCCTAAACCAATATGAGTAGTGTCTTTATAAGAAGAGGAAATTTGGATAGGGGCATGCACAGAGGGAAAATGGTATGAAAACACAAGGAGAAGACAGCCATCTACAGCCCAAGGAGAGAGGCCTCAGAAGACACCAACACTGCTGACACCTTGATCTCAGACTTCCAGCCTCCAGGAGCATGAGAAAAAATTTTTTTTTAATTGTTTAAACCACCCGATCTGTGATACTTCATTATGGAAGTCCTAGCAAACTAATACACCAACTCAGAAATATTTTGGGAAGGCCTTCTTTGATGCAGAAACGCATGAGGATGTTATCCTTGTTTTATCACCAGTCTCTATATGATCACTCCAACATAAAAGATCTTACACTTTCTTAAAAAGAAATGGATACAAATATAGATATATTAAGATGACAAAATACTCTATAAATAAGACAGTCACTGTAAAACAGAATAGCTATAATAAAGAAGTATTAATAAAAAAAGCCTTTAGATTTAACAATGAGACATAGCTTATGAAGGTGATGATGATGATGGTATTACTAATAATACAGAGACCTTAATCAATTATCTAGGAAGAGAGCATCATTCTTACTCCCATTTTGAAATGGTAACATCAGGCTGCCCAGTTATATATGTTTTAGTACTAATGATAATAACAATTGCAATAACAAAAAAAATAGGTATTTATTGAATTATTGGTATGTGCCAGGTGCTATACTAAAACTTCATATGGTTTATCAGTTTTAATTCTCACAATAACCCCATCAATTAGGCAACACTAGAAATCAAGTTCAGAGAGATTACCAATGTCCAAAAGACTCACAACTGTTACTCACTAGATGAATCGTAGCTGTAGGGCTAATACAGGGCTATAGAATCAAGTGTTTTAAAAGGCAGCCTGACTCCCTGGTCATCACTATCTCTAGTGATTGTGAAAAATCTTACCTGAAGGCATTTCTAGAGTGAAGGCATCCGTGAGTTTTGACAACAATTCTTGCAGTTCCTCTTCCTCCAGCTCATCCCTTCCCTCCTGGATGTTAACTGCCCCTTTCCTTTCCACAGGTGCCAGGGCAGGACGGTTCATTTCAGCAGGGGCAATGTGGGAGGTGTCCTGCAGCAGTCCTTCCTGGGAACTGGGTAGGGACCTAAAGATTTCTTTTGACGTCTTTTGTGCTTGGCTTCGTGCCCTGGTGCTTTGCGTTGACCTTGGCTGCAAAGTGGCCTCTGGTGATTCTGAGTTTGGTGGAACATGTTCTGCATGTGCTGGACCTTGGTAACTTCCATCAATTACAGTGGACTTAGGAAGTGTTTCCTCTTCTGAACCATCCTCAGTGGCAACCTTGATCTGGGAAGACTCTCCTCCCCTCTGAAAACTTTCTTCACCATTTCCATGGTCACGCTTGGCAGCCATATTTTGCCAGGAAGATGAAGGATGAAGGGGCTGCAACACTGCCTGGGTAAAGAAAACTTTACTTATGTAGAAATGAACATTTATTTTACTTTTTCATTAGGCATTAAATTTTAATATTCCAATAGGACATTTTAATGCAAGATTTTCTCTTTTGTCTCTAAATACATTGCTATTAATTTTATTTTATGGTGTTAATTCAATGTCAACCTAAAGGTAGAACAGCTCAGATTCTAAAACATCACAGAGAAAAATCACAAGGAATTTGGGAAAATGCTAGGTTCTGAAAGCTCAGGTTCTAAAAATATCATAAGGAATATCTGGAAATGTCAGGATATCTTGGATTGATAGATAAAAAGTATTACAATAAAACATTCATAATGATTCACTTAGGTAGGTATGTTGTGAGGGGTTTCATAATAAGCCATAGGAATAAAATCTGGGGGGTGCTCTCTCTACAAAGCACAGCCCTCAAAGTGTGGTCCACAGACTCCTGGAGGTCCCCGAGACCCTTTCAGGGGTCCATGAGGTCAAAATTATTTTCACAATAACACTTAAAGGTTATTTGCCTCTTCATTGTGTTGACATTTGCACTGATGGTGCAAAATCAAGAGTAAGTAAAGCTAAAGTTGTTGGTGCTTACCGCACATCAAGGCAGCATCACCAAGCAGTGCTAGTAGTGATGGTATTCTTACCATTGTGCACTTGCAGTTAAAAAAATAGGCAGCTCCTCTTAAGAATATCCTTGATGCAGATGAATGGATAAAGAAGATGTGGTACATATACACAATGGAATATTACTCAGCCATCAAAAAGAATAAAATAATGCCATTTGCAGCAACACGGATGGACCTAGGGATGATTGTGCTAAGTGAAATCAGAGAAAGACAGATGGCATATGACATCATTTATATGTGGAATCTAAAAAAAAATGATACAAATGAACTTATTTATAAAACAGAAACAGACTCACAGACATAGAAAACAATCTTATGGTTACCAAAGGGGAAGGGAGGGGAGGGATAAATTAGGAGATACACACAACTGTAAATAAAATAGAGAAACAGCGAGGGCCTACTGTATAGCACAGGGAACTATATTCAATATCTCGTAATAACCTATATGGAAAAGAATCTGAAAAAGAATATATGTATTTATGTATAACTGAATCACTTTGCTGTACACCTGAAACTAACACAACATTGTAAATCAATTATACTTCAATAAAAAAGAAAAAAAAGACTATTCTTGAAGGTGTAGCAAAAATTCTTATTTTTCTTAGTAACACGTCTTCTTAATATTATATGTGATGAAATGGGAAGTATGCATAAAACACTTCTTATGTTTACTGAAATATAAAAGTTGCCTCTTGTGCAAAAGAATTAGATGGGTATTTGGCAAACATTTTTTCAAAAATGAATGAAGTGAGACTGTGACAGTAAGGAAAACAATGATATGTGTTGCCAATTTTACAGTTGAGCTTTTAAGCAAAAATTAGAATTTTGGAAAACTTGCATTCACTACCATAAGCTTGCTTGCTTTCCAATTCTTAAAGACTTTTCTGATGAGATTCATGGTAGTATTAATGAATATGATTTTTTAATGATTTTTTAAAATCTTGTATAATGAAATGAGTGAGCATTAGGAAGTTCAGCATAGCTTGGTTAACTTCCAAATGACCAATGTATGATGGTATAAAATCATGCCTGGATAAAAGATTCATTCAAAAAGCACAACAGGGGCTTCCCTGGTGGCGCAGTGATTGAGAGTCCGCCTGCCGATGCAGGGGACACGGGTTCGTGCCCCGGTCCGGGAGGATCCCACATGCCGCGGAGCAGCTGGGCCCGTGAGCCATGGACGCTGAGCCTGCGCGTCCGGAGCCTGTGCTCCGCAACGGGAGAGGCCGCAACAGTGAGAGGCCCGCGTACAGCAAAAACAAACAAACAAACAAAAAGCACAACAGAATAGTGCATTTTAATGAAACAGGGTGTGAACGAGATATGGTTTCAGATTCAATATTGCAACCATCCTTTAAAAAACAATCATTTATCATGTTTTGGTGTAGTATCAAAAAAGAAGATCTCCAATTATCTGAAAAGACTATTAAAATACTCCTCTCTTTTCAACTGCAAATCTGTGTGAGGCCATATTTTTTCATATTCTTCAGCCAGAACATCTTGCAACAGATCAAATGCTGAAGCAGTTAGGAAAAATGCAGCTGTCTTTTCTGAAGCCAGCCATTAAAGAGATTTGTAAAAAATGTAAAACAATGCCAGTCTTCTAATTAAATATATATAATTACTATTTAAAATTTTTCCATATATAATGGGTTTATTATTTTCATTTTCAAATTAGTTAATAAATTTATTTTAAAACCACTTATCAGTTTTAATTTTGATTAGGGTAACCAGCAATAGATATAACCCACAGAAGCTCCTTGGGATCCTCAAAAAATTGTAAGTCTCTAAAAGGGATGCTAAGACGGGCTTCCTTGGTGGCGCAGTGGTAGAGAGTCCGCCTGCCGATGCAGGGAACGTGGGTTCGTGCCCCGGTCTGGGAAGATCCCACATGCTGCGGAGCAGCTGGGCCCGTGAGCCATGGCCGCTGAGCCTGCGCGTCTGGAGCCTGTGCTCCGCAATGGGAGAGGCCACAACAGTGAGAGGCCCGCGTACCGCAAAAAAAATAAATAAACAAATAAAAGGGATGCTGAGACTAAAGGTTTAAGAATCAACGCTATAAAGAACCTCTTTGCCCCAGGTCTATTGTTTCTAAATGGTACCGATGCTGTTCTCCCCCAATGGCACTTCCTTCGCAAAAGTGGAAGATATCGGCTGGCTGATGAAAAGGGGAGTTGGTCAGGGTATGGAGAGAAGAGGGAAAGGGAAGAGGCTGATCAGAGTGAGGTGCAAAGCCTCAGGCTGCAGCCGACCCTCAGCCAGAAGATTCTAGGTCAGACTTCCAGTTGGCCCAGATAGTCGGTGTCTCCCACATTCTATACCTGTAGATTCTGTCCCATTAGCTGTAGCTTTGTCCACAGACTGTCCTGGTTGGTTGTGAGTTCGTGAATCTTTGTTTCAAATCTGCAACTTTTTTCTTCCTGGCGGGCATATATGGCTTGCAACTTGTCTTTGTATTGGTTTAACTGTTTTCTAAGGAGCCTGCAAAGAGGACAGGTCTGAGTGGGTTGGAAGGGCAAGAGGTCAGCACAGCAAGACATGCAAGAGCCCTAGCGAGATGTACTCTGGGTCCTCTCTGGGAGAAGATGCCGGAGTAACCTGCACCTCGACTATTACCTAACATTGATCAATCCTGCTTTAAACTGTTTGTTCACCATGTACAGCTGTCCTTCGTGTCTATTATATACACAATTCCCCCAAGAATTTCATTGGTTTTAGAGGTGTTTTCAAAAACTCATCATGCATGTTATGGATTACTTTTGACAGCACACCTTCAGCAGCTCCTTAAATGTGAATATTGACTTTATTCATTATCCTTTTGTCCAGAAACACTCCATTTAGAATGATAGCATACATGTCATGGCTAAATACCTAACACCCAACCAGGGAGGGAACAATGATGCACTTTGTGAATTGTGGGTCTTGGCTTCTCTTCCTAAGTCTAGTTGTTCATTGGTTTCAGAATGAACCAAGTAGTCAGTGTAATTCTTTTAAAACATAAGGCAGGGGACTTCCCTGGAGGTCCAGTGGTTAAGACTTCACCTTCCAATGCAGGGGATACGGGTTCGATCCCTGGTCAGGGAGCTAAGATCCCACATGCCTCGCGGCCAAAACACCAAAACATAAAACAAGCAATATTGTAACAAATTCAATAAAGACTTTAAAAATGGTCCACCTCCAAAAAATATCTTTAAAAATTTAAAGAAAAGAACAACAAAGAAAACCCATAAATCAGATCATGTTACTCCTCTGCTCAAAGCCCTCCAATGTTCCCCTCCTTATTCAGAATAAACCAAAGTCCCCATAGAGGCAGCCAAAGCTGAACAAGACGGCCAAGACCCTCCGCTTCCCTCCCTGACCTCATCTCTGCTTTCTGTTACTCACTGTCTGTCCTTCAGCCACACAGAGCTTCTGGCAACTCTTTGAACACACTGGGCATGTTCTCCCCTCAGAGTTGGCTCTTTTGGCCCCCAGTGCCTCCTTCCCCCAGGTTCTTGCTCAGCTCATCCCCTCATTTTTAAGTCTTTGGTCACCATCATACTCTCAGTGAGGCTCTCCCTCACTGCTCTACTTGAAACTGCAAACCAGAACTCCCAGCCTCACCTCCATCACCCCCCATCTCCTCCCCTGGTCCTTCCCATCTCCTTGTCTCCATGGATTTTTGCCATGTCTAATTGCTACAGAACATGATGCGATCTTAGATTTTGATTTAGTCTCGAGCCTTCAGACTTCTGCACAGCCACTTTATATGACATGCTACCTGTTTTACTTGTTATTTTACTTATATCTTACTTACTCTATTACTAATTGTTTATTGTCTCTTTATTCTGGCAATTTTTTTTCTGTTTTGCTTCTTGCCATATCCCTAGGCCCGGGCCTAAAATAGTTCCTGTTACAGTGTATGTATACAGTGAAAATTGGCTTTCTAAAGTACAGTCTTATTCTTTGACCAGTGCTGTTGTCATATTTGTGGAAGTTGTAGAAATGGGCTCCCTGGTAGGAAATGCAACAACATTTCTCAGTGTTACAGCCTTTGAAATTCTTAATTGCCACAGATCTTGGAGAGGTCTTGGAATTTAGCTGAGGCTCCTATCCAAAGCAGGCATCTCTAAAAGATGGCCCTCAAACTTCCAGGCAGTCACACAGGTGAAAGAGGAGTCTGATTCTAAAATCCTTGATTGTAATTGGAGTTTCAAGTACTTCTTTATGATGGACTTTTCAGAAAGGATTCAGCCCAGGGATTTTATACAGCAGACAACAAAGAAACAGCTTGTTATGACCAGTAGTGACATCAGTTTATCTTTCTCCCATGCTGTCTATCACCCACACCCCCTTCCTCCTTTCTGGCCCATCCACCATGCTTGAACATCTAGAAGACATGCGTTCCCATCCTTCCACAATCCAGGTGAAAGTAGGGAAAGCCCTATCAGAAGTGCAGCTCTTTTCTACTCTGTTTTTTGTTTGTTTGTTTGTTTGTTTGTTTGTTTGTTTAGTTTCTGCTTTATAACAAAGTGCATCAGTCATACATATACATCTGTTCCCACATCCCTTCCCTAATGCATCTCCCTCCCTCCCACCCTCCCCATCCCACCCCTCCAGGCGGTCACAAAGCACCGAGCTGATCTCCCAGTGCTCTGCGGCTGCTTCCCACTATCTATCTACCTTACATTTGGTAGTGTACATATGTCCATGCCTCTCTTTCGCTATGTCACAGCTTACCCTTCCCCCTCCCCATATCCACAAGTCCATTCTCAAGTAGGTCTGTGTCTTTATTCCCGTTTTACCCCTAGGTTCTTCATGACATTTTTTTTTTTAATTCCGTATATATGTGTTAGCATACGGTATTTGTCTTTCTCTTTCTGACTTACTTCACTCTGTATGACAGACTCTAGGTCTATCCATCTCATTACAAATAGCTCAGTTTCGTTTCTTTTTATGGCTGAGTAATATTCCATTGTATATATGTACCACATCTTCTTTATCCATTCATCCGATGATGGACACTTAGGTTGTTTCCAGCTCCGGGCTATTGTGAATAGAGCTGCGATGAACATTTTGGTACATGTCTCTTTTTGAATTATGGTTTTCTCAGGGTATATGCCTAGTAGTGGGATTGCTGGGTCATATGGTAGTTCTATTTTTAGTTTTTTAAGGAACCTCCATACTGTTCTCCATAGTGGCTGTACCAATTCACATTCCCACCAGCAGTGCAAGAGTGTTCCCTTTTCTCCACACCCTCTCCAGCATTTATTGTTTCTAGATTTCTTGATGATGGCCATTCTGACTGGTGTGAGATGATATCTCATTGTAGTTTTGATTTGCATTTCTCTAATGATTAATGATGTTGAGCATTCTTTCATGTGTTTGTTGGCAGTCTGTATATCTTCTTTGGAGAAATGCCTATTTAAGTCTTCTGCCCATTTTTGGATTGGGTTGTTTGTTTTTTTGCTATTGAGCTGCATGAGCTGCTTATAAATTTTGGAGATTAATCCTTTGTCAGTTGCTTCATTTGCAAATATTTTCTCCCATTCTGAGGGTTGTCTTTTGGTCTTGTTTATGGTTTCCTTTGCTGTGCAAAAGCTTTGAAGTTTCATTAGGTCCCATTTGTTTATCTTTCTTTTTATTTCCATTTCTCTAGGAGGTGGGTCCAAAAGGATCTTGCTGTGATTTATGTCATAGAGTGTTCTACCTATGTTTTCCTCTAAGAGTTTGATAGTTTCTGGCCTTACATTGAAGTCTTTAATCCATTTTGAGCTTATTTTTGTGTATGGTGTTAGGGAATGATCTAATCTCAAACTTTTACATGTCCCTGTCCAGTTTTCCCAGCACCACTTATGGAAGAGGCTGACCTTTCTCCACTGTACATTCCTGCCTCCTTTATCAAAGATAAGTTGGCCATATGTGCGTGGGTTTATCTCTGGGCTTTCTATCCTGATCCACTGATCTATCTTTCTGTTTTTATGCCAGTACCACACTGTCTTGATTACTGTAGCTTTGTAGTATAGTCTGAAGTCAGGGAGCCTGATTCCTCCAGCTCCGTTTTTCGTTCTCAAGATTGCTTTGGCTATACGGGGTCTTTTGTTTTTCCAAACAAATTTTGAAATTTTTTGTTCTAGTTCTGTGAAAAATGCCAGTGGTAGTTTGATAGGGATTGCATTGAATCTGTAGATTGCTTTGGGTAGTAGAGTCATTTTCACAATATTGATTCTTCCAATCCAGGAGCATGGTATCTCTCTCCATCTATTTGTATCATCTTTAATTTCTTTCATCAGTGTCTTATAATTTTCTGCATACAGGTCTTTTGTCTCCTTAGGTAGGTTTATTCCTAGATATTTTATTCTTTTTGTTGCAATGGTAAATGGGAGTGTTTTCTTGATTTCATTTTCAGATTTTTCATCATTAGTGTACAGGAATGCCAGAGATTTCTGTACATTAATTTTGTATCCTGCTACTTTACCAAATTCATTGATTAGCTCTAGTAGTTTTTCGGTAGCATCTTTAGGATTCTCTATGTATAGTATCATGTCATCTGCAAACAGTGACAGCTTTACTTCTTCTTTTCCAATTTGGATTCCCTTTATTTCCTTTTCTTCTCTGATTGCTGTGGCTAAAACTTCCAAAACTATGTTGAATAAGAGTGGTGAGAGTGGGCAGCCTTGTCTTGTTCCTGATCTTAGTGGAAATGGTTTCAGTTGTTCACCATTGAGGACAATGTTGGCTGTGGGTTTGTCATATATGGCCTTTATGATGTTGAGGAAAGTTCCCTCTATGCCTACTTTCTGCAGGGTTTTTATCATAAATGGGTGTTGAATTTTGTCAAAAGCTTTCTCTGCATCTATTGAGATGATCATATGGTTTTTCTCCTTCAACTTGTTAATATGGTGTATCACATTGATTGATTTGCGTATATTGAAGAATCCTTGCATTCCTGGAATAAACCCCACTTGATCATGGTGTATGATCCTTTTAATGTGCTGTTGGATTCTGTTTGCTAGTATTTTGTTGAGGATTTTTGCATCTATGTTCATCAGTGATATTGGCCTGTAGTTTTCTTTCTTTGTGACATCCTTGCCTGGTTTTGGTATCAAGGTGATGGTGGCCTCGTAGAATGAGTTTGGGAGTGTTCCTTCCTCTGATATTGTTTGGAAGAGTTTGAGAAGGATGGGTGTTAGCTCTTCTCTAAATGTTTGATAGAATTCGCCTGTGAAGCCATCTGGTCCTGGGCTTTTGTTTGATGGAAGATTTTTAATCACAGTTTCAATTTCAGTGCTTGTGATAGGTCTATTCATATTTTCTATTTCTTCCTGAGTCAGTCTTGGCAGGTTGTGCATTTCTAAGAATTTGTCCATCTCTTCCAGGTTGTCCATTTTATGGGCATAGAGTTGCTTATAGTAATCTCTCATGATCTTTTGTATTTCTGCAGTGTCAGTTGTTACTTCTCCTTTTTCATTTCTAATTCTATTGACTTGAGTCTTCTCCCTTCTTTTCTTGATGAGTCTGGCTAATGGTTTATCAATTTTGTTTATCTTCTCAAAGAACCAGCTTTTAGTTTTATTGATCTTTGCTATCGTTTCCTTCATTTCTTTTTCATTTATTTCCGATCTGATTTTTATGATTTATTTCCTTCTGCTAACTTTGGGATGTTTTTGTTCTTCTTTCTCTAATTGCTTTAGGTGCAAGGTTAGGTTGTTTATTCGAGATGTTTCCTGTTTCTTAAGGTGGGATTGTATTGCTATAAACCTCCCTCTTAAAACTGCTTTTGCTGCATCCCATAGGTTTTGGGTCGTCGTGTCTCCATTGTCATTTGTTTCTAGGTATTTTTTAATTTCCTCTTTGATTTCTTCAGTGATCACTTCGTTATTAAGTAGTGTATTGTTTAGCCTCCATGTGTTTCTATTTTTTACAGCTCTTTTCCTGTAATTGATATCTAGTCTCATAGCATCGTGGTCAGAAAAGATACTTGATACAATTTCAATTTTCTTAAATTTACCAAGGCTTGATTTGTGACCCAAGATATGATCTATCCTGGAGAATGTTCCATGAGCACTTGAGAAAAATGTGTATTCTGTTGTTTTTGGATGGAATGTCCTATAAATATCAACTAAGTCCATCTCGTTTAATGTATCATTTAAAGCTTGTGTTTCCTTATTTATTTTCATTTTGGAAGATCTGTCCATTGGTGAAAGTGGGGTGTTAAAGTCCCCTACTATGATTGTGTTACTGTCGATTTCTCCTTTTATGGCTGTTAGTATTTGCCTTATGTATTGAGGTGCTCCTATGTTTGGTGCATAAATATTTACAATTGTTATATCTTCTTCTTGGATCATTCCCTTGATCATTATGTAGTGTCCTTCTTTGTCTCTTCTAGTAGTCTTTATTTTAAAGTCTATTTTGTCTGATATGAGAATTGCTACTCCAGCTTTCTTTTGGTTTCCATTTGCATGGAATATCTTTTTCCATCCCCTTACTTTCAGTCTGTATGTGTCTCTAGGTCTGAAGTGGGTCTCTTGTAGACAGCATATATATGGGTCTTGTTTTTGTATCCATTCAGCCAATCTGTGTCTTTTGGTGGGAGCATTTAGTCCATTTACATTTAAGGTAATTATCGATATGTATGTTCCTATTCCCATTTTCATAATTGTTTTGGGTTCGTTATTGTAGGTCTTTACCTTCGTTGTGTTTCTTGCCTAGAGAAGTTCCTTTAGCATTTGTTGTAAAGCTGGTTTGGTGGTGCTGAACTCTCTCAGCTTTTGCTTGTCTGTAAACGTTTTAATTTCTCCATCAAATCTGAATGAGATCCTTGCTGGGTAGAGTAATCTTGGTTGCAGGTTTTTCTCCTTCATCACTTTAATTATGTCCTGCCACTCCCTTCTGGCTTGTAGAGTTTCTGCTGAGAGATCAGCTGTTATCCTGATGGGGATTCCCTTGTGTGTTATTTGTTGTTTTTGCCTTGCTGCTTTTAATATGATTTCTTTGTGTTTAATTTTTGACAGTTTGATTAATATGTGTCTTGGCGTATTTCTCCTTGGATTTATTCTGTATGGGACTCTCTGTGCCTCCTGGACTTGATTAACTATTTCCTTTCCCATATTAGGGAAGTTTTCAACTATAATCTCTTCAAATATTTTCTCAGTCCCTTTCTTTTTCTCTTCTTCTTCTGGAACCCCTAGAATTCGAATGTTGGTGCGTTTAATGTTGTCCCAGAGGTCTCTGAGACTGTCCTCTGTTCTTTTCATTCTTTTTTCTTTATTTTGCTCTGCAGCAGTTATTTCCACTATTTTATCTTCCACCTCACTTATCCGTTCTTCTGCCTCAGTTATTCTGCTATTGATCCCATCTAGAGTATTTTTTATTTCATGTATTGTGTTTTTAATCGATGCTTGATTCATCTTTAGTTCTTCTAGATCCTTGTTAACTGTTTCTTGCATTTTGTCTATTCTATTTCCAAGATTTTGGATCTGGGAAATAGAATCTTGGATCATCTTTACCATCATTATTCTGAATTCTTTTTCAGGTAGACTGCCTATTACCTCTTCATTTGTTAGGTCTGGTGGGTTTTTATCTTGCTCCTTCTCCTGCTGTGTGTTTTTCTGTCTTCTCATTTTGCTTATGTTACTGTGTTTGGGGTCTCCTTTTTGCAGGCTGCAGGTTTGTAGTTCCAGTTGTTTTTGGTGTCTGTCCCCAGTGGCTATGGTTGGTTTAGTGGGTTGTGTAGGCTTCCTGGTGGAGGGGACTAGTGCCTGTGTTCTGGTGGATGAGGCTGGATCTTGTCTTTCTGGGGGTCAGGTCCACGTCTGGTGGTGTGTTTTGGGGTGTCTGCGGACTTTTTATGATTTTAGGCCGCCTCTCTGCTAATGGGTGGCGTTGTTTTCCTGTCTTGCTAGTTGTTTGGCATAGGGTGTCCAGCACTGTAGCTTGCTGGTCGTTGAGTGAAGCTGGGTGCTGGTGTTGAGATGGAGATCTCTGGAAGATTTTCGCCGTTTGATATTATGTGGAGCTGGGAGGTCTCTTGTGGACCAGTGTCCTGAAGTTGGCTCTCCCACCTCAGAGGCACAGCACTGACACCTGGCTCCTCAATTTGGGATGATTTGTTGTCTATTCATGTATTCCACAGATGCAGGGTACATCAAGTTGATTGTGGAGCTTTAATCCGCTGCTTCTGAGGCTGCTGGGAGAGGTTTCCCTTTCTCTTCTTTGTTCTCACAGCTCCTGGGTCTCAGCTTTGGATTTGGCCCCGCCTCTGCGTGTAGGTCGCAGGAGGGCGTCTGTTCTTCGCTCAGACAAGACAGGGTTAAAGGAGCAGCCGCTTCGCGGACTCTTGCTCACTCAGGCCGGGCGGGAGGGAGGGGCACGGAGTGCGGGGCGAGCCTGCAGCGGCAGAAGTCGGCGTGACGTTGCACCAGCCCGAGGCGCGCCGTGCGTTCTCCCAGGGAAGCCGCCCCTGGATCCCGGGACCCCGGCAGTGGTGGGCTGCACAGGCTCCCGGAAGGGCGGTGTGGACAGTGACCTGCGCTCGCACACAGGCTTCTTGGCGGCGGCAGCAGCAGCCCCTGTGTCCCACGCCCGTCACTGGGCTCCGCGCTTTCAGTCGTGACTCGCGCCCGTCTGTGGAGCCCCTTTAAGCAGCGCTCTTAATCCCCTCTCCTCGCGCACCAGGAGACCAAGAGGGAAGAAAAAGTCTCTTGCCTCTTCGGCAGCTCCAGAGTTTTCCTGGACTCCCTGCCGGCTAGCTGTGGCACATTAGCCCCCTTCAGGCTGAGTTCTCGCCGCCAGCCCCAGTCCTCTCCCTGCGCTCTGACCGTAGCCCGAGCCTCAGCTTCCAGCGCCGCCCGCCCTGGTGGGCGAGCAGACAAGCCTCTCGGGCTGGTGAGTGCCGCTCGGCACCGATCCTCTGTGCGGGAATCTCTCTGCTTTGCCCTACCCAGGTATGTGGGGAGTTTCTTGCCTTTTGGGAGGTCTGGGGTCTTCTGCCAGCATTCAGTAGGTGTTCTGTAGGAGTTGTTCCACGTGTAGCTGTATTTCTGGTGTATCCGTGGGGAGGAAGATGATCTCCGCGTCTTACTCTTCCGCCATCTTACCCGGAAGTGTTTGTTTGTTTTAATGGAGAAATCCTCGGAGAGTCTCCAGTGAACATGATTTACCCAATGCCAATATTTCCAGCAACTGGGAGCCCCATACTTTCAAGGTAAATATCCACTGTTAACAAAAAAGCTTAGATTATTTGAGAAATAATTCCTTTCAAATGATCTGAAATCTGTCTTTCCAAACTTTTATATCTTTGTATGCAGTTCTGCTTCCTGGAGCTAAGGAGCTTGAATCTCCCATGTACCAGGTCTTCAAATACAACACAAAGGCAAGTTAATTCACCAGGCGAGTTAATCACGCACAGAGCAGTGGAACATTACTTTTCTTGATCAGTACCTAGCATAGAGTAATAAATAGATAACTAATAATTGAATGATACTCTTTCTTGTAATGTAGTCTGAGACTGCATTGTTTTTTAAATCATCAGTGACAAATTGTGGGCTGTTACTGAACTTACAGTTGACTGTATATCTCAGGTCTTTCCATGCTATTTGTTGTGAACCTGGGCTTATAATTGTAGGATTTGCATTTAATCTTTTAAAATTTGGTCTTTATTAATTGTCCCACTATTCTAGACTGTGATATCGTAGTGATTCAAGACTGTCATTTAGCTTATTATCTATGCCTTTTGGTATCATGTCACACACATGCTCTCTATTATTTTATCCAAATCATTGATAAAAATAATGGGGCAGACAGGAACAAGGATAAAGCCTTCACATAGATTTTACTCACTAATCAGGCTCACACTGGTATTCTTTGTGTTGATAAATACCTTACTAGGAGACCAATGGTGTATATAGTGGGTATGAATTATACAAAAGGGAATCATCTAGTTTAAAATAATTGTTTGAGGTAATTATTTTAAGAATTAAGTTTTAAAGAATTAAATTTCAAAATTTCCTTTTTATTTCTAAATTTTAAGTTTCAAAATTGCCATTTTATTCCTATACTATTTCCCTTAATTTTATTTCTAATTTATTTTTCTTATACCATGAAAAAGATCAAAATTGTTTTTAACATTTAAATTATTATTAAATTACTTTAAAAGTGTTATTAAGCTTCTTTTCATGAGTTATCACAGAATTTTAAAATGTTCATTATCTTTCATACCTTTGCATTATGAAGCACATCTCATCATATATATATATATATATATATATATATATATATATATATATATACATACATGCACATATATATTAGATGCTCAATAAATTTATTGATGACCTATTTTTATTTTAATACATATTTATTAATATATATTTACTCATTAATTTATTGAGCATCTACTAGATACCAAGCATTGTGCCTGCAAACAAAGGTCTTCCCTCAGGGGGACCTTCTTATTGAGGAGCCAGGAATTTTGTCTTCTAAAGGAATGACAACATGATACAGGAACTCAAGGGATGATTAGTCCTGGGACTTCCCTGGTGGTCCAGCAGTTAAGACTCTGCACTCCCAATGCAGGGAGCCTGGGTTCTATCACTGGTCAGGGAACTAGATCCTGCATGTTGCAACTAAAAGATCCTGCATACCACAACTAAAGATCCCGCTTGCTGCAACTAACAGCCGGCACAGCCAAATAAATAAATCATTTTTTAAAAGGAATAATTAGTGCTTTGAGACACAATAAGATGGTAGACAGTTTCCAGCCAGCCTAGTAAATCTTTGAGAAAGTTAGATACTGTTGGAGAAATGTACTGATTTATTTTAGAAGCCATAAGACACACACAATACTTCACTGAAAATGCTTAACCAAATTTCAAGGAATAAAATCAGTCAACCAAAACCCCAAACTTAATGTAATTATCTGGGTGGTTTTAGTTATACTTAACTACTCAAATAGAGTCAAAGCCCCCTTTTACCTTCATACTGGAATCATAGCATTTCTCTGTTTAAGGAATGTCTTCCAAATTAAAGAGAAAAAAAGAGCACTGTAAAAACTTTGTAGAATTTCTTCCTCTAAAAGCGAAGCAAAACGCTATTGATGTGTCTCTGCTGTTAGTATTTGTCCACACGTGGTTCCTACCTTCTGTCCCTATGGAGAGCATTAATGGATTCGTGAGTCCTCCACAGTTCATTCCTAATGCTGACTATGGTCTAGAGAAGCGAGAAATAGAGAAAATAAGTTTTGGGTTTGAATTTAACCCATATTCCTAAAAATTCATAATAACATGATAATGATATTTCAAAAAAAATTCTTTTTCAAAAAGTGACTGGTGTTCATATGCTCAAAGTGCAGTCACACCATCTTATTTTTACGAGACACTTTTCTTAAAGATACGTAAACATGAACAAGATTTTTAGGTTTTAAAAATAAGTCACAGTAGTCTTTTGCCCGAGGTAGGCTGCTGCTCAGAACGTCTCCTTCTCTAAAGGCATCTGCAAAAAGCAGTTGGGTTATTTTATTTCTCTTGGCTCAAGAAATCTTTCACTTCTACCTTCCACCTTCTACTGAGAGTTTCTTATCTTTCCATTGCTTGTGGACTGGGACTCATCACTACTCTTTCTGTTCACCAAGTCTCTTTGAATTGATAATGATCAGCTCAGTTCTCATCTAGGATTTTCTCACCAAACCTTATGTCTCAAATCACAGTCTGGTTCCTGAATTGCACCCCAAGAGCAAGTCCTGACCTGACCCAGCCTGGCCCAGGTTCCTGGGGCACCATGTACCAGCCCATGGCACCCACTCATCTGAATGGGAGGTTGGATTTCATTACTCTATATTTATAAGCAGCCGTGGCTATACTCTGTGGCCTTTTCTCTTCCCTACAAATGATCTGAAGAGGCACTGGCCATCTTGAGAACATTCTTCCATAGGAACAGCCTACAAGAGGAAGAGAGTAGGGAAGGGAGAAAAAGTGAGCTATAGACTTGAAGTCACATTCTCTGGTTGTTACATGCTCTTTGTGGCCCTTCTGAGGGACCGGTGCCTGTCTGCCTCTTCATTCAAATATTCAGTTTCTACATGCCTAGCGTAGATCACTTTGAATCAGTGAGCTTTACATCATTGATATCAATGTTATCATATGGTACATATCGATATGCAACTGAGAAGCATTTCAGGTTAGCACATATGGACCTACCATGGTATATCCAGAGAATAGATACCATGGTTTATTTAGTCATTTGCAATGGAAGGACACTAGGCTGTTTTCAACTTTTCAGAATTATAAGCAATGTTGCAATGAACAAAGTGGTACATGCCTCCTTGTGCATACATGGGCAAGGTTCCCAGGTTTTAAGTTTAATAGATACTAATAATTTGCCCTCTTTGGGCACACACACGTATGAATATTTGAATATTTGGATGCATAGTATAAGGTCTGCAAAGATATACCCCAAAGAGATTACCTCTGGAAAACTCGGGACCAGATGTGGGGTGGGAATTATGGCTGAAAAGGACTTTACCCTTATCTGTAATATTTTAACTTTAAGACAAACAGATTCAGGTCTTATTTGTATAATTTAAAATGTCTTTCTTTTTAATCAAAGAAAGAAATGTATTACATACAAAAGATAGGCTGTAGCAACTTTAAAAATGAGAGAGGTGACAGGGAGTAAAAAGAAAGTGAAATAAAGGAGGGAAAGCAAAACCTCTTTTAAACTTCTTGCCTCAGAACAAAGCAATGTTAAAGTGAAACAAACTGTCGCATTGTGAAAATGGCTTTTTTTCTTCTTTTATTCAAAGCAGGAAATGGAGCAGCTCTTCATTTGTCCCCGCACATGTAACTCCTGCTCTCTGCCCAGCACTCCAGCCAGAGGCATTCTTGGATGTGCAGTGAGGGGTGTCTGAGTGGTGCAGCTGCATGAGCTGCTGATGAAAACGCACACAGACCTGAAAAACCTCACCCAGAGGCAGCGCACAGGCTTCTCATTCCTGGGTGGTCACAAGACACTCTCCTCTTCACACTTCTACCAGGAACAACTGCAATATGAGAACTCTAATTTCTCTTTGATGATTGAAAAACATCACAGATGATCATATTTTGAAGACCTCCCTTAGGATCTAACTGTACTGATTACAATGATGAAGGGACACCTACAAGTGGAGTTGCACATGGGAGGGAAAGTCAACAACTGGTTGAAAACATGATAAAGGAGTTGCAGACTGTACGCTTAAAAAAAAAAAGAAGCATTTCTAATTCCTTTGATGAAAAAAATTTCACTGGGATTTTTTTTTTAAGTTTCTTCCCTCTTATGTTTCTTTCACTTTCCTCTCTCATCTCTTCCCTTTGAAAATTCCTGAACATTTTCTTTATGTACGGATGAACTAATTTTCCCTTTTCCCCTACTTTTTAATTACATCGAATCTTAGATACTGAATAGTCAAGTTAAGGTATTGTGGGCAGAAGAAAGCCTTGTCTGTAAGTAAGCTACATTTAGAAGTTTCGGGCAGGGACTTAATATCTATGGACACTGGAGTAATTTAAAAATATCAAAGTTGAATACAGCTTCCCTTTAGGATGCAGACTTGGGAAGAGTCCCCTCAAAGCTAAACTTTATCCAGTAATTGTGCCTTAATTGTTCTTTTCCCCTTCGGACTCACCTGATGATGTGTGCTACTGCCGTTGGTTTGTTGAGCCAGAGATACTCTTTGAGGTATTTGTTTGAAGGCCTCTGTGGCTGCTGTTTCTACTGGTCTAGTTGGACTTACATACTTTGGTGCTTCAGATCTATTGTACTGAATGGAGAGCCTGTTATAAAAGTAGAATTTTATGAGAGGTTGTAATAATTTTTAATGATCAGGTATGACATTGAGGAGAGTCTTTTTAGAAAATGTCAAATCAGCTATTCAATTTAATATCCAAAAATAGCAATAAAATAGTTCAACTTTTTCCTCTGTGCTCTTTTCCAACTACTTAATTGATATAGAGCTAAATAGCCAATAATAGGAACAAAAATTCCATTTGCCTCCTTCTTGATAATCTAGAAATGAGAATGCAGAGAAGTTCAGCGATGACTACAGAAAATTCCCCAGGTCATCTTGTCCAGGTCACATACTAGGGGTTCTAAGTGCAGATGTGTGTTTATTATGTCATATCTAAAAGAGCGTAGAATAGAGTAGACTAGTTTAAGGTCAGGCATATTCCATTTTATACAATTCCATTTAATTTCGTTCCCTTATTCAAAAACTATTTGAAGCATCTTACCATCTTGAGTTATTGCAGATAAAAAGACTTCTTTTAAAAGAAGCAGAGAACTCCCTGCTCACAGAGACTTTACATGTAATGAACAGACAAATACACAATCATTTCTGACATAGGTCGATTATTTCTACAGGATGCAATGAGAGTATAAGGGAAGAAGCGATTACTCTGGTACACTTTAATTATGTGTTTAAGGAGTGGGCACTTTGGGGTAGAAAAAAGCGTAACCCATGACTTCTTCATCACACAGCTTCTGAGTAACACACTCTATTCTTACCCCGTCTCAAATCATTTTAACACCTTGGGGTTGTTCAACACCATTTTCTGCATTCATACAGATGCTTACAAACAGCAAAATACATATTGAATTTGTTTTTGAAACAAAAATGGCATCATTCCATACACATGATTCTGCCAATTGCCTTTTTCTCTTAATGTATGATGATGAATGCCCTCTAGTATAGTAGATAGGTGCTAAAATCTGTCCTTAAGTAGATTCACTATGTTCTCTTGTATGTTGTATCATATATAATCGACCATTTTTTCTACCAATGGATCTTCAGTTTGTTTGTTTAGTGACCCACCCTCCAATGCTACAATGTTTATCTTATTTTCTATGTAGTAGTGCTCTTATTCCTATAGGACAGAGTTCCAAAAATGGATCAAGGGCCAAATCAATTTAAATTTGCTACCAATACTCCCTCTAAGTCTTGCTCTCTCTTACCTGGCTCTTCTTTCTTTCCTTTCCTTTAGTACTTTTGGCTCCTAATATATTATTATAATTCATGTATATGCCTATTTTTAATTGTCTAGTTTCCCCAGTAGAATGAAAAACTCCATGAGATCTTCATCTCTTCTGTTCCCTGATATATCCCAAGTGCCTAGAAGAGTGTTCACTAAAGATTTATTGATTGAATTATTTTTCAGATTATTTTCTGAAAAGTCTATAGCCATTTGTACTTCAACCAGATGTCAAGAGCACCTAATTTCTTCCATGTCCACCAGCACTGGACGTTATTCATTTACTTTTTACCATTCTGATAAAGAAAGTGATAATATCTCATTGTTCCTTTAATTGGCATTTGTCTAACCACTAGTTAAGATGAGCATATTTTTGTGTGTTTAATGGCCATGTGGAATTCCTCTGCTGTGATTGCCTATTTATATATTTGGAGTATTTCCCTCCTCACCCTCGCTCCCCTCTTCCTCATTTTCTTCTTCCTTATTTCTGTTTCCCTCTCCTCTTCCCTCTCCCCCCTCCTCTTCCTTCTTTTCCTCTTCCTCTTCTTCATCTTCTCTTTCTCCTTCTTCTTCTTTTTCAGTTTTTCCTATCAATTTGTAGGGACCTTTCCATAGCATAGTTTATCCTCTTAGAGAAAATATTTTTCCAAGTCTGAGATTTATTTTTGATTTTGTTTATAATATCATTTACCATGAGAAAATGTCTACATTCACATGTCATCATATATATGTGTGTATCTATTACTTCATGATTCCTTATTTTGTTGTCTTGCTTAGAAAGGTCTCCTCCAACCCCAGGTTTCCTAAATTTTTAAAATATTTTTATTTTAAACTATTTTTACATTTAAAGTTCAGTCAATTTGGAATTTATTTTCGTTTATGGGGCAAAACAATGGATACCTGATGGATAGACAGTTATGCATCTTTTTGCACTGAACTGAAATACCACCTTTCTCATATGTTAGGCTCTCATTTATGCTTGGATCATTAATCAAATTTCGTATTCTTGTCCTCAGATCAATATACCCATTTCTGATTTATACTATATTATTTGGTCATGGTGGCTCTAGAGTAAGTTTTAACGTCTGTTGAAGAACAACCCTTCTCACTATTTTTTTTAACATCTTTATTGGAGTATAATTGCTTTACAATAGTGTGTTAGTTTCTGCTGTATAACAAAATGAATCAGCTATATGTATACATATATCCCCATATCCCCTGCCTCCCACCTTCCCTATCCCACCCCTCTAGGTGGTCACAAAGCACCAAGCTGATCTCCCTGTGCTATGTGGCTGCTTCCCACTAGCTATCTATTTTACATTTGGTAGTGTATATATGTCCATGTCACTCTCACTTCGTCCCAGCTTACCCTTCTCCCTCCCCATGTTCTCAAGTCCATTCTCTATGTCTGTGTCTTTACTCCTGTCCTGCCCCTCTCACTATTTTTTATTTCCACAATTTTAAATATTCTTGTATCTTTATTCTTTCAACATGTCTTCAAAATTATTTTATCTTATTTAAAAAACATCATGATTCTATTTGGAAATGCATTTAATTTAAATGCACTTCATTCTTATTATCCATGGTAGTTATGCTCTTTGAAGTCACGTGAACAATGAACTAGTGGAAACTGAACGATGGCTCCTAGGAAAAAACACAGGGTTAGGATCTTGGAAGTCTCTGGTCAGAAGATTTTCATCAACCTATCAATATATAACCTTGTTTTTCATGTGTTTCTTTTCTTTTTTTCATTAGTTATCTATTTTACACATATTAGTGTATATATGTCAATCTCAGTCTCCCAATTCATCCCACCCCCCACCCCCATGTGTTTCTATTTAAAGATATATGTATACTGTTTAATGTTTACTGTTGATTCATTAACATTGAACCCATGTAACTCGTGTCTGAACGAAGCTTATTTCATACACGTATTTTTTTGTTAAGACATATCATAGCCTTCTCGCGCCTAGGAACGCTAGCCAGCACTTCAGCACCACGTTTGGAGGCTATTTGCAACAGTGAAATCACCAACAAAAAAGCACAAAAATGTGAAAAACATGGCACAAGATAGACTGTGTAAAGGACATGTGTTTATACTATAAGGGCAGAAACCAGAAGGCAGGGTATCACTCAATTCTACCTCAGCTGTGCATCAGGCAACTCACATTTTTTTGCCACTCTGTGCATGTCTGCAAATGACCAAAGAAGCATCGCGAGTACTGATTTTAAGGTTCTTTTTTTTTTTTTTTTTTGCGGTACGGGGACCTCTCACTGTTGTGGCCTCTTCCTTTGCGGAGCACAGGCTCCAGACACACAAGCTCAGCGGCCATGGCTCACGGGCCCAGCCGCTCTGCGGCATGTGGGATCTTCCAGGACCGGGGCACGAACCTGTGTCCCCTGCATCGACAGGCGGACTCTCAACCACTGCGCCACCAGGGAAGCCCTTAAGATTAACTTTTGAATCGCGTACATTGTTATGTTAGTGTCTTCTCTTTTAGGAATTTGGTATGTTTCTCCCTTTTGCTCAGGTCTTGTTTTCTGTATATTCAATCAAATATTACAGCTTTCCTTATATGGGTTTTGTATCTTTTTTGTTAAGTTTTTTCTAGTTTCTTTTAAAAATAATTTTACAAGTATTGTAAATGGGATTTTTATAAAATTTCTGGCCAGCTATTGCTGATATAGTGAAGAGCTATTTGTGCATGCATATTTTATTTTCCACCACTCAAAACCAATTAATTCTACTAGTTTTTGCTAGAGTTACTCGTGGTTTCTTGGGGATTCACAATCATATTAGCTGTAAATGGAAGTAATTTTGTGTTCTTTTTCACAGTTTTTATATTCTTTTTTAGTATATTTGTAAGAATGTCCCAAAATATATAATAATAGTGGTGATATTTGGTACCTGGATTTCAGTTATGTTTTGGAAGTGAAAATATTATCAGTGTAAACTATTGCATGGAATCCACATTAAAAGGAAGGAGGCTTTTTAGGCTGAAGAATGTTTGCTGAATCAATGAATGAATTCAATATTACCACTTGGCAATAACCATGAATCTCTTAGAAGATGGTCAGTACCAATGTGCCAACTTAATAGATAGTAAGGATATGATTTTGCCTATTATCACAATGTAAAATAGTAATATTCCACTTTAATTTCTCCTTGACCAGTCACTAATCAGAATTTTTGAATTCATTAGTAGCTAGGCTAAAGTGGAAATTATTACATTAGAATTTTACTTTGGTGAACAACTCAATTGTACTCTGGTGAACAGAATATAACACACCAACATTTAAAGAACGGTTAGCTTTGTGTAGGACTTGCAATTCCCTTTCCTCATCTTGTCTCCACAAATATTACTCTGGGAATAGGAAGGACAGGTTATCCCTATTATCAGGTGAAGAAACCAAGTCTTAGAAGCAGTCCCCAAGGCCACACACAGAGTTGGCTGAGAACAAGACTTCTGTGTCTCTCTGTCCCAGGTTCAAACTTCACTTACGTCTTCCAACACTGGGTAATTACTCCTTGAGACACTTTCATACCCCATTCTAAAAAACCCACTTTATCAATCAATCCATTAATTCCTCCATCATGCATCCATCCATTTTATTACTCGGTCCGTCAGTCATTCAACAAACACTTATTGAGCATTTACCACATTCAGATATTTTTACAGATTCTGGAAATACAACTGGAAACAATAAAAGTTTCCTCCCCCGATGGAGCTTACATTATCGAAAAAAAATTAAAAGTAAAAGTGAAATTTGTATAACGACAGATGCTGATGAAGTGCTTTGAAGAAAAATAAAGCAAGGGAGGAGGATTGGGAGTGCCAGAGTGGGGACAGGGGCTAAAATGATAAATGGGTGGTCAGGAGAGGCCTTAAGGATGAGATGACATTTGAGCAGAACTTTTGCAAGTATTTAGGAGGTAGGCGTCAAGTCATACAGAGAAATGGTCTAGGAATATGAATTCTTTAAAGTAAAGGTTTACATCTTAAGAGTGGGGGGATCTGGCTTAGTCTTATGAGGAGGAGGGAGGAATCAGGGCTGGAGCACAGAGGTTGGTGGGGAGGTGACACTGGAGAGGTTCCCAGGGTAGCTCAAACCTGCAGGCGTTTTCTAAGTCATCTTACAACTTTTAGATTTTAGCTTAAAAACAGTGGGGAGCTAATGGAGGGGTTTAAGGCACAGAAGTTTGGGAAAAATGAGTGCGTGAGGAATGTCATCATATTTTGAATTTGTAAAAGGTAAGTCAGGCTTCTGTGGCCAAAAGAAATGCACATAAGAGCATGGATCTTTGTGTTCTAACTATGAGAATGGAGGAATTTAGACAAGATCTCAAGTATTCAATAAATCCAGCTGATTACTTGTCCTAGTTTACTGTCATTCTGTCAGGGAAAGGTGAAATAAATGGCTTGAAGAAAGATGAATTGGCATCTGATATCTTTGTTTCTATTTTTAAATTTAAATTATTGGCTTTTGCAAGGAGCCCGCGAGGGGGGTTGGCGCGCGCTAAACGGGAGAAGCACTGGTTTGAGAAAAGCATGGGTCGCAAGTACACATTGGGACCCTGCCATTAATGGAGGGGAAAAGCGGGGAGACGCCAGCAGATTCCATCCTGTAAGCTGGTAGGAAGCCTGAAGGCTTGATGGGATTCCAGTGTGATAGGAGGCAAGGACATGCTTCAGGACCCCGGAGGAAGATGGCGGAAGAGTAAGACGCGGAGATCACCTTCCTCCCCACAGATACATCAGAAATTCATCTACACGTGGAACAACTCCTACAGAACACCTACTGAACGCTGACAGAAGACCTCAGACCCCCCAAAAGGCAAGAAGCTCCCCACATACCTGGGTAGGGCAAAAGAAAAAAAGAATAAACAGAGACAATAGGATAGGGACGGGACCTGCACCAGTGGGAGGGAGCCGTGAAGGGGGGAAGGTTTCTACACACTACAAGCCCCTTCGCGGGCGGAGACTGCAGGTGGCGGAGGGGGAAAGCTTCGGAGTAGCGGAGGAGAGCACAGCAACAGGGGTGCGGAGGGCAAAGCGGAGAGATTCTGGCACAGAGGACCGGTGCCCTCAGGCACACACCAGCCCGAGAGGCTTGTCTGCTCGGCCGCCGTGGCGGGCGGGGCTGGGAGCTGAGGCTCGGGTATCCGCTTTCAGTCGGAGCGCAGGGAGAGGACTGGGGCTGGCGGCAGGAAGAGAGCCTGAAGGAGTTAGTGCACCACGGCTAGCCCGGAGGGAGTCCGGGGAAAGGGTCTGGAGCTGCTGAAGAGGCAAGAGACTTTTTTCCCTTTTGTTTCCTGGTGCGCGAGGAGAGGGCATTAAGAGGGCTGCTTGGGGAAGCGCCGGTGACAGGCACGAGCCGCGGGTAAGGCACGGACCTCGGAGACGGGCGTGGGCCGCCGCCGCCGCCGCCGCCCGCCCGCCGCGGCCCGCCGCCGCCGCGGGGCCTGTGTGCGAGCGCGGGTCACTGTCCGCCCCGCCTTCCGGGGGGCCTGTGCACCCCGCCACTGCTGGGGTCCCCGAGACCCGGGGACGGCTTTCCCGGGAAAGCGCACGGAGCGCCACGGGCTGCTGCAACGTCACGCCGGCCTCTGCCGCCGCAGGCCCGCCCCACACTGCGCGCCCCTCCCTCCCCTCTGCCTGAGTGAGCCAGAGCCCCCGAATCAGCGGCTCCTTTAAACCCGTCCTGTCTGAGCGAAGAACGGACGCCCTCCGGCGACCTACGCGCAGAGGCGGGGCCAGGTCCAAGGCTGAGACCCGGGAGCTGTGAGAGCAGAGGCAGGGAAATCTCTCTGTGCAGCCTCGGAGGCAGCGGATTAAAGCTCCACGGTCCATTTGATGTGCCCTGCGTCTGTGGAGTGCATGAATGGACAGCGAATCATCCCAAATTGAGGAAGTGGACTTTGAGGACAAGATTTAAGACTTTCCCCCCTTTTCCTCTTTTTACAACGAATTATTCCAAATTAAGGAGGTGGACTTAGAGAGCAAGATTTCAGACTTCTCGCCCTTTTCCTCTTTTTACAACGAATTATCCCAAATTGAGGAGGTGGACTTGGAGAGCAAGATTTTTGATTTTTCCCCCTGCTCTCTTTTTGTGAATGTGTATGTGTAATCTTCTGTGTAAGATTCTCTCTGTATAGCTTTGCTTCCACCATATGTCTCAGGGTTCTATCGGTCCGTTTTTTTTTTTTTTTTTCAATAATTACTTTCTAATTTTAATAACGCTACTATATTTCATACTTTATTCTATTTTCCTTTACCTGCTCTTTCTTTTTTTCCTACTCTCCCTTCCTCCCTCCCTCCCTCCGCTCCTCCTTTCCTTCTTTCTTTTTCTTTCCTCCCTCCCACCCTTCTTCTTTCCACTTTCTTTTTCTTTCCTTCCTCCCTCCCTCCTGTCTTTCTTCCTTTCCTTTCTCCCTCCCTCCCTCCTTTCTTTCCTTCTTTCTTTCCATCCTTCCTCCCTCCCTCCCTCCCTCCTTTCTTTCTTCCTTCCTTCCTTCCTTCCTTTCTTCCCTTCTTCCTTTCTTTCCCTCTCTCTTTCTTTCTTCTACTAATTCTTTCTTTCTACTTTTTCTCCCTGTTACTCTGAGCCGGGTGGATGAAAGGCTCTTGGTGCTGCAGCCAGGAGCCAGTGCTGTGCCTCTGAAGTGGGAGAGCCAACTTCAGGACACGGGTCCACAACAGACCTCCCAGCTCCACATAATATCAAGCAGCAAAAATCTCCCAGAGATCTCCATCCCAACACCAGCACCCAGCTTCAGTCAACGACCAGCAAGCTACAGTGCAGGTCACCCTATGCCAAGCAACTAGCAAGGCAGGAACACAACCCCACCCATTAGCAGAGAGGCTACCTAAAAACATAATAAGGCCATAGGCACCCCAAAACACACCACCAGACGTGGACCTGTCCACCAGAAAGACAAGATCGAGCCTCAACCACCAGAGCACAGGAATTAGTCCCCCCCACCAGGAAGCCTACACAACCTACTGAAACAACCTTAGCCACTGGGGTCAGACACCAAAAACAACGGGAACTACGAATCTGCAGCCGGCAAAAAGGAGACCCCAAACACAGTAACATAAGCAAAATGAGAAGGCAGAAAAACACACAGCAGGTGAAGGAGCAAGATAAACACCTACCAGACCTAACAAATGAAGAGGTAATAGGCAGTCTACCTGAAAAAGAATTCAGAATAATGATAGTAAAGCTGATCCAAGATTCTATTTCCATGATCCATAATCTTGGAAATAGAATAGACAACATGCAAGAAACAGTTAACAAGGACCTAGAAGAACTAAAGATGAATCAAGCATCGATTAAAAACACAATAAATGAAATGAAAAATACTCTAGATGGGATCAATAGCAGAATAACTGAGGCAGAAGAACGGATAAGTGAGGTGGAAGATAAAATAGTGGAAATAACTGATGCAGAGCAAAATAAAGAAAAAAGAATGAAAAGAACAGAGGAGAGTCTCAGAGATCTCTGGGACAACATTAAACGCACCAACATTCGAATTATAGGGGTTCCAGAAGAAGAAGAGAAAAAGAAAGGGACTGAGAAAATATTTGAAGAGATTATAGTTGAAAACTTCCCTAATTTGGGAAAGGAAATAGTTAATCAAGTCCAGGAGGCACAGAGAGTCCCATACAGAATAAATCCAAGGAGAAATACACCAAGACACATATTAATCAAACTGTCAAAAATTAAACACAAAGAAATCATATTAAAAGCAGCAAGGCAAAAACAACAAATAACACACAAGGGAATCCCCATAAGGTTAACAGCTGATCTCTCAGCAGAAACCCTACAAGCCAGAAGGGAGTGGCAGGACATAATTAAAGTGATGAAGGAGAGAAACCTGCAACCTAGATTACTCTACCCAGCAAGGATCTCATTCAGATTTGATGGAGAAATTAAAACCTTTACAGACAAGCAAAAGCTGAGAGAGTTCAGCACCACCAAACCAGCTTTACAACAAATGCTAAAGGAACTTCTCTAGGCAAGAAACACAACAGAAGGAATATACCTACAATAACGAACCCAAAGCAATTAAGGAAATGGGAATAGGAACATACATATCAATAATTACCTTAAATGTAAATGGACTAAATGCTCCCACCAAAAGACACAGAGTGGCTGAATGGATACAAAAACAAGACCCATATATATGCTGTCTACAAGAGACCCACTTCAGACCTAGAGACACATACAGATTGAAAGTAAAGGGATGGAAAAAGATATTCCATGCAAATGGAAATCAAAAGAAAGCTGGAGTAGCAATTCTTATATCAGACAAAATAGACTTTAAAATAAAGACTATTAGAAGAGACAAGGAAGGACACTACATAACGATAAAGGGATCGATCCAAGAAGAAGATATAACAATTGTAAATATTTATGCACCCAACATAGGAGCACCTCAATACATAAGGCAAATACTAACAGCCATAAAAGGGGAAATCGACAGTAACACACTCATAGTAGGGGACTTTAACACCCCACTTTCACCAATGGACAGATCATCCAAAATGAAAATAAATAAGGAAACACAAGCTTTAAATGATACATTAAACGAGATGGACTTAGTTGATATTTATAGGACATTCCATCCAAAAACAACAGAATACACATTTTTCTCAAGTGCTCATGGAACATTCTCCAGGATAGATCATATCTTGGGTCACAAATCAAGCCTCGGTAATTTTAAGAAAATTGAAATTGTATCAAGTATCTTCTCCGACCACAATGCTATGAGACTAGACATCAATTACAGGAAAAGATGTGTAAAAAATACAAACACATGGAGGCTAAACAATACACTACTCAATAACGAAGTGATCACTGAAGAAATCAAAGAGGAAATTAAAAAATACCTAGAAACAAATGACAATGGAGACACGACGACCCAAAACCTATGGGACGCAGCAAAAGCAGTTCTAAGGGGGAAGTTTATAGCAATACAATCCCACCTTAAGAAACAGGAAGCATTTCGAGTAAACAACCTGACCCTGCACCTAAAGCAATTAGAGAAAGAAGAACAAAAATACCCCAAAGCTAGCAGAAGGAAAGAAATCATAAAGATCAGATCAGAAATAAATGAAAAAGAAATGAAGGAAACGATAGCAAAGATCAACCAAACTAAAAGCTGGTTCTTTGAGAAGATAAACAAAATTGACAAACCATTAGCCAGACTCATCAAGAAAAAAAGGGAGAAGACTCAAATCAATAGAATTAGAAATGAAAAAGGAGAAGTAACAACTGACACTGCAGAAATACAAAAGATTATGAGAGATTACTATAAGCAACTCTATTCCAATAAAATGGACAACCTGGAAGAAATGGACACATTCTTAGAAATGCACAACCTGCCAAGACTGACTCAGGAAGAAATAGAAAATATGAATAGACCAATCACAAGCACTGAAATTGAAACTGTGATTAAAAATCTTCCATCAAACAAAAGCCCAGGACCAGATGGCTTCACAGGTGAATTCTATCAAACATTTAGAGAAGAGCTAACACCTATCCTTCTCAAACTCTTCCAAAATATAGCAGAGGGAGGAACACTCCCAAACTCATTCTACGAGGCCGACATCACCTTGATACCAAAACCAGGCAAGGATGTCACAAAGAAAGAAAACTACAGGCCAATATCACTGATGAACATAGATGCAAAAATCCTCAACAAAATACTAGCAAACAGAATCCAACAGCACATTAAAAGGATCATACACCATGATCAAGTGGGGTTTATCCCAGGAATGCAAGGATTCTTCAATATACGCAAATCAATCAATGTAATACACCATATTAACAAGTTGAAGGAGAAAAACCATATGATCATCTCAATAGATGCAGAGAAAGCTTTCGACAAAATTCAACACCCATTTATGATAAAAACCCTGCAGAAAGTAGGTATAGAGGGATCTTTCCTCAACATAATAAAGGCCATATATGACAAACCCACAGCCAACATTGTCCTCAATGGTGAAAAACTGAAACCATTTCCACTAAGATCAGGAACAAGACAAGGCTGCCCACTCTCACCACTCTTATTCAACATAGTTTTGGAAGTTTTAGCCACAGCAATCAGAGAAGAAAAGGAAATAAAAGGAATCCAAATTGGAAAAGAAGAAGTAAAGCTGTCACTGTTTGCAGATGACATGATACTATACATAGAGAATCCTAAAGATGCTACCGAAAAACTACTAGAGCTAATCAATGAATTTGGTAAAGTAGCAGGATATAAAATTAATGTACAGAAATCTCTGGCATTCCTATACACTAATGATGAAAAATCTGAAAATGAAATCAAGAAAACACTCCCATTTACCATCGCAACAAAAAGAATAAAATATCTAGGAATAAACCTACCTAAGGAGACAAAAGACCTGTATGCAGAAAACTATAAGACACTGATGAAAGAAATTAAAGATGATACAAATAGATGGAGAGATATACCATGCTCCTGGATTGGAAGAATCAATATTGTGAAAATGACTCTACTACCTAAAGCAATCTACAGATTCAATGCAATCCCTATCAAACTACCAATGGCATTTTTCACAGAACTAGAACAAAAAATTTCAAAATTTGTTTGGAAAAACAAAAGGCCCCGAATAGCTAAAGCAATCTTGAGAACGAAAAACGGAGCTGGAGGAATCAGGCTCCCTGACTTCAGACTATACTACAAAGCTACAGTAATTAAGACAGTCTGGTACTGGCATAAAAACAGAAAGATAGATCAGTGGATCAGGATAGAAAGCCCAGAGATAAACCCACGCACATATGGCCAACTTATCTTTGATAAAGGAGGCAGGAATGTACAGTGGAGAAAGGACAGCCTCTTCAATAAGTGGTGCTGGGAAAACTGGACAGGGACATGTAAAAGTTTGAGATTAGATCATTCCCTAGCACCATACACAAAAATAAGCTCAAAATGGATTAAAGACTTAAATGTAAGGCCAGAAACTATCAAACTCTTAGAGGAAAACATAGGTAGAACACTCTATGACATAAATCACAGCAAGATCCTTTTGGACCCACCTCCTAGAGAAATGGAAATAAAAACAAAGATAAACAAATGGGACCTAATGAAACTTCAAAGCTTTTGCACAGCAAAGGAAACCATAAAGAAGACCAAAAGACAACCCTCAGAATGGGAGAAAATATTTGCAAATGAAGCAACTGACAAAGGATTAATCTCCAAAATTTATAAACAGCTCATGCAGCTCAATAGCAAAAAAACAGACAACCCAATCCAAAAATGGGCAGAAGACTTAAATAGGCATTTCTCCAAAGAAGATATACAGACTGCCAACAAACACATGAAAGAATGCTCAACATCATTAATCATTAGAGAAATGCAAATCAAAACTACAATGAGATATCATCTCACACCAGTCAGAATGGCCATCATCAAGGAATCTAGAAACAATAAATGCTGGAGAGGGTGTGGAGAAAAGGGAACACTCTTGCACTGCTGGTGGGAATGTGAATTGGTACAGCCACTATGGAGAACGGTATGGAGGTTCCTTAAAAAACTACAAATAGAACTACCATATGACCCAGCAATCCCACTACTGGGCATATACCCTGAGAAAACCATAATTCAAAAAGAGACATGTACCAAAATGTTCATTGCAGCTCTATTCACAATAGCCCGGAGCTGGAAACAACCTAAGTGTCCATCATCGGATGAATGGATAAAGAAGATGTGGCACATATATACAATGGAATATTACTCAGCCATAAAAAGAAACGAAACTGAGCTATTTGTAATGAGGTGGATAGACCTAGAGTCTGTCATACAGAGTGAAGTTAGTCAGAAAGAGAAAGACAAATACCGTATGCTAACACATATATACGGAATTTAAAAAAAAAATGTCATGAAGAACCTAGGGGCAAAACGAGAATAAAGACACAGACCTACTTGAGAATGGACTTGAGGATATGGGGAGGGGGAAGGGTAAGCTGTGACAAAGCGAAAGAGAGGCATGGACATATATACACTACCAAACGTAAGGTAGATAGATAGTGGGAAGCAGCCGCAGAGCACAGGGAGATCAGCTCGGTGCTTTGTGACCGCCTGGAGGGGTGGGATGGGGAGGGTGGGAGGGAGGGAGATGCATGAGGGAAGGGATGTGGGAACAGATGTATATGTATGACTGATTCACTTTGTTATAAAGCAGAAACTAATTAAAAAAAAAATTTAAATTATTGGTACTCTATTAAAGCTATACATCAAGATGATATCCAAAATCTCTAACTTCAAGAATACATTGGGGCTTCCCTGGTGGCACAGTAGTTAAGAATCTGCCTGACAATGCAGGGGACATGGGTTCGAGCCCTGGTCCGGGAAGATCCCACATGCCGTGGAGCAACTAAGCCCGTGTGCCACAACTACTGAGCCTGCGCTCTAGAGCCCGCGAGCCACAACTACTGAGCCCACTTGCTACAACTACTGAAGCTGGCGCGCCTAGAGCCCGTGCTCTGCAACAAGAGAAGCCACTGCTCTAAGAAGCCTGTGCACCGAAGAGGAGCCCCCGCTCGCTGCAATTAGAGAATAGCCCACGCGCAGCAACGAAGACCCAATGCAGCCAAAAATTAAAAAAAAAAAAAAAGAATACATTGCTAACCACCTGCTAGGAAAATGTGGTACAGGTATAAGGCATGGCATCTAATGCGAAGTCAACATGTATTTTTTCCCTTTAAAGAGCTGTAAAAATACATTAAGTTATACCAAACTGTAAAAAGTGACAAAATGACCACAGAAATAGGGTCTGGGATCGAGATGGAAATATGCTGGTAGATGTCTGAGAAAAGTTTAGAGAATTACAAAAGAAATTAATAAATGAATACCAATTTGATTAAAGTGATCTATTCTTATACTTCTGGTAGATAAAATAAGAGTGAATGAATTATTCTGGGTTTTTTTCTCCCAGAAGTCTGATGATCATAAGCCCATGGAAACAGTACCTCTCTCCTTTATCTTCTGAAATGTTAAATTATAAAGAAGTGGTTACTTCACTAGTTAAGGTCATGAAGACTTTTAAAAAGTCATCTTTAGGCTGGTGCTCAGGTATGTGATGGGCGATCTCAGATACCAGTGGTGCTGGGATATCCTTTGAGATGACCCTCTGTAGCATAGTTTGGCATTCTGAATTTTGAGGATTAACAAAATTCACAACTTTTGATGCAATGGTTTTACTTGAGAGAATTTATCTTAATAAAATATAAGAAAATGCGTGTGTAGGGATGTTGACTACAGAATTTTGGTGGGGGACAAAATTGGAAAATAACCAAAATGTTAAGGGATTACTTGTGAATTATGGCACTTCCTTATAAGGATAAGAGTGAGGTCATTGAAATGATATTTTGGAAGCTAATGACAGGGAAAATGCTCTCCATTTAATGTAAATGGAGAAAAGGATGAAAAGTTGTGTCTGCAGCATAATTCCTGATCTGGTAACACTGAAATGTGAATAGCACTCCCCTGTGAGTGATGGAATGTGTCTTTCTTTTCCTTTTTAAAAAAATAAGTATTAATTCTGAATTAGGCTTTCAAAAGTAACCCAACAAAAAAAGAAAGATGTTGGAGAAAGTTATTCAAATACTCTAATATTAAAAATCTTGGGCTTCCCTGGTGGCGCGGTGGTTGAGAGTCCGCCTGCCGATGCAGGGGACACGGGTTTGTGCCCCGGTCCGGGAGGATCCCACATGCCGCGGAGCAGCTGGGCCCGTGAGCCATGGCCGCTGAGCCTGTGCGTCCGGAGCCTGTGCTCTGCAGCGGGGAGAGGCCGCAGCGGTGAGAGCCCCGCGTACCGCAAAAAAAAAAAAAAAAAAAAAAAAAAAAAAAAAACTTCTGTGTCTGTCTGAGGTCTTTAGTTGGGATAACTCTAAATGATTGGATGGGCCACTTAAAGGTATTTTTGTCTCGTGTTCTACTTTAAAATTAAAGGTCGCTTCTAGAGGGGAACAGCGTCTTTACCCCTCCCCTGCTTGCTGGCTGCATAACCCAGTACCCAGGCTCTGGGCTGCCAACCTGCACGACAGTCACTTGGAGACACTCACCTGGCCTGTGCCTGGTTAGCCACATCTCTTGGATTCACCTGGTCCAGCAGCCACTGCCTTCTCGCAGCTTCTTTCCTCCTACAGCGCCCTTGGAGCAGGTTGTTTCTGAGGGTCCTGAGGAAGAGTTTTGTATTGTCTTTTGCTGACATCTGCTGGAATGACCAACAGAACAAATTGTGTCAGATCAGTCTTAAAGTGGTCTTCTTTCCTTACTTGGGTGGATTGGCAGCCATGGAAGTTTCTGAAATTATTTCACTTATCGTGATGTCCACAGAAAAATCATCTTACTTCCTTACTACCTGAATTTCTTCACATCCTCTCTCTATACACATACATATAGTATATGTTTCCAAATTAAATACTCCCCAACTTCTGCAAAAACTCCTCTTCCTTAGAGCAACCCAGGAATGGGGAATGTTAAAGCTAGAAGGAGGTATGAAAGAGGACTAAGCCTGTGGTTACTAATTTGGAGGATTCCTCTGAGATTTTATTTCCAGAAAAATCCTCATACATTTAGTCTTGTATAAAATATCAGTGGATTCTCAGACCACCTGAAGTCCACCCCACATGTAAGGCAAAAGGAAACAAAGCAACGAGTCCTTTAATTAAAAATATTCAACCCTTGAAATCTAAAGTGTAATAACAAAATGACCACATGGTGTCAGTGTAATATCGATAAGCCCTATTTCTCCCCAGACTTTAGAAACAAGAGGATCATAGGCCAATAATCTGAGAATCTGGGTTAATAAAATTTAGTAAAGCAATATCCATTGAAAATTATTTGGCAAGATTGAGGCACATGACTTTTGTGGACCATTCATGGTAAAGAGAGAATGAGGGGAGAACTGTCCTCAGTAAAGGTAATTAATCAATATTTTTCACTATTGTGAAATTTGGGGATGAGGCCATCTGCATGGAGAAACTGATTCATACTCAGTGATGAAAAGAGAGTGTTCTTTCTGGAAAAATTGAAATGCTCTCTGCTTTAAAATTATCTTATTTCTCTTTCTTCTTAGCAAGAGCTGAATTCTCTTGCTGAGTATTATAATTTTCTTTAAAAAAATTTTGAAAGTCAGCTATGAAGTCTTAGTTTTACACTTTTCCAGTCAAAACTGAGATAGAAATCTTTCTCTTTTGTTTTTCCTAAGGAAAAAATTACTTGAATTTTAGTGCTCAGGAAAAGACATGTTAAAAAAGAAAATTCCCGAAATGTACTAGCAACTAGAGGCCTTGATGCATCATTTTACCAAACCAGGGCTTTTTCTTTTTAATCTGTATCCATTTCCAATGCCTCTCCCCTCTTACTGCTCAGATATTTTCTAGTACACAGTAGGAGTCAATGGCTTCAGATTAGACTCTGGCCTTTTCTTATCCCCAAAAGGTTTATTAAAATCTACAGTGTAAAGAAAGTATATGTATACTGAGAGATATTTAAGGTTGAGCTTGCCACTTCCTTAGTCTTAAATATTATATGTATGAAAGGAGCAGAACCTGTGGTTTTCCAGGAGGGAAAGTTTTTTAATTGCTGTAGCTTTCACTGATAAGATTCATGAATAGTTTGGTACATGGCATTAGATGTTACCTGGATGCAGTTCTCAATCACAGGATGAGACTTCTGGTGGGACTTGCTCTGAAGACCAGATAAGAAACACACCTGACAGATGTCAAAGTTGAGACACTTCAGACAGCGGTATCTGCCAATTAAAATGGAAGTGTGACTTACATCACTAGTAGGTGAGCAAAGAAAGTATTATTCAGGTGGAGAATGAGCATCCTAAAATACACAGGAGGTGTCTGAGCTATCGAATGAGTATAAAGTTGTCTTCTTTTGGGTTTCCCTGGTGGCGCAGTGGTTGAGAGTCCGCCTGCCAATGCAGGGGACACGGGTTCGTGCCCCGGTCCGGGAAGATCCCACATGCCGCGGAGCGGCTGTGCCCGTAAGCCATGGCCGCTGAGCGTGAGCGCCCGTAGCCTGTGCTCCGCAACGGGAGAGGCCACAACAGTGAGAGGCCCGAGTACCGCAAAAAAAACAAAACAAAAAACTTGCAATGTTCCTGAGGCCAGATGGCAGAAGGGCTTCTGACCAAAGTCATTGGAAGGCAGAGCAGGAGGATGCAAATGCCATGAGACCAACTCTCACAGTCTTTGTTCACTGCCGTCCCCAACACCTAGTCCCAGGGTAGGATATTAATACAGAGTGTTGAAGGGCTATCGCAGTAGCAAACATTTTTGAGCCCTTACTATGTAGCAGGCAGTGGACATGCACTGACATAGTTAATCCCCATGAAAGTTCTTTAAGGCAAGGCATCCTTATTATTATCCTCATTTGAAGAAACTGATTCAAAGAGAGTTTAAGCAATTGCACAAAGTTACACAACTACGTAGTAAGTGGTAGCATTAGACTTTGAGCCCAGGGATACCATCTAAATGGAGAGCCAGCTATTTTAACCCCTGTTAATAGACCACCAAGGCAGGAGACTTGAGTCTGAGTCACATGCCACTGTTACTAGGTGACCTTGAAATGGAAACTTAAGCTCATTGTTTTGAAGATACCTGGAACAACGCAGGTTTTCAAAGAACATTAGTTGAACGAAATTAAATGAATGAGTTTCTTCAATGAAGAAAATGGGGCTAGTAAACCCTGCCCTCTCGGCCTTGCAAAGTTTTTACAAAGCTTTGAAAATTATTCAGCGTGCGTAACTGGGGAGACATGAAGTCTATAACATAAAGTATTTTTTATAAAGATGATTTGATGAGCCACCTGTCCTGGCTGCTTTATTTAGCATTACTGTATGGTTACAGTTGTCTCGTTAGGACAATACACTGACCCTAATCTTGGCTTATGTCCTCCATGCTCTGAAACTACCGACAGGTGTGTGAGAAAGGGTGCAGTGTGGATAATGAGATTGGCCTGTTGTTGATGGCTTTACTCATAGAGAACCAACTTTTTTCCCCTAATTTCATTTCAAAGTTACATGGCTATTACAGAGCATAAATGTGACACATTCTGCTAAAATTGAACACTTGGCTTAGGAACAAGCTCTGGTCTTTGTAGCTTCTCTTACTTTAGGAGGTCAAGTCTTTGCCCTCTTCCTGCTATACCTCGGGATCTGCAAACACTTCTGTTCTAAAATGTCTGTATGAGTCTCACTGAAACTAAAAGCCTTGAGGCTATTGCTGGAGTTTTCTGAGAGCCAAAAGCACAGGTTTAAGGTTAGAACTGTGATACATTCAAGCAACTTCTAATAGACTCAGAAGGTTACAGCTACAAGAAGCCTAAGTCATCATTTGACCCACCTCTCCTCTTACTTACAAAGAAACCAAGGTCTAGAAAGGTTAAAGGCCATGCCCAGATCACGCAGCTGTCTGCATATATGAGAACTGTACATCGCCTCAGATTTCTAGGAGGAAGGGTAGGTCACACAGTGGCATTTCTTTTTTGTTTGTTTGTTTGTTTTTTGGGTTTTTTTTTGTGGTACGCGGGGCTCTCACTGTTGTGGCCTCTCCCATTGCTGGAGCACAGGCTCCAGACGCGCAGGCTCAGCGGCCATGGCTCACGGGCCCAGCCACTCTGTGGCATGTGGGATCTTCCCAGACCAGGGCACGGACCCGTGTCCCCTGCATTGGCAGGTGGACTCTCAACCACTGCGCCACCAGGGAAACCCCACACAGCAGCATTTCTAAGAGGGAGCTTACTCTCACTCTCAATAGATAGGGACATAATCTAAAACTTAAAGTATGGCACTTCTAGCCCTCTGCCTTTGCTTTTATTTTATTTTATTTTATTTTTTGAGTGACCTAAGCAAGTCCTTCAAATTCTGTGAGACTCCTTTATAAAATAAAAATAATACATGCTTTATGTTACACATAATGCTTTTGAAAAAATATTTCAATGTAAAAGTTGTATTTTATATAACTGCAAAGTGAATTCTGTACCTAACCCAGTGCAGAACACATAGTAACTGCTTAAATAATACTTGTTTATTGAGTAAGTCAGTATGATATACATATAACATGGAAAATCATATTCATGTTTGCCCACTGTCCAATAAAAAAAGGTTTATTTTTCATTGTAGTATGCAGATTTCTTTGGTTTGGCTTACTTGGTTTCTAACAGTTGGGGCCATTTTTATGTTTTATTGTTTCAACTTGAGTTATTTGTGAAGAGTTTGTCATGAGTGAAGTTTCAGTGTGTTCTCAGAATTCTCGGCAAATCCAATTCATTTTCTCAGCAAAATTAAAACCTGCTTTCCAGTTTCTTAGTGGACCCAACAGACCTATTTTATATCAGTCCTCCTGCTCCTCCTGAGCACCCCCTTTTTTACCTGTTTTGAGCTCCCCAGTTGCCCCAGCTCTTCAATCCTACCCCATCTCCAGCCCCTGTTACACCCATGTTCGTCCACCATGGTGGCCCCCCTGCCTGGCCCACACCTGTACGCTTCCTTCTCTTCTCCCCATCTTTAATAATAACTCGAATTTCACTTCTTTATTGTTTTATTGACAAGAGAACTACAACACCCTTTCCCTAATATGGGATTTTGACTGTCATCCTCAAAGCTGTGGAAAGGTCTGAATCTCCAGTGTCCAAACCTAGCTTTCAAATCTGCCTTTTCCTTGAGACCAGAGAAGCTCTGGTGTGAGCTGCTCCCACAAAGCCTCATCATTCCTTTGGGTTCAAGGAATGTTCTCAGTTGTCTGCACAAGGTGGCAGCAGAGCATCACGGTTGCAAAGCAGGCACCCTGGATTCGGTCGGTAGCCTCTGCCACTTGCTAACCATGTGAGCTTAAGGTTAAGTTATCTAGTGTCTCTGCAAATTAGGCATAATAATACCACATTTATACAGAGTTGTAACAGGCTTTACATGAAATGATGCATGTGAACTACACAACCTAACGCTTGCTCAACATTTAACAAATGTAACAAGGTCCTACTATATTGCACCAAGAACTATAGTCAATATCCTGTGATAAACTGTAATGGAAAAGAACATGAAAAAGAATATATATATGTTTAATGGAACCACCTTGCTGCACAGCAGAAATTAACACAACATTGTAAATCAACTGTACTTCAATAAAATTTTTTTAAAAAGCAAAGAATGTAAACTATTGTTATTGTTATTATTATGGATGGTTCCAAAGTATTTAACAGCATTTTTTGGTAACAAAAGACAAAAAAATTTCCCCTTAAGGAACAAAAATATCTAGCAGTCAGAGTATGTGTCAATAGAACTTAATATTCCATTAATTATAGAAGGTAAAATAAAATTTATTATAAGCAGGATCACTCATACAGGAAATTATTCACCCCCCAAAATCAACTGAGTTCTAGATGTGTAAGAAGGACCACAAAAAAATCTGGAGAGATGCAGCTCCAACTCCAGACCCATTTGGAGAGTGACGGTCCATGTAATAGTGATGAATGACTCTACCTCAGTCCTGTGATGGGGAAGTTCCTGCAGATTCTACATCGAACAGGGTGAGTGACCATTTCAGTGGCTGACAGTCGGTAGCAGGTCGGGAGCCACAGGAGGATGGGAGGCTCAGATTGTAACCAAGATAGGAATTTCTCTTCTTTAATTGCTGAGCTCAACACCTGAAAAACAAGGTCACACTCAGTTGTGTTTCTAGGCAGAACTTTGGTTTCTTGTAGAGATGAAAATGTATTTTCATCTTCTCTTCTGGCTCTGTTTCTGTAGGCTCTGCTTAAGAAGTTTATCACATGCAAATTCGGGGCAAGTCTACCTCTAAATTAGGTTGTCTAGGATGCAGTGTAGAGTAGTAGGTCTGTGATTTAAATGGGTCAACAGTGGTGTCTGCCCCCCAGGTCCAAGGGACACGTGAATGGCACTCACCCCTTGGAAACAGCTGCGTGTAGCACTCTCCACAGAGCACAGAGCTCGACTTTCCCCCATGACAGTCGGGATCTACAAGAGGCAAGAAACCCCACGTCAGCGATCAAGAAATGGAGAAATAAGTGGCCACCAGTCATGCCTGCGCGGTGGCGCTTATGGCCATAGCATCACAAATAACTGTTGTCTGAGACTGGATGAGCTGTCTCAGTCTAGGCAAACAGGACATGTGTGGGTTTTGTGCAGTGTATGAATAGAGATAATGAATGAACAAGTGGGAAGAAGTGGAGCTGGGAGGAGGAGTGAGAAGAAAGTCTGGCAGTGGGGGAAATACAGGGAGGGCTTGCATTGTTTCTCTTCTTTTGACCCCAGTCAAATATTTAATCTTTCTTTGCCCTTGTGCACCTATGAATTACAAGTAACGACGATACTGTATTAAAGTTCAGGGCAGTTTTAAGGAAACCTTTTCAAACACTTTCACGTTGTCTCATTTTAACAAATCCCAATTTCTGAGGTAGGGCAGTCATTATCCTTGTTTAAAGCAAGGAGTAATTGAGATCTGATATTTCGTCCAAGGTAAAACAAGCAAGCAAGCAAACAAACAAACAAATGCAAGTTAGCTGCAGAATTGAGATCTCACTCCAAGACTCCTTACTCTGTTGAGGGGTTTTCCCAAAGCTTCGTCACACCCAGACCTGACGTGTATTCCAATGGCTTGATTTACACTACCTCACTCAATGGTTTCCACCTTTCAATCAGTCCCATTAAGGAGTTTAACTAAGGGACTAAGAACCCCTTGTGACTGCCGAGATGGCTAGGGACTTGGCCCTGACTTTATCTATATGCACACATACATGTACCTGTCACCTCCATTTATGCCCATTTAGTTGTGGGTCCCAGTTTCACATCTGATGTCTTCTACAGCACAGTCTGTCAGCAGGCATTGCTCCTAAGCTCAGAAGTAATTTCAAAGACCCCCCTGCTGAGTCCATCAACTCGAATAAACATTCTTCTAATCAGGAAAGTGGCACTTAGAGCCACTTTGCTGACAATTAGCCAGACAGAAGTCAACAAACATTTGCGTAATCCTGACAAGACGGCTTGTACTTTAAATTGATAATAACCCCATCACCAGCTGAATAAGTACTATGCATTATTCGGCTTTTGTCTGAAAAAATAACTCACTAACCATACTTTGACCTGAGAGTGCTGATGAGCTAACTGGAGCATTTATTTGGATGGCGTCCTTGAGCCCTGAGAAAGGGGTTTAGCCTCATTTGTAAAATAAGGAATGTGGATCAGATAGGACCCACTTGCCAGCTCTGTGATTCTGACACCAGTCAAAAGAAAATTCACTTCTGTAGTGGGTTCTAACCTACACTTTTGGCTTTTAAGTGTGTGCACAAAGATTTTGTGGATTAATTGCCCATTTGACTAATTTCTTGCAGGTGTTCTAAGGAAGGAGGCAGTGTGGCTGGATAGCATGCCAGCACAGGCAGAACACCACTTGAAATGATAATTATGATTCTTGGGGGAGGGATTGGGATTACACGGTAGGGTCTGGAATTTTCTATGGGAACCCATCTCAGTGCTCTTAATGGTAGTAAATGGGATGATAATTTGCTGTGCAAACCTCCATCTTCCTAACAGCTTTCTCAGGAGCCTACTAACGCATTGCGGGGGAGACAGCGCTGCAGGAGCTGCCATTTCGGCAGCTCATTGACCTCAGTTGAGCCTGAAACAAGGGCAGATTTTTAGGGCCTCTTGGATGGGGAGCCAGCCTGGGGCCAGCTGTAGTAGTGAGAAAGCAGCACAGGATTTCAGGAGGAGGAAGATGCCCCTCCGTCCATCTTCTTTCATTACATCCACCTCAACACCTTAGTATAACAAGCCTGATTGCACAAATGGATGGACAGATTTTCCCAGTCTCCCTGGCTCCCCGCAGCTTGAGTCCTAAGATGTTGGGATTGTTGGGGAAGTAGCTCCTTAACATATGCCTGGAGTCGGCAGAAAACAGGGCCCATGTGCTGCTGCAACCACCAGAACGGCTCTTAAATAACTACATATGATGTTTGAACCTTAGGAATTAAAAAAAAATCATTGCTCCACTTAAAAACTATGAACATCTTACATATTATTTGGAATTTGCAGAATACATTAAATACTAATTATTACAATCAATATGAACATAAACTATTACTATTAAGGCCAAATCAAAGCAAAGGTAATTTTGGATAGGTTTTTCTAAATCATATTCCCTGTCTGATAATCTCTTTCCTTACCCACTCCCACCTGTATCATAATTATCCCCAGTTCAGAATCCTCGGTTCTGAAGGGTACCAGAATATATCACCTCCAAATATGAGCCCTTGGCATATGTATTATTTTGAACTAAAGGCCATTGAGAACCAGTAGATGCAGAAAAAGCTATAAAAACAGGGCACACGTTTTCCTTTTGTAAAGGAAATTTACATTTATAAAGAAAATTTCTTTTTACCAATAGTGTCTCCCTCTCCCTATCAGGAAGAGGAGGACTCTTAACAACACTTATTAATGGAAAAACCACGGACTTAAATCTGCATAACAAAACTTACTAAACAACCCTTGTTCACCATCTATTTCCCGGTCACTTTCTCATAACTTGCCTCCCCCCACCCAGAAGCCCAGAGCCCCCTTCCCTTTGTTTAGTGTAAAATAATTTACAAGCCTGAGTTCCATCCACCTCTTTGAGTTACTCATCACTGGGTGTTCCCATGTGTATGCACCATACACATTTAAACTTTGGTTTGTTTTTCTCCTGTTAATTCTGTCTTTTGCCAGTCCAATTTATAGGGCCCCAGTCATAGAACTTAAGATGGGTCAAGGAAAAAGAAATTTTTTTCTTGCCTACAGTCCAGATAGAAAATGACAGAAAATTACTATGGCTTCACTGTGAGGAAAACCTAGTTTGGGGATTTTACAGGGGCTTGAAGAAGAATAGACACATCCCTGAAATAGAGGTAAAAGATACAGAGGGACAGTAACCACTGTACACAAGATAAACCAGAGCCTGCTTAACCCATTTGCAGAAGATCTTCCTTGGTTACATGATTTTACATCATTTTAATATTTAAGAAACGTATTTACTTTAAGGAGGTTAAATTCCCTTGCCTAGTATGGATAAAAACAACACCACATTTGCACATTCTTAAAGAATAGGAAATGATGGAAAGCAACTACTTGAGTATTCGGGGCTGCATTTCACCTATGTTTCCATTAAGCACCATTGAAGGCTTTAGAACTTTTCAAGCTATAAAGATAAATGAGATAAAATTCTTGCCCTTGAGAAGCAGCCTAGTGGGAAAAGCATATACCTAGGACATAATGGCAACAAAATTTGACAAGTGCTATAACAAAGTTATGTACAAGAGTTAAAGAAGCTTTCAGTGAGGAGGTGACTAATACTTGAGTGATCTTGAAAGACAAACAGTATTTGTCAAGTGAAAGGAGAGGCAGTGGTGTTGCAGACAGATTGCACCTGCACGAGTCAGGCATGGAGAACGTGGTGCATGTCAGGTCCAGTAACAATTTTGATACACAAGAGTGACAATGATGGAAGGAAAAATTAAACACTGTGGAATACTCAAAAGAAACCACTGGATATTGTTTCAATGGGGATTATCTGAACCTATAGAGATATGCATCACTGTCTTTGACTAAGCTGTTTCATAATTTTGTAGACATTAACGTTAACTTGTAGACAACTGATCACAATGCAAATAATTCTTATCTATAGACATGCAAATAAGTTCTGTCCTGGTTGAGGGACAACCCTCCCCTTCAGCCCAAAGTCAGTCTTGGGTCCACCTGCAAATTCATTGTAACATTCTTAATCTATCAGCTTGTCTGTTCTTTGGTTATTTCTTTCAACTAGTTGTAACTTACTGGAGCCCTCTTTTAATTAACAAATTAAATAAAATTTTGAATACATGTTCATTTTATATTTATATAGTATCATGATTTACCTCTTTCTGAAAAGAGAAGGATTGAGTGATGAAAGCTTTGCCTGTGATGCTGAGTTCAGGTTTTATTCTATGACAGAATATGGCCAACGAAGAATTGTAGGCATTTACATTTACATTTTGGAAGAGTCACTGGCTGCTGTGTGGAGGAAGAGTTGCAGAGAGGAGAGGCTTGAGTTGGGCAAACCAGTTAGGAAGCAATTGCAATAGATCAGCCTATATTCAGATAATACCAGGTAAAGAGGAGAGAGGTTGCATGGAGAACTATATTAAGGTAGAACTGACACTGTAAAAATCAGATCCTTTAATAATAAATGTGACTAATATAACTGGAACAAATTTAGAATTCTTAAGTATTAGAGATTTACCTGTTGTAGATCTGTTAGTAGGTTTCTCAAAATCCTTCGAGTCATGCGTCCCCCAGAATCATAACCTCCCTTGTTATTTTCTGCATAGAGCTGAAAAAGAGCTAGACACATAAGGGGGGAAAGAAATCTTTAAACTGAATACTTGCTATATATCTTCGAAGAGTATGTGCTTTGAATTCTAAACAGTTTATTTGTGGCTATAAAGGCGAAAGTTATAATTCTTGGTTATTTGCTTGCTCTTTTGAAGGCTTCCCAAATGAAATAATTTGATAACTAATGAAGATCCGTTCACATTTCAACTTTTTGATAATCTAGCACATCAATAACAAAGACCACAAGGTTGGTAAAGGCGATGTGAGCAGAGTCTGTCTTTAAAGGAATAATAGCTACTGGTGTCTGAATAATCTCTATACAAATAAATATCAAGGATAACCAAATTATGAATAGTTAGAAAGCATAGATCAACCTCTTGAAAAATTCTACGTCTTGCTGAGTACTTGCCGAACCAGAGCAGTGTGGCGGGGATACAGGAGGGAGTGAAGCAGATAACGTGTTGGAGAGATTTGGTGGTCACTGCACTGCAGGCATTCAAAACTTCTACATATGTTACCTCTGTATTTTGTAAGAGGACTATCCCCTGAGAGGGCAATCAGGGCGGCGGCTGCAGGTCCAAGCTTGAGAAAACCCGTTCCCGTGCTGCATGGCAACAAAACAGAGATAAGAATGGGAAAGGCAGGGTTATTCTTGGTGAAGTGGTTTATAAAAACCATGACTATGAATGGACATTTCTTTCTTTCTTTCTTTCTTTTTTGGCTGCACTGTGCAGCATGTGGGATCTTAGTTCCCCAACCAGGGATGGAACCTACGCCCCCTGCAGCGGTAGCTCAGGGTCCTAACCACTGGACTGCCAGGGAAGTCCCTGAATGGACATTTCTGACACCATGTTACAAGTTCACGCTTTTCATGGTCAGTTTTCCTGTATCTAGAATTTGACAGAACTAAGAATTGAATGAAAATATTTCATCCTTCATTTATTCATTCATTCATGTGTTCAACAAATGTTTATTGGGTGCTTCCTCTGTACTAAGCACTGTCCTAGGCACTGGAGACACAGGCATCTTCCTGGGTCCTCCTGGACCAGGCAGTCTCACTTCCTTTAGGGCTCACATGCTGGGAAACCAAACAACAGAGACAAGAACCAAAAGGCAGGCAGAAGGAGCAAAGCTTTATATTTAAAAAAATCCACCCGTTCTCAGGCCCTCACTTAGAGCCTCATCACCCTGTGCCCACTGGCTGTGCAGTTTCTAAACCTACAAAATACAATGTATCAAATGCAGGAGGATTGTTAGAGGCAGGCATTGATATAAGAAAGGACAGCCAAAATCATAATGCTTAAGGAGACTGAAATCATGAAAAAATAACTTGAGAACACGCTTATATACTATTTGTACAACAACAACAACAAAAATAATAAACTAGTAAGGAATTTGCCGAGTGGTTAAACTGTGTTTGCCTTTGGGAGGCAGGCTTTGGGGTGGTATTTCTTCTTCCTCACTCTTTTCTGCACTTTCCAAATGTTTTATATTTACTGTGAGCTTTAAAAACTCCATTCTACAGGATGAAGGCTACTGGGTCAAGACCACGTAAGATAAACACAACTGAAGTGGGGCAAAAAAGTGGTAAACACACACACCCGACACCACTGACTTAGAGCATGCATCATCAAGCCTTTGACAGGGTGTAAGCTGTTTTATGTGTGCCTCTCCAAGTCATATGTTGAAATCCTAACCCCCGATGTGATGGTATTTAGCGATGGGGCTTAGGAAGATGATTAGGTCACAAAGGTGGAACTCTTATGAATTGGATTGCTATTGCTACAAAAGAGACCCAGAGAGCTCCCTCGCCCCTTTCACCATGTGAGGACACAGCCAAAAGATGGCCCTCTATGTACCAGGAAGTGGGTTTCCACCAGACCCATCTGTCTGCCGGTGCCTTGACCTTAGACTTCCCAGCCTCCAGAACGGTGAGAAATAAATGTTTGTTAAGTCACCCAGCCTATGGTAGTTTGGTATAGCAGCCCAGACTATGACAATAGGTTAGCCATTTACGCACACGTTATTCAACTCTATCCCACAAACAGAAACTGACAACTGGTTATAAAGGAATAAGCAAAGACATATACTACGGGGGACTGGAGAAAAGTGTAATTTATATATATACATAGATGCATAATTGCCCTGGCAAAAGGTGTGCGTGCTTCTCTAGAGTGGAAATGAGTCTGTATGAAAATGTGGATTTTCCCCCTTTTTGCTGTCCGTGAGTCATTCATATTAGTGAAGTTGATAAGCTTCTTTGATAAGTACTTCTTTGTTCCCCTCCTGAATAATACATTTGAGGAAAACAAACAAACAAAGAAGCCTTCTTAGATATCAAGCCTTGAACGAATATTAGACAACCCCAACTGGTCAATGACCAGAGACAACTAAACACCTCCTGTGAGGTCACAGCATGGTCCCCTCAGCCTCACCTGTCATACATTGCTGTGAGAAGGCTCAGAGTGAGTTCCGAAGCTCTGGGGTGCACTTGTCCTGGTTTTTCCACCCTGACTCTCTGAAACAGCTCCTGCAGAGCCTGAAAAAGCTGCTGCACAGAGACAGCACTTTCTCTTGCCTCCCAGAGACTCTGACGTAGTAGGACATGCTGAATCAGAGAACTGTCAATCAAGTCCACTGCAGGAAGCAAAAGAAACACTGCATCACCTCTGATCTGAACAAAAGGCTTCAAAAAAGTAAACATCATCTAGTCTTTAATGAAGACTGTTTTTTATGGCAGCTGTTTTTTTTTTAAGGGAATTACATATGGCCACTATTTGGATACATCTCTCTTGTGTATAATTCAGGCGTTCCTATTCTAACAGTCGATTTGATTTTGGAAAAGTGCATCTGTTTGTAAAGCATAGTTAGAACATTATTCCCAGTATAACCTCTAGGATGTGGCTTTATAAAAGGAAATTAAAAGGGAAAGAAGTGAGAAACTTGAAAATAGCTTTCCGAGGAAGTTAGAACACTGGTGAAAAGTTGGGAAAAACATTTTTATACTGTTTATTAAGTGGATTGAGAAAATTCATCTTTCATGTTCAAATATCATTTTTTCTTGTCTGCAGCCTAGCTCGAGAAGGAATATTGTGTATAAAAATGCAAATGCATGACTTAAAAAACTCAGTGATCTTTATAAAAGAGCAGTTGCTGAATTAGACTCCTTAGGTCTCACCCTTGCTTTAGTAATGTTTATTTTTTTGATCTTGGTCTCATCAGTATTATTATCCAGAAAGGCACTTAATAAAACCAAAGTTGCTTACAAAAAATAATGGCTTATTTCTTACATATTTTTTATCACCTTCTCCTAAAAATGTGACAAGGCAATAAATATAAGGAAGAATGAAGTAGAACTAACCCCATGGTTTCTTGCAGATGGAGGATGACAGACAAAATGAATAAACACCCACTTGTGCCATCTGAGATGGGGATGTCGGTGGCACCAAGAGCTGCTGGCATTTAAAATGCTTCAGCCTGTGAAGTGATAAAACCCTGCACTTCTGTCTACTTTGTAAATCAACCTCACATACACAAATCTAGCACGTATAATAAAATTTTTATTTGTTCTCTGATACTGCTGTTAAAGGGAGAGTCTAAGAAAGTGAGGGGTATGTTTTGGGATGTGACTGTGATAAAAAACGTGGCTGCATGCGGTAGAGACTGCAAACTCTTTTATCGTTATTCAATCACAAAATCTATCACCTCGGCCTGGCGTGCTGTACACAGGATGCTGCGTCTTCTGCCGAGACTTCTGTATTACAGCAAAACAGATAATAGTGGTGTCCATTAATCTCACCACCAGATTTGTGCAGGAACGCTCTCCGGCTCTCCAGATCCTGCTGCCTGGAGCTCACGATATGTTTATCTCGGTGTTAGGGACTTTTGTTTTCCAATTTTTGTTTGGTTATCTGTTATAGGTAAAACTTTTCAACTTCTGATTTCGTGTACTGTTACTATTTTCCATGCATATTATTTATATTCACTGTTTCTGATGCAGGCTTAATAAAAAATTCAGAAAGGTACACCCTTGAATTACACTGTTTGTACACACCCAGGCTCATATGAACAGTGATGGAGGCTCATGTGAGCATTGGCTGCTAACTTTCTTTAATAGGAGACATTCTCCAGGAAAATAGCATGATTGAGGGTACATTTTTAGGGAGCATCTTCTGCCTTTTGTTGATTTCTGGAATAATATAAGTAATTCGTCTATATCAGTGATTTAAAAAAAAACTTTTTTTAAGCCAAGAATCCCTTCTTCCAAGGGTACTTTCACAGAAATGCAATATGGAAGATAGAGCAAAACAGAGTTGTTCTGGTAGAGCAGATAGCCTCTTGGGTTTTCTCTACTTGCCTATTCTTCCTTTTCCTACCTTGCTGGCCCTTTTGGATTTTCTTGACTTGCCCATACTTCTTTTTCGCACCTTGCTAGCCCTTTGGGTTTTCTCGACTTGCCTCTACTTCCTTTTCCCACCTCGCTGGCCCTTTCTTACCCTACTTCACACCCATGTCCACTTTGTGAAACACAGTTTGAAAACCACTGGTCTATCTAACTTGCAGAGGCAAAATATTTTTAAAATTTCAACCTTTAGGAAAAATGACATATATATGTGTGTGTGTGTGTATATATATATAATACAATTTATATATATATATATAAAACACAATTTTTTAGGTCTGCTGTAATAAATGTCATAAATTACACAAAGTGATTTTTTTTAAATGCAATACAGAACTTATTAGAAATCAGTAACTTCAGATATGCTGAATGCCTGTGGTTTTTCACAGCCAGGACCCAAGTCATTTCATTTTGGAGAATTTTTACAGGATAAAAATTTTTACTGTATTTTACCTAGATAACAGTATAGGAAAAGAAACCATGGCATTCAATCAGATAAAATTTAATGCAAAAGAGTAGTTCTCATGAAATTCTCAAGCGATTTTTAAACTTTATGGCCTGAGGATTATTCATCTGAACTTACTTTTGCAGGTTCAGAAAGAGACAGGGGTACAACTTAAAAATGCAAGTCTTAAGTAGTAGAAGGAATTTAGAAATGTTTATATTTGAATCTACAAGTTATATTAAATTATTTTGTGATTTTATTTTGCATCAGTATTGGTATCCTGAAAAGGAAATAAACAAACAAAAAATTTGCAGAAACCAAGTAGGAACATTTTTTTAAAGAATTAAAATCCTCATCCATGAATTATTGTCTATTGTCAGTCAGCGAAGCTACATGTGGGTGGAACACACAGGTGTATCTTTCACACTCCATCTTCTCTGTTACCAGTAGGGTAGATGCACAGGTCCAACTTTCCAGATCCAGCAGTCACTCACATGGGGGGAGTTTTTGGTTTTCTATGAATTTTACATTACACATCAGGGTCAGATTATTTCAAGTGTTTCAAGAGAACCTGTACTTACATTGGCACAAGGTTTGCACTGATCGTAATTTGAAGGCTGTTCTATAAATGGAATTCTCAATACTATTAAGAGCATCTGTAAAGAAAACATGAAATATCATAGGTAAAGGACTGTCTCATTAGATAAATCCCATCTCCTAGAAGGAAATCCTAGAGAGCATGTAGCCCTACTTTATTTTGCAGGTGAGGAAATCAAGGTCTAGAGCTCTCCTTCCTACCTGGGAACAAATAATAATGGACTACGCTATCCTAGGCTGCAGGTGACCATAGGGAGCCTCCTCTGAGCCCACCAAACTAAGGAATCCCCCAGTGAGGAGGACTCCTCCATGAAGCTGTCCACTTTTTATATAAAAAGGAAATAGCCTATGAAACAATAAGACAAAAAACTATCTGTAGAATATAAATTCATTTTGTTAATATATTCTAGTCATATGTACACACATATTTATGTAACTATGAAAATGACTATCCATCCATTCATTTAGCAGATTTTTATTGAGCTTTTACTATATGGCCCTGGCATGATTCCAGGCTCTTGAAATATAGCAACTAACAAAACAGATAAAAATTCTTGCCCCGTGGAGCTTAATTTCTAGTGTCTTTCATCAGATTGTTAACAGTGGATATCTTTGAGTGCTTGAATTCTTAGTTATTTTCTTCCTACTTGTCAATATTACCTAAATTTTCTATAAAAAGCACGTTATTTTTATAATCAGAAAAGAATTATTAATATACCTTCTTTTACCAACCACCAACATCACTACATCAGTGGCTAGCATTTCTGAGCTCTTACCAGGCACTGAGTATGTATTCACCCCTTTCACAGTGTGGAGGTGAAGAGAAAGCTCTGGAGCCATATCTAGGTAATAGAAAATGTATATGTAATATACAAATGCCCTGTACATTTGTATATGTAATAGAAAATGTATATGTAATAGAAAATAGAAATGATCAAAACATATGAAAAAAAAGTTGAAAGACTAATTACTATAGAACACTTTTTGACGAGGAAAATCAGTCATCAAAGATAAACAACCATAAGCAGAGATAGTTTTGCAGGCAAATTCCTTTAAACTTTCAAGGGATAGGGGAATCCCTGTTACTCAACTCTTCTAAAAACTGGAAAAACTCGGAAAACTTCCCAGCTTATTTTAGGAGGCTAACATAACTGTAATACCAACATTTGATAAAGTTTTATTGAAAATAGTGTTATTACTGAGAGAAACTAGTTAAATTCTGATTTCAGACTTTGAAGGAAATTGGTCTAATTGGCCAAGGAAAATTGTCCAATATGGAACGGTTTCAGCATCAATTCAAAAGTCTAAAGTTTGAAGTCTCATCTAAATACCATCTAAATCAGATATATAAAAAATAAACAAATCTTATTTAAGATGAAAGCAAAGATAAAACATAATATATTAGCAAATATTTTCAAGAACATATTAAAGAATTATGTTCCATGATATGGAAAGATTTATTTCAGGAATTTAAAATTTGTTCAACAGTTAATTAATATATTAAGAGAAGGAAAAAAAGTTACTGAACCAGCGGATTCTCAAAATGCATTGGTAAAATTCATCAGCCATTCTGATTTTTTAAAAACTGGTACATGATCTAGGAAGAGAGGAAACATCCTTAAAATGTCAGAAATAAAAGGCAAATTTCATATAAAAGTGAGATAGACAAAAAACATCCCTGTTAAAGTCAGGAAAAAATCACCCCCATCCCCCTTTTCACCACTGTGATCCAACTCTAGTCTGAAGCAGAGAAATAAAATACAGGGCATCAGGACCACCCCTGTCCCCTCCACACTGTGCCAGATAGGGCGGAATCTCCTTGATAGACCTTGAAGGATAGCCCTCCATGATGTCAGTATGAGTCCATTGGAGCTGGCATATAATAATAGAATTGGAACTTATTTGCTGTCCCTGTTTTGGAATTCTAATCTACAAAAACAAATAAAAATAAGAGTTATAAATTTTAGGAAGGAAGAGATGTACAGATGTTCTGATTGCCTCTCTATCCAGATAATTCATGAGGATCATCTGCAAGTTGGCTGGATTTAGGACAATTGTATGAGAATCAATAACTTTCCTTTATATCAGTGGTTTTCAAACTTTATCTTGCATCAGATTGCAGAGCTTACCCCCAGAGTCTGGATGGGGGGGCCTGGGTATTGCATTTCTAATCCCAGGCGATGTTCATGCTTTTGGTCCAGGAACTATACTTTGAGTACCACTGCTTTATACCAAGAATAATCAGTTAGAACAGGTAATTTTTAACATCTAAAAAATGCCTAAAGTAAACAAAACAATGTGTAAGAGCTTATAAAGCTTTATTGAAAGCTATATTAAAGATAATATGAATAAATGGAGAGATCTATTTCCTCCATTCCTGGATATTCCTAGATTAGGAATGTTCAATAGCATAAAGATATGAATTCTCTTCTATAAATTTAAAGCAATTCCAACCCAAATTCCAACTACCATTTTGAACTTGACAAAATAATATAAAATTAATCTGTAAGAATAAATGCAATGTGTGCTTATTTCAGGAACAGATAGAGTAATGGAACAGGACAAAATCAGAACCTGACCTATGTATACATAGGGTTTTAGCATATGATAAAGATGATGTTTTAACTCAGTGAGAATCAACAACTTCCCTTTATATCGGTGGTTTATATCAATGAGGAAATTATAGATTATTTAATAAATAGTGTTGGGGTCATTGGATGGATAACTAGTTAGAAAAATATAATATAGGTACTTTAGTTCAGATCATAAACAAAAATAACACCAGGATGTATTACAGAGTTAAACATGAATTCTTAAAACTCTAAGACAATTAAAAGAAGAAATTTTTGGCCATCTTGAGGTTGAAAGATGTTTTAAAGCATGATTATAAGCCCCAATCCACGGCAATGTGTCTACAACTTAGTATGGTCCTATTTTTGTAAATGATAAAAACTAATAGCAAGAAAGAACACAATAAACACAGTAGGAAAGGTTATATATCAAATTTCTAACTGTTTATCTGGGCACTGGGGTACATTATGGGAGGGGTTTAATTTTTTACTTCCTATAACATGATAGAGATCTGAATGGTACTGGGGAGAGAAAATTGGGGAGAGATATGAGGCACAATCTTCTAGTGAAATTGACAGGGATTGGTGGCTGATTGGACGTGGGAGGGAGACCAAGTGTAGGAAATAATGGGGGAGGATAAAGTTTGTGCATAGAGGTGGAATGGGAATTCATTTTCAACATCTGAGTTTGAAGTTTCTGTAAGACATCTGAATGGAGCTGTCCAATAGGCAGTTGAAACTACCTCCCAGACACTTGGGAGTCCAGGATTCTGGAACTGGGACTTGTCCCCAGAGACTTGGGCTTGGAGTACAGGGAGTTGAAGGGCATGGTCCTTGGACTGCAAATCCTGGAGCTAAGGTGACCTGAGAGAATAGGCAGACATATTGGTCAAGGTATCTTTCTGAGAAGGCTTGTGGATCAAGCAGAGTCCAGGTGAAAGGCAACAGGTCAGAAACTAGGAATGCTGGACTAGAGCCAGAGGGTTCCACATGGTGATGAAAAGGAGAAGCTTAAAGAGATTTCCCAGCATGGAGGGAGTAGCCATGAGAAATTTTTAGAGTATTGCTGTCCAATAGGAGAAATATAGTATGATTCAAATATGTCACCTTAAATTTCTAGCAGCTATATTTTAAAAAGTAAGAAGAAACAGGTGAAATTAATTTTAATGATTTATTTCATTTAATCTATCAGAATATTAGTTAACATGTAACCAACATAAAAATTATTAATAAAACATTTTCTGTTCTTATTGTCTTCAAAATTCAATAGTTTTTTACACTTGCAGCACATCTCAATTTGGACTAGCCATATTTCAAGGGCTCCATAGCCACATGTAGCTAGTGGCTACCAGACTGAGAGCTCAGTTTTAGTGAATACTGGCTGGGAGGAGGAGCTGTTCAGGGTGTTGAAAAGGACTCAATTTTTGATTCTGTATCTGGGGGTCAGGGTTGCTATTTAGGATGGGATAGAGATTTAGGAGTCATTAGTGTTGACTGTGGGCAAAACCATGTCCATCTACTAGGTTGCCTAAGAAGAGTGCTTTAAGTGAAGAGAAAATTAGGCTAAGTAACAGTATGCCTGAGAAACATAGTCATTTAAGTACCAGAGGGGAAAGAGAAACCTAAGAAGAAGAAGAAGAAGAAGAAGAAGGGAAAGCCAAAGAAACCAGGAGACAGCAATGGTACAAAGGCCAAGGAAGGTGAGTTTCAGAAAGTAGAGACAAGCCAATAATTCAGTATCTGGAAGCCACAAGGAGATCAACTATGTGCTAAAAATTAGTCTCTGTTTTTGATTAACTTGACTATTAAAGGCTTCATAAGAGCACTTTTATGGGGATATGGGTGCCGAAATCAAATTACACAGGATTGATCAATGAATGTAAGGTAAAGAAAAAAACATAAAAGCAGACAACTCTTTCAAGATCCTTAATCTGAAGGGAAGACAAGAGGGCCATCGCTAGAAAAGCACACAAAATCAAAACTGATTTTCAAAGGCAGGAGAGATTCTAAAATGTATGTATGGGTCATGGAGGAGGGGTCAGGAGAGAGGATGAGGTTGAGGGTCCAGGAAGTAGAGTTCCAGGAGGTACCTGATATAGCAAAGTCTGTCTCAGAGGACAACATGTTCCCGTAGCCACCCAACATCCATTCACCTTTCTTCTGGTGAACCACCTTCCCCTGACCTTAGTTCATGAAATTCTAGTTGGTTTCATTCCAATGCTCCTGTTTCCATGGAAGACATGTGGCTCAGGTCTACCCGATCAATGAGAGCATCATTGCCCTCCCCAGATGTGGACTCATAACCAAAGTCAGGCAAAGAATATACCAATGAAATTTGGATCAAGGGCTCTTTGTTCAAGTTACCAGGGAAGAAGACTTGTTTTTTCCTGTTGGACTTGAAATTGTAATCATAGCTGGCAGCAGCAGTTACTCTCCTGTTGTGATGTGTAGCTTGAGCATGAAACCATCTCACAAAGGAGAGTAGAGATGAACTTGGAGATGGAGAGAAACCACGTCCTACTGACATTGTCTGGGCTCAGAGCAAGCTAGTTCTCCCTAGGGTAATTAATTATATAAGGCAATAAATCCTTTTTGAGCTGAGTTCTCTCTTACAAGTAACTGAAATGTAGCTAACTGATACAATCTCTGAGGTAGAGGCAATGGATGGAGGAAGATGTACAGGTGAAGGAATTAGCTTTGGCAGAAGCCCCTGAGAGGACTTCCCCTCATTCCCTGAGAGGAAGAATAAAAGGATATGATGGTGGGTGTGGAAAAGAAGGTATGTCTGAGGGTTTCTGTTTTCTTTATGAAGTTGGGGACAAGTTCACTCAGAATTAGGAAGAGATGGTAGAGCAGAAAACTTGAGGAATGGTACAGATATGTTACAGCAGGCAGTGAGAGAGGAAACCAGTCACACACTTTGGAAAGAACTGCCAAGCAACGTTGCATCTCTACTATTTCTTGTGATAACAAATTTCAATTAAATACACTTTATACCCGTAATGCTCACTTGGAAGCAAGGTTTCACATGCAAACAAGCTTTGAGCCCAGGACTTACTTGTATTTATTATGCTGAAGGGAAGATGCCTTGAGGAAAATAAAGCTATTTTCAAATTTATTGTCTGCTGATTACCATAAAACTCAGGCAATTGGGAGTAAATGGTTTGTGTGCTGGAGAAGTGCTTGTGACTAGAAACACAGCAGGCTCTTTAGCCTTTGCTAAGCAGGCCCTGAACAAAACAAAACAAGGGATTGATGGGGGATTTCATTGATTCAAACGTATGTGGCAGGATAATTTATGGTAATATTAATTTCTTACTTGTTCTTGCAGCAGTGGGAGAATTTAAAGAATGAAAAGGCAATGCTTCCATGTTCATTTCTCTGTGTGTTCCAAGGTCTAAGCTCTTTTTACTCCTTTGGGAGACTTACCACCTTTTAAGGGGTCAGTGTTTCAGGGGCCACCCTGAAGTCAACCCACTCAGGCTTTAGTATGAAAGGCCCATCAAAAAATCAATGCCATCCATGGAAATGGGAGAGTTGGGATCAACACTACTAGAATTTCATGGACTAAAATCAGGGGGAAGTTGTTCTTCCAAAGCAGGTGCACTGGTTTAGCAGAAGAAACGTGACCAGATGCTGGATGGCCAGAAGAGCAGGTTCCCTCTGAGAGGGGCTTTGCTGTGGCAAATATCACCTGGATCCCTCACTGCCTGAACCTCAACTTCATCCTCTATCCCGGCCCCTCCTCCCTGACCCATATACATACAGACATTCTGGAATCTCAGTTGCCTTTGCAAACCAATCTTGATTTTAGTGTTGTTCTAGCTATGACTCTCTTTTCCCTAGAGCGGGAGAGATGCTGATACCTGGACAGGAAAGTGAGAGATGCCTAACTGGGGTTCAAGTTTGAGGGCTGATTCCGGGGCTTCCCTTACTAGCAGTTCCCCGGGTGGAGGGAATGGCTGCGTTGTGTAACTAGGGAGACCAGACACTAGGCTTGGCAAGGATTTCTGTGTCCAGTCTTGACAAGGAGTCCCCTGTCTTCAAGTGGACCCCAAAGCCAAAGGCAAAGAGCAGAGTTGAGTGGTGGCCACGATGGTACTTCAGACCAGATATTCTGAACACTTCAGACCGGATGTTCAGGAAAAACCTGAAAGAGTTTCTGTCTCAGGACGGCTGCTTCCCAAACTTAACTTAGTCTAAATTTCATACCAAGTGACAGTGACTAGCTTTTGGTTTGGAAAAGGCTGTTTCTTGCCCTTGAGTGTTGTGGCGTCAAGTCCTGGCTGTTCCACATATGGATATTGAGTGCCAGGCACTACGTTAAGCCACTCAGGGCGTTGCGGCGCTGAACCAAGTCAGACCCACCCTTGAGACCTTAGAGCACACCCCTGGCCTCTCCTCAAATATACCTTGATTCAATGATCAACATATGATCATGAGTCAAAGACACCTACCTTAGGAGGATGTGGGCTGTGCCTGGAAGTGTCATTAAACAAGACAGCTTATTTAAAAACCCTCTATATTTTGTTATTCTTTTTTGAACAGGTGTAACCGTATCAGAGACCTACAATTTACTCTCTTTTGTTGTTTACTATTTCCTTATGTTTTAAAAATGCTTAGTGTTCAGATAAGAGTCCAATGTTAGAGTAGGGGAAAAGTCATACCTCTGCCCTAAGTCTGGAGAAGGAGAACACATGGAGAGTAGCCACAATAGTGTGGAAATGGTTTACAAAAACGTAATGGCCAACATTGTTTTTCCTTCTGGAAACTGGCCAATTTTTGTGCCTTGGTTCCTCTCAGATGCACCAAATGAACACAGAATCAGCAAGCTAGGGAGTCTGCAGGCTCCCAGATGCTGCTGTTGGTGGAAGAGTGATTCTATGGCTGCTCTACCATCTGGCCCATCACACTCCTGTCAAGTTATGTTTTGCAGTGTCATCTGATGAACGTATGCAGCATAACATGGCAAGCCGTGATACAGTACTTGGGGAAAATGAATGAGTATCCCAGGTGATTCACCAGCAGCCGTGCCTCCTCAATGCTTCTTCTTTTTTTTTTTTTTTCTCCTGCTGGTAAGAGAAGACTCAAGAAAGGAAGAAATTGCTGGATGTGTCAGACCCAAAGCTATAAACAAAGTAATTTGAGATGTTCACAAAAATAATAATATAAGCTACAAAGCTACATATGGTCTTGTTCATGGAAGCAATTTAACTGGGAACTTTGTTTTGCTTTAAACGATTCATATTTTTACTTAGCCAAATCAATATGTGTCATTTTCTACAGATACTAAGAATGTAATAAAATGTCTTTCAACAGCCCATCATCTAGTTCGATGATCCAGAAAGAGATATTTTAGGCCAGTCGTCCTAAGTGGGCAGCATCAGCATGGCCTGGGAACTTGTTAGAAATTCATGTTCTTGGTCCCCACCCTGGACCTACTGAGTCACAAACCCTGGAGGTGGAGCCCAACATTTTAACAAACCCTCTAAATGATTCTGATGCACACACACTACATTTAAGAAACACACCTTAGGGAGAGAAAAGTGGGCTTTGAATGGATTATCTACTGCTTTATGTTAAGCTTACTAATATGAAGGCCCAATACTGGGAAACCCAAAGATAATTTGAATCATTCAAAATGTTGATTTAGATAAATAACTTGAGATAGTACAGAATTTTATATAAAACAGGCCAAGTTAACAATCTAGATCTTAGCTAGGGGAATAAGGCTGCCACTAGGTCCAACAATAAAAATATCACAAGCCAGTCCTGGGCCTACCCTGGCATTCAGAGATGCTGGAAGAAAAGGAAATTAGTTTCCCTCTATCCATTTATCAAATAGTCATATAATAACAGTTGTGAGACTTTTCTCTCAACTTTGGCCTCAAATAGTACAGTGAACTTACCCCTGACATTAAAATATCTACAGTGATGTCATTTTAATAGTAAACTATGAAGATATATGTAAATAAGATAAGCCACTTTTTGTGTATTTGAATAGCAATTTAAAGTGCAATTATATTGAGATCAAGTCTTTTGTTAAATTATTTTTTGGTGCTTTGGGTACAACAGACCAAATACTCATCAATATGTTATGAATTTCTGTTTAGAAAATGGAGAAAGTCTTTTCAGTCATCCCATAGTTTCTTTTTCAGCCAGGCATTTGCCAAATGTCACTCCTCTGCAACTTGGAAGTCTGAAAATACAACATCTGTGCCTGAGTTTTTTGTTTGCAAACTGTGCTCAAAAACTTAACAATAATACTTACCTTGTTTATCTGGGTCCATTTTAGGAATTTCTTGGAATAACAGATGGCAAGAAGGTCCTTGTAACTGGAAATGAACCAATATTTTAAGCAGGAGCTTTTGCAGTGGAATTGCTGGATGTATCAGAGATATTTCAGGCCAGTGGTCCTAATTGCTGGGTGGGGAGCAAAAAGGCAACTAAGCAAAGTCATTTCACCAGTGGGACGATGACTACAAGGTGCTCAGGGAGACTAAAAACTCCTGGGAGGGTAAAAAATAAGGAAAGCAGGGAGAAGCTTCTTATACTGGTCACTTCTCTAGGGAAGCTGGCAACAAACTCCTGAAACTAATACGATGAATACTTAGAACTTTTGAGGCATTATAATTTTAAGTGTGGACTGAATTCTCACTTCAAGAAAATGGAAATTTACTTGAATTTTGAAGGACAAAATTTGAAGCTCTCAGTGCTTGAATTTCTAATAGCACTATAGTGCATCATTCTACATACTAAGTATCTGAAAAATACTATCCATTTGAACACCTTATCACATATATCTGTGTATCTATGTGTGTCTGTGTGTGTATACAATTCAGTTTGCTTTCAACGAGAAGAATGGATTATGCTATAATAAAACCTTAACACATTTCTAAGAATGACATTTCTTAATATGGGTAGTTGAAAACTGTTTTTAAAAATTACATGGTAATTAAGTTTAGGTAGGACTTTTCCTCATCTTCTAATGAGTATATTAATGAAGGCACAAATTGTTGGGCAGATAAGCAACATTTTACAAAGAGAGAAAGGAAAACAAAATTGATTACATTTGTTCTTTAAAAATATGAGAGCAATAGTGAAAAATACCAGACTTGCCCCAAACCAGGAAGGTTCCAAATATATTCAAGTAAGATTTGTTTTGAAAAGTTGTAGCAAGGACAATCAGGTTAGAATTCTTCTTGGTGTAGAAACACTTCCCCGAGCCCTTTCTGAAGTCCCCAGGTAGGTGCAGAAGGGTCCAGTCTCCCATCCTGTCAACAGTGCACCTGGAGATACAATCTATCTGCCTCCACTCCAGGTCCTTACCTTTCTTAGTTTCCTTGGGGAAGCAGTTTAGTCAAACATTCTGTAGAGGTTACTCAGCAGTTTTGGAAGAAGGAAAAGTTGAGTACTAACAGATTTCCAGATGTGGCATTCCTATGGAGAGTGGATGTCTTGTTCTGACTGTCCAGCAACTACACACAAAACTGATATCGCGGCTGCACTGTTTTTAAGGGCTCACAGAAGTGCATTCATTAGTAATAGAGATGTTGCATAATTTAAGACTACTCCTACATCTCTGTTTCAAAGGACTATTTCAGTATTGATTTCGTGTGTGGGAGAGACAAGTAAAACTTCTGGGTGCTGTTGAGAACAAGGGTTACCACAGAGATTAAGAAACAGTATGAAGAACTCCACATCCCAGCTACCTTACTAACCATGCCAGATACGAGTGACCTAGGGATGGAATCTAAGTCGTTTGATTATTAATTCTTTTAGAAATACAGAGGTACGATTACAGATTTTTTAAAGGCACCAAATATAATACAAGTCTTCAAAAGGATAATAATTTGTTATGAATGCACATTTCCTCTTAAGTTCTAAGTATAATCTAAAAATGTATTTTTTAAAGTTCAAATTAAAAGTAAACCTGTTGTAATCCTAATGGACTTTTTTTTTCTAGTTACCATCTTTTTTTTTTTTAATTTATGTATTTTTGGCTGTGTTGGGTTTTCGTTGCTGTGCGCGGGCTTTCTCTAGTTGTGGCGAGCAGGGGCTACTCTTCATTGCGGTGTGCGGGCTTTTCATTGCAATGGCTTCTCTTGTTGCAGAGCATGGGCTCTAGGCACGCAGGCTCAGTAGTTGTGGCTCACCGGCTCTAGAGCGCAGGTTCAGTAGTTGTGGCGCACGGGCTTAGTTGCTCCGTGGCATGTGGGATCTTCCCGCCCCAGGGCTCGAACCCATGTCCCCTGCATTGGCAGGCAGATTCTTATCCACTGCATCACCAGGGAAGTCCCAGGCTTTTACTTTATTTTATTTTATTTTATTTCCAGGATTTTATTTTTAAAAAATGAAGTCATATCAACCAAATGTATTAGAACTTTACCATGAACGTCTTCAGGTGGCTGGAGACAGGTCTTTCAAAAGGGCTGGAACCCAAAGCATAGGTATATTACTCCATGAGCAGTACCTGGAGAGCCAGAATATCTGGGTCCATGCTCCCAACTGATGCTCCTAAAACAATTATGGTGTGGTCACTAATCCGCTCCAGAATGTGCCATGAGAAAAATCAGTATGATCTCCAATGACAACCAATCTATCCCTTTCTTTTTGAAAAGTATTAGTATCACACTACTGGTTTCTTAAAAACAGAAACTTGGGACATTTTTTAAAATGAAAGTTGATTAGTAATGGGGCAAGAATGGGATCAAGTGGAGGGAGGAAAATGTATCATTTGTTTTTCTCTATATGAATTTTGTTGATATTCTGGGAGGAGATAAGACAATGTAGGAAGAGAAAAAGTCTTTCTCATAGGAAATCTGTATCTGTATGAGTGCTACAGACTCAAAGTTGAGAACATATTTAGAAGTTTTGTATTTCATTATATCTGCATCAAGACATAACAAAATATCTGAGGTATTGGCAATAGAGGGAGGTTGGAATGTTTTCCTGAATGCTGCCATGTTGAGATTTGAGCATATCTCTGGCATTGATTAATTACATGGATCAAAAACTTTGCATCAAAAAAAAAAGTTGTCTGGAGTTCCAGGCAAAATGATATAATTAAGTAGACAAATGTTTAAGTACATGAGAATGAACTAGGGGTTGTTGGAAAGTAATTTAAGCAAATGGGCAACTGATAGTCCTGAGCTCTCAGCCTGGCTGATTTTGGACAGCTGAGATAAAAGATAGAGGACAGCTTTGGTTTCACTTACTTCTGTTAACTGGAAAATTTTAATTACTGTTGCACCTCCTGGTTCAAGCTCAGATAGACTTAATTGCATAAAGACTTTCTTTTCTTTTTTGTAGTATGTTTTGGGTTATAAATCAAAGCAAGTTATTATAATTTTACAATATTATAGGTAACTGACAAGGGGACATTTTTTACTAGTATGGCAGTAGTTTCTGTAAATCAAAATTTTGTAATTGACACTGTCTTTACCTTCTGAAACGGAGTAGCTCTACCCTGAGGAAGCAGGTGAGAAGAGGGTTCAATCTCCCCATACAATCACACCTTGCTCTGATTTAGACGGACTCCACACCAACCAGAAACTGGGTGACTGTTCCTTATCGTGCATGGGTAGTGTTTTTTGAGGCAGCCATTTTCTGTTCAGTATCTGATAGCTCTTTACACATGCATCTGAAGACTCTAACTTCCAAGAGAGAAAGAAGAGCCTTGACACATCATACCCTAAAATGTCTAGGTAGTCCCTTACATAAATTACAGGATAATTTTATATACATATTTATATACATGATGAACAATTTTAACAAATCAAGTTACTAAAATTGACTCAAGAAGAAATAGAGAAAAGAGAACCTTTGTGAACTGTTGGTGGGAATGTAAATTTGTACTGCCATTATAGAAAACAATACAGAGGTTGATCAAAAATTTAAAAATAGAACTATCATGTCATCCAGCAATCCTACTGCTGGCTATATAGCCAAAGGAAATAAGATCAGTATCTCAAAGATATATCTGCACTCCTACATTCATTCCAACATTATTCACAGTAGTCAAGATATGGAAGCAACCTAAATGTCTGACAGTGGATGAATGGATAAAGAAAATGTGATGTATATATATAATGGAATATTACTCAGCCTTACAAAAGAAGGAAATCCTGCCATTTGTGACAATATGGATGAGCCTGGAGGATATTATGCTAATTTGAAATAAGCCAGACAAAGAAAGACAAATAGCACATGATCTCACTTACACATGGAATTCAAAAAGAAAAGAAAGAAAAAGTCTACCTCAAAGCAACAGAGAGTAGAATGGTCGCTCCCCATTACCAGAGGCAGAGGAGGGTGAAAGACATGCAGGGAAGGGGGTAGACATTGATCTAAGGGTACAAACTCATTCTTTGGGCTTCCCTGAGGTCTTCCAGGACCACCTTATCTGAAGTAGCTTCAACATATAACTCCATTTTATTCATAACTATTAGCACAACCTGTGGTCATCTTGGTTCTTTATTTGTTTACTGATTTATCATTGTTTTCTCTACTAGAAAGCAAGCTCCTCAGGGGCAGGAATAAGAGCTCTTTTGTCTTGTTTGTTCATGTGTGATACTGTGATTCATAAAAAGAAATATATATTTGGATTTTGTCCCTTTGTCCCCTTTCTGGCACTGAGCTCCTAAAACCCTTGGAATTTCCTAAGGGATGAAAGTGATAAATTGTCTTTTATTATGTTAATGAGGTGACTTCTGGAAGCACTTAAGGATAGGGGGTTGGTTACCAGAGGAACCAACCACCTGTTTAGTGGGTTAGAACTTTAAGTCTCACCCCTTTGACTTCTGGCGAGGGGAGAGGGGCTGGAGGTTGAAGCAATTGCCAATGACCAATGATTTAATCAATCATTCCTACAATGAAGTTTCCATAAAACCCCAAAAGGATGGGGTTCAGAGAGCTTCCAGGTTGGTGAACATATGGAGAATTGGGAAGAGTGGCATGCTGGGGAGGGCATGGAAGCTTTGCAACATTTCCCCATATATTGCCCTGTGCTTCTCTTCCATCTGGCTCTTGAGTTATATCCTTTTTTAAACAAATTGTTAATTTGTTAAGTAAAATGCTTCCCTGAGTTCTGTGAGTTGCCCTAGGAAATTAATCTAACCCAAGGAGGGGATCTGATCTATAGCCATTGGTCAGAAGCACAGGTGACGACCTGGCCTTTTGATTGGTGTCTGAAATAGTGTATGTGTGCGTGTGTGTGTGTGTGTGTGTATGTGTACTGGGGGGCAGTCTTATAGGACTGAGCTCTTAGCCTGTGGGATCTGACCCTATCTCCAGGTAGATTGTATTAGAATTGAGTTGGATTGCAGGACATGCAGCTGATGTCAGAAAATTGTTTAGTGGTGGGAAAGACCCCTACACTTCAGAATTAGGAGCAGAATTATACTCTGGATCCTCAGTGTTTGCTTCCCATACTGTATGAGCCATTGTAAGCATCCAAGAAATGTGTTGAATAAAATCAATCAGGAGAGACTCATTAGCATTGTGCATGGAGAGAGTCCCCTGCCTATGATCTATGTTGCATATTGCTTTCCTGTGGAGATGAAAGTTAATTATAGTCTGAGGCTCTCAGATTTCCAAATTATTTAAATACTTCTCCTTGTTCTGACTCCAAACCTTCTGATTATAATCTGTGTCTCCACGTAGCTTGCACAGGAAGTGAAGTCACTCTCAGGGCTGTGGACATCTGCTCTCCTTGGTAGGTTCTATTTTAAATCTAAGACTTATAAATTGGCATTCTTGTTCTATCATTAGTCTTGGTTGGTTTTGTGAGGATCATTAATAGTGCCCACACATTATACTTCTGATTGTGCAAGGATGAAGAATAGGCTTTGGTGGTGGATGCTACCAAGGTAATATCACCCTAGGAGATAACCTACTCACTTCCTTGGAGACTTACTGGTTTTCCTTTTTTATAGATACTTCAAAAAATAATAATGAGTACTGTCAGAATTTAGAAGAGAGGGACAAAAACATACATTGATTGATTGCAATTATGTGTCAGGCATTATTCCAGGTGCTTAGAAAACACTAGAGAATAGATGATGATCCTGTCATTTTAGTATGGGAGATGGACAATATGATAAGTAATAACATAGGAACAAACAATAATATTGATTATTGTAAGTGCTATGGAATAAAATGAAAAGTAGAACAGGATAAGGGGGTTTAGATATTGCTGAATATTACAGTCTTTCATAGTGTGGCATGTGTAGACTCCATTAAGAAAGTGAAATTTGAGCAAAGATGTGAAGGAAGTGAAGGTGTTCGCTAAGTACCATTTAAAGAAAGAGTGTTCCAGGTAGAGGCTCTGAGGTGGGTGTCTGCCTGGCAGATGAAAATTGTAGCTAAGAGGCCAGTGTGGCCAGAGCAGCGTGGGATGAGCAGGGAGGAGAGGAGTAGGGAAGATCAGAGGGATGCAAAGGTGGGGCGGGAACAGGCCAATGTAAGGACTTGACCTTTACCCCGTAGTAAACTGAGAGCCTCTACAGGCTTTTAAACATAGGTGGGATACTACCTGATTTACAGGAGAATATTTTGAAGTTAGCGCCAACAGGACTTCCTAAGAGATTGGGTGTAGAATGTGAGGGAAAGAAAAGTAAAGGGCGACTCCAAGGGTTTTGGTTTGAGCAGTTGGGAGGATGAAGTTCCCTTCACTGAGATTTTGTGGGTGGAACAAGTTTGAGGTGTGAGATGTTGGAATAAAAGGGAAATTTGGGGCTTGTTAACTTATTTGTCTATTTGCAATTTAACTAGGAATCTCAAGTAGAATAGAGGAGTATCAAGTTTGGAAGAGATGACGGCTTGGAGATATAAATTTGGGAGTTACCTACACACAGATGGTATGTAAAGCCATGCAACTAGATGGAATTATTAACAGATGAGTGTAGATAGAGAAGATAGCCAAGGGTAGATCCTTGGGGCACTCCAACCTTATGAGAGGACAAGAGGATGAACCAGCAAAGGAAACAGAGTAAAAGTGGGACGCCTCATGGGGATGAATTAGGAAGAAAACCATGAGAGTGCTGTGCACTGGAAGGTAAGTGTAACCGAGAGAAGGAAATGATCCACCATGTCAATCACTGCTGATAGGTCAAGTCTGTATGAGAACTACGGACACATCCTGGGATTTTTCAGTCATCGCAGTAACTTCTGGGGGCTGTGGGTGTAAACTTGACTTGATGGCATTACTCGAGTGTGAATACTGCATGCTGTTCTTGGGCAACAGACACTCGGGCCTGGGGCCACTTTCCCTGAGATTGAGATAGGTAGTATACCTACATGGAAGGAGGAAACCGTGGCTCTGCAAAACCCTTGCTTATGGCCCCTTTGTATAGAAACCATGCTTCCTTGGATCAAATGAGAAACTTGTGATTAGAGATCCCTGAGGGCTGATAATGTCTGCCCAGAAGAAATTAATCTAAGGCGCAGAGCAGCTGCTCAGGCTTGGGAGGGTTACGGGTTTTGCTTCCAGCAGCTCAGCTGTAAGCTTGGGTAACATTTCTGTGTCCTCTGCAGAATGAGTAAGTATGCAGCTCTGGGCCAGGACCATTTCAGACATAAAGATGCTCATGTTAAGGCCAACAAAGGAGCAAATGAAGGTTATATATGACATTTCCCACCTGGTAGGAGTAGAGGGAGGAAAAGGCTCTTTAACATATTTCTGTCTGTTGGAATCCCATAATTTTCATCTCTCTGATATAAAAAGAAATGATTTGGCCAACAGAGGGAAGGTCACCCCACTGTGTCAGACCTAAAGTAGCTTCAGTGAGATAAGATTCTAGGCGGGGCAAATGGTCTATGCAAATGTGGTGGGGCAGCAAACCTAAGGCTCAAAGGATTGTAGTGAACCAGTTTGGATGACATTAAGAAGTCCTAAAACAACATGCTGGTAAGTGTGGAGAGGAATCCTGCAGTCAGAAAGTGAAATTCAGACTAAAGTACCAAGACTGTAGATGTGGATAAAGGGAATTTGGGAGGTAGCTGACTTAGGACGTGACTGTCCATTGGCTGGAGCAGTGGTTGTGAAAGTGTGGTCCTCAGATCAGCAGCATCAGTGTCTCCTGGGAACTTGTGAAGAATGCAAGTTCTCAGGCCCCACATAAGACCTGCTGAATCAGAAACTCTGGAGATAGGGCACAGCAATCTGTTTTTAACAGGTGATTCCGATTCATGCTAATGTTGAAAACCACTTGTCCATTGAGCTAGGCTGATGACATTTACTCACTGGAATTGAGAATATTAAAAACATGATAGCATATACACACCATAATACATAAAATAGATAACCAACAAGGACTTACTGTATAGCACAGGAAACTATACTCAGTATTTTGTAATAACCTCTAAGGGAAAAGAATCTGAAAAAGAATATATATATATGCATATATGTATAACTGAATCACTTTGCTGTACACCTGAAACTAACACATTGTAAATCAACTCTACTTCAATAAAAAATAAAAATAAAAAAGAAATTAAAATATAAAAAAATATGAAAGTCAATACAGGTTTTGAACCTGAGTGGGAGAATTGCCTAAATTATCTAAATATATTTCTTATTCATTCCCCTAGAACAAATGACAATAACAAAGTGAAAGATATTTCTCTATCAAGTTATGTAGCTTTTGGCTGTAAGTATATATAGCCATATATATAAGTATGTATTTGTTGGATGTAAGTAACAGAAACCACAACTCACAGGGGCTTAAACCCTAAAGTTATTTGTTGTTTATTCGACAGGAATTCTGAAGTTGGTCCAGGGTTGGCTCAGAGGCTCTTTGAAGTCATTGAGGCCTTGGGCTCAGGCACCAGGCTTTTTCTATCCTTCTACACTGCCACTCTCCTGGTGGTACCCTGCTGGTGATGTCTCACCTCATGGCCACAAAATGGCTGCCCAAGCTGCAACCATTAGGTCCTGGTAGAGTAGCATTTTAAGCAGGAAGGAAGTAGGTGGAAGTCAAAGTGCTTTCTCCTTGCATACCATTCATTCATTCATTCATTCCCTCTTTCTCTCTGCCTTCCACACCCTCTCTCACACATACACACAACCCCGCTGGAAGATGATTCCTCCTTATGTATCACTGTACAAAACTGGGTCACATCCCTGCCCCTAGACCAATCACTGGCAAATGGGACTAGCTAAGATCTACCAAGATTCATGGCCTAGAGTTGGGACCATTGCCCATCCCCACAAAATCAGAGTTCTGTTAGTCAAGAGGATGGGAGCAGAGCTGTAGGGAGGGCAACTAAGAGTGCCTGCTACAGTTACAGGCTATGTACACTTCACCTATATTTCAGTGACTAATAAAGTAATTACTCTGAGTCATATTCTAAAAGTTCTACTGAATATTCTTCCCTCATGCCTTTATCATGACAGTTTTAATAACATGGAGAAATTTTTTTTCATAATCTCACATTAAAGTTACTCCTAATGTGAAGACCAGACTTGAGATTTCCCAAGTTGGGTCATTACAAATCATAAGCTACTGTGAGAGCTAGTGCATCAGCTGAAAAATGAACAAACAAACAAAGACAAAATAGTAATTCTCTGAAAGATGTTATTTTTGAAATGGCACCCTCATTATTTTTAACAAATAGCAAGCACGTATAATTCCATATCTTGTATTAATTTTGGACAAATGTATGGTAGTAGGTATAGTCGTTAAAATCACTTTGTTCTCTTCTCCTATGGGAAGAGACCCATCCTGGACCATCCTGGTCATCCCATAGTGGTTCAAACAAGCGATTGTTCAGATTCATACTGGAAAGTACAGCGTGCTGGGGATGGGGCTGAATATTTCCTACAGTGTCCCTAGAGAGGAGAAACTCTGCCCATGTCTCTCTCTAACCCCCTCCTAGATGTCCAGCTATTGGAGAAGTAGCGATTATCTGATCGGTCAGGGCTTGACACCCACTGGGAAGAGTCTCACTAAAGGGCAGGGCTACTGGATTGAAAGGTGATTGTGTTCATGGTTGTATTCTCTGTTCTGACTTTTCCTCTTGGTTCTGGCTGATAACTGATGGGCATAGCTGACTCCAGGGGAATGGAACAGGAAGCTTTGCTTGAGCTCCTTAGTCTGAGTCACACGTTCTAATCGAGTTCAGTTTTACCGTGAAGAAGCCCTGTGTGCTGCGGGGCAACTGCCACATGCTCCACTGTGTGTTGTCGAGCACCAGGGGATTTCCCCTCCAGTTACTCTTCTTTGTGGTCTCACCCCTTTGGTTGAGAACCCCACAAGAAGGGGCAGAGGAAGTGGTAGGATTAGGGCACAAAACCTCACCTGAAGTCCTTAAGTCCTTAAGTTTTCTTCATAATAAATGAGGTGCTGACTTCAGAAATAAGCCAAAGTTAGTCATGGTTTTAAAATCATCCAATTTATTATGATGGTACAGAAGCAATGCAGAAGCATCTGAAAGCTCCCTGAATTTTCAGAAAGTAACTTGTACCTGAAACGCCATTTAAAACTACAGAGGGGGGCTCCCCTGGTGGCGCAGTGGTTGAGAATCCGCCTGCCAATGCAGGGGACAAGGATTTCGAGCCCTGGTCCGGGAAGATCCCACATGCCGCGGAGCAACTAGGCCCGTGAGCCACAGCTACTTAGCCTGCGCATCTGGAGCCTGTGCTCCGCAACAAGAGAGGCCGCGATGGTGAGAGGCCCGCATACCGCGATGAGGAGTGGCCCCCACTTGCGCAAATGGAGAAAGCCCTCACACAGAAACGAAGACCCAACACAGCCAAAAATAAATAAATAAAATAAAGAATTATTTAAAAAAAAAAAAAACTACAGAGAAAGCACAGGTATCAGCAATTTTTAACATCACTCCTGGTCTTTCAAAAGTTCCTAACTGGCCTTTGTAAATGGTCTTATTAGCTCGAAATATAAGAGCAGATGGGTATGACTCCTACTACTTTAATAAAATACTGTAATTTTCTTCTTAAACCATGCAATTATAAGGTAAAATATTATGCTTTTCTTTTAAAATTCCATTTACTCAGGCTACATACGGTATCAAGAAACAGAAATCTACAATCTAAAAGCAAATCCAAGGAAAAACAATACACAGTCGGTTCTTATGAAGGCGGTAAACCTGACGAGCTCTGAAGACCTCACAGGCAGAACTTGGTGGCCTTCTCTTGTTCGCTACCATTACCATCACTCAGACACCAACTTACTCATTTTTTCTCAGTTCAAATTTTTTGAGAGAGCAAGAGAAAAATCTGATTGGTTCTCCTTGAGTCAGGTGTATCCATTCTGGCCCAATCAGCTGAGTTCAAGGTGGTAAGGACATCTGAGCAAACATGGCCACCTAGGCCCATGTCTTAGGTACGGCCTGCGGGAGAAACAGGTTCTCTCAGAAGGATGTGTGGGCAAGGATGCAATGACTGACAATTCTATTTTAGTGTAGTTTAAAAAACAGCAGTTGACACCAAACTATTTAGAGAGAGAACAATAATAAGCAAACATATAAATAGATACAAGTAACAAAAAATGACTGAACTCTGACTTTTTGTGTGTGTGCTGTCACTGTTATTTAATTGTCTCACATAATATTATCCAAGACTGAAGTAAATCTTTCGAATTATTCTTCTCTAAATACAGACATTCATGGGTCTTTCCATATTTATTACACTACCAAATAATTTTATAGTTGATCTAATTTGATCTGCTACTGTTCCATAGTTTTGCCTTCAGAATCTGTAAAAGGAAGGAAATGAAACGATGTAACTATTTAAAAAATATGTTAGTAACATGTTTTTATTAGTTTTTCCTTGGCTACCCTTTTCCTTGTGTTTACTGGATTCCTGTATTCAATCAGATTCAATAGCTGAGGAAGTGCATGTGTGAGAAGGATCCTATGAGGGGAATCAAACCACATGATCATCATTAGACAGTTTCATATCAAAACTAAATTCTGGCCACTTTCCTGACCTCAATCTATTTCTATGTGCCATCTCTCTTGGCTCCTTTGCTTCTCATTTTGAAAATTTTTAGCAGCTATATTGTCAGTTCCGTTTCCTCTTTTGGCCCTACTTTTCCTCTATGCACCAATTCTAATTCCCCATAGCTAGCCCCACGCCAAAGCCCATCACACTGCACATTTTCAGATTGGAAGGTGCAATGGATCTATTAATCTTATTGGATATTTAAATGAAAGTGTGGAGCCATGGGTGAATATCCTGACTGGTCAACCACAAAGAAACCTACATCTGCCTTGTTTGAATAAAATATCATGACAACTTAATTACAATCTTTGAAAATCTGGACCTGCAGATACATTTGTGTGCATTTCCTCACTTACTCATTCTGAGGGAAGGATTCGGTTGTCACTGTCATAGCCCTGCTTATAAAAGTAGGAAGCTAGGCTCTAGAGAATCAGCAAACATGGCTGAATTTCTGGGGATGTGGGAACGCGGAGGGTTTGAGAAGAACCATATTACAGGGACACTTGACCTCTTCTACCCAGTTCCATTTATAAAAGGAAAGACCACCTTTTTTTTTTTTTTTTTTTTTTTTTTTGCGGTACATGGGCCTCTCACTGTTGTGGCCTCTCCCATTGCGGAGCACAGGCTCCGGACGCACAGGCTCACGGGCCCAGCCGCTCCACGGCATGTGGGATCTTCCCGGACCAGGGCACGAACCCATGTCCCATGCATTGGCAGACAGACTCTCAACCACTGTGCCACCAGGGAAGCCCAAAAGACAACCTTTTAACATTAATGTTTGTCTACCACCTACCGTGTGTGTTCTTGACTGTGTGGCTTTTCAGAGCTGGTTTGAGGAATCAGATCTAAAAAATCTACTGCAGTATATAGAGAATTAAAAGAACGGAGTGTTTTAGTATTTAAAGGACATTGAGTTTTGCAGTTTTTCTCATTTTTTCCTTTTTCCTTCTACTCCAAGTTTCTTGAATGCCTTGTCCTCTTTGAAAGTTGCAAGATGCCAGATCACTTCTATATGGCATCATGGATAAGCCACTGTCAGGGGCAAACGGGTGTCTAGCCAAACAGCTCAGTGTAGCATCTTTCTACCAACTTCCCTGTGAAACCTTGGTCCCCACAAAATAAATCACTGGCAGTGTTTCAGTGTTTGCCAGCTCCCTCCTGTACAAAGGGTTTTAAGTAAAGAAGTAGTAAAGATGGAAACAGACTAGATTATTATTATCTTCTGGATATACAAGTCATATAGGCAGATTTAGAAAATATATAAGCCTCTATACAAATATATACAAGATACATATATGTATGCATGTATAAAAATTCCCAGGTTTTCCCTGTTAAAGAGAATTCTAACTTGGACTTGTCAGGGTCTTCCTTTCACCCACATTCTGAGGAGGATCCTGACATGCCATGTCAGCTATTTTGAGCTTTGTAATGAAGGATTGAGAAGGAAAGGTGAGAAGGATGAAACATAGAGGCTGGAGCTGAAGTTAGAGTATTTGTGGAGCGTTTGAGGTGAGTATGACATGGAAGCAATTTCAGCATTAAAAAAAAATTTGCTTACATCTTTTATCCCTCCTTCAAAGTGTTTATGAATAAAAGAAACAGAGTTATTTCAAAATTACTTTGGTTGCTGGACTGTGTTCTCTGACCACAGGGTCATTCTCTAAGACTGGACAATGTGTGTCATGACCATTAGCACCACGCAGATTGCTTGTCACTTGACAGACTTACCATCTGACAAAATTAGATCCTTTTCATCATCTGACATTAGATCAGAAAACAAATTTTTATATTCTGAAGGCAATATTAGATAAAACATGGTGGTTTAGAATATAACTAACAGCCCGTGAGATGTTCTTTGTGAGTGCTTTTCAAACTTTGTTGACCAAAACCCAGTGTAAAAAAAAAAATACATTTTACATTCCAGTCCAGTACCTTCACTTGTGTGCATATAATGAAACAAAAAGTTAAATGAAAAAAATACTCACCCTTTTCTAATCTATTCTTATCCTTCTCTTATCTTTTCTAATACTTATCTTTTTCTTTCTATCCTATTCTCATTCATTGGAAAAAAATTCTGCTCTCCTTACCTACCCTTTTAGCATCAATTTTATTCTAGTTCAAGGAAAAACACCAGTTATTAAATCCATTTCATGACCCACTAAATTTTTTTCACAACTCACCTAACCCACAATATGGAAAGCACTGTATCTCGTTATATTTGATTCCAGTGTTCATTGAATAAACAGCCCTCACAACAACCTGAAATCAACCCCATTTTCTTCACTTAATTACCACTAAAGTTCTTTAAGATTATGAATTAGTTAAGCCTAAGAGCCTTAAAATTTGAATGACCAACTTAAATCGTTCTGATGCAAAGACTTGGGAATACCTACTCGACAATTTGTCTTTTCTTCCGCCATCCTGGGAAGCTGCCGGTCATCCCCTTCATGAGAGGCCGTATAGCTTTTTCTCAGTTCTCTCACGGGGGCCATAGTGCCCTCCCTCCTTTGCATGAGTGTTGCTTATCACCAGCTGGGCCGACTAGAATAATAGTGCTGCCACCCAGGTACCCAGATACACTGTCTGACTGGGCCTCTTAAAGATATGTATTCTGGCTGGAACTGAATTCACCAGGCTCCTCTGGATAGTGATTTGGGCTGCTTGAGCATCTTCCAGAGGGTCAGTGATGAAACTAGATTAGTTCTCTAAGCATGCTCCCAACAATTTCATGTTCTGTCCAGCCACCAGCTATGCTGCTGAGCCGTCCACCAACTATTCAACAGATGGCCTCTACCTAGCTTTTCCAGCTTTCTTCATCCTTTTTGGATCCCCTACTGTAGCCCAGCTGCCCTACTTATCATCTTCTGAATATAATTTGATGATGCCTCTGGTTCACACTTCTGGCCATGCTTTGATCCCCTGAAATGCCTGCTTTGCCCCTGTTTTTCCTTCTGGTGGGACACCTTTCACAACCTCTTCCCTACCTGCGCCTCTACTTGCACACCTCCTCTTCACCAAATTACATGAGTAATTCCTACTCCTCCTAGACTCAGCTTCCATTTCATCTCTTCCCAAAAGCCTTTTCTAACACTCTCTATGTCAGGAGACCCCCTATGTGGTCCCACTATACCCTCTATCATAACACTTACCTCTCCATAAGGTAGTTTTCGCTTTGCTTTGCAGTCACCCACGTTAGACGGTGAGCACTTTGAGGGCAAGGACAACGTTCAATGTATATTTATGTCCCTAGCACCTCTCACAGTTTCTTCTTTCAATGGTGGTAAAAACATATAACATGAAATCTACCTTCTTCACAAAATTTTACATCGACAGTACAGAACTGTTAACCATACAGACATCATTGTACAGCAGATCTCTAGAATTTTTTCATATTGTGTGACTGAACCAGCACAGCTTCTGAATAAATAAATACATGCTATTGGATTATTTTTAGCCATCTGAAGTCTCAACTAAATTTCAAGATATTATTAAATTTTTCCCTTCATACATTACAAGGATCTTTTCTTTCCTTGTGAGTTTCTAGATTATATACTTTCTTTCCTTGTGTACTACCTTGCCCTGTTTCATCAAGCTTTTTAATTCATTGTGTGTCTTCGCATTTACTTTCTCATATTCTCATGGCTCCTTTCCCCCAGATGTGATTGTGTGGCCACAACTCCCTTACTGTGGGCCCCGGTGTCTCTCACAGTGACCAGCATCTAGAAGGTGCTCAGTGAATGTCTGGTACCTTCCTTCAAAGATTTCAATAGATTTTTAACAATGATTTTTCTTTTTTGAGTATAGGATGAAGGTGATGAAAGACTTAACTCTCATTTTTTTATGGCTAATAAATGATCAAACTCCTTTCTTTGAAATTTAGTGTTAAGCCTTGGATAAAAAGGGTACTTTTTTTTTTCAAGTGATATACCTACCATCTGAGACTTTCCAATGTTCCCGGTTGTCATTTGTGGTAGGTAAGGTGGTCTTTTCATCTTCTTTGGCTAAGTCAGTTTCTAAAAGTCAGGAAATTAAGTATTAAATTAATTGAAAAGATTAAACAAACCTCATACATGAATTATCTCATTGATATGGTAATAAGCAGAGATCTCCAAACTCTACAAATGTCTGATTATTTTCAATGCTCTGAGCTTGGAATCTCTGGAACAGTGTTTTGGGCGAGGACCAATGGTAACAGAGTTAAGGTCAATGAATGAATATATATATATATATATATATATATATATATATATATATATATATATGCCTTGACTTTTATTAATAAAAACACAGCATAAAATCAGGTCATTTTCTTTCACAAAACCATCTATAGTGCAAGTGTTATGGGAAATTTAGGACTACCTACCAGTCAATGGAGTCAAATTTAGAGTGACTGCCTTATAGCTCATTATCGTAAGAGGAATTTGCAACTCTAGTCTGCTAGGCAGGAGGAGAGGGCCTTAAATTCTGAGAATAAAAGAGTTTGAGGTAAAACCAACTGGTCATTGGACTTCTGTGCCCACCCGCTCCACCTCCATGCTGCCTTGGGGCTTTGTTTGGTTTGGCCCACTCCTGGTGACTTGACCACCAGCCACAACCGGCTCTCAATTCCCAAACCCCACGCTCTGCCCTTCCTCCCACTGCTGGTACTGTGACCTCACTAAAGCCTCTTGGGTCTGACCAAGGGCAGTCCTCTGTCCCCTGCCAGCTTCTTTCTAGTTAATCCATTCTGAGAGGCAGCAACTGCTTTAATTGGTTGTCATCTGCGCCATACTGATTGTTAAATATTTTCAATATCACCCCTGCCTGGAGCTTTTAAATTTTATTTCTATTTATTACGTCCTTCTTTGTCCAATGGAGACCCCTGTAGTCCATCACTTCATCGGCTTTCTTGCAATTGTCCTCATCTTCACTGCCTCACCTGCTTCCTTCCCAAATGCTAAGTAAAGTAACAAAACTGTACTCATTTTCCATTCCCATATTCAAAGCCAATGAGCAAATCACCAGAGCACTCATTTAGGGCACCAGTAAAACAAGGAAACAAAAAAAAATGAGAAAAATAAAAACTTTGGGAAAATAATTTGATATTCCAAATGAAGTCGTCATGGAAATACTCAGACTTTTGTTGGAATACTGTACAGTATTAGTTTTATTCTAATTGCAGGGGTGGCAGTACTCTCTAATATTTCAGGGCTTACTACAAATCATACATCTAGGTTTCCTCTCCTGCATCCAGGTAGCCGAGCACCTTTGCAGGGAATCACGCAACTGTTCATTGGAGTTACTACAAATTTCACGGTCTCTAAATTCCACTGAGCCCTCAGCTCTGAAAAAAAAAATCTGGCTTTTTCCATTGTTCTTCTCTCCTTTCCTCTTAACAAATTATTTCAAATCTTCACCTCTTCCCTTATAACCCTAGCCCTTCCCCTAGTTTTTAATCTTGGGACCTGCCCTTGCTGCCCATTTTGTTCTGAATCCCCCCATCCGACATAATTCCCTGCATCCCATCCATCACCCCTTCCCTTCTCTTAGGTCTCAGCAGCAGAGATGCTTCCTGTGTGAAGCTGACCCTGAGCTCTGAAGCTGGTTTTCTATTGCTGTCTTGATGACCTTTCTCTTCCCACCCCTCCATCTTCACCCTCTCACTCTCCAATGGTAGTTAAATGTTAACACCCATCCATCCAGATATCTATCTCTCCACTTATTTATATTTTTGAATGTGTCAAACATGCACCTGGAACAAAATTCAAAAGCCACGAGAGACCATGCAGTGAAGAAGTCTTCCTTCCCCAGCCACTCAGGCCCTTCCCCACAGGATCACCATGGTTATCAGCTTCTTCTAAAAAACTACCACCTAGTTGCTGATGACTTCATAGCCTCATCTCCAGCCCAAATCTCTCTGCTGGCTTCCAGAGATATGTGTCCCTCACCCACTGGACATAAATTCCTCTTGAAATTCTGCTCCTTCTATATTCCTTACCTTGCCCACAGCTTCCCAATCATTTTCATGACTTAGCACACACAGCAAATGTCAAGGACAATAGAGGTAACCAGCCTGGGGATTCCAGCTGCCCCATACTCAGTCTGTGGAGCTAAGGGGACCATCAGCTCCACACTCCCAACCCATTTGTGGCTGATGGTTTGGGAATTGCTGTCTTAGGGAATGACACCACCATATGTCGAGATGCCAAAAACACTGGGACATTCTTGACCCTCCGGAGCTCTCTCTTAGCCTCTATCTCAGATTGGTCAAGTTCTGTCAACTTTATATCTTCAAATCTAGCCCCTTCTCTACATCTTCATGGCCACTTCTTGATTAGGGCCCTCATCATTTCTCTACCTGCAAAAAGATTGGTCTTACCACTTTTGGTCTCTCCCATTCAATTCATTCTTCTCATTAGGAACAGAATGATCATTTCAAAATTTGAACTTGCTCCTGTCCCTCCCCTGCCTAAAATCCTTCACTGGTTTTAACAAGATAAGTAACCTCTCCACCTCCTGACATTTCTCACTTCAAATTTTATTTTCCAGATAAAATGAATTGGCGGTTCACAGAAAGTTCTGCCTTATGTCTTTACCTTTGTACACTTTGTTGCTCCCTCTGAATGAACCAACCATCCCATTTATCCCCACCTTAGCTAATGCCTTTTTTCCTCTCATGACTTGGTTTTGATGTCACCTCCTTCAGAAAGCCCTTCTATTGTGTGAAAATCCTGATGGGGGCCCTTCCCACTGTTCTCAGCAGCCAGCATGTTCCTCAGGCCCGCAGCACTAAGCACCCCAGCTCCACAGGGAGCTGCGGTCCTCCCCTCCCACTCTGGTCTCACTTCTGCCTTCCTCATTCCACAAAATTGCTCTAATCAAAGTCACAAATGACCTCTGTGTCCTACATCCATTGCGTACTTTTCAGGCCTCATTTTATTTGACCCCCTTGCAGCTTCTGACAGTGTAGACCAGCCCTCATTCCTGAAACACTCTCCGCCTTTAGGTCTTCCATGGTGTCAGAGTTCAGGGGCTGTCCTGACTGATCATCCCTTTTTCACAGTCCTCTGTCAGCTGTTCCTGTTCTACTTAACCATTAAAGGCTAAGTTCCTCCAGGCACCCCCGCTCTCTCCAATCTCCATCATGCTCATGGCCTCATTCCTATTTATAGGCAACAACTCCCAATTTGATAACTGCAGTCCAGATCTTGCTGAGCTCCAGAAAGTATGCAGTTCTCTATGTAATGTATCCATTTGAGATATCCCGTAGGTATTTCAGAATCAAAATGTAAGAAACTAAACTCATCCTTCCTCTACTCTGGCACTGCACCCGTCCTCTGCCACCCAACAGACACACGCATAGGCAAACACACACACTCTCTCTCTCTCTCTCTCTCTCTGTCTTTCTCAAATAATTTCCTCTACCATTTTTTCCCATATTGGTAAACCCACCCCATTGCTCAAGCAAGTGAAGTCTGAGTCCTCTGACATTCCCCAGAGCCAGACTGTCATCAAGTCTTTGATAATTCCACTTCCTAAATATCTCTCAAAATTCTACAGCCTCCAGCCTCAGCTGTAATCACCACTTCCTTGTGTCACTCTGCTACCAGCCTCCTGATACTGGTCTCCCTGCAAACAGTCTAGCCTTGTTCCAATTTATTTTCCAAACTAATCACAACCCGATTGGGTCATTCTCCATCCAGAAGCCTCTGCAACTCTCATCTACCCTTCATGTCTCTCTCAGCTTCATCTCGTTAGGCTTTGGCCACACAAACTATTTTTGGTGGTTTTTCAAACAAGGTGACATGATTTCCTGCCCCAAGGTCTTTGCTCACATCCCCAGGTATAAGCTCTCATAGCACAGCACCCTGTACTTCTCATGCCTAAGTCTCACCACAGCTGCAGACATTTGTGTAAATTATGATCCCCTGATGGACTGTAGGTTTCAAAAGGCAAGAACAGGTCTATCTTCTCCACCCCCATATTTCTAGCTCTTAGCACTGGCTTACAGTTGACACTCCATAAACACTGGTACATGGAAGGGATGTTGGGCTCTCAAAAGGCACTTGAGTGCCTTTCTGTAAGTGAATTAATTTATTTATGTTTGTATTTTCATATTTCAGATGAGATTTTCTTTAAGGCGAAAGAAAGAAAGATGAGACCACTTCCTTGTAAGTTTACAATTAGAGAAAATACCAATAGGAAAAATAAGCTTATTGAAATTTATTTTTTTTAAGTTACCTAAAAGTAACTGTAGTGTTGTGGGTTGTATTGTGTCCCCAAAAAAGATATGTTGAAGTCCTGCTCCCTGGTACCAGTAAATGTGACCTTACTTGAAATTAGTTTTAGCAGATATAATTAAGTTAGGATGGGGTCAGACTGGATTAAGGTGGGCCCCCAATGCAATTACTGGTGTTCTTATAAGGAGAAAGAGATTTGGCAACATAGACACACACAGAGGGAAGACAGACTTGTGAAGACCGTGGCTGGGACTGGAATGAAGCAGCTACAAGCCAAGAATGCCAATCACTGCCACCAGAAGCTAGAAGAGGCACAGAAGGGATTCTTCCCTAGAGCCTTCAGAGGGAGCATGGCCTTGCTGACACATTGATTTAGGTCTTCTGGTCTCCAGGACTATGAGACAATAAATTTCTGTTGTTTTAAGCCACCCAATTTGTGGTAATTTGTTATGGCAGCCCTAGGAAACTAATACATATGGTATATATAAACTTTATAAGGCAATAGTGTCTTTAAGATGTGATTTCTTTAGCATTCTTTTAAGAAACTTTATTTCAAAGGACACACTAAACCTGGTAGTTTATTTTGTCAATAAATTACCTTAGAAGTGAGGAAATATGAATTATACTTATTTATATTAAATAGTGATTCCATTTTAACATATATTTTAATACTCTTTTAATAGCAGCCCAGTAAAACATCATATCTAAAAGATTACCTGATTGATATGGCTGAAAATTTATCAACTCTCCAAGTGCAACAAGTTTCTCCTGTGGAAAAATTTTGTAATCAGAGAATTAAATGACCACAATTACTAACAATCATTCTTTAATAGAAAAACACTTTGATTCTTGATGTTTAAGTAACCAACAACTGTTTTCAACATACTAGAAATTACATAACCAAATGAGTAGTGTTCTTCTGCTGATTTCTTCAAACCTTTATTGCCTCCTTATTGTTCTTAGGAATAAGATGCAAATCGAACCCACAGAAAATCAGTGTATGCCTTGATCTAGGGGAATCGGTTTCAGGCTATTATTGAAGTCAGTTCCCTTGGAGCTATTCTGACATTACCTGAATTAGATCACTTGTCATTCTGGTCATTATTTGTTCACTTATTTCAATGTCTTCGAGATCTGTAAGAACCACCCAAGTTCCATTCTCAAATTTCACAGGCATAGAAAAGACAATCCCTTCAGGAATACCAAACTGGCCTGCAGGGAGCAAACACAAAGCAAAGCAAAACAAAAGCACTCAGATAAATAAACCTTCCTGGTAACACTGTAGAAAAGGACAGACATTGTACATGCTTTTTAATGATAATGGTGGATCTAATGGTGGATTTAATGATAATGGAGGAATTTCTGCGAATTCCTCCCCAGGGAAGATTGAAACACTTACTCGAGAAGTATTTATTGAGCACCTCTCTGAGTTCTGACAACTTGCCCTTCTGTGTTTCTCTCAGAAGGAAGAACCGTTGTTCCCTCTTTATCCCTTTTGTCCCTGCTGGGTTCAGATGCCCTGCCTCTGCCTTGGGAACTAATGCAGTCCTTCTCTTCCACCTTGTCTGGATTCCTTTTGTCTGCTTCCTTGGCTTTTCCTTGCCCCCCTAGGTAGCCCCTGAGCTGAGCACTTGTCCAATCTCGCCTTTGCTCTTCCAGCCTACTACTGCAGTCACAGAGCCAAGGGGCAGAAACTGGGAAGGGAAAGCGGTGATCTCACAGTTCCTAGTTTAAATGTGCTCCAAATAAAAAAATGGATAATGCTTATTACTAACTGAGCAACCTTCAGATAAGATGCCTCCTGTTTTTTGTGTCTCAATCAAATAAGAAGATTATTCTTGCCATTCTAGTCATCAAAAATGTTGCCAGTATGGAGGTTCCTTAAAAAAACAAAAAATAGTTACCATATGATCCTGCAATCCCACTCCTGGGCATATATCTGAAGAAAATTCTAATTTGAAAAGATATATGCACCCCAATATTCACTGTAGCACTATTTACAATAGCCAAGACGTGGAAGCAACCTAAATGTCCATTGACAGATGAACGGATAAAGAACATGTGTTACTTTTATACAATGGAATATTACTCAGCAATAAAAAAGAATGAAATAATGCCAGTTGCAGCAACATGGATGGACCTAGAGATTATCATACTAAGTGAAATAAGACAAATACCATATGATATCACTTATATGTGGAATCTGAAAAAAAAAGATACAGACGAACTTATTTATGAAACAGAAATAGATGCACAGACATAGAAAACAAACTCACGGTTACCAAAGGGAAAGGGGGGGCTAAATTAGGAGGACGGGATTAACATATATACTCTAAAATATGTAAAATAGATAACCAACAAGGACCTACTGTATAACACAGGGAACTATACTTAATATTTTGTAATAACCTATAGGGGAAAAGAATCTGAAAAAGAACATATATGTATAACTGAATCACTGAACTGTACACCTGAAACTAACATGACATTGTAAATCAACTATACTTCAATTTAAAAAAAAGTGTTGTCACTAGGGCAAAATATTGAGGAGAGTCAAGAAACCAGGATCTAAAAGACTTTTCTGTAGAGGATGTCCCAGGACCTCTGTTCACTCTCTATTTGAGAGCCAGCCTTATGAGTGAACAGCAGATGAGGGTTTACATACGTGGTACCATTTCGGGGACACAATGATCACTTGCTCTTCACTTGCCCCCAACACTGAACTGCTTATTGATGAATTCCTACAGAGATTAATTCAACTTTTTTTTTGGCTGCACCACGTGGCTTGCAGGATCTTAGTTCCCTGACCAGGAATCGAACAGTAGAAGCAGGGAATACTAACCACTGGACTGCCAGGGAATTTTTTTTTTCTTAAATTCCATATATATGTGTTAGCCTACGGTATTTGTCTTTCTCTTTCTGACTTACTTTTACAGATAAAGATGAGGTTTTAAATGTCTATTTCACTAAAAAGGTAACACAGTGATTTGAATTCACACGTGCAGATGTTCGTGCACGTTAACTTTAATTGAACAAGACGCATTGAGAGTCTACCCATGAAGAAGCAACAGGTAGACCCAGTCGAAGCCCTGCCCTCAGGGTGGGTGAACTCTAATGCAGAGGGCGTATGCGACTAACCACCCCATCCATAAAGGCAGGCTGTGATATGCTCTCTGATAGAGGAACAAATGCTATGTGAGTACAGAGGAGAGACAGAGATTAATTCTGACTTGGGGGATTTAGGGAGATTTCCGTGAGCTACACCGTAGTCACTGAAACGATGGGAAGGATCATGGTTCCATTAATAACATAAAGGATACAAGAGGTGGATCAGACTGGGGAGGACGACAACAGGTTCAGTTTGGTGTGTGTTGGTTTGAAGCGACAGCATGACATCCAGGTGGCAATGTTTGACAAGGGGGGGCTCAGCAGCAAGGCCCAGGCCTGGAGCTTCGGGAATGGATGGGTTTGTTCAGGGAGAATGTAAAGCACAAAGGGAAGACATGCTCTAGGTAGAACCTACAGCGCACACAGCATCAGCTATTCTCTCTTTCCTATTTTTCAAAAAACAGTAGAAGTGCTCTGAATAGTTTTTAGCAGATTAAAATAGTAAGGATATAAAAATGTTTTGTATTTGTGGATGGAGAGCAAGCTTTCCACATTCCGCTGCTGCCTGGTACTCTGAGATCTGGGTCTTGCTGTGCCCTTTGTATCGTGTGTCTGTGTCTTTGCTCCTGCAGCTCCTGTGCCCAGAAGTTCTTTCCATACTTGTCTGTCAGGTAAACAACTACTCAAACTTGCAGGTGACACTTCCTGAAGTGTCACCTCCTTTATGATGCCGGTCCTGATTCTTCCTGCTGCCTGCTGAAAATTGACCTTGCTTTCCCTTCCTCAGCAGGGATACAGTGAGAAAAACTTAACAGAAGTATTTCATTTATGTATGTGGCTCTTCTTTACTCTTCTGTGAGCTTCCTGAAAGGCAAAAGCCAGGCCTACTCCCTATGTGTGTTCCCAGTGCATGCACACAAAATACTGTTGCACTGCTGAATGGATAACTGAATGAATGCATGCATGAATGAATGATTATGGAATTGTGAAAATCCAGAGAGCTTACAGAGCCTTTAAAGAGGTAGGACGGGCTTCCCTGGTGTCACAGTGGTTGAGAGTCCGCCTGCCGATGCAGGGGACACGGGTTCGTGCCCCGGTCCAGGAAGATCCCACGTGCCGCGAAGCGGCTGGGCCCGTGAGCCATGGCCGCTGAGCCTGCGCGTCCGGAGCCTGTGCTCCGCAACGGGAGAGGCCACAACAGTGAGAGGCCCGCCTACCGCAAAAAAAAAAAAAAAAAAAAAAAAAAAAAGAGGTAGGAGTCTGTCTAGGTAAGGACACAAAAGTAGGAGCATAAGGCATACATGGAGGTTTTAAAATATCGTAAGATATGAAAAACCCAGATTTACCTTCACTCAGTACCCCTAAAGACACAATCTCCCCAGGGGGTGAGCCATGGTACCAGTATTTCAACGTAGTGGCTATACTGTGTGCAGCTAAGATGCCCCCAAATTGTCTTCCTGTGGCGGTGAACTTTTTAAGACTTTCCACAAATTCTCTGTTTACCCACTCACTGTAAGGAGAGAAAGAAACAATTTTACAATGGAGGAAGGAATAGGAATGAATAAGAATGTTCCCTGGGTCAATGGATCTGAGTACAAGAAATCACCTCCACAAAACAGAAATATGACTTCCTGCGCCCCTTCTTCAAGCTTCTTTAATCCCATAAAGAGTCAACTGAAAAGTAATGAAACAGAGCAGAAAGGAGTCCTAAAGTTTCAAACTAAAAACCTGATACCATAAATATGGAACACAGAAAAGTGGCCAAAGGCTGCAAGAACAATTAATTTCATCAAAGAATTTATTCTCCATAGAGGCTATCTTGGAACCAATGGTATCCTTCACTTAAAAAAAAAATAGTATCATGAAATGTTGAATTATTCACATTGAGAACTAAGGAAATAATTACGTTTTCTAATCTGAAGTTTAAACTCGGGGAACAGTCCAGCTGGACTAGAACAAGCATGAAACAGCTGCCCTTGCTGAGCCGGCACGATACACCTCCAGGAGATGCTGCCCGCACACACGCAGCAATGCAGAGGAACCGCGCTCCAAGACAATGAGTCCAGGGACACAATTTCTAGGTGTGGGTAAAGGAAGGGAAGGGAAGAAAGGGGTGATGGAAAGGACATGATACCACTGGGAAAGCGCTGCAAAGTTTCAAAACTTGTTCCAAAGGCGTTCCTCCCCCTTCCTCCTTCCATGGCCTTTTCGTAATGGTGGTGTTGACTGTGACAGGCACAGTTTCTAAGTGCTTTGCCTGTCTTAACCCATTTCATCTTCCCAATGACCCTATAAGACCCATACTCTGCTACCATTTCCACTTGGCAGATGGAAAAACCGAGGCACAAAGACGTTAAGTAACTTCTCTAAAGTCACACAGCTAATGAGTGGCTGAATGAGAATTCCAACCCAGGTGGCTTGGCTCCAGAGATGGTGCCCCTCACCACGTCTCAATTCTGCCTTTCCTGGAACCCAACACCCAGCATGGCCTGGGCCTGCTCACCATTGTAATTCCTTATTCTCGAAGCTTTTTCAACTAATTTCAACTTGGACAGAGGTCTTTACATTAAATAAGATTCACTTTACATATGTTTGCTTTAGTGATAACGTTAATGGAATCTGTGAGCCACTTTAAGGATAATCTGAAATATAAAAATTCAAAATTCCAAAATCAAATAAATTGGGGGTGGGGATGACTAGTTGAAATTCTGTGGAATTCTCTACATTTCTTCAATAGAAAGCATAAATGAGGATGAGTGTGAACAAAGTTACTTCTGCACACAGATTTCTAAGATGAGTTTTAAATGATTATAATAACATTACACATTTATTCAATGTTAGACTACTTCACTTAAAAAGATACTGTACCTATCAAAAATCAGGCTTAAAACAGGGCGTGAATAGTGAGGAGGTCCCCAAACAGCACTCTCGTATCTGTAAACCTTGGCTTTTCTCAGATCGACGTAGTTATTTCCACTAATATTACCCCAAATTATCACATCTTTGATGCCTGTGAAGAAAAGAAATTTTAAAAAATAACGTAATATAAAAAATTGACTGTAGTCTACCTTCTGTTTGTGTGGTTGTTTTACAATTGGTCCTTTTGCTATAAAACAGACTTAAGTTTATGCTCCCTGAAAATGTGCAAACAATGTGGATCATCTCCTTAATCATCAGAGTCTGGCCATTCCTAATAATGCACGTGGATGGTGTGAGCATTTGACTGACTTCAGGGAACACTGAAATGCTCCCTGAAAGAAATTGCTACTGAAGATTATACCCCTGCTCTGGTCCTAACTTCACCACTCTGCTTGCCATGAAGAGGATTATTTATCTGCTTTGATTCTGACAGAGAGTCCCTGATTTTAGACTGGAGTAGAAATTTGGGCAAGTCACTTGACTCCCTGGGTGCCTTTCGTTTCCTGCAGAATGGAGGTGCTGGAATAAGAGGACCCCAAGGAACATCTTAATCAACAAAGGTATTGAATTAGCTTGTATGTGTGAGGCACTTTTAGGTGAGAGGCTCAGAAGAAAACAAATCAGCCCAAATCCTTGCAATATTCTGGGGGTAGAGGGGAGTGGGTGAGAAAACAACTACTATACAACGTGATATATACTACCAAGAGAAAGAAGAGGATGGGGGTAGAGAGAAATAGGAATTGGTATTTCATATGATTCTAATATATGAAATTCTCTCTAATAATTCTCTCTAATAATTGTGGATTTTCTGGGAATGTATCTGAAGTGAAAATAGGGGATTTTATTGATTTATTTATAAACTTATTTCTTTAAAAACTTAATTCACTTAAAAGGTCACACCACTTTCCGTTACGGAGATTAAATTCTTTCCTGTTCTGTATAAGATTGCTGTTGGCTTCAAGTAACAGAATATCTTTCTGACTTGGCTTAACTAGAAGGAGTTTACTTTTCTCAGATAACAAGTCTGAGGTAGGCAGTGACACTGGTGCTTGTTAAGCAGCTCAAAGATGTTACTCTCTTGGCCTTCCCCTCATGGTCCTAAAATGACTGCAGCAGCTCCAAGTATCACACACTTACAGAGTTGTGTTCAAAGGCAGGCAGGAGGGAAAAGAATTTTTCTTAAAGTTTTAAGGCCCTTTATAGCTCTAAATGCCTTAAATCAAGCTAGAGAAAATTATAGCGGACATCTGCTTTATTTATTTATTTAGTTTTTTGTCCTAACATCTCTTCCTACTTTTTTTCTTTAACAGCACACTGGTTTTTCTTTAAATAGGTACCCTTCCCCAATTTCAGGCCATTTGGTTTGGGTGAAGCTGTCCTCACCCCTCAGGTCTATCAATAGGCATCAGACCTAGATTCTAGATTTCTGGCCACACTGATTGACTTGGAGAAGGGCATGTGGTCCAAGCCCAGTCAATGAGATATTATTCTGCTACGTTTATACAAAGAATCGAGAGAGAATGCTCTTTTTCTACTGGGGTAGTTAAGCTATGATGCCGGTAGCCATTTTGCCACTTTTTAGAGAAAGCCTATCTGAGAATCAGATCAAAGCTAAGGAAAACAGAGCTGAGTGATGAGCCAAGTGAGAGCACAAACCAAGCTTGACATCATCCCTTGAACCCCAGCATCCGGCTATGGCCCAAATAAGAACTACTCCTGCACTCTTCAGTTATGTGGAAAAAAAGCTCTGACTTTGGTCGCTTTGAGTGGACTTTCTGTCACTTGTACAGGAAGAGTTCCAACTAAGCCAATGTACATAGTCTGAGAAACAGGTTTATGTGTGAACTGAACTCAAGGGATATCCTGAAAAGGTTTGCTCCCCTCTTGGCATCTGGAATTCTCCTGGAATAATTCTCCCTGATGGTTTTTCTAGTTCATATTACTTTGTTTAACTCTGTCTTTGTCTTTGCCAACTTCCTCCTTACTACTCCACTGACAATTCCATTTTAACAGCCGTCCCTCTAACATTTCCCTTTTTTGTCCCAACTTGTCTCCACTTTTCTTTTTTCTGCTGCTCCTGTGCTTATCGGCTTTGAATACAGCAGGGTTTAGAATTTATGGTACCACCAGACCCACAAGAAAGCAGCTTTCTGGTTGAAAGTGACTACCCTGTTTTAAATTTTGTGACACTGCCTCTTCTTGACACTTTCATCAGTGTATCATAGATCTTTTGTGAGAAATCAGTATCTACACATATACATATAAGGTTGATAACACAGATAAAATGATTAGGAAATGTTTTCCTACTGAATAATTTTAGTATCCATTTGGCTGAGGTATGCACTGACCCTGGGGGTAAGACACTAATGATTTGTATGCAAGAATACCAGAAGTTATGGTCCCAGGGCTTTGCCCTAATGTGTTAGGGGCTCACCAAAGTCCTTTATAGATCTGACTGAGAGCATTGTAGGCTCACATTTCACTGTCTTCCCAATTTTGCTTGATGTCATGCCTTGCATTTCCTGGCATTCTAAATGGACTTCGCTGCACCTGCTCCATCTAAGGGCACAAATAGCTAAAGTCTGTCAAACATGACAAATATTTTTAGATACAGCACTCCCCCTTTAGATACAAAAATCCATTTTCTGATTCTGTCTCATCCTCCTGTGATTTTGACCGCTATAAGTACAAAGATTATTAGGAGCAGAAACTGATCACATAGCATAATCACCTTAACAAGTTTACTATCCTTGCAAATGTTTACCATGTGTCGGGCACTCCTCCAAGCACTTTAGAAACATTATCTCTTTAAATCCTTGCATCAATTCTAGGATGTAGGTGCTATTTACATCCTCATTTTACAGGTGAGGAAGCAAGGCACAGCAAGGTTAAGTGATTTGCCCCAAGTCACACAGGTGGGAAGTGGGGTGGGGTCACTTTAACAGAGCCCTGAGTATTTTTCTAAAAAACACCGATTACACTGGTTGACTACTATCACGGAAAAAAAAAAAAAAAGGAATATTAAGTTTCAAATTACTACTTGAAAAATAGAAATCTTATTATTTAAATACTTGTTTCTTAATTTTTATAATGATGGGAAAAGATCAGCTAGTCATCAAAGCTAGTAGAAAGAAAATGCACAGTAGTGAAATCCCACAATCAGAAGTTCTTGGCCTCTGTTTCATAGTTTCTAGTCCAGATATTCCGACTGATTTTAGAGGGGACAGTGTTCTTCCTAGCTGCTGTGAAATCACGCTGTTTAAAACCAGACACGGAAACGGGAGCTCACTCACATGACGGAGTCGTTTTCAGTTTTCTGGCCAGCGCTGCCTTCGCTTTGCCTTCTACGCCCAAGGCCACAGCGATAATATTGTGGGCGAAGTTTGGGGCATATTTCATAAGCAAAGACGTTTTGAGATTCACAAAGGTTTTTCCTCCCACAATAATTCTGACGGAATCATGAGCATTTTTCTCAATCAGGGATCCGTAGAGGTGGCACAGACTAGCCCTGCTTCGGATGCAGTCTTCCAAACTGTACACCTCCTTGTCCACATGGTCGTCGAGGAAGATGATCACGTGGGCCTGGCGGAAGGCCTCCTCCGCTCGGGTGCAGACGGACACACTCTGCAGGAAGGGCGACGCCAGGTCCTGAGCCTCTTTCACAAGGCTTGTGAGTTTCTCTTCTGCCTGCTTGTTGTCAAATAGGTTTATGATAATTTCCATATGTGGTCCAAACACTTCACCACTTGTCAAGATGGGAATTAGGTTGTAGCAGGCAGGAGCCGATGCACTAATAAAAATGCAAAGCCGATTACGAATGGTTAAATCTTTTGCTCCTTTTCAGGCTTTATTCTTTTTTTTTTTTTTTAAGTATCAACCATGTATTGAAGTCTTTTTTTTAAATAAATTTATTTATTCATTTATTTTCGGCTGTGTTGGGTCTTCATTGCTGTGCGCGGGCTTTCTCTAGTTGCAGCGAGCGGGGGCTACTCTTCGTTGTGGTGCGCGGGCTTCTCATTGCAGTGGCTTCTCTTGTTGTGGAGCACGGGCTCTAGGCGAGAGAGCTTCAGAAGTTGTGGCATGCGGGCTCAGTAGTTGTGGCTCATGGGCTCTAGAGCTCAGGCTCAGTAGTCGTGGCGCACGGGCTTAGTTGCCCCGCGGCATGTGGGATTTTCCCGGACCAGGGCTTGAACCCGTGTCCCCTGCACTGGCAGGCGGATTCTTAACCACTGTGCCACCAGGGAAGTCCCCAGTCTTTATTCTTAATAGATATTCTTCTGCACGTGCATTAATAGGGTGATTTAATATATTAAATTGGCATACACAGCTGCACAGACATTTTTAAGGCTAGAAATCAAAAGTAGAACAAAATAATTCTCACTGCTAACTTCTTGCTTTGGCCATCTGAAAACAATACAAAACTAAGAAATGTACCTGTTTATAAGGCTTTTCAAATTAAATAGAATGGGCAGAAAGCAAAATTTAAAAGAACTGTGTCATATTACTGTAATTACGTGTCTACATTCTTTTAAAAAAAAGATAAGGAAATCAGTTTCATTTAACCATAACTCTTTTCTATTTTGTACCCTTATCTGCAAAGTAATGACATCTTCTAGAAAGCCCTATTTTTCCAAATCCTTATAAAGAAGCCTAGGATCAACACAGGCGAGGTATCATGTATCTGCACCCACAATTCAGCCAGTATTTGAGTACTCTATAGCTTGGCTGATAACTGAGAGCCCTAATGACCCCTGAGGGGGGAGTTTAGAAATGCATCCGGGCATTTTTTCACAGTGGCTTTGGAGAGAGGCGCAGTGGTGTTTTCAAGAGAATCTGTACCATTTTAATCCGTTAAAAATATATAGGGGCTTCCTTGGTGGTCCAGTGGTTAGGACTCTGTGCTCCCAATGCAGGGGGCCCGGGTTCGATCCCTGGTCGGGGAGCTGGGTCCCGCAGGCCACAAGGAGGAGTCCGCATGCCGCAAATAAGAGCCCGGATGCCGCAAATAAAGATCCCGCGTGCTGCAGCTAAGACCCAGCGCAGCCAAATAAATAAATAAATATTAAAGAAATTCTAAAGCAGATGTAATATTATTAAATCTGGGTGTAAAGTTCATGTACGGTTATTACATCATTCTCAGTTCTTTCCTGCATTTGAAATCTTTCATAATAACAAATAATTTTTCAGATGAGCCTGTATATTAGGATACACACATAGGTAGCAAGAAGGGCAGTGTGAGAGACAGATTGAGAGGTGGGGAAAGGAAAGGGGGAGGGAGAGATAGAGCAAGAGGGACAGCAACAGGACAAAGAGAGAGACAGAGCACAGAGGTAGAGAGAAAAAGCGATGACAAGCATCGAATGTGTCCACCCACCACTGAGAGTGAGAGTGATGAGGAGAAAAAGTGAGACGGGGCAAGAGTGAGGGGGGTGAGGTTACAGAGAATGAGTGCACATGGAAGAGCTAAGGATGAGGACAACTCTAGCAAGTGGGAAAGAGGAAGAGGGCAACGGTCAGGAAGATGGCGGAGGGAAGGAAGGAGACAAGGGAGAGGGAAGGAAGGACCGTGAGGCGAAGAGCAAGACGGTATGAGCAGCAGACAGCATGAGACACACAGAATGAGGGCAGGAGAGCTGGAGACAGTTATGCAGAGTAAATATCTTTGCTATAAAGTTGCTCTTAGATTTAGTATGTATGTGTATTATATGCATATTACATACACATTAAATCTATATATAGTCTAAAACTCATACATGGGGCTACACTAGGGGATATATATGCATATACATATATTACATATCTATAATATTCGTATACATACATACAAATCTCAAACTTGACACTCAGATATTCTTCCATCATGTAATTAACCCTACATCATTGTCCTTCTAAACATAAAAAGCCAACCTCATGAATCCTGGGATGTGACGGTCCCACCTGGTGATCCAGACCTGCAAGGGGTTGATAAGACCTTTCAGGGCTTCTTTCTCCAGCTCTTTTTCCATGTGTGCCCCCAGGTTCTCTTGAGCAACTGTCTTCATCAGCTCAGTCGTCATGCTAGAGGTGACACCATAGTAAAGCTAAATATTGGGAAAGAAAAAATCAACACCAGAATAGCTGACAATGGCTATAATGGAAAGTTCTTGTTTAAAGCCCAAATAGAGTAAAAAGAGAGCTGAGAGAATACCTTAGAAAGCAAGACATTTGAAAAATATAATAATAGGAGAGAACAATAATGTTTTAGACAGATAAATCAACTTAATTTGTATACCTGGGCATGTTCTAGGAACTCGTTATATCCTCCCAAAAGCAAACCCTTTCCTCCACGATCCAACAGCTCTCTCCAGATGATGGGGGAATTTTTGTGACTCCACTTATTCTTTTTACACAATTCTTTCAGCCACTCCTATTGAATGATATAGTCCACGAGAAGTCACACATTGAATCTGCCTTGGAATTCAATTCAATGCTTTAGAGTTCAAACATTAAAATACTAGTTTTTATTTTTTTATTTTTTATTTTTTACTTTATTTTTTTTAGTGGTACGCGGGCCTCTCACTGTTGTGGCCTCTCCCGTTGCGGAGTACAGGCTCCGGATGCGCAGGCTCAGTGGCCATGGCTTATGGGCCCAGCTGCTCCGTGGCATGTGGGACCTTCCCGGACCGGGGCATGAACCCGTGTCCCCTGCATTGGCAGGCGGACTCTCAAACACTGCGCTACCAGGGAAGCCCAGGTTTTTTTTTCTTACTACCTCTGTGTATACATAATAAAATTTAGATATCTTTAAACTGTAAAATATAAGTATAGAAATAGTGATGAGTTGAGTAACAAATTAATCAAGTAAGAAAGAATATTCTTTGAATTCATCGACCAAATAAAGGTACTGAATGTTGCTTTCTTTCCTGAGTAGACCTGAAGTGCAAGGGTTTGGCTTAAAAAATAAGCCGAGTTTTCCAACTCAAATGGTCTTCTGTATGAGATGTCTCTGGTCTTAGGGCCATATAAATTTGATATTGCTTTCCAAATATGTGAGTATAGTTTATTTTTTTTAGATGGAATTAATGAGCTAAAAATTATCTGGGGATTTCTGATAATATTTACTAGAAAAAGTTTAAATCATCATTATCTGGTTTGTGTACCCTAGGCCTTCCAATGACAATATCTGCATAGAGACAGAATGCAACATTTCTATGGGTAAAGTACATGGCAACATTCTTGTCTTTGGAGGAATGTATCATGAAGCTACCTTACAAATAAAATCTTACAAATGAATTTCCCTTGTTGATATTTCCACCATGATGATTCCCCCATGGCCCCTCTAGTCACAACGTAGCCTGACCAGTGAAATACTGGGAATCTAGAAGAAAGAGACTCTACCTCAAAGGACCTTCAGCAGCAAGCAGGGCATGGTGATGTCCTGGCAGGAGCTGGAAGAATATGTACAGGACTGGACCCTGAGGGTGCTGAATCAAGAGTGGAACATAAAGCTGGACAAGAGAGAATTTATCAAAATGAATCACTCTTCTGCTATTCAAGAGTGTACACCCTGACAAAGACCTCAGAAGAGAGTGCTAACATGTTGCTAGGATGGCTCTTCAGAGCTCAGAGGAAGGGATGAAATAAAATGGAAATGCCAGAACTGTCATGGAAGACCATGGAAGAAGGGATGAAAAAGCTTAGAAAAAATGGGCTCGCTAGAGTGGATATGCTATGACAGAAGGCTGGAAAACTATTGGTCACCTATGTTCTCTGGAAGGGCCTGGAGGACACTACATTCACCAAAGTGACAAGGAATGCACTGATGAGAGGGGTCTCAGCATCACTGAGAAGCCTGGGGTGGCTGTCAATTCTGGGCCATGGCTGTTAAATGACATGCTGTTATAGAGCTGCACCCCATGGCAATTGGGATGATAGAATTCTGAAATAAAAGAGGACAGGGGGCAGTGCCCACCAGAGAACATCTACTATGACAGAAGCACTAAGCAACCCAGCAGTAAGATAACTTAGATAGCTGAAGGCACAATGGGAACGTGAAAAAGTTAGAGCTTATGCCATGGTCTAAGAAAACAAGCTATCACTCATCAAAGCTCATCTAGCCATTGCTGCTGCCATTAACAGAGATCAACACAGACCTCCTGTTAATGGCACTATCCCTCAAAGACAACAACCAGCCTCTTGGTGGCAATCTGATTACATTCTACCCTGGAAATAGCAGTGATTCACCTTGATTTTAATCAACATATATTCTGGATAAAGAATTGCCTTTATTGCTTGTAGGACTTTGGCCAGCACCCTGTTCAAGACTTTTCAAAATATTTAACCTACCAACATGGGATCCTGCATAACATCACTTTGAACCAAGAAACCCATTTTAAAGTAAAGGATGCATGACATTGGGCATGAAACCAGGGACCCACTGGCCCTATCATATATGGCAACGTCTAGCAGCATGATAGAGGGATGGAACAACACACTGAAGATGCAGGCACCAGCTTAGAGACTGATACCTTGCAAGGATGGGGGTATCACCTTTCAGGATGCAATATACACCACAAATCAATAGAGTTTTGCCCCAATAGGTCGAATACATGAATCCAGGAACCAAGGATGGAATTAAGAGTGACCCTGCTTACCATCACTCCCAGGGACCCACCCAGGGTGAGGGGTGCTTCTATCAGGAAGAGCCCCATTAAACTTTAATCTATGGCTGCCACATGGTCACTTAGAGCTCCTGTGCCAAGAGATCAGCCAGTAAGGAAAGGAGTTACCATCATGGAAGGGGTAATTGCCCCTGTTGCTCAGGAGCACGTAGGGCAGCTATTACCCAATGTGGGCAGGAAAGAATGGTTGGCATCTAGGTAATCCATTGGGGTATCCTTGGTAGTGCCTTGCTCAATTTTGACAGCAAATGGACAGGTGCAACAGTCATATCCTGAAAAGGGAATAGAGACGAGGGCTCAGACCCCTAAGGATACAGGTGTAAGTCACCACCACACCTAATAAGTCACCTGAATCAGCAGAGGGTGAGGGGAATCTACAATGGATAGAAGAGAAGAAAGGTGATGAGTCAGTTATGGTGCTGAATGATGCATAGTGCTGAAATGATGTGCAGCGGAGATTATTGTTCATTTAACTAAACTTCCTCTTATAAAGTTTCCCTGGGGAGAGATGCCAACCAGAATTCTGGAAGAGCTGTTCCCAGACGGTGTGAACGTATTATAGGCAGTATGTGGATCCAAAAGGCACAACTGGTGAACGAGCAGATCCTGTCACGTGTAGTCCCTATTCCTCTTTCGTGACCAAGGCACTCATTCCCCCTGCCACGAGGTGTATTGGCTGTTGATGGCTCAGTGCTGAGTCTCTCTCTGGAAACTGACCTCAGCCAAAGGATGTTCCCTTGCCTAAGGTTAAGTCTCTTCCCCAGGGCAGCCCACATCCTATGACTGTTAGCTGTAGGAGAACAAAAGCCTGGCCTCCTATCTCTGAAGGGCCATCCCAGCTTCAGAGTTCCCTGTAGGGCTGGCTGAGCCCTCTGTTAGAGCTGTATGGCAGTTCAACTTCCCCCAGTGCCCAGTCCTGCTGCCCTCATTCTTTCTAAGGATGTTGTTCCCAAGAGCACTCCCCAGTAAAGGAAACTCCTTCACCCAAATTTCCATCTCAGTCCCAAAGAAGGGTGTGTCAAATAAACAAGTCCCTCATGCCATTAGAAATCAATACGAAGGAGACTTGAAAGTTAAAAAGTGCAATATAAGCTATGTGGATTCTTGTGGGGGAAATACCAAGCCAAATTGATTCTACTTACTGGTTAGGGCCTCATTTGTTCTATTAGGTACTAGGAAAAAAATATAAATAATGTTTTGAGGCTGATAAGTCAGGACTTATTTTACTAATATTAAAATATCAATAGTACATGAACATTCATTACTGGAAAGTTATCTGATACACTAGCTAATATTTAATTAAATCAGAACACATTTTTCTGTGTGTGTAAGTTTAACAAACTGTAAAGGCCTCTTACCTCCCAAACATCAGGATGTTGTGTAATTTTATGTATCCGAAAATCAGGAAGATTCGTTTGTAAATAATCTGCCAGAAGTTCTGCTTTAGCATAATATGGGCAATCTGCTCTACCTAAAAAATTCAAATTAGCAATATTTTCTTTCATCACATGGAAATTATCATGTAGTTACAAGTATGTGTCATATAATTACAGAATTAATCATACAGTTACAATATAATTTATATAGTTATAGCATAGACTGCCATAACATAAACTTTTGATTTTTATTATATTGGCAAAATAAAATGAATTTCATAGGAGATCAGAATCATTAGTAATAAAATGTGGAAAGGAAAAAAGACTATTGAATATTTATTCCCCTCCAGTGCTATATTAGACCTCACTTCCTCTAAGAGGCTGCCAGGCTACTAATTAAGCATGAACTACTTATAATGAACTACTCATTAGTAGCTACTAAAAGGCAAAGTCTTAGGATACAGATATTGCAGGCATAAACACAGAGAAAGTGACAGCAACTAAAGTTGGTGGGACTGGACGTCCGGAAGAGTAGGAGGGGCGGGGCCAAGGGCAGAACCCTCTCTATAGCATTCTTCCCCGATTACTCCCAATCACCAGTTCTTCAACCTCCTGGTGACTTCTAAGTCATCAACCCCTCTCAAACTCCCCCTGGCTATTAGCCTCCTGTTTAGTTCAAATCCATGGCTCATGAATTCAGACCACTCTTCAGGTTCATGTCTTCAATTCTCTTGCCCCACTGTGCTTCTGGCAAGTAAGCCTGGTAAAAGCCCTTCACCCTGAATGAACCCAGTAACTTGCCTTTTCTGTGCCTGGGTTTCATGTATGTGGCACCCCTGGATAAACATGATAGAACCAAGCAGAGCGGCACTATTATAAATTCATGGTCACCAGTCTCAACTGGCCCTCAACTCTTCCTGGAGATCCCTCTGTTTCCCTTGGCAGCACTCTCTTCTGGTCTCTACAATTACCATTCCAAACTATCTACTTCCTTCAAGCCTCTTCCTTCTCTCCAATATTTTTCTGTACTATCAGAAGACAGCAGAAAATTCTGCTTTCTACTTTATGCAAACTAAACCAAATCGTACAAAAAGGCATCAGTTGGGAAATCCCCCAACCTCCTGCCATCAGACCTACTAGCCTATCTGCATTTGGACTCATCCTTCCCTTCTTTCTTCTATTCAGTGGAAGAGGGATCCTACATCTTATCCAGATCCAGTCTCACCACTTATGCTCTGAACACCACCCTCTTCCACCTCCGTTGGTTATCCCCTTTTTCTAGCATATTAGCTCTGTTTCTAATGGCCTGTTTCTACCATAATTAAAATATACTCATTATATTTAAGTCTCTCCTGTCCTGAGAAACAAAAAGCCCCTTCAGCCATTGCCTTCTACCTGCCCTTTTCTATTAAAACTTGAAATAGTTCTTGAAATAGTTCTCTACACTTGCCATCCCCAGTTCCTCACTTCCATTTCTCATGCCACTGCTATCTGGCTTTTCCCATAATTCTCTAGAAGGTCACCATGGACCTCCATGTCCCTAAATCCATTGGATACTTTTTGATCCTTTTCTTGTTGACCCTTGGTAGCATTTGTCTCCAACTCTTGAAATACCCACTATGGTGGGGGCATCCTTCAGGTTTTCTTCCTACTTCTCTGGCCACTCCTCATTACACTTTTAGGTTCCTATTCCTTTATTAATGCATTAAAAGGTTAGCATTCTACAAGGCATCTTATCTTCATACGCTATGATCCTTCCTGGATAATCTCCTCCACTCCTTTGGTTTCAAGTAGAAATCTGTATTTCCAGTTCAGAACTATCTCCTTATCTAGATGTCTACACCCTCCTGTATTTTTTCAACTCCTTCTAAATGTCTCATAGGCACTCAGCATGTCTATGACAGATTTTGCCACCACTCCCCTACTAAATTTGCTCCTTCTCTTATGTCCTTTATGTTCATCTACCCAGTTATTTGAGAGTATTAACAGTACCCAGAGTATAAAGCCTACCCTTCTGCTTTTTTTCAATGACTTCCTATCTACCCAGTTATGCAAACTACTGCTTGGGAAAAATTTTAACTCTTTCTTCTCCCTTCCTTTCTTCCTCCACCTAGTTACATGTCTAGTTCTATAGATTCTCCTCCCTAACATCTCTCCAGTCCATTCACTTCTTCCCATTTCCATTGCCCACCTTCCTAGACCAGGCCACCAGTATTTCCTTCCTGGACTACAGTACCTAACTGGGCTCTGGGCACCCAGTCTTTTTCTTCTCACATTGTAGCAATAACACTCAGATAAAATGCAAATTTGATTATGTATCTCCTTCCAAAAACCTTCCATGTACTTTAGATAAAGTTTAAAATATTGAGGGCTTCCCTGGTGGTGCAGTGGTTAAGAATCCGCCTGCCAGTGCAGGGGACAAGGGTTTGAGCCCCAGTCCGGGAAGATCCCACATGCCGTGGAGCAACTAAGCCTGTGCACCACAACTACTGAGCCTGCGTGCCGCAGCTACTGACGCCCGCGTGCCTAGAGCCCATGATCTGCAACAAGAGAAGACACCACAATGAGAGGTCCGTGCACTGCAATGAAGAGTAGCCCCCACTCGCTGCAACTAGAGAAAGCCCGCGCACAGCAACGAAGACCCAATGCAGCCAAAAATAAATATAAATAAAAATAAATACATCTAAAAAATATTGAACGTGGCTCACAAGAATATGCATTATCTAACTCTGGCCTTAACATATGATAGTCTCTTCCTTGTACTCTATGCTCCAACCCTACTAAATATTTTTCAATTTTCTGCTTATTGTATACTCTCAAAAATCTCCAAACTAGCGTTCCTCATTGCAGCCCCACTCCCTGCTACCCGTGCCTAATTTACTTTCCTCCTCCCTACTTATTTCCTCTCTGATAGGTAACACTCATCTTTCAGGACCCTGATTAAAAAATCACTTCTTCTGGGAAGTCTTTGCCTAAGAAAGGTCCCCTGCCACTGCCCCTGCTCCTACAGAACCCAGCCCTGCCACTGCCACAAACGCAACGTTCTCAAAAATACTCTTCTGAATGAATAAAGGAGCAAAGGAAATAGGTTTTCAGGCAGATGGGAGATGACAATTGTGTTAAGGCATCAAAGAGGTCAAATAAGACAAGGACTGGACAGCTTCTGTAAAGTCATTGGTGGCTTCGGTGAGGGCCATTTCTGAAAGGAGGCAGAAGTAGAAACCAGATTGAGTGGAAGGAGGACCTGGAGATAGAAGAGCAGTCTACCCTTTGGAGAAACTTGCTGAGAGGAAAGGAGGCAGGTACAATAGCCTGCTGCAGTAAAAGCCTCTTTGGTGGTTTTCTGGATGCCAGTCGACATTTCCAGTCCGTCCCCTCCACTGCTGACAAGGTGGGTTTCCTAAAATGCAAGCTCATTAAGATACCCTCCTGCTTAAACATTTTAAATGATTCCTCGTTGCTTTCAGCATACAGTTCAAAGACCTTTGCTTGGTGTTCTTGAAGTGCAAGGATCTGGCTTCTGCTCCCATTCTTGCCCCAGGTCCAGTCACTTCCTCCATATTCAGAGGCCATGACACTTCTAGCCTCTGTGCCTTTTTCTGGAATGTCCTCCCTATTCCAAACCTTCACAAATCAGCTCTTGTAACACCCCCCAGAGCCCTGTGCATATACCCCCCCCATTGCATTAATCACACTGTATCAAAAGTACTTGTTTTCATGCTTCTGTATCCCAGGAGACTGAAAGCTCCTCGAAGGCAGGGATGTGTCTTTCCCCTCACTGTATCCCCTGTGTCCAGCAGTGCTTTGTACACAGTCACTGCCCAACATACATTTTTGAATGAAAGCATAATAAAGCCTGGGTTGTCCATATAGAGGCTGGAGTTGTTAGAACATAAGCCAGTTAAGAAGATCACTGGCAAGCGGTCATAGGAGGAGAGTAGCTGTCAGTGTTTTGAGCGATCTGCGGGCGGACGCGGGGATCACTCACCAGCGAGTACGAATTTGGCCATGGTGAAGCCGGGACCCGCGGGCTTGAACCGCGGCTCCACCGTTTCCAGGCAACCACGCCGCTCAGGACTTGGCGCAGGCGCACTCTGAAGCTGAGCGCGGACTCTGGCGCCCAGCTGGAGAGGTTGCGTGTTGGGATACACAGTTATACACTGTCATTAAAAGCTCTGTGGTCTCCCCCGTTCCTTGCAGCTAAGAAAAACTAGTCAGTTTTTCGGTAGCCTTTCTTCACTCCAAGTAAACGATTTCCAACCTCCCGCGAACATAACACTTTTTGACCTATGAGGGATCCGTAAAATCTCGCGATTCGCTCAGTTCGCGCGGAAGCTGTTATGGCCGCGCCTCTGAATAACCGTGGTGCTCGGAACTAAGGTGAGTGGAGGATGAAGGTGAGTGGAGGATGAGCATAGGCGCAACAGGTGGTCGTACTACGCCTTAGACTTATTGCCTTTCAGAGAAAGGTCTCAGGAGTTGCCCGGGAAGTAAGTTTAGGGAGGTGGGTTAATACTAAGAGGTCCAGCTCCGGAAGGACGGACCCCTGACACCGGTTCTGAGAGCTGGTGAGACTGGTTGTTATCTCCAGACAAGCACAGGCCACGTGCAAGCATCACTTTAGTTTGCTGCTTCTTCTGAGCCGTTCTACTTGTCCAAGTCCTTATTCTTAACAGTTCGTGTTTACCTGTAGTTGTTAAATCCTTGTGTTAAAAAGTATCCATCAAGGTTAAACCCTTATTTTTCATTGACGACATCTTCAAGGCAGTGGTAACATAAAATGCCTTACTGCAAAGAAAGCTTTGTAGGAAAACTTTTCCATCAGAAATCCACTTCCTTTTTTATTTTTTTAAAACCTTATTTGTACAACGATTACTTCCAAAGTAACCTTGCACCTTTAAGACTGTGTATATACACATTGTGGTAGAAATGGAGAAAGCCCATATTGCTAACATGGTTTTACCTTTTTAACGGAAATCTTAATGTCTCCCTAGGTTCTCACTTTAGTCTCTGTTAAATGCATTTGATATTTTTAAGTAGAAGTTTTACTCTAATTTTTCTTTTATAACCCCTTCCCCTACAGGAAAGCGACGGCATGTGTTTTCTTTCATATTTAGAAGCGACGTGTGTGAGTGATCTTGACAACTTTAAAGCCATTTGAAAGTGTTTCAGTGGCTAGGAAAATGAATACCAGAGCAGGTTCCTTTTTATGGAACCTCAGACAATTCAGTACTTTAGTTCCAACAGGCAGAACTGTGAGGCTGTATCCTTCGGGATTTTGCAGACCAAAAATTGTTTATTCAAACTGGAACCCAAGAAAGCTCTTAAGTAACTTTGATAATAAAATGAAGTCATCTATTAGATATCTCTTTCAGGATGCCTTAATTTTTAAATCAGGAGGTGATGACTTTCAAACAAAGGGCATAAGCACGGCAACAGTCCTTACAGTTGACAGACTACTTTGTCCTAGAAGGCTGTCCTTTAACTCAGAACACTTTGTCTCTGATAATGGATTGAAGAAAAACTTTCATCATGAGCCTTCCAATGAAGATGTTCTCACCAAGAGAACAAAACCAACCCCGATCAACTATAGAAAACTGTCTCAGGAGTGTAATTCCCTGAGTGATGTGTTAGATATATTTTCAAAAGCACCTACATTTCCTAGTAGTAACTATTTCTCAGCCATGTGGACAATTGCCAAACGGATGTCTGATGACCAGAAGCGCTTTGAAAAACAGTTGATGTTTAACCACCCTGTGTTTAGCCAGCTGTGTGAACAAATTATGAGAGAAGCCAAGATCATGCACTACGACAACCTGCTGTTTAGTCTTCATGCTGTGGTGAAGCTCGGGGTCCCTCAGAATACGCTACTCGTACAGACTTTGCTGAGGGTGGTCCAGGTAAAATCAAAAGGAGCCTTAAATATACTTTTACTTGGTTTAGTATATCTTGAAAGAATGATGGGACGTAGACATGTAGCCTCCTTGAAAGAAACTTATCTTTGGAATGGTAGTTTATATTTGTTTCTGCATAGATATTATATGATTTAGAGACCTTAAGTTAGCCAGATCTTTGCTGTAGAAATTTATAAAAGCTTGCCCCATTTTTCTTCTCTGGAGTTGAGTAATAGTGAATAAGCTAAAATGGGAAGAGGTACAAAATATACAAGGAAAGGTTGGGTAGTTGAAAGAAGGAGAGAAGGGAAGGGAATTAGTATTTATTGACTACCTATACCTTTTTCTTGTGTTGTCTTATTTAATCTTCACAATAGCCCTGTAAGGTTGATGTTACCTCAGTTTAGCAGATGAGGAAAGAGATTTAGTGATGTTAACTTGGCTAAAGTCACACAGCTACTGGATTGATTTATTCATACAGCAAGCATTTATTGGGTGTCAACTATGTATCACTTACTAGACTTGTCACTAGGGATGTAAAGATATAGAAGACATGATCCCTGCCCTTATAACCTAGAGGGGACAACAGATATTTTGTAGGTAATCACAAAAATAACCAGTGTTCATCTGATGAGTCATACATTTACTGTGTTGTAGGCATGGTGCTGAGCATAGGGAATACAGTTACAAAATAACGGCCACATAGAGCTTTCAGTGCAATGAAAGAAAAATATAGAGAGTGTATTACAAGGGCTTCAAACCTAGTCAGGAGTACGCCTTCATGATGGGAAGGGGTGATGGGGGAGGAGGATACAGGATTACTGTTTGAAGCAGTGATAGGTACAAAGTTTGAAAAGAGGATTGTCTCCTGTAATTCTCAGTGTAGGTTTTTTTTTTTTTTTTTTTTTTTTTTTTTGCGTTATGTGGGCCTCTCACTGTTGTGGCCTCTCCCGTTGCGGAGCACAGGCTCCAGACGCGCAGGCCCAGCAGCCATGGCTCACAAGCCCAGCCGCTCTACGGGATGTGGGATCTTCCCAGACCGGGGCACGAACCCGCGTCCCCTGCATCGGTAGGCAGACTCCCAACCACTGCGCCACCAGGGAAGCCCCTCAGTGTAGTTTTTAAAAGTAGGTATTGTTACTTTCATCTTACCGATTAGGAAATTTAGGCTTAGAGAGGTTAAATAACTTGCCCAAGGTCACATACCTGTTAGTGTCACTATCTGTAGGTACTTGATAAATATTTGCTGCGTGAATGAACAAACACCTCGACATAGTAGAGCTAAAATGCAAGCCCAGTAGGAGATGATGTCTAAGTTGAGTCCAAGAAATGGCCAGCACTTAGAAGATGGGTAGCGAAGGGGACGGTGTTTCAAGCAGAGAAGAGTATATGTTCAAATCCTGGAGAATAGTTTGCGGAGCTGAAAGTAGTTCATTGTGGCTGGAAGTACAGAATACTGGGGTTGTGAGTTTGAGGGAATGGAGAGGAAATTGTGTCTGTGGTTGTCAAGGAGGAGGGGTTGGGTGTCATGGCAAGGCATGAGGTTGGGGAAAAAGGGGATGAATCATGAAGAGCCTTTTCTGCCTGGCTAAGGAGTTCGGATTTATCCTGTAGGCAATGGGGATCCAGTGAAATATTTTAAGCAGAGGTCATCAACATGCTCCAATTTGTATTTAGATTACTGTGGGAGTGGGAAATGGAATGGAGGAAGGAGCCATTTTTAGTTTCAAACAACGGAGTCAGTGTCCTGTTTGATGTCACTGAAATGACGCCAGATTGGCTGAGGAAAAGATGAGTTCATTAAAGTAATCATTTACATTTTAAGAATGGACTCCTCAGACTTCTGAACTCAATGATCATAATTAAATAATTTTATTTGAAGACAGGAGTTTCCTGAGGATGATCTAATATATATCCTGTCCTACTATAGAATTCAAGAATTGGATTCATAGGTATATGAGAGTTTTTAACTTTAACTTTTTACATTACTGTGATTTCCGTGTTCTCGCCCAGGAACTAATTTGTGTGTTGTGTGTGAGTGTTTAAACCACAGAATCTCCGTGTTTTTTGGTAGACTGTGTTCCCTATATAGTTATTTTAAAGTGATTACAGTAAGTCACTCTACCTGGTCAGTGATGCTCTAGATGAATTTTGGACACGTATTGACATCAGCATAGTATCTGCATTGGTGAGGAATGAACAGTGGATATTTGGGGTCAGGTTATCTGTATGTATAATTGTATCTCACTAACATGTTGGAATGTTGCGAAGACATTTTAGCTAGGGATGAAATATGTCATCAGTGAAGTTTGCCCTTCAAACACATAGCCAAGTGGTCTTTTCTTTCACAGTAGGTATTGATGGAATGCTGTAAATTGTTCATAGAAACCCTCTCATGGGAATGAGACCTTTTTTCCTTCCAGCAGTATCCATTTCTTATCATTATCTGGTTCTGACTTGAGACTCTGTGACTAGTTAGTCATGTATTGTGATTTTAGCAAAAGAGCTTACATCTTTCAGATGTGATCACAAGTGCTCTTGTGAGGTGTGTAAGCTAGTTGTGGTTACATTGTAGAGCACTAGGTAAGCTGTGCTGTTACTATTTGCTTTCTAAATTAGGCCATTTCTAGAACCTAAATTAGTACCCTAATTCAGAGGATTTGAAAGAAGGATCCATGGAGCCTGGGCTCCTCTTGAGATCCAGGTAGTGGTGGTAAAATGTGACAGCAGGTGTGAATCGGAAGGTTCACAACTGAGGTTGCAGTTTGATACCCAGGAAAGGATATAGGGAAATTGTAAGCACAGCTGTGTAAGATTCTTTAGGGGTAGGAAAATTGTCCTGTAGCTCTAATATTACTGCACTTGTCATCATGATGGCTTTGGGTCTCAAGAAGAGGTAAAAATAATGTTTGATAAAAGTTATTTCAGAAGGGGAGGGAGCTAATCAATGTCAAATCATTTTCCGTGATAATGGAGAACGTAAAAAAACGGTTGATACATAAAAGAATGTGTCAATTATTTGGAAAATTCACTTACATATGACATCTTGTTTTCCAAAGATGCTGTTTATTATGGACTGACTCTGTGAGTTATTGGTTTGATACTTAATCCTTTAGTTGAAAGCATCAGTTCAGTGGTTTTGCTTGGGTGAGATAGTCTACTATGAGCCCATCACCTGTGGTATTTTTGTAATTATATTTCAATAGGAACGTATCAATGAGTGTGATGAGAAATGTCTTTCAGTTTTGTCAACTATCTTAGAGGCAATGGAGCCACGCAAGAACGTGGATGTTCTTCGAGCAGGATTGCGGTGAGAACTCTGTTACCCTTTCTTCAGGTGCCTTTCTCTGTTTCTCTTAAATCAAAAACGAAGATGAAAGTTGAGCTCCCTTTTTTGGAGTGGGGGCATGGAAGGCTTTGTTAGTAGTTATGGTCTTTAATACCTTATTAAACTTAAAATAGTGAATCTGGATCAGGTAAAGCTGGAAATAATGCTTCTTTCAGGGTCCACCGTAAAATAAAAGGCGTGGGTAACATTAAAATCTAAAATTATCTTAAAACATAGTACCGATGTGGGCTGGGGGATAACTGATATGTACTCAGTTCATAATGGTTAATTGGGTACTATGTGAAGGTCACATGACACTAGCCCAGCTTGAAAAGGAGGTTAAGTTTTACAACTTATAAAATTGAGGCACCTAATATAATGTCATAGGATGATGAGAATAATTTTTAATTCCCTTTTTCATTGACTATGCATTGGGATGTCTTAATATAATCTCCTGATATTTGTTCATGCATAAAGATAGCAAAATAATGTGAGAGAAAACAATACCAGGCTGGTCCTGGAGCTTTCACTATTTTCACTCTCTTGGGCAGGTAGATCATTTCTTTGGGCTTCATATTCCTTGCCTAGAAGTAGAAGCTGGACCAAATGACTTTTACGATTTCTCTCCTGGTTTTAAGATCCTAGGACTGTGGTATTTATTGTGTTTGATGACAGGATGCTAGTTGATCAGCAAGTTTGGAAAATAGAACGTGTCTTCACATTACAAACTGTAATGAAATGTATTGGAAAAGATGCACCTATTGGTCTTAAAAGGAAATTGGAGGTAAATAAATACCTTCTGAATTTTCTCTGTTGGGTAAAATTTGAAAAAAATATTTCTTGTGATTTGCTATCACCTCCTAAAGTCAGTTTATTAGGAGGACATTATGCTTTTGTATGTAACTTTGCTAAAGTGAAATAATAGAAATAGATTTATTTTTATCTGTATATATATTTACATATATTTATCTATATATCTGTTTGTCCGAGTCATTTTGCTCAAACTTTATCCTTTTTTATTTAAATATAGGAGTTTAATTTATTTTGCCACAAATGTAAATTAAATTTAAGTTTACTTTTGTTTAGATGAAGGCCTTGAAAGAATTAGACCGGTTTTCTGTTTTGAATAGCCAGCACATGTTTGCAGTACTGGCCGCCATGAATCACCGCTCCATTATCCTTTTGAATGAGTGCAGTAAGATAGTCACAAGTAAGGGGAATTTTTCTTACATGATTTGTAGCATCCAATCTGTTCTGGACTATATTTGTTTTGTTTGTTTTAACAACTTTGCTGTTATATGAAAAATATCTGATGATATGGTTAGATCTAAGTTTTATTTTTGCCTATAGTGGTTTTTTTTTTTTTAAACAAAATATAGCGCTATTTTTTCTAAAGAAACAAAAGTACTGTGTATACAGTATCTTGGATCTTACAGTCAAAACCATCTGGTAATTCTTGTTTCTCGAACTCATTCTTAAAGGTAATATCCATGGGTGTCCTTTTAAAATATTGATCAGCATATTGCAGTCTTGCAGAGACCTCCAGTACTTTAATATGGATCTTTTTAAGGGAATAGCAGATTATGTGGCTACAACTTTTGACATCTGGAAGTTGAAAAAAGTAAGTATGTTAACAGTTTAGAGTAAGCCTCAGAAACTTTCAAGAAACGTATTAATTTATTTAGCATTCGAAATAATTTCTCTATCATTTTAAAGTGGTTTAGATTCCAAAATATTCCAATGCTAAATCGACTTGAAAAATTAGCTCCTTATAATTTTTGTCTGGGGGTTACCTATTAATATATTATTCAATGTCTGGACCATCTTTCTATCCAAAACAAAAATTATATTGTCCAAAGTTTGTTTTTCTATTTGTTTTTCAAAAGGTTGTGTGGTACTTTGGTTGGATACTAAGGATTATTTCTGTCTTTCTACTTTTCCTTTATTAGATTTAGAATAATGGAGATAGGTGATGTGAGAGGCTTACGCTTTTTGAAGAATAAACTGTCATTACTTAATGATCATGTCTGTTTTTTATTTATGGAAAGTTTGCTTGTTTCTTCCAGAGTAAGAGCCTTTAAATTCAGGGCGTGTGTTAATAATTAAACATCTAAATGAAGCAGCTGGTTAAAACAACTTTTTGTAGTTAAGTAGTGGTAACCATGTTAGGTCACTGGTTTAGTTCACTTTGGAGGGTGAGGTTGAGTTTAGTATGGAAATTGTTTTGGAAAGAGAAGTACTCATTGTGAGAAAGACTAAGAGGGAAATGAGAGGTGAACTGGAACATTTAATCATCGTATCTCAGCTCTATTCTCAGTTATAGAAATTAGTATTGAACATAGAAATTTTTGAGTTATCTTTTAGAATCTAGGAAGTGACTAGGTTTGGAAGGAGAGCAGTTCAAAATTGGTTTGGTCATTTTGAAAAACTTCAGAAGAGGTGTATTTACAGATAATTTTCAGAGCTGTTGTATGAAAAGCGTATAGGAAAAGATTTATTTTAAATGAGCTGGAAATATGGAAACCGTTGTGTGCTCTGGTTCTCAGCTTATAAAAAGAGGTTGCTTGTTAACTCGATACTCTGATTCAAGAATAACTGGAACAGATTTTGTAAGGAAAAGATAATTGTTCCTTTTAAGGGAATATTTGGTCAGTCAGGACAACTCTATTGTGGTTTAAATTTTTTGAGATCTAAAAGATTGCTAATAGCATACTGTAATTCTTAAGAAGTTTTCCCTCAATTCTTTCTTTTTTTTAGGTTCTTTTTCTCCTCATCTTATTTGAAAACTTTGGCTTTCGCCCTGTTAGTTTGATGGACTTGTTTATGAAGAAAGCAGCAGATGAACCTGGCTTCCTAAACGTGAAAAGCCTTGTCTCTATTCTTCATGTGTATTCTTCTCTCAATCACTTCGACAAATGCTGGACTCACGAGTATGTACTTGTTCTTTTTTACTTTTTTATTGCCACATATCGTATTTATAGAAAAGATTATGAAGCTCAATGAATTCTTACATGCGAACCCATCCATGGCCTTCATCCATGTCCAGAAATAAAACATAATATTCCTTATTTATGAAGTTAAACAGAATTTTATTTGATCTTTGCTAAGGATATGTGCTTTGCTTTTGCCAGTTTCTTTGTTCTTTGCAATTTATTTGGTAATTCAGCATAGGAGTTTTCATTTCAAACTCTCCCCCAGCTTATTCCCTCAGCTCCTGAGTTTATAGTTTAGTTTTGACCCTAACTCTTCATTTGGTCCCAAACTACTGCTTTCTGCTCTTTTCATTTTAACCACAACCGTGCATTTCTTCTATTAAACACAGCAATTCCTCAAACATGCTGTGCTCTTTCATCTTCTTTCCACCCAGAACATCTTTCCTTCCTCTCTAGGTCAGTTCTAAGTTTCATTAAAAACCAGAAACACATATAACATGTCATTTGTCATTTGTTAGAAGAGTGATTAAAAGCGCAGACCCTGGAGACACCTTGCTTAGGTTTGAATCCTAGCTCTGTGATTCATTAGCTACTTAACTTTGCAAGTTACTTATCTGTGCCTCAGTTTCTTCATCTGTTCAAATGGGGATGAGAAATAGTTATTTCTAATCGTATTGGGTTGTTATGAGGATTGAATGAGTTAACCTGTGTCAGTTCTTAAGGCAATGCCAGACACAGTAATGGTTAGATTAAAAAAAAACTAGAATGTCAGTCACAGAGGCCTTGGAGGAATAAACAAGGGCAGTTCTGTGGGTCTCAGTGGCAAGGTTCACTGGCCATCTCTTTGCCATCGAGTAGCTTGACTCCAGCAGCTTTTTGTCCCTGTGGTTTTCCCTCAAGATTCAGATTTCCAAAAGAGAAAAACTGATCGAACGAGTTTGGGTCACATGCCCATTTCTTTGGGGCAGGTAATCCAAGAAGTGCTGGGCCAAGAGAAGCAGCTGCCCACTGTGCCCTCCATTGTTGTGAAAGCCTCAGTTCATACTGCATGTCACGTGCCTTCCCTTAATTGCCTCCATCACAGCCCCTGTGCTTGTCATGTCTTATATAACTCTTTGGTGGAGCCTTGACACATAGCTGCAATTATTTGTCAATAAGCCTGTCTCTGCTCCATAATTGAAAAGCGCTCTAGAGCTTTTTAAACCACTTTATCGACGTATGAATAACAACATGTAAAATGCTGTGCATATTCAATGTATACAACTTGGTGAGTTTTTAGCTCATTATCCTTGATTCTTCCTTTTCCATTAACATTCTCCTCCTCCTCATCTAAGTTTATTTCTTCTTTTAGTCAGAAAACTTGTACCAAGCACTCAGGTACTTAAGACAAAAATGAATGAGACATAATCCTTTCTGCAGTTAAATACAGCATGAACATTGAAGTGATAAGAGTTTTATACAGTGTATATAGGAATAGAGGAGGGATGTACCAGGATGCTAGCCTGGCGAAGTGGAGGGTCAGGGTGGGTGCCAAGCATCCTGCCTGGAGGAGTTGGTCCCTGAGCAGATCTTGAAAGATGGAGAGAGAGCAGTTAACGATGGAAAGACCATTCTGAGCAGAAGGGACTCCGTCTTCAAGTCAGGAAGGAGAGAAACAGCAGAGTACATGCAGGGAACTACGCACATTTGGTGTCGCTGAAGCATGAGGTAACAGCATAAGAAGTGGGATGCGAGGAGACCGGGGAGGTGATTACCGCTGGGCTCCACATCAGTCCTCTGCGGCCCCGCCGCTTCTTGCTGCATACTCCAAACTCCATCGGTTCTCCCTTTCGTAAGCGTTGCCTCACTGTTGTCTCTAGGACCTACTAGCAGTCCTGCTTAGCCTGTCACAGCCTTCCTCACTCGTCCATCTGCTCCCCACGGGACCTCCCAGTTCATCTCAGACATTTCCCTTTATGGCTCATTGGCTCATTGGTACTAAGGGCTGACTTCAGGGCATACTCGCCCTGCTGGGAGCATCCCTGCGTGTGCCCCAGCCTCGCTAGTTATTACGGCGTGACTAGCATGTACTTTCAGGGGTTAGTTTCAAGTGGTCTTCCCTTTTGCCATCTTTTCCACTTAACTGAAATCCTCCTTATCCCCAAAGCTACCCTATCTACTTTCTTTCCTGTACACTATCGTAGTACTTCGCAAGTATCAATTCTTCCTTTTGTCTTATATAATGATATATAGCTTATGCCCTAAGAGTCAAATTGACCTGGGTTCAAAGCGTATCTGTGCCATTTATTAGCACTGCCACCCTGCACACGTGACCTTACCTAATTTTGATCTTTCCTCTCTTCCTCTGTGCTTAGCTGCTTTGTCATACTGCGTAACATTAGCTCGAGTGGTAGGATTAGCCTAGCAGTTCTGTTAACTCAGAGTATTAATAGCTAGAGAATTTTAATTGATCATAAAACTGCAGTGGAGTTCCAGGTCTTAAAGACTTACTCATGATAAAAAATCTAGCACAATGGTTAAAAGCCTCTGGACCCTGACAACTTGGATTCCAGTGCTGTCTCTGCTACTTCCTGGCTGTGTGTTCTTGGACAAGTTAGTTGACCCTGCTTAGCCTGTTTACTCATCTTTATTATGAAGAAAATAATGATACCTATCCCATAGAGTTTGAATAGGACTTCAATGAGTTAAAGCTTATAAACATTTGCCCTGTGTAAGACATATAGCAGTAGCTAACATTTATTGAGTGTATGTATTTATTACGAGATAGTCACCGACCTGAAAGATGTGTGAAGACTTATTGCAAGCCTGATTGTTTTATCCCCTTAAAGCTGTCAGTTCTGTGACACCTCACTAGCTCTACCATGACCTTGTCTACTCTTCATATATGAAAGCTGACTTCCCTTTCTGCCCCTGTAGGTTTCTAGAAGTTATGGCTAGTGCTCTGACTGGTAGTCTTCACCACATCTCTTCTGAAAACCTGTTGAATGCTGTGTATTCGTTTTGCTTGATGAACCATTTTCCCCTGGCCCCTATTAACCAGCTTCTTCAAAAAGACATCATCCATGATCTGCTGACGTCAGGTAGGATGTCAGTGCACGGTGGTGACGAAAATAAAGCAGTACCACCAGGCTACCAGGTGATTCTGATTGGGGTCTCAGTTGCAGCAGTGTTAGTTAAAACGTGTGGAGCGGGTGCCCCTGATGAAAGGACCAATGGTGGTGAAGTCAAAGGGCCATGCTTCAAACCGGCAAACTGGTGGAGGCTCCTTTAGTGACAGATCCTGCCCACAGACGGCAAGAAGAAGAAACACAGCGTCACTGTTCTTTTTATTTACACTTCATGCACCGGTGCAAAGGCTAAATGTTCAGGTGGTTCTTTATGCCTTGATCAGAGGTGTTTGTACTTCTAATCCTTATGTGTCACGTTTGAAGCCAAGTTAAGTCAACTTCTGCAGCTATAAACACTTTGTCACTCATGGCCTGTAATGAGGGCACAGCCGTTAGATCCAGAAACCAAATAGTTACCAAAGTAGTGAATTTATTTACTCTTGGAACCAAATTAATTGTTGTCTTTCAGTCTTTACTATTAAATAAGGAAAAGCAATATCAGGCTAGATGTGTAAAATTTGATGATGTATCTGGGAATAGAGTATTTTAAATCCTTTTAAAAACAACAGTATGAAATTCCAAAGTTGAAGTGTGGAGAAGGAGCACCATGTGCTGATTTTTCAAGCAGTCTAACATGGAGGAAACAGCCGTGAACCCAGGAGACCTGGAATCTAGTCCCAACTTTGCCTTTAGTTAATCAGGAGGCATTTTAACATTCCTGAGCAATTTCCCATCTGTTCAGTGAAGAGTTGAGGCTAAAGCACCTTGAAAGATATTTTAAAGTTCAAAACATTATCAGGGCACTGACCTACACACTGTGGGACCTAGGGAGACACAGAGAGATTCCTCCTGATAAGAAGCAAATAATCAGAATTATAGGTGCATTAATACACCTATAATTAATGTACCTATAGGTGCATTAATACACTTTCTTTCTCTTTTTTTTTTTTTTTTTTTTAGGTGATGTGGAGAGGAATGTTCACAAGCTTCATGTTTTGGCTGCCTGTCTAAAACTTGATGATGTTCCTTGTCACAAGGACACACACTTAGTGCTGCCACAGCTGCCCTCCATGCCATTACATCCACATGCAAAGGTTGCCGAGGTGCTGAGTAGCCTTCTGGGAGAAGGACGCTTCTCAAAAAGTGTATGGTTGCCACATAATTATTATATTGGTATGGGACTTTATATGATTTTCCTCTATTTTACTTTTTTCTGACAAAAGATAAGGAGTTTACTGCAGCAGTCTAGTGTGGTGCAGCATTGGCTCTGGAGCTGGACTGCTGGGTGTGGATTTTCACTCTACTGCTTACTAGTGCTATGTGTTAGGCACTCACCAGCCTCTTTCCTTATCTGTAAAATGGCAATAATAATAGTACCCACCTCATAGGGTTCCTGTGACCGGCAAATGAGATTATACATATAAAATCCAGACTAGTATTTGGCACATGGTAAATAAGCTCAGTATAGCTTACCTGCTGCCATTATAATTATTGGTAGTGGTAGTATACTTTTTCAAACAAAAAATCACTTTGCGCAATGTTTGCAAAATTAGTATCAATTTTTTTCTTTCAGATTTTGAAATCAGAATGGATGCTAACAGGAGCCAGGTGCTTCCATTTTCTGACGTGGATATGGTAACTTCTGCTACAGATATTCAAAGGTTGTTTACACATACGCATTTGCTGAGCTTTCTAAATTTAAATCTTAATTCTCAAAGACTTCATATTAAATAGCAGTAACAGTACAAAGACCTTATATTTGTATAGAGCTTGTAATGTACCAAGGGACTTCTCATCCATTAATCTACCCCTTAGGTATAAATGTGGGACACTGTGGTTGAAGACCGTGGATTGGAGTTGTCCATTTAATGAAACAGGCAATTTTTAAAAATCAGGTTTTAAAGCTAAACAGTTCAATAAAATAATGCTAATATAATTGAAACAGTGCAGTGTAAATTTTTGACAAGATAATGCAGTAGTGATCATAAAGAATGAAGGCTTCTACTAAAATCAAATACCCCAAAAATACTTTTCTCTACCACCAAACCTTTCTAAAGGTAGAGAAGCGTTAGCTTTTTAATTAAGCTGTATTGTATATGGATCAAACCCTATTGAAGTTAATTAGAGGTAGTTTCCTTGACTCACACAGTACAGAGGGTGTTTCTGGGAGAAATTGATGCTACTCCCTGAGAGAATATTCTGCCTTGTAAGCATCTGGATCAGGTCGTATTGCACACACCCTGTGTTCAGTCATTCTTTGTGGAAAGGCTCTGCTAGGGCCTGTGGGGCACACAAAGATGAGTCAGATGTGGATCCTGACCCCAAGCGACCTACATCCCCTACTGCTTTGTAGCACATGCACATAAGTATGGTAGAGAGAGGTACAGAAAAAGGCTGTAGGGGTTCAAACTCTTATCTACTCATCCCTCTCCACTCATACACAGCTCTGTAACTTTTGCGCCTTTCTAAATCCATCTAGCTTGTTCCTTGGCCATCTTTTTCAGCCACTATCTTCCTTCTACATATGACCCATCTTCCCTCAAAAAGAGGCTTTCTCTCTGACCAAGTTGAAAGATCATTTTTCTTTTTCAGGTATTCATCTGTTCTGGCATAATAATATAATGTAGTAGCTCTCAGCCTAAAGTACCGAGAAAAAATGAGGAATCAGTGTTCCTTTAAAGATATGAAATTTCTCTTACTTTATCTCAGATAACAGCCAGAGTATGACAGAAGACAGTAAGGATACAAATGTCTTTGTCTCCCCCAATGAACTTAATCTTTCCAAAAGGCCATGAACAATGAAAAACAAATTACACCTTCCACATTTTTGTTACACGTATACATTTTATCTTTTCAGCAGTCTTGCCTATCTCTTAGTGTTTTCTTTTTTTGTATTGGGTCTCCCCATTCTGGTTTTTAAATGTGTCTGTCTCTGGGAGACAATATGTACAAGCAGAGCATTTTCCATTTGGTATTATCTACATCAGTGCTTCTAGTAGCATAAATAATTATGTTTAGATCAGAGATTAGCTCTGCACAGGAAAGCCCTAAAATGGGTGCTTTCATATCTGAAAATTTTCCTCATCGAGAATGTAGCCATTCTTAAAGATGGTTAAGGGATACTGTTTGTATAAAGCATTTCTATAAGCTTGTGGTTCCTAAAATAGTCTTCATATACTGGAATATCTACATAGTGTAGGTAATGAGGAAGTGAAGGACTAACACAGGAGGGAATGGTGAGGAGTGTGGTAAGTGGAGAGCTCAGCTTTGAACTCTCCAAAGAACAAGGATGCGGCAAGATTGTGCGTGGTCATCTCGTTAGTAACTAGTCTCACGTTTTGTGTTTTTGTTTTCAGAGTAGCTGTACTCTGTGTTCCTAGATCTATGTACTGTTTGGATTCAACCCACCCCAGAGGATTCCTTGCTATGAAAATGCGGCATTTGAAAGTAATGGGTTTTCATGTGATCGTGGTAAGAAAAAAATGCAAATGAAATAGTCTTCAGTTACTGATGTTCTTTCTGCTGGGAATGTTGTGGTTGAAGTTGGTTACTAGGACTAGTGAATTGTCAGCAGTATTGGAATAAGTGATTCAGTTATTGTTTTCTTTGAAAAAGAACATTTCTGGTACATGATTTGGCTCCTACTCAGCTGATTACTGTTATTTACTTGCGGTTTTATAAGTGCTACATTTAGTCAACTTTAATCATTTTTTGTTCAGTGAAAAATGTAAATAATATGTGTACTTCTTTAATTTAAGACACATGAAACCATATTCAGTTTCTAGGTTATCTTGAACAGGAGAAGAAAAGATGTTAATTAAAGCTTTGTTTTCATGGGCCGTTGTGAGGCTGTTAAGGATGTTTGTCGCTAGAAAATGCTGGATGATTGTAAGAGGATGCTTCTTCCTCTTCCTTCCTTATGCTTTGTTTGATCCTGAGCACAACTGTTCTTGAACAGCCTCTCTAGATGTCTCTGTATGGAGCAAGAACCATACGAATAAATGTATATTTATGTTAATCTTAGGATCTACCTAAATGCCACTCATTTGGTCCTGCATATAACGTGAAATGTAAATATTTGAATCTTCGTTATGGTACTTTAGTATCCAAAACTGGATCATGCCCAGATTACCAAGGTTAAGACGGCCCATTTCTCTTAATGGGCTACTCTGTAACACTTTTTTTTTTCATATTGGCTATTATTTATATTCTAAGGAAGATTATCCCAAGAAAGGAATTTTTGCACCCTTTAGAGGACCTTTAAAGTTTTTTTATAATTTTCACTGTGAGAGCTTTCTTCGACCCTAGCACATAGTCTTACTAAACTTCTAAAATGTGCGTAATTATAAGTGGTTGGCTGATGTTATTTTAACATCCTTGGATCTTGAAACTAGCTTTTATTTTATATGTCGTCATCTTCTTCAAACTGATTATTATTTTCCTCTTTCTTTGGTAAGGTCAATAATTGGGAGATGGAAAAACTAGAGATGAAGGATGCAGTCACATTTTTGAAGACTACAATCTATTCACCGGAAGCACTTTCTACTGCTGATATAAATTTGCAAAGCACATGTTAAAGTAAAAAGCAACCTTTTAATGTTATTAGACATAAATTTATAAAAATAACTTTAATAAAGACTGCAATTCAGTTGTCGATGGAACTTACCTGACTGCTCACCATAATAAAAAGTGTTATTTCAGTTCACTGCTAAAATTAAAGTTGAGAATGAAAGAAATATTGTTACTGGCACTTTAGAATATGCTGAGAAAATTCCAGAAGGGTCATTTTTGCAGTCATACCTGTTCCTTCCAGTGCCCAGATACTTCATAAATTCACGAGCTGTAGGTTTTACTGTTTCTCATTAGCTTTGATGCATTCAAAACTGGTTTCTTAGTTGTGATGGGTTGCAGGTAAGTTGCTGTGGGCAGTCCTCAGGTTTGGAATCTAAGCTGTTTTAGGACTCAAGAATGGACCACATTCAAGCACTGGCCACAAAGCAATTGGGCTAGGGTCTCAAACTGTAGAATGTATAAGAATTAATGAGGTAGCCTGTTAAAAATGGGTGAGGATCAGGCATCTGCAGTTGTAACAAGCGTTCAGGTAGAAGTGGTTTGTGGACCTTACTAAGAGAAACACAGATGAGATAGTACAGAGATGGCAAGGAGTCCTAATGTCTTAAGACTGATAGGTTGTGGGTTGTTGACACCACAGTTCTTGCCATTGGTGAGGTCATTCCTTTCTCCCTCTTCCCCTTTCCCCTCCCACCATTACACAAAGTCTTTTCAAGTAAATACATAGCCGAGCTGTTTCGTGAGCCAGACCTGAGGGCTATTTTTCAGTTAGGTTTGTTCATCCTTTTTCGGAAGTACTTGTTCAAGTTTGTCATACGCCTGTCTACCTAGTATTTGACTCACTGGGGATACAGCAGGTTCCGCTTGTGAAGCCTGAGTGCCACGTAAGTTGGTATTGTGGTAGCCCCGTGTGAAAGACTGAGCGCTTGTGCCGCCCCTCCACCCCAACCCCGCAAGGCCTGTGTTGGAACCTAACCCCTAGTGTGATGGTCTTTGGAGGCAGAGCTTCGGGAGGTGATTAGGTCATGAGGGTGGAGGCCTGATGCGTTGGATTAGTGCTCTTGTAAAAGAGGCCTCCCCCTCCCTCATTTTATGGATGAGGAAGTAAAAGTTCAAAGAATTGGATTTTTCTGGAGCCTCAGCCACATCATTGATTTCCATATTATCTCCACGTTATCTTCCACGTTATTTCCACGTTTCATCTCCCACTGCTCTTCAGCTTGTACCTCAGGAAATCTGGACTTTTGTTCCAGATTAGACGTCATCTAGTTTTGCATACTTGACCAAATGATTTAACCTTATAAGGCTTCAGAACAAGAGCTGAAAATATTCTATTAAGGAAGCTAAAATTTTCATTCTTTAAATGGTAAGTGCATATCTGTTTCTTCTGGTGGCTAATTATGACTCATTTTCAAAGGATTGGACAAATTTATGAATACTTGTAACTACCTTTTGGAAGAACTAGTTTTCTTGAATTTGTCCCAATTGGCATGGCAGATAAAGAAGCATTCTTCTTTTACCAGTATTACTAGTATTAGCATTCTTCATTGCTGTGTTGCCTAAAAAAATCTTTTGAGACTCAGGTATAGAGTGAAAGAAAAGAGTTTAAAAATATGTCTTCTCAGGATTGTTAATATAAAGATTTACTCTCCTCTCCAGGAGAATATGTAAATATTCTCCTTTTCTGGTATTTATTCAGTTGATTCAAAACAAACAAAAACTACTCAACCCCAGGTTGATTTCATGGACCCATTTCTAACGCAGTTAGGGTCAATAATCCAAATTCTGACTATTCTGATTAAATCACAAAATATGTTACACCTCAGTACCAAACTCTTCATTTTAAAGAGGATAAAACTAACCTACTTTACTGTATTAACCAACTAAAAGAGTGAATATGACAGGTATAAGGTTGATATGTTTATGTATATGGCTTGCTTCTGATGTAGTTTTATGCTAATAAGTCAGACACCTTGTGGAAGAAATAGGTGTTGTAAAGATTTTTGATTTTTTTTTTTATGTTTAATTCTATGTCCTGACTGAGCTTTTTTTGTTAGTGTTTTGAGCAGTGTTAAGATTGGCTTTTGTTTTTATTTTTTTGATTCTTGAACTGATTTAAAATGTCTATTTATGTTATAATTACATCACATACACAAATGTAAACATCTAGCCAAGAGAAAAACAAATAGGTGATGTATTTATGACATATCTAAATAAAGAGCTCCTATAAGTTGATAAACACACAAAAGAAAAACGAGTGAAGAGCTGATCAACGTGAAAAAATTTCGGTCTACTAGTAATCAAAGACACACATTCAAACGAGAGATTTTGCCTTTCTAAATTAGCATCATGGGGTTTTTTTTCTTTAAGAATTATAGTGCTGACAAAGGAAATGAGGCAGGCACTTGCATATGCTGCTGGTGGGATGTAAATTAATACAACCTTTCTGGAACATATTTTGTGGCTTTTTCCCCCATATTTTAAAAAATAGGTTTATTGAGGTATAATTGACAACAAACTCCGTACATTAAAAGCGTACAATTTGATAAGCTTTAACAGATTATATATATATATATATATATAATATATATAAATACATATATATATATATATAATATCCATGAAAACATCACCACAATCAAGATAATGAACACCACCCCTAAAAGTTTCCTCCCATTTTGCCTTTCCCTTTGTTCCCTAGAAACAACTAATGGGCTTTCTGTCACTGTGGAACGCCCTTCAGCTGTATGCATGCAGAGTCTTGAAAATATTGGTATCTATTGACATTGACCAGGAGTTAGATTTTTAATTATCTTTGCGCCTGTATGCACCCTTAGTATACACTTGATAAATATTTGTATTATTCCCACAATATGTGTAAGGATTCTTATCACTCCATTGATTTGATATTTCACCGTGTATGAGCCAAACACTGGAAACTATTTAAGCATTCATCATTAATGGAATATATATCTTCTAAGCACTTGCTACTCAGAATGTGGTCCACAGACTAGCAGTATCAGCATCATCTGGGAGGCTGTTAAGAATGCAGACTCTTAGAACCCATCTCAGACTCACTGAACCAGAATCTGTATTTTAACAATATCCCAGGTGACTTGTATGCTCATGAAAACTTGAGAAGTGCTGTTCTAAGACATCATTTTAATATTTGTAAAATATTATCTGGACATGCCATAAGTTACTTAATGATGTGGGGAAAACTTTACGATTCTATTAAATGGAGAAACAAACACTGACTATCTATATACAAGGATTCAAATTTTGTTTTAAATAATGGCAAGAGGTGCATGAAAGGAAGAAAAGGGATAAAAATGTAGGAAGTGGTATTTCTGAATAGTATTGATAGAATTGTAATTTTAATTTTCTTTATACTTTATTTTTCGTACTTCAAGAATGGATATGTATTATACTTAAAATCAGAAAACAAATCATTAGCTGATCTCAATCCATTTCTATTGTTTGATTTCCCAAACAGCATTTTAGAAATTAATGATAACCACTAAGTTTAATATATGCCCAGAACTATGGGGGAGATAAAGAAATTAACACAGAGATCCTCTCAAGTTGTTTATAAGACACCATTATTGTATGTTGAAAGATAATCTGATGTATGACAAAGCAGAAGTTAAGAGGAAGTCAGAGGGGAAAGGGGTCACTGGGGTGGGTTTTCAGGGCTGAACAGAGGAGGGTGAACAAGATTTGGCAACATACAAAGGGAGACCATATATGATCTGAAAATTGTTTCTCCCAGGTTTCTTGAGATGGAACGATATTGATGGAGGTACATGTGATAAATTTTGATATCTGAATTTTAAAAGGGAAAACAGCCAGGAGAATTATCCTTTGCTGAGAATGTTTATGTTGCAAGTAAATAACTTTCTTAGATTTACTGTGAAATCTTGTGTATGTGACACTGTGGCATATATTGCAAATTGGCTCATTTTACTCCATTCCAAGCCTTATATTTTTTATGTGCTGGTGCACAAAGAAAATGACAGCTTTCATAGCACTAAGTGGGAATGTATTTTGGTGTTTATTTGGAGCTTAGTAGAAAAAAATATATTTTCTTTATATGATGTAATAAGAACTAAAATCAGTAAAATTCTAAGTATTAAGGAAGATTTTAAATATTGACTTTGTGTTAAATTCCCAAACACATTAATTTTTCCAAATTCCTTAATGAGAAGCTTGATCTTGCTTTCTAGACATAACCATTAAATACCAAGTTGTATGCTTGAAATGGCTATATGCAATTCTTGATCAAAATATTTGATCAAATTCTTTGTTGTCATTGGCAGGAAACTTTACATAAGTAACCGATGGAACAATTTTAAACTTTTTAAAACCATTCGAAAATTAAAAATTATGTTTAGGGCTTCCCTGGTGGCGCAGTGGTTGAGAGTCCGCCTGCCGATGCAGGGGACACGGGTTCGTGCCCCGGTCCGGGAAGATCCCACATGCCGCAGAGCGGCTGGGCCCGTGAGCCATGGCCGCTGAGCCTGCGCGTCCAGAGCCTGTGCTCCGCAATGGGAGAGACCACAACAGTGAGAGGCCCACGTACCGCAAAAAAAAAAAAAAAAAAAAAAAAAAATTATGTTTAGAGCCCAACAGCTTTCTTGTTCTGTCATTGACAAATGTGATGTTGATATTTTTTGTGATAATACAAGTGGATCTCAAATGCAATTGAATTTTTTCATATCAAGTATTTACAAATAACAGTGAAGTCCTAATTTATAGAGTGAGTGTGTGTGTGTGTGTGTGTGTGTGTGTGTGTGTGTGTGTGTTGATAGAGCAGTCACCCTGCAACTAGCAAATAGACATAAGTAAACACAAGACAGAGATTTGGGGCATCTACCTGGAGCCGTACTTATGAGGAGCTGGCGTTTCCCAAACCCTGACTGCACCTTACCATGAAATGACCCAGCAGCTAGCGTGTTTCTTGTCCATGATGGTCAGTGACTCACTCAGCAGCAGGCTTCTTAGAAGCTGTCTGGGTGACTGGATGCATTCTCGGCTTCACACAGCATCACAGCAGAGCAGCGAGGGCCTGATACCTCCCATATTGTTTATCCATAGGAGCTGAGGAGTGAACCATCAGACCCCACGCTGTTCAGGCTACCTTCTAGGGAGCATTAGGTGAGGAGGTTACTGGCCAGGAGGCCTTTGGCTGTCCAGCCCTTTGTGGCTACCCAGAAGGCTGAGAAAATAGATACCTCTTGTTACAAGACACACTTGTAACCCATTTGTGGCACATGTGTGTGCTAGGCTCACTGGTGGGCCCAGAAAACTAAAATCTATACATTTCCCAAATCCCCTTACAGCTTGAGTTCCAGATGTGACGTAACTTCCCCCAAACAGATGTGCCTGCTTGAGATTAAGAAAGCCAGATGAGATGGAGGTCGTATTTCTGCTATTTCTGCCAACAGTCAGGGACGTTGGATTTTTCTGGAATAGCAATAGCAGAGGTCTCAGGGTTTGGTGCAGCAGGATATGGGGGGCAGTGTCTATTTTGCCGGGGGCAGTGTCGCTAAGGTAATATGGATCTAGAGCTAGCAATGAGGCAGCATGGTCCTGATTACCTAGCTTCTGGACTGTGAGCAGAGATAGCAGCTCTTCTGGACAGCCAGTTCTGTGGTGGTGTTCTCAGGGGGATTCCTGGAAGTCAGGTTAAAGGCTGCTGCTTCAGCCCTTCCAGTCGTCTTGTACGCAGAAGGGGGCTTCTGTGAATGCCCAGAAGTTGACAACTAAGCACACTGTGTTTGAACTAGAGAGGTTTCTGTTATCAGCAATAAACACTGATAAAGATACCATAATATATTACAGTATATACATATATATATACATTCTATATATACATACCCATATATACTACAGTATACTACAGTATATATATATGTGTGTGTGTATAGAATGTGTATATATGTATTATAGTATATGTACACACACATAATAGGATACCTTTCTTTAAAACTTCCTGAATTCTCTAAAGAATTTCACTCAAGGTAAGACACATATATCACGTGACTAAGACCCACTAGGAATATCCATATATACTGTCAGTTGGTTTTACATGTACCTCACCCTTAGGAGGTTTCTCTAGGCAGCAATAAAATTTCACTGGCAGGTGAATGGCAAAATCAGCTCACCTGCCTTTATTTTCTACTTTTTCTCCTTGTACCCAATTTTCCCCATACTTCCCGATTTTGCAACTCTGCAAATCTGCTAGTTCCATCTTGGGCAATGTCTTTACATTAGGACCCACAATCCTGAAAAAGGGAAAGGAGAATAGCATCAAACTTTTGCCCAATTGTATCAGGAAATTCCTTCCTATTTTACTAAAAAAAAATACAGTAGAGGGAGAAAGACATGGAATTTACTAAATATATAAAGACTTTTGTCATAACTTTTTTTTTTTTTTTTTTTTTTTGCGGTACGCGGGCCTCTCACTGTTGTGGCCTCTCCCATTGCGGAGCACAGGCTCCAGACGCCCAGGCTCAGCGGCCATGGCTCACGGGCCCAGCTGCTCCGTGACATATGGGATCTTCCCGGACCGGGGCACGAACCTGTGTCCCCTGCATCGGCAGGTGGACTCTCAACCACCGCGCCACCAGGGAAGCCCTGTCATAACTTTTAAATTAGACAAAAAAGCCAATGCTATCATATTTTAGGACCTTTGAAGTGCTTCAGTGTCACACTCATCAAAACATATTCCGTCTACCTTATTAAATGCTAGTCTGGAAGAAAATCAATTAACGATAATTGAAATGGAAGGGCAATGCCCTCTTCGCCAGCTTGAGTTTCACATAAAGTTGCATCCACTGCTGTCACTCCTGCTGCTGCTGCTGCAGGCGGTAGTTAAATGGGGTCCTGCACAGTCCAATCCACAGGCTGTGCCCCAGCTGTACCTGCTCTGTACTGTGCTGCCCCGGTGCAGGACTCCGCCCAGGCCACCGTGTTTTAAGAGCGCACGATCCCGCTTCCTCCAAGTTTTCCTTAGGGTGCGCTATGATCCACAGCCATTTTTCTCAAAGCACTCTCCCAGGCTGGGGTAGTAAAACCAGAACAAGTTTTCCAGTCTCAGCCTCCTATTTTGCCCAATAATATATCTTGGGTGATCTTGGGTAAGCACGTAGCTTTAAGGAAAAAGAGGCAACCAAAGAAGTGCTGGTCACACTTTTGAGAATTTACTTGCCCATTTAAAAAAAGGTTGTACTATATGCTTTTCTAAGCCACAGTATCTCACATGGCAGTCTTTGTCTTAGAAATACAAACCAAGCAAGACATTTCTCAAACTCACGTTAACTGCGATTTTAATATCAATCTGGGTATTTTAAGTTTTTTAAAAATCGTGGTAAAATACACATAACATTTACCATCTGTCAACCATTTTTAAGTTGACAGCTCAATGGCATTGTCTATTCATATTATTCTGCAGTCATCACCACCATCCATCTCTAGAACTCCATTCACCTTGTAAAACTGAAACTGTACCCATTAAACAATAACTCACATTGTCCCTTTCTCTAGCTGCTGGCAATCACCACTTACTTTGTCTCTATGAATTTGATTACTCTGGGTACCTCCTGTAAGTGGATTCATGCAATATTTGTCCTTTTGTGTGATGGCTTATTTCATTTAGCATAATGTCCACCGTGTTCATTCATGTTGGAACATGTATCAGAATCTCCTTCCTTTTTAAGGCTAAATAATATCCTATTGTATGTATATACCACATTTTGTTTATTCATCCATCCATGAACACTGGGTTGCTTCTACTTTTTGTATCAATGTGTTGTGTTCCCCCCGCCCAAGAAAATTGTTATTCTCTTGAGTGTTAAACTGTTTTAAATGTTGGTTTCTTATTTCTAGAGCATTTTCTTATCCTAAAGATTACACATCTCTGTATCTATCTATTATCTACTGTCTCTCCTAAGAATCTTTTGTTGTTTATTTTAAAATTAAGTACATGTTACTGTACTATATTTTGTGCATCTTCATATTCCTTTACCGGGGACATAATTTTTGGAAATAGTAAAAAGCCACAGAGGACAAATTTGATGAATTGAGGGTGGGTGATTAGGTAACAATAGTAATGACTACTGTATGCCAGGCACTGTACTAGCATTTCAAACCCATAGTCTCATTCAGTCCTTATCACCACCCTGTTTGATGGCTATTAATAGATATTAATATTCATTTTATAGATGAGGAAACTGATGCTCAGGGGCTTTAAGCTTTAAATGCCTTTCACAGGAGTGCACAATTAGAAAAAAGGCAGAGCTGGATCTGCAACCCAAGTCCTCCTGAACCCAAAGCTCACACATGTATCATTACACTATTATTTTCTAAAACTTTCCTGATGATTACAATCACTTGCATACTTGATGAAAATACAAATTCCTGGGTCCTAGCCCAGATATACCTAATCAAAATCTGCAGAGGAGGGGCCTGAGAAAAATCACACTGCTTGACCATGGTATCTCCACCGTATTTTTGTTAAACATGTGATAAACATTTAAGGCAAAGAGATTGTGTCATGCAGCTCACAGCTCTGAGGCACTTCCCACAACAGGTACTCGAAATGTTATGACCGTTAGTTATTGGAATAATAATACAGGCTTCAAAGTGACTTCTTTGGAAAGCATGTTTGAATGTTCTGCTTTATTGTCACTGAAATGAACAGCGTCACTGCTGTGTAGGCACAACTCATGGTATTTTATAGTGGAAAGAGTAAGACAGCCCTGATCTGGGATTCTGGGTAAGTCTTTTACTTCTCAGAGCCTTGGTTTCTTCATCTGTAAAATGGGGATGTTAATACCCAGTTTGAAGGACTATTGTATATATTAGAAATAAATATATATATATACCCTGTCATGTAGCAGATGCTTAATTGGTGGTTCTTATAATAATAAATAATATTTATTTAATTATATTATAATATAAAATATTAACTATATTTTATAATATGAATCGATAATATTTATATATAAAATGTGTAAGTTATATATTTTATATGTAATAAATATATTACATAATATAAAATATATTCTGTTATATATACTAATATAACATAATATATTATTATAATATATTAATATAATATAACATTATATTAACAACAATATTTTAATAGAGCAAATTTTCTATAGTGATTGTAAATGTGAGCTGCAACCCTTGGCAGTGATCCTTATGTAATAAGCTAGTCAACCAGGGTTTCCAGCTGAATTAAGTCTGGAGCTGAAATCTTGAAAAATATGTGCAGAGAAGCTTCTATACCTATCTCATGTATATATGGGGGGGACAGGGTGCTGCGATATTTTAGAAGAAATGTTACAATGGAAATAGTAAGAAATGAATAAAAATGTCCCCTAGGTGGTGCTGCGTCATCGTGAAAATGCAAGTGGGAAACGATATTTTTAGAGGTGACTTTCTTCTGGTCTGAATTTCAAATAAGAGCAGGACAGCTCCCTGAGATGTCTGGGAAAAAATGACCAGGAAGAAAGAGTCTTTTTAGTAGGATTAAGTATACAATACTCTTGCTGGTGAGGCCCCATCAGGTGTTGGGTTTGCTGTCGTTGGAAACAGGAAGCGGGGTCAGGCCAACTTTTATTTATTCGGTGTTAGAGCCGTGGCTGATTTTGACAGATCGAGAACCATTTATAACTCTGCTTTGGGGGATAGTTTAGCCTGGGATGTAGTGCTTGCCCCTCCGGGGACTAAGTTTGGGATTTGAGGGATGTGAGGACCCCCGGAATATTCAGATAGAATATGCTAATGAATGTTAACCAGAATAGCCCTTTACTGTTTTGTATCACTGTGCATTTCTCAGCTGCACTCGTCCTTTCCAACCTCAATTTCTGGGCAACCTATTTTTCTTTCGGCATCAGAAGGGATAGCATCTGGGAAGTGAATCTGATGAATTCTGTCTGGCAACCAACATCTTTCAGACTGCCAGATCCTGGGGGAGGAAACTGAGGTGCTCAGAAGTTGGTTCAGGGCCAGAAATACCTGTCCTTGAGGTCCCAGTGATGGGGGAAGGAGACTGGCCAAATGAGATGCAGAACTTCTGAAACTCCACTTCCTGAGATCATTTCCATTTTGGCAACATGTGACTTTGGTTTCCAAGGGAAAGCGTTCACATGTATTAAAATGTCTCAATTGCTGAAGTTGCTTTGTGTCCCCTGCTAAAGCCTTCTGCCATCAATCCCCATCTCCCAACACATTTTCAAATGTGGTGTCTTTGGAAGGTAACCATAGCAACTAAGCGTATTCAGAAATGACTGAACCTAGGCAATAAAGGGAGAGGTAACCCCGTGGTATCTTTTACTGGAAACTCACAGGACACTGTTGATTCTAATAATTGTATAGGCTGAGTACTCTTATCTATGAACATGGCACTGTATGACTGTAAGACACTTGATTCTTGCAACCACCCTATGTAGTAGTCATCATTATCCTTTTAAACAGTTGAGAAAACTGGATCACAGAGGTTTTTGATGACTGTGCATGGCTGTACAGTTAGTTAGATCTGCTGGACCCTGAAATCAAAGGGCCTCCTATATGATGTAAATGCACTGCCTTCTAAGGAAAGATAGAGAGGTCTTTTATTGTCCATTTTGCAGATGGTAAGAATGAGTCACAGAAGCATGGAAATTGTTCAAGGCAGCAGCAGAGTTGCAGGACCTCAGTCCCCATCCCACCAACACCCTTCTGTTGTATACAGCTTTAGAGCTCCCAGGATTATCTCATCTGATGCCCACTGTTGGTCTTTGTGATTGTTTTATCTACTTACAGATGAGGGAATTGAGACATTAAGAGGTTAAATGAGGGCTTCCCTGGTGGCGCAGTGGTTGAGAGTCCGCCTGCCGATGCAGGGGACACGGGTTCGTGCCCCGGTTCGGGAGGATCCCACATGCCGCGCAGTGGCTGGGCCCGTGAGCCATGGCCTCTGAGCCTGCGCGTCCGGAGCCTGTGCTCCGCAACGGGAGAGGCCACAACAGTGAGAGGCCCGCTACCGCAAAAAAAAAAAAAAAAAAAAAAAAAAAAAAAAGAGGTTAAATGACATTTCCCAAGGTCACAATTATTATATTGAAGAAAAGAAACCAAATCCATCTCTCATTTCATGCTACCTTCCTAGATTTGGTGCTTTAAAAATATTTCATCCATCCACCTATTCATCCATTTCATAAGAATTTATGAATGTATTAGGCACCATATATTATGTGTGGTTGACAAGATTTTCAGGATTAAGTTTAATTCATCAGTGATGAATCTTACTATACTATATATAATGGGACCATCTTTGACTTGCGTGTTGTGGAAATACTATTTATGTGTATAAACTTTTATATGTGGGAATTATATATTCTAATTAATCTAAAAAAATGCATGCTATAGATATGATATCATAAGTTTATTTCTATAAATTGCTTAAAATGACCACAGGGAAGGATGTTATGCTTAAAATTTTTAGTTAAGTCAAAGGCTGATATAGTCTCAGAAGCAACATGATCTGTAATCCTAGGTAGAGCTACCTGCCATGCGGGGAGCCCAGAGTGTGGAGAGGAAGCGGGGTCGGGGCAGAGGGGGGATGGTCCCTGTCCTGGAGGGCACGTCTGCTGGCTTGGACGCATTGTTTACTCAGTGAGGTAGACCATGACTCAGAGAGTGACACTCAGAAACCTTGACTCAGAATTCTTTTGAGAGCTTGATGTGAGTTCTTTGGACATTGTGGGGCTTGGAGATAGGATCCTGACTCTTGCCTGGAACAGCCCAAAGGCAGGAGGTTGCCTGGAGTTGCTTGATGGCAGAGCAAAAGCAGAGGGCAGCAGGAGAGGGCTTTAGGCTTCCAGGTTTCAGTGGGGAGGGGGAAGGCATGGATGCATAACCTTTTCCATGGATTAAACAGATGCCAAGGAAGATGGCAGGATTGAGTCACCCTGAAAAGCATCGCCCTAGAGGACTTCCTGCCAAGGCACAGCAAACCCAGCAAAAACAGGCCATGTGAGGTCTTCACGGTCAGCTTGAGAGCGCATTGTGAGGGTCAGGGCAGGGACACTGTGGTGTCAGAGGGCTGCAGACAATGGAAAGGGGGGTGTTGGTGGCCGGGTGTCTCTTAAGAACCCCCCAAAGTGGGGGAGCTAGCGTTTGTGCACCTAACACACCAAAAAGGCATCTTCACAGAACACAAGGTCACGGGTTAATATTAAGACTTGCCCCTGTACCTCCTGTCTCTCCTCTCTGTCCTGACCCTGCAGGAGCCAGAGGCAGCACAGTGAGGGGGGCAGGAGTGAAGGAAAGAACAAATGGACAAACAGCAAAAGAAGAGACGTTGCTCCTTACTGAGCAGGGCGGAGGGACCTTAAATTGGGTGAGAGATTAGTATTTTGAGAATCAATCAGTAGATGGATGTTTTAATACCTGAAAATGAGACTATTCTAATATTCAAGTGTGGCCCCAAATGCCCCGGTACATGCTCGAGATCTCCTTACTGGGGGAGGAAAGAAAGCTGGCAGAGCCGGCATGATGGGCAGGGGATGGGAGAAAATTGAGCTGCATCCAGTCTGAGTACTGATCCAGCCCATAGGCTGGTTCACTTCATAAAAGCCTTCCAAGTGCATGAGAGATTTTCAGAGGAACCACTGGCTTTCCTTCCCTTGCTCCTTCACCCCCAGCAGCTAGGATCTTTCTAGAATTCATATCCTATGTGTTTTTTTTCTCTTAACTTCTGGTTAAAGAAGCATCCCTTGCCCTCTTCTGCTTGGTTTCACATTTTTCACTTTAGGGTTATTACCAAGGAGAGAGAATACTTTTTCCATAAATTGCCAGCAAGAGCTGCTAACTCCCTCTAGGTGACTTTGTTGGGCCTTCAGGGTGAGGGAAGGGAATAAACACTACAATTAGAAAAAATTATGTCTTGCAATAAAATATCCTCTACTATTGCTTATAATAACATATAACTTTATGCGGTACAAGGCCCAAACAAGAGGAATTTATCTGCAATGATTTATGCTCTCTAGGGAAAGGATTTTTTTGTTTATTGTTTTATTCACAATTAACTTGCACTGTAATGATAAGGTTATAATGATAACAACATGACAAATGAAAATGTTTGAGGCGTAAATTTCAGGTAAGATGCTAATGCTAGAACCTGAAAGTTTCAGAGGCAGGGAGCTCTGTGTGTGTGTGTGTGTGTGTGTGTGTGTGTGTGTGTGTGTTTCTTGGGGGAAAGGGGAGGAAGAAAGGGATAAGATTACCCTGAATACGTGACTATGGATGGGGCAGGAGTGACCCAGGTGCTCCTCTTCTGTCTTCCAAAGGCTGCTTTGCATTCAAGGCCAGGAGTGCTTAGGGCTCCCACAAGCCTTTTCCTTCCTTCAATCCCTCACACAGAATGAGAATTAATCATTACCAGAGCTACAAAGATCTTTCCTGCTTTTGAAAATCCACATGTAATTGTTTCAGAGAGGCCGTATTTCTCTCTCAGAAGTTCCAGAAAATTCTAGCTTCTCCAGGGCTAACCTTGAGTCATCAACACCCCTGTTCCCACATTCTCGACTCTGGAAGTGTTTGGTTCCATGACTTATGACTTTCCCAAGGTTTCTGGGCCTGGTCCAGCAAACAGAAAATGTATACCCTCCACTTGAGGAAGCAAATTCTTTTGAATATCTTCAGTCATGGCAAATCTTCAAATCTTAATCCTTTGCATTTGGCTGTGGTTTTCATAAATGGTTAAAAGTACCTCACAGTTAACATTGGTGAATGAGGTTGATAAAACTGAATTAAACTCTTTTTGGTCAAATGTAGGCATAAAGAGATAATATTCTCCTAAGATATAAACTCTAGCTCTGGAAGCAATTCTGAAAGGAAAATGCACCAGATATTTTGAATGATGTCAGCATCATGGGAATGAGTATAGGGTGAGTCTCCTACAGAAACTATTTTAAGCCCAGAGCCACATATATATCAAGTATAACAATAGCCACTGTCTCTTCACATTTTTCTCAAAGGTTAATTAAATTAAAGCCTCCAGCTTTGAGGTATATATTATTATACCCATTTCACAGATGAAGAACCCTAGATTTGATTCCAGAGCCATATATGACACATTACATAACTTTGTAACAATCAAACAAAAGGCAAGTCATTTTCAAACAAATGTCTCTCATTTTATACTAGGATTTGAAGATACCAATTCATTATCATGGGGAGTTTTTTTTCACTTTTGAATGAATTTCATCACGGTTTGAAAAGACCCTCTCTCAGCCCTTTTTTCCTTTTCTTGTATTTTGAACTGTAGGGAGGCAGGGTGGGAGTGGGAGGAACGGCCACTGGACTGAGGATCAAGAGGCCTGGGTTCCAGCCTCCAGCTCCATTGTCAGACTTCTCTGGGGCTTGGTTTCCTTGTCTGTATGATAAGGAAGTCAGATAGAACATCTCTAAGACGTGCTGCTCTCTCTTTTTTACGAATCATTAGCATAAGCCCAGATTTCCAATTCCAGCTTTTGGTCCTAGGTCCTCCCCATTGCCTCCAGCCATGATTTAAGCTCCTAGAAGAGCTCGCTGACATCCAGGACTAAGAATACGAAATGCTTCGTAAATCAAATTCAACTTTCAACTGCACTGCAAACAGAAAGTTGTACACAGTTGAAATGTTGGCGAATGGGACTTAATGAGCTCCATGTGCCTGACCTCTGGGAACAAATGATTTGGGAAACTGTAGCTGGAACTGGAAGAGTCTAAGGGCATCAGCATCTGGTGTGAGTTACTCAGAGTGAAGGGAATCGACCACATTTTTGTATGATTGCCAAGTTTGGGAAGGTAGAAATACTGTGTAATCTGGGTGCTCACCTGCTGAGATCACGCTGACAGGTTTCCAAACTTGTCCTCACTTCTCAGGACTTCCTTCCTGCAGCTCGCCTGGGCTTCTCGTGCCCCTGAGGCCCTGGGGGTTTAGGTCTGCCCAGGCTCTCTTGTTGGATAGGTCAGTGACTTTGACCACTTGTACTTGTTTTGGTCGACTCTGCAACTCCTAAAGGGGCTTGCCTAAAACCCAGGTCTGACAGGGTCATTCCTCTCCCTTATTCAAAAAATTCAGGACTCATAGCTTAATGCATGCACTGCATGCTCTCGAATTGGGCCTGCACCTACTTTTTGAGATTCCTGGGTCATTATCCCCCATCCTTGGCATCCTGTGCTCTAGCCACATTCCAATCTCATCTCCCTGAGCCTTTCCACCTGCTTTCTCCTCTGCAGCATCCCTCCCACCCTGTCTCCACCTGGAAAGCTCTTGATCTATGCAGTTTGAACCACACATGCCCCGGGATGTCTCTGCTCACTCGTTGCCTCCCCATTTGTGATTAATCTTTGCCATTTCTGTGTTTCCCTAACCCTTAGATGCAGTTGGGGCGAGAAAGGAGGGGTGTATAATTGCCCCCCTTACATTGGAGAGCTCTTCATGAGTGAAAATATATCTGTTATTTTCCAGAGTAGAGTATAATCTCAGTAAGTGTTTATTGAGCGAACGAATGAAAGAATGAACAGAAAGTCCTCGGAAACCAAGAGGAGTCTCAGTCTTTTGAAGCTTCTCCACCATATTTCTCTTGACTATCTTGTTTGTGGGTTTTTTTTGTTTTTTTTTTGCAGTACACTGGGCCTCTCACTGTTGTGGCCTCTCCCGTTGCAGAGCACAGGCTCCGGATGCACAGGCTCAGCGGCCATGGCTCACGGGCCCAGCCGCTCCGCGGCATGTGGGATCTTCCTGGACCGGGGCACAAACCCGTGTCCCCTGCATCGGCAGGCGGACTCTCAACCACTACGCCACCAGGGAAGCCCTCTCTTGACTATCTTGTTTATGATATATTAGACTTTCATGCCATAATAACATCCTTTTTGAAGGCTACTGTTCCAGGATAGGAAAACAACTAATGCTCCTCTGACCTTGGGAAGTTTCTATGGAACAGCACAGAAAGGAACAATACCAGTAGACACGCTTGTCTGCACAGAAGGCCATTGCTCCTGGAGCTCATGAAGCATGTGGATGGACACTGGTCTTAGAGGTGTGCTTTGGATGCAGTCATTTCCTGTGGACAGTCTTGCAAACCAATGCGTGTCCCAAGTTAGAAACTGGCCAGGCAGTCATTTAGGTTTTCCTTTATAAAATAGGTTTTAATTCTGATTTTTTTGTTCTTACCTTTGTTTCAATTTATCTCCTAAATCCCAAGACACCCAAACCATGACTCAGCACCTATCTTCTTAACAGCAGATTCTGAAGATAAAGAATGTTCATATTTTGGAGATTCCTAACATTGGTCATCTGAAATTAAAATTCAGAAGAATTCATAGTAGTACTTCAATAAGATGCGGTAGCTTTTGAAAACTTTGTTTTATATGAGCCTTGCAACAGTCTTGTGGAATGGACCAGGCAAAAATGAAAATGCATGTTTTATAGATGTGGAAGCTGAAGCTCAGAGAGCGTGAGTGACTTGTCCAAAGTCACACAGCTGGGAGATGGCTACGCTAATAGCTGAATCTGCTATGATTATGGGGTAATACTACCTCTCGTTACAAGGATTTATAAATGAGAAGGCACACACACTGTAGCACAATATTTTTGGCGACAGTTGTGGGTCTTTAACCTTCCAAGGCAAATGATCCATGTTGGGTAACTGGTTACTCAAGGAACTTCTCTGAGGCATTTTCATGGTCTAATGAGAGAAGCATCTATGAGAGAAAATGGGGTTGAGAAAGGAAAATAATGAACATTGACTATTCATTTGGTTCAAGGTTTGACACAATGCAATTGAAATTACCTGGAGGGAAAAACAGATTGTGAGAGTGTGAGTTTTTGTTTTGTATTGTTTTGTTTTTTAAACTAGGAGTATCCCCTTTCTCCATTCTCAGAGAGGTTTAGACAACACTAAAGACGATCGGGAATCCATTTATTTGACTAACTCTTAAGGAAAAGGTGAGGGTGGTAAAGGTGTTAAGCACTCAGTTAAAAACAACAGACAATTTAAAATTCAGTAAATCGGGTGTTCCCTGTTTAGCCTGCACTTGTTAGAATAATGGAATTTGAGGGTTTAAAACATAGCTTGTTTCGAAATGATGCATGAGTTCCCAAAAACCCTGTTTAACATATTGCTGGAATAGTGCATATGAGATGGTTAAAAATGGAAGTAGGAAAAAAATCCCCAACACCCTTGGAGGAATTTGCAATTCATAAAGTTACTGCCAATTTTGCATTATAGTTGCCATGGTAACCATGCTAGGCTTCTGCTCAAATGTTTCTCAGAAGGGGAAGGAATAGTATATAATAAGCTCTTCAATTGTAATTTTTTTTATTGTAGTTGAATTAGTGTGTAATTCTTATGTGAGTATTTTAGTAATCCATGAACATGCACTCTAGTTATGGTTCTGATTTCCTATCTCCATATGTTTAAGCAATGTATGAAAAGTTGCTGGCTAATAGCAACACTTGGTAATTTATTATTAAAATATTAACAAAAAGCATTATCCACGGTAATTAATTATAAAAGTGAAAACAAGAAAGAATTTCAAATCCGACTACAGTAAATTTCCCAGACCAAAGCATCAGCTTGCTTATTGATTCAAAGTGCTCTCAGCCACGCTCTTAGGCTACATTCACAAGTCACCCCGTGCCTCCTTTACTCTTTTCCTCAGAGGAGTCCTACATAGTGAATAAATGAGGACCAAGTAGACCAAAATACTTTCATTTGGCCATTTGGATAGGGAGCTATTTTTAAATGGTAGTTGACTTTTTTGTGTGTGTGCTTTGTTCAGCTTCCATGGCGCCTGTCTGACAGCTGAGGCGGAGCAGTGCATGTCTGGACATGGAGCTGAGGTCGTTTAGGGTTTGATTTCACATGGGTAAGTTTCGCATAGAGAAGAACTATGGGCTTTGGAGTCAAACACACCTGGATTGCACTCCAGCTCTGCATTTTACTAGCTGAGGCCTTAGGCAAGTCACTTAACATCTGGAACCTCAGTTTCTTCATTTGTATGAATGGGATGATCATGCCTTTTAGACTGTTTGGAAGAATTGGAGATAATCGGACGTGATACAGTTTGCACAGTGTATTAGTTGCCTTTTGCTGTTGTAACAAACTACCACCAACTTAGTGGCTTAAACCAACATATATTTATGATCTTATAGTGGAGGAGTTTGTGACAAAAGTCCAAACTAGGTCTTACTAGGATAAAGTTAATGTGTCAGCAGGGCTGCCTTCCTTTCTGGGGTCTGTAGAAGAGAATCTGGGGATTTTTGGTTTGTTTTTTGGTTTTGCTTTTTTCAGCTTCTAGAGGCTGCCTGCATTCCTTGGCTCCTGGCCTCTTCCTCCATCTTCAAAGCCAGCAATGGCTGGGTGATGCTGCCAATTTTCTACCCCCTTCTTCTGCCTCAGGATCTTTGTGACTGCATTGTGCCCACTCAGATAATCTAGGATAATATCCCTATTTTAACATCAGTTGATTAGCAACCTGAATTCCTTCTACAACTTTAATATTCCCTTGCTGTGTAATGTAACATATTTATGATTTCTGAGGATTAGGACATTTCTGGAGGCAGGGTTGGGGATCATTATCCTGCTCACCTTACACAATAAGCACAAATAAATGCTAACTATATCATTTTCTATCACTATTATTTGTACTATTAGTAACAGTAGTACTTACTCCATCTGAAAGAGGGCTTAAACAGGAGTTGATAGAACTGAGAGAGCTATCAAAATCCAGAGCTGCCTGAATCAAATGCTGGGTTGCCTGGAGTTCTTTGTTGCCTCTCTGTTTTTCGACAATCACACTCTAAGGGATTTGGGTGGGTCCTAATAGTTGGAACCCATATCCCGAGAGCCACCACTGGGACTGTGTTTCATTTCCCAAGTGTCTTGCTTTTAAGTGTTTTTAATTATGAGAAGCTTTATTTCATTAGCATGATTTAAAAAAACTGTCTTCTCAAAATGCACTAATTCTTAAAGCCCAAGAGTTCCTTCTCAGGAGGAAAGCCTTCAAGGATCCGGATGAATGTGCCCAGAGATGACAATGGGAGTTCTTGGTAGTGGTCTTCCTGAAGATGGTATCTCCACACTATAAAGTAATGTAAGTGCCCATTAGCCCTATAAGAAAACAAAGAGGTGAGGGGCTTGTCTGCCCTCTGTCTCCACTGCAAACAGAATAAAAGAGAATAATCGTATGCATAGGGTGTTGATCAGTAAGAAGGAAAACATTCTGACCAATGTTCCGCCCTGGAACACTGTGACCAAGGAGATGGTGCAGATACATCTCTGGAGGTCTCATCTGCTTGGGATGGGTTAGGTGCGGCTCTGGGTAATGACAGGCAGATGGCTGAGCATCCACCCAATTCCTTTCTTCCTTTATGAGTCAGTGAGTTTCCTCTCTGGCTCTGTCTCTGTCTCTCTCTCTGTTTCCTAGATGGGGTTTGCATTGTTGCTTCCATAGTTTTCTCCAGAGCAATCAAGCGACTTGAAAACGTCTGTTTTCACTGTCTAAAATTGATTTATCCCCCATGAACCAGAGGTACTCTGGCTTCGTATTGTAGTTTGGGAATGCAATTTCTTAATGTCACCAGCACTCTTTCTAATTATTCTATAAGGAAAGCCTTATTTCAACTTCTTTCCTTTCACATCTGTATGTGTTCATTCTTATTGCTTTTTTCCCCACCCCCTCACTCCTTTTTGGTCTCTGTTCTTATCACTTGGACTGACTTCTACAACTGTCATTTTTCTGGACTGCTTATTTCTTCCTCCTTTGATTTAGTCAATATATTTTCTCAAAATAATTTAATGGCAATTCTTTTATGAGTAAACAACCACCCCTCCAGGTTAATTTTTTTCCAATTTGATTTGCATAAGGAGGAAGTGCTTGAATTCTGCATAAGACATGAAGCAAAGGGCAATCAATGTGATCTAAAAAACCCAGGTGGTTTTCTCTTTTCTCAAGAAATCTACTCATGAGTAAAATAAAAGAACTGTTCTTATTTGCATTTTCCCACAATTTTCTTCCTTTGTTCCTCTGCATTTCTGTGCTGCTAATTCCTACTCTTGGTGGTGGGGAGGGGAGGGTTGAAAGAAGAAATTTATATGCTATTGATTTACATTTTAGCCAAGTTGACCCTCTTTGGAAATACAAACTATCCGTCCTGTTGCACAATACGAGATAAGTGTTGTTGGTTTACTGGTAACAAGATACACAAGAAAGCGGAAGGATATTCCAACTGTAAAGTTGTCCTCTCTTCTCCTTGAGAGCAGGGACATAAACTTGGTCTCTTCAATGCGCATATTCAATAAGCAGTGGCAGTGCAATAAATACATTGCTATTTCAATATATAAAAATAATATTTTAATTTCTATCCAAAGGAGTCATTCCATGGACTTTGCTTTCAAAAGTCTCTATTCCTTCCTCCTTTTCCAGCCATTTGGGCGGTTTGCTTTTTTCCATTCTTCTTGAAATACAGCTAGAAGTTACTCAAGTTCTACTTTCTAGTTTTATTACATTTGAGCATCTCCACGCTTCCAGTTTCTGAACTTAAGGTGTCAGAGACTAGAGAAATGGACTTGTGTCCATAATCATTATGGTTGAACGTGTAAGACAGTGAGGATATTAGCGTGAAATTGCTGCCTCTGGTGTTGGACTAACCTACCTTCTAGTCTTAGCTCTGCCATTTATTAGCAATGTGGGCAAGTTTCTTTACAGGGTGACCATAACAATCATCCAAACCAGGGCACTTTTAAGAGTGAAGGAGGGTGTCATCAATAATTATGCCAGGACAACAAGTGTAAATCAAGACAGTCTTGGCTAAACCTGGATGCATAGTTATCCTATTGGTAGCAGTTTAAGTTCTTTCCTCTGTAAAATGTGTAGGAAAAATATAAGAATTTGAAAAATACCCATCTTATAGGATGTTGTAAGGATTCAATGAGACAATGAATGAAGAGTGCTTACACAGAACCTGGAACATACTAAAAGTCAATAAATCTTAGTTATTGAACTAACTATACGTATACAAATTTTCATGTTCCTCAGGCAATCTGGAAAGTTAAACACTATCAATGATTAATATTTATCACTTGTTTACCATATGGAACTCACTAAAAGATCTTGGGTTTATTTCTTGGAACAAGGGTGCTCTTTTCCTCTTTCCTTTAAGTAAAATATAGAAGTCTCACCATCCTAACCCCTTGACTTGGGTGAATTAATTTTTTATTAAATCCATTTCACTAAAATGCTACTTACTGTTCTTGGATTAGATAAAAGGGATATAGAGGAAGGTATAGCAGTTATGAGTTGCAGTTTGGAATTTTCTACTGCAATATAATCACCAATGGAAAATTTTCTCCTCCATTAAAGGTTCCTGAGTAGAAATCTGCCTAGAAACTCCAGAAAATTTTGCATGGCCTTGTCAGTAGTTAGCTATGGTTCAGGAGTCTTACAATAAAAGAGCTTATATTTAAGATCAAAGCTACTTCTCTGATGCTTTAGCTTTGTTTAGCAAGAAAATAAGAATTGATGATATTAGAATGTTTTTAATACAACTGTGATAAAAACTCAGCATAGTTGTATGGAAAGATTTGTGATAACTAAGGAAAGGTAGATGCCTTGGAAAGTACTTCTTGTTCATTAGGGAAAGATTCTGAGAACCCCTCCCCAGAGTTGCTTGATGGACCCAGTAAATGTGTGCTTGCTTCTATTTTTGTAAGATATTATATTGGATCTTGTAGAAATCTCTGGACAAATGTTTTCTTGCTGGCATCATCAAGTTAATAGTTGAATTATTGATGACTAGTCTCTGTTAAGAGCCCCATAAACTAGCTTCATTAATTCATCCATTGATCTGTGCATCTGTTCAACAAATATTTATTGAACCTACTATTATGTGCTAGGGTCAAAAGATTTAAGCAAGCAATATTCAGTCTTTACTTTTATGGTAGATTTGCAAAAATGGATCCAATTCTCCACCCTTCCTTCTTAGCTACATAACTTTATAGTTCCTTTTCACATTGACTCTGATCCCAGCCATGAAATTTGCTTTGGCCAATGAGTTGTTAGTAAGCATAACATAAGCAAGGAATTTGAAAGCACTTGTGCAATCAGGCTTGTCCTCATTCTTACCCTCTTCATCACTGTAATAATGTCTGTGCTAGCCTGTTAGAGACACTTGAGACAGAGATGACTTAGCCCAGTCATTCCAGCCAAGAACATCCTATATTGGCTGAAAGCGAGGTGACCCCCATACAGCAGTACATCTCCCTATATCAGTGAGATTGTTCAGCTGACACCAGAAGAGCCACCCAGTCAAGCTCAGCCAAGATTAGCAGAGCTGCCAAATCAACCACCTCAGAGGCATGAGTAAGAATCGCTTACTGTTGTATGCCATTGAAGTGTGGTGGTTGGTTGTTAGTCAGCATTACTTTGGAAAAGTGAATGACATGGCTTCAAAGTCTTTTGTCCTCATATCTTTTCTCCTTGACAACCACACTTCCATTTTCCCTAAGACACGTTGCATATCTGCCCACTTGATGTTCTCACACATTCTACAATAATTTCTTTGCAAGAATGCAATAGCTGTTTCGAGGTATTTTCTTCTGGTGGGTTCATGCTTCTGAAAGACTTGGATTGAAACTGCAAAGATCTTATGAATGTCTGTAAAACAGAGGAGGAGTTTCAGTCACTTATTTGTCATTTATCAGATGTTTGGGTGCTGGCTCTATATCAGACATGGTGATGGGCACTGGGGAATGGAAGGGAGAATTGTAAATAAGCCTATTTGTGCAGACCTCTTGCTCTAATGGAAGACACTCTAGATACTAAAACACTATTAGATTATTCATTCATTCAATAAACACATGTTGAATACCCAGTATAGACAAAACAGTAGGTCAGATGGTGGGAGGTTATAAAAAAGCAAGTTCTTAAAGGGTTTATAATCTAGAACAGGACACCAGTACACAAAATTAATACAAATCAGAAGGAATTAAGGGCTCAAACTGAAGTTCAAAGTATAATTTAAGTGAAGAACAAGGAATAATTAATCCTCATTAGGAAAATCATGGAGTGCCTTAAGGATACCATGGAATTTGAGCTGGACTTTGAAAAACTCTGATTTATATATCCCAATAAAAATACTTCTATAAAATAAAGAATATTGAAGTGTGACAGAGAGCTTAGATCAACTGACTGAAAGATTTGGGAAACAGAAAGCTGAGGGACACTACAGAAGAAGACAACCTAGAAAAAATTAGAGTCTAGAGGTGTGCGTACTCTCCTGGGCAGTTCAATTCATTGGTTATTGCATGTCATGTTTAAACTGATACAATTTGAATATTTAATACATTTCAGTTATTCATACATGAATACACTTCAGTCTTAATGTAGCAAACAACATGGTGGAAATTCTATCCTTGGAGTGACAGAATCATTAGTCAAAGTGAAGGCGGGACAGGGGGAGTTTGTGGAGAGGTTGCATCAGACCAACCTGGGTTCAAATGCTGGTGCTGTAGCCAACAATGTAACTCTGCACAAGTCACTTATATTCTCTCTATCTCAGTGTTCTCATCTACAAAGTGGGAATAATAATTCTGCTTCATAATGTAAGGAACAAAGAAGGTAATACATTCATCATCGTGGATAATATAGGAGTGAATAAGTGAGATCTCTGGGAGAGGGTATCCCTCCCTATACACAAGAGATGTGTTCCTGAAAGATTGTACATGATTCGAAATTTTTTAGACCGCCTTCATGTTTGAAGTGTGCTGTTTTAAAAGTCCCTGCTGTGGCTCTTTTTGCTAAACAATTGTTTCTTAGATTACATGAAATTTGAATGTATAAAACAGGATAATTATTTTCTTCAGGAATGGATTCCAAAACTAGACTGAATGTGGAATAAACTGCTAGTTGCCTACCCACTGTTCACATTTTCCTTCTTTCTTAATAAGATGCTATCTGAGACGTCAGTGTGCTACACTGAGAGACGTCATTTCATAATACTTTTTTTTTTTTTTTTTTGCGATTCGCGGGCTTCTCACTGTTGCGGCCTCTCCCGTTGCGGAGCACAGGCTCCGGACGCGCAGGCTCAGCGGCCATGGCTCACGGGCCCAGCCACTCCGCGGCATGTGGGATCTTCCCAGACCGGGGCACAAACCCGTGTCCCCTGCATCGGCAGGAGGACTCTCAACCACTGTGCCACCAGGGAAGCCCCATAATACTTCTTGCATACAGGGGTGGCCAATGTGATATAAGCTGAAGGCAATAGGTAAGGCATCAGGAAGAGTCTGTCTTTACCCTTCACTTTTCCCTTTTTCTTGTTTGGGATGAAGGTTGGGTGTCTAGAGACCCAGAGACATTTTGTGGCTTTGAGAATGGAAGTCATTATGCTAAAGATAGTGGAGCAGCCAGAAGTAGGAGCTGCAGTGCCTGATGACTTTGTGGCACCGCTGCAATCCACTCTGCATTGATTGTCCAGCTTTAGGCTTTCCCTTCTGTGAGAGCACAGTAACCTCCTATTTTGTTTAAGCCTCTGTTTCTTCTGTTCTCTGATATGAGCAGTTGTTTATTGTAGATTCTAACTGAGACACCTAGTAATATTGGTAATGTTGTCAAGTTCAAAGGGTGGTGGTGTCAGAATCAGAAGTGAGTAATAATCATACCTGAGCACCTCCCCACACCCCTCCCCACAAGCTAATCATCTGTGCAAGATCTTACAAGACTAACCAGTTGATGCTGACAGTACTATTGCTTGTCAGTAAAACTCAACACACATTCACTTAGATGCTGGGGAAGCATATAGGAAGGGTACCTAGTCTAGTCTTAAAGGACCAGGAATGTCTTCATTAGGAAGATGGTGTGGGTGCTGAAAATGCAAGGAAAGCAGCAGTAAAGTACTGAGGTTGAGGTGGAAGGGACGGGGGAGAGGAAAAAGGAGCAGTGTTTGCAAAGGCACAGAAGCAGAAGGGAACTTGGTCTATTTGAGGGAACTGCAAGTAGTTAGTATATAAATGAAACATAGTGTCAGAGGTAAGGGGCAGGGAGTGGAGGGAGGTAGCAGATGAGGCAGGAAACTAGGCAGGGGAGCAGATCAGGTGGACATTTAAAACCACATTTAGGCGTTTTGCTCTATCCTAAATGGAATGAGCTTCCATTTTTGAAAGACCGTTGTGACACAAAGTAGGGGGGAGGATGGGGCAGGTGTGAGTCAGTTGTTTCAGTGAACCAGGTACAAGATGATAGTTACACTAAGGGGTGGTATTAGAAATACAGAGAGTAGACAGATTCAGAAAATCACATGGGTTAGACCCAATAGGACCTGATGAATGATTGGCTTAGTGCCAAGGAACATGCCCAGGTTTCTGGTTTGGGATCTGTGTTAGTGCAGATTTGAAACTCTCATGGATGGCATATTTGCTGCTTCTTATAAGAATCCTAAATGTCTGCTTCCTATTTAAAAACGAGCTTGGTTGCAATTGGCTTAGTGAAAAGTAAATTTTCTTGATAAGAAGAGTAAGCCATCTGGCTGTTCTCAGACTGGTTGATATCTCTATCCCTGGGTATAATAAAGATGTAACCTCTTGCCACAGGAAGCTATTACCTGATATTATTTATTTCCTGATAAAAAGGAGCAAATCATGCCTGGACATCTGTGGAAGATGGGTTTCTAATAAAGCTAAGGTCGTTAATGTCTAAATGGGAGTTTCTCCTGTGATGATAAATGTCTACTCGGTTGAAATAGTTTCCATAAAACTCAGTAGGTAAAAAGGTAGAGATATGTGTAATTGTCAATGAGGCAATACAAGGATGCTTGTTTATGGGGTTTATAACCAATGATAAACCCTAATTCTTGTGAAAATGAAAATGTTTTGGTGTACCAATTCAGCAATGGAAGCTTCTGTTTCAGAAAAAAATTATACTTTAATATGTATTTAGTATAACATTCAATGGATAATAGAAAAAAAATGTGGAGGACACCACTGGCAAAAATAGCAAACTGTGACCATGTGTGGGAATGCAGTACTAATAGCTCTCAGAACAAATAATAGCATATTGCTGACCACTCAGTGTACACAAAGGGCTGTTTTTTCTAATTATTCTGTGAAATTTTTGGTTGTAAAATCCTTCATTGCAAGATTGCTTTCTGGGGGCTTCCCTGGTGGCACAGTGGTTGAGAGTCCGCCTACCGGTGCAGGGGACACGGGTTCGTGCCCCAGTCTGGGAGGATCCCACATGCAGCGGAGCGGCTGGGCCCGTGAGCCATGGCTGCTGAGCCTGCGCATCCGGAGCCTGTGCTCCGCAATGGGAAAGGCCACAACAGTGAGAGGCCCGCGTACCACCAAAAAAAAAAAAAAAAAAAAGATTGCTTTCTGTATTGGCGGACTGCTGGAATGTGGCAGCAATGGGTGAAGTACACTTTTACCTTGTCTACCTGGTTCTTTTTTTGCCTTAAACACCTCAATGAAAAATAATTAACTGATTCTCTGGTATTGGATATATCAGAAACGTACAAGACCAGTATGCTATAGATGGGTACGTCACACTCAGTGGTTGTTCTTGTCTCAGGTGCTTTCTCTAGACTCAGGTTAGGTCTTGGTGATCCTCTAGAGGTCTTGGTGGTCCCTGGGCTCCAGTGGAATATGTGGTTCTCTTCCACTGGCTGTGCGTATGCACCAGCAGGGGTTCCTCTTTTTAGAGATAGTTATCTAGAACCAGGATGTATTAGTCAGGGTCAGAATAAGCTGCTGTAACAAAGAGACACCAACATACAATGACTCATATAAGCTAGAAGTTTACTTCTCTTTCACATAACAGTCCAGAGGTGAGGATGAGAAGTCTGGGGTAGGTAGATGATTCTGCTCCACCAGCTATGTAGGGTCTAATTTTTCTTCTGTCTTGTTGCTTTGCCTTCCCTTGGACTAATGTCTTCAGCTGCATGGTCAAAGCCAGGCTGTAAGCATCACATCCTCTTTGCAGCCCAAGGGAAGAGGGAAAAAGGGAATTGAGGGCAACCAGCTTCCTTTTAAAAGATATAACCCAAAAGTTGCTCATCCCATTGGTCAGAATATCATCACGTGACCACACCTACCTTCAAGGGAATCTGGAAAATAAAGTCTCTAGTTGGGTAGCCAAGTGCTCAACTAAAACTCAGATTTTTCTAGTACTAAAAGGAAGATGGGGAAAATAGTGATGTTGGAGAGGGCATGTGGTAGTCTCGGCCACACAGTCTTTTGGAGCTGCTTTAGTGACTGCTCCCTTTCTCTGGAATCAGTTTCATGTTATGGGGTGTTTGGGCAGGGGCCCTTGTATCTTATTGATGATGCCCAGATGGTGACTGTTCATTGCTGAGAGAGAAGCCATTGGAAACTACATATTTCAAATGTCATGTTCAAGCTGATACAATTTGAATGTTTCATACATTTCAGTTATTCATACCTGAATACATTTCATTCTTAATGTAGCAAGCTCAACATGGTGGTAATTATATTGTCTATCATATTTACCATGCTCTCTCAAACTAAATCCAAGGGAAGCCTGAATATATGTTGAGGATTTTCCTGTATTGTTCCACAAACCTGTCACTTGGAACATGGCACTTAAGATTCGCTACCAAGAAATAAATGGCAACATTTGGAATTGAATGGGGTGCTTTGTTTGCTTACTATCTAAAGAAAATATACTAGGATTATATTTGTATTTCAAAATAGGAAGGTTTGTTTCTATTTTGTGAAATACACCTGAGAGAATTTGGGTTTTTGTTTTCTTCTGCAATGTTAAAATGTCATTTTTCTGTTGGGCTAGCATGATGATCCTTGATGAGTTGGGGCTGATGACTTGAGAGGGCCTAGTCTTGGGAAGTTTAGGAGGAGTTCTTATCTGAGAGTCCAGAAAGAACATTTTGGGGTTATTCAAACTTTTACCACAGCACTGACCATATTATCCACTTTATGGTATTGTTACCTATCTTTTTTCTCCAGTAGACTCTGAACTCCTTGGGGGAAGAACTTTATCCTCTCCAACTTTGTGTGTCCTTAGCCTAGTGCATACTTGGCCCAAAGTAGGGGCTGTTTGAAAGATAGAGTGAAGATGAGGGAGAAGGCAAGTGGGGCAACAGCCCTAAACAGGAGCTGGAAAACCTCTCTCAGCACATCCGGGCGAAGGGAGCAGAAGATGGGCCTGGATACAAAACGTCCAGGGAGCTCCTGTCTGAAGGCTCTGTCTTCTCTATGAATTCTGAGAAGCTATCTGTCTTCGGTTGAGGGTGGCTGGGGGCAGGGAGGTCAAGCATTTTGGGACAGTAGGAAACTGTGAAGTGGTTACTTGGAAAACATGAGAGATGGTTTATGGGGAAGTAGAGGGGGTTGCCTGTCAGCATTTAGAATCTCTTTCACTTTCAGTCCCATCTTCTATTACCCTCTTTCCCCTATTGTCTCCTCCTCTTTACCGTTTAGAGATGCCCACATGCCTGCATCTTAAACATACAGAACCTTCCCACAAACCCAAATCCCTCTCCAACAATTGCCTTCCTTCCACTCCCTTCCAGGACAAACTCCTAGGTGAGGTGCTGCCCTCACTTCTCTACTCTACCCCCAGCCCTCCACCTCCCTTTTACCCACTCCTACTGACTCCTTTACGTTTCCTTCATTGGAGTCATTCTCAAGTAGTCCTAGAGATACCCTTGTTGCTAAATGCAAGGCAGACTTGAGGTCCTTATCTCACTTGATTTCAGAGCAGCTTTTAACCGCTCCTTCCTGCTTGAAATATTCCCCTTTCTTGGCTTTTAAAACGTTTCTGTGTCTCCTATTTTTCTAGCCACTCCTTTCCAGTATCCTCTTCTTCTACCTGTTAATAAGTGTTGGTGTTCCTCTCCCCAGGGTTTTGTCCTGGGCCTTCTATTCTTTACCTTACCTGCTGCTTAATCTTACTCACTCCCATGTCTTCATTACATCGTTATGCTGATGACTACCTAACCCACATCTTCAACTCACATATATCCCCTTAGGTCCAGACCCATATATCCCCAGATACTTCCTGGACTCTACATTTGCTTGTCCTATAGAGACCTAAACTCATCATGAAACCACAACTCAACTCATCGCCATTGCCTTGATACCTGCTCCTCCCCCCACGTTCCCTAGTTTAGTCAATGACATCTCTACACATTTGGTAGACAAGTCGAATATCAGGACATCATCCCTACCTGCTAGCTCTCCATCACCATCGTTTTACCTCTTAAAAGTCTCTCTCAAATACCGCTATATAGGGCTTCCCTGGTGGCGCAGTGGTTGAGAGTCCACCTGCCGATGCAGGGAACACGGGTTCGTGCCCCGGTCCGGGAAGATCCCACATGCCGTGGAGCGGCTGGGCCCGTGAGCCATGGCTGCTGAGCCTGCGCATCCAGAGCCTGTGCTCCGCAACGGGAGAGGCCACAACAGTGAGAGGCCTGCGTACCGCAAAAAAAAAAAAAAAAAAAAAATACCGCTATATACTACTACTACCCTAGGCTAGCCACCAAGACCTCTTGCCTAGATTACTTCAGCATACTCTAAACTGGTCTCTTTATTTGCAGTCCATCACCTCTCCAACCCAAACCTCCAAACTGCAGCCAGAGTGTCCTTTCTGAATGCAATTTTTTTTATCATTTTCTCCCCTGCCTAAAATTTTAAAAAGGTGTACCCTTTTCCTTCTCTGTGAAGTTCACACTTTTACCAGGCTTATAATCGTACATGACTACTGACTGGTATTTACTCCCACTTTGTTTTTAACCATCCCCCTCTGGCTCTCTAGGCCACATCCAGGCTGACTTCTTTTTAGTTTCTTTAATATTTGATGTTCTCTTTCATCTCAATGTGATGCTTTTTCTGTCTGGAACTCTCTGCTCTCCTTCTTTGCCTGGATAACATTCATTCAATCATTCACTTAACACGCGCTTTGTTAATATGGTATAGTATTGGTGAGGTACTGTACAAGGCACTAATGGTATGGCAGTGAATAAAATACAGAAGCCCCTGTTCACTGACAACAGGACTGGTGCTGTTCTAATCAGGTGTTTGTTTTGTTTTGTTTTTTTTTTCATCTGTCATGGCAGGCATCCAACTAGAGCTCATTTGTGGAATCTTCAGGGACCCCTAAGGGAAACTTTCCACTGCGTTTTTCCCTAGGGAAGGATACTGGGTGGCTCACCAAACCAAAAGAAAAGCTAAATCATGAGGCTTCAGAGGAACAATGCCAAGAGAGCTCTAGAATCTCAGCTTCAGGAACCCTTGTGGTGGCTTCTGATGGTGCTAGTATTGTTGTGACTCATTTCCAACTAGCTTCCTAAAATAGGAATATGACAGAGGGTGACTTCTATGTATCCTCCTGATTAAGATTCAAATTCCTGAGAGAGGAATCTGATTGACCTAGCTATGGTCAAGTATCTACACCTACAGACTAGATACTGTGTCTGGCAACCAGAGGTACTATAACCACTGTTAAGGTATTCTAGACAGGAGATGATGGTAATTTGGAATATGATAGCAGTAAAAATGGAGAAAATGGATAGATTCAGGATATGTTAATAGGCAGAGACATGTTTTGTGAACTGGTTGTCAAGGTGGAGGGAAAAAGAATCATAGATGATGCATAAATTTTTAGGTTTAAGCATCTAATGGAAGGTGGTGCTGAGACTGGAAGACAGGGAGAGGGAGGAGATTTGGGTTGGTAGGATCTGGAGTTAGAGAGGAGATCATGAGTCTATTTGGTCATGATAAGTTTGAGATGCTTAATCAGCCACTGGATATGAAACTGAAGCTCGGTGGAGCAGTCAGATCTAAAGATAAAAATACGGGAGTCTTCATCATGTAGATGCTATTGAAAGTCGTGAGTCTAGATGTGATAACTTATGGATAGATGACAGGTAGAGATGAGTGAAGGCCCCAGGACTGAGCCCTGTGGCACAGCTGTGCTTAGAGTTTGTAATAGAGGAGGAAAAGCCAGCAAAGGAGGCTGAGAAGGGAGGCCAGCAAGGTAAATGGAAAAATTGAATTTTCTGTCATTCTCGCAGAAGCCAGATCTTATGGTCAGTAACAGGTCTTCTCCTGTATGGATGTCTGTTCACTCTTGAAATGCATAATCTGCTTTAGTCACCCCCAAGTTGGGTTCACTCATGCTTCCCCTACATATCCTAATATACCCAATTTAACCCATCACTATTACAAATTTTATGGACAGATCACCCAGACCAGATGGTCTGTGTGGCATCACTAACAGCCTTGACCACATGCTGTCTCTCTGCTTCAAGGCCCTTATTTCTTATTTTCTTTTACAGGCTATAACCTGTCCAGTTAATACAGCTCTTCTGTGTTTATGGGAGAATTTCTTACATCTTATTCCCGTTGTGGGCACATGCTTTCCACTGTTGACTGCTCATGTCTATACTCTGGTTAGGACTTTTTATAGGTCAATAGAGTATTAGAGCTAGATGGATGCTAAGCAGTCCTACAATACCAACCCTTTTTTAAAAACATAATATCACAATTCATTTATCAATTACCCTGTTAATGAACATTTGTGTTGTTCTGACTTTTCCATTACTACTGGAAATACTTTCATAGGCATCTTTGTTCATATTCCTTTGTGCACATGTCTGAGAGTTTCCCAAGGGTATATACTTTATTTTTTTTTAATTTATTAAAAAATTAGAGACCGATCCAAAACTCCCAGTCCATCCCTCCCCCACCGCCACCCCACCCCCCCGCTCCTTGGCAACCACAGGTCTGTTCTCTATGTCTGTGAGCCTGTTTCATAAATAAGTTCATTTGTGTCATATTTTAGATTCCACCTAAAAGTGATACCATATGCCAAACCCTTATTTTTATTTATTTATTTATTTGCAGTACGCGGGCCTCTCACTGTTGTGGCCTCTCCCGTTGCGGAGCACAGGCTCCAGACGTGCAGGCTCAGCGGCCATGGCTCACGGGCCCAGCCGCTCCACGGCATGTGGGATCCTCCCGGACTGGGGCACAAACCCGTGTCCCCTGCATCGGCAGGCAGACTCTCAACCACTGCGCCACCAGGGAAGCCCGCCAACCCCTTATTTTTAAGATGAGAAAGCTGAGGCCTTGAAGTGGCCATCCTATCCAGAAGGATATGAAGACAATATTTTAGCAACCCTACTAGGCTGATCAATAAAACTAGTTAATTATTTTGTGTATCTTAAATATAAATCCATAAATATCAGAGCCCAAGAGGCACTAGTGTCCAGGGGTTGAGGCAAGGAAGGTGGTCGTGTAAAGAGAATGACAGCACCAGTTCCGCCTCCTTCACAGTTTTATCATTAGACCCCCATGAATGATAATGTGAAAGTTTGTTATGAACAATAACATGCCACGTGAAGCTGAGGCTATATTTTTTTCTCCAGATTAACCAGGTAAATACTGGCCAATAGTCTCAAAAATTGCTTATGCCTAAAGAAGGAGTTTATCCTGTGCCCTAATACTCCTCTGGGTTCCGATTTCTCAGCTCTTGCAAGCTGACTAGGGTAGCACTAACATACAGCCAAGCCCTTTTGTGGGCTTAAGCAAGAAGCCTTGAGGTTCTGCCCCGCACTTTGGTATGGACGACAGGGCCCACGCTTGCTTCCCTGCCATAGGCAGATGTCTCTAAAGGACCAGAGGGCACCTGAGGGTGGGAAGCCAGGTTGAATGGTGAGCTTAGTCCAGAGAAAGCTCTAAAATGAAGCTGGGCCATTGCAAATCTTCTAGGAGGCACAAGAATATTAGGTAAACCCAGACAAAGACCGATAGAACATACCATTAAATAAATAGAGGCGAATATCACATACTCTTGAAATGAAGATAAATGCATTTTAGCTTGATTTTATTTTCCCATTTTTCCTTAGTGGGTCAAGTGGCCCAGGAGTCCCCCAGTGGAATTGCTATTAATCATAATCATTTACCTTCCAGGAGGAAAAAATAAAGTTCAACCTGTGCAAGCTGTATTTCTAAAATTCTGATACATTTGGAAACCGTAGCTTTATTCTTCCAAGTAATTACCAACTACAGAAGAAGAGAAAAAACTTATAATTAGGGATGTAATGTCAGACTTTTTGGCACTTTCATTTAGGACATTTATTCAGCCTTAAAAAAAACATGATTAGGTTTCCATTCCAGATTTGTTCCAGCGAAAGCTTTTCACTTTCTCTCCCATGACACGGAATCTTAATATGACACACAGGGGCTACTGGGTAGAAAAAGAACAGAATCAAATGGGAATTTAGGGATCTACAATTACAATAAATATCACTCTGTGGACAAGGCAGGGATGACTTCTAAACATATCCCTCAGCCCTGCCCTTGACACCATCTCCACCCGACTGGCTGCCTGTGTACAGATGTTGTAACGTCCTGGGTCTGAAGGACCAATGCCAGGCAGGAGGACCTGGTCATGCCTGAGGACAAACAGTGAAACTCAAACCTTCAGTTAGGGCAACGAGTACACACCAACCAGGGTCCTCCCATTCCTCCTCGCCCTTTCACCTTGGTATACATATTGCAAATTTAACTGTCCAATGTTAAGAGAAACACTCAGTGGTAAATTCTCATTCTAAAATAACAGTCTGGGGCTTCCCTGGTGGCACAGTGGTTGAGAATCTGCCTGCTAATGCAGGAGACACGAGTTTGAGCCCTGGTCTGGGAGGATCCCACATGCCGCGGAGCAACTAAGCCCGTGAGCCACAACTACTGAGCCTGTGCGTCGGGAGCCTGTGCTCCGCAACAAGAGAGGCCGCGATAGTGAGAGGCCCGCGCACCATGATGAAGAATGGCCCCCGCTCGCTGCAACTAGAGGAAGCCCTCGCACAGAAACGAAGACCCAACACAGTAAAAAATAAACAAATAAATTACTAAACTCCTACCCCCAACATCTAAAAAAATAAATAAAATAAAATAAAATAAAATAACAGTCTGATAAAAGCAGCTCGTGATAATCTATAATAATTCAAGTCCTGTACATCCACTAGTGCCTCTGCTCGTAGCACGAACTTGATCCTTTTCCTCTTTCTCCCCCATTTAATCGATCCTCCACTTGTTCCTCACAAGAGCCAAAAATGGGTTTTAGCTTGCCAACAGTAATTTGTGAAATGTAAACTATGACAAGAAATAGAGGAGGAAATTGGGGTGAAAGGGAAATTGGATTGCAAAAATGAGAGACAGCCAGGGATGAAGTTAACATTTGGAAACACAAATGAGAAGGTTCTCTTAAAAGCCAGAGGTTGGCTACAAACCCTGCTTTGGCTTTCTGAGTAAAGGAGGAAATGTGAGGAGTTGCAATAGTCACAGTGTCCAATAGTCAACAACATACTAGCTGCTCCTGAGAACTGACATTAGCTCCCCATGTTTTGTTTTGTTTTTGTTTTTTTTTTGGTACACGGGCCTCTCACTGCTGTGGCCTCTCCCGTCGCAGAGCACAGGCTCCGGACATGCAGGCTCAGTGGCCATGGCTCACGGGACCAGCCGCTCCGCGGCATGCGGGATCTTCCTGGACTGGGGCACGAACCCGTGTCCCCTGCATCGGCAGGCAGACTCTCAACCACTGTGCCACCAGGGAAGCCCCGCTCTCCATATTTTATTTAGCTGGTACCCAACTTTTGACCATTGTTGCTTCTCCATTCTGTAGTACGCTGGAACAGGAAGATACATCACAGGCTGATTTGAGTCTGACTTCTTGATGTAGTAGTCATTCCCAAATTAAGCTACAAAACAGAATTCATGTAGAGAGCTTTAAAAAATACACACTCTTGGGGCCCATCCATGAAGATTGTGATCTTGTAGGTATGGGGTCAAAATTGAGAAATACACTTTTTTTTTTTTTTCCTCATGGTGTTTCTGCTCCAGCAAGTCCAAAGACATATATTTAGAAAGTGCTGGTGTCAGTTGTGGTGACGGGGGAGTGTGGCACGTCAGGCTCTCCATGAAGCAGACTTGGAGCAGAGATTTGCATGCAGAAAACTTACTGGGGGATGCTCTTGGGATCAGCATTTGTGATAGGTAAAGGAGGAAAGATACGGCAGAGAGAAAAGTTGGGCTGTGAGACAGTCACAAAAAAAAGGCCTCGGATGATTCCAAGGAGAGATTTGGATCTAGAATAGCTCTGCATATTTGTCCCAATTAGGCTAAAGAAGATGGGCCTTTCTATTTCCTCACTGACCAGTCATGGAATGTGGCTGCACCCGGGGGCTGGGCAGGGTGTGAAGTTGGGTGCAGTGGCTCTCTCCACAGAGGACAGTCTCTAGGCAGGGACTCAGGTATGAGCTGTCAGTTGCCAACGGTCTTAGCAGCTGTGGGAGTGAGTACTTCAGTCCTGAAAACGAGGAGCCGGAGGGCACCACACAGCATCTACTGCAGGCTTCTTCTCAAGACATTTAGATCTGCCTGCTTCATGTATGTCCTGGGAGCAGCTCATTTGATGTTCTAGTGGCCCTCTTTCTCCAGGAGACCATTATAAGGGGAAGTTTAGTGGAGTAAATGGTAGCCCCTACTTCTGTCTGTCATCTCTGGGGATGTCTTATTCTTCTAAGCATCCTCACAGCTTTCCAAGGGCCAGCACCCCCTTGGCTGCCACTCTGTCCTTGCTACTCATTTCAATAATTGCACCCACTTTGCTTCAGATGACTAAGTGCCATTCGCTCCCTCATCTTTATTTTTGGGGATCCAATGATCCCCATAGCTACCAGGGAGCTTAATTTTGTGATGATATCCCCTACAGTCAGGTAGGATCTACAGAGGTTGGCCGCCGTATAGAGTCTCAACAATGCTGCTGTCCTTTGCACCAGTGAATTCCTTCTTGTTTTGTTAAGTAGTATGCTTTCTGGGCCTTCTTGTGGATCAGAGTCATCTGGTGGATTTTCCAAGTTTACCTGGTATGCCCATTATTGCTTACTTTTCTGATGCTCTTAATCCTTCCTTCAACCGTATGGCACAGTACTTCTACATCACTTAGTGTGGGCCATTGCTTTCTCTAAGCTCCTGAGAACACTCCTAGTAACATATTATCACTGTCCAGTTGGGTCCTTGCCAAGTGTTAAATTCTATACTACTCTTGTAACTATAAATTCTCCCTTATCTGCCTTTATATTCCACCCACGCCCTGAATCCTTAGCATTCAGTCTCACACATACTCTCCTGGTCCCTGTCAGTACACATTGTCCCGGCACCATAGCCCCTTTGGCCTATGACCCCATCCCTCCCTTAGCATGCGCATCTCTTCCCAGGCCAAATTTTGTTGTGACTTAATTCTAGTTATTTGAGTGCCCAGAAGGGGAGGTGAGGGAAGATGCTGATTAGAGTCCATGTTGTCTTGCAAGGGCAGGTTCCCTCTGCTTTGTCTTCCATCAGGAGGGGACATAAGCCTTTAACAGGGAGGAGCAAGTCACTTCCACAGAGGGGTTCAGGGCATCTGGGGACTCAAGACTGTTGAGTGCATCAACTCTGATATCTCCATCTCAAGTCTCAAGGTCCCATCCTTTGCTAATCAGAGTCTTGATCTTGGTGAATCAGAGCCACAAGAGATATTGAATTATTGGGAGTTAATGCTACTCTTGTTCTTATAGGTCTTGGGCTTGATTCTCAGCTTTGTCTGTCCTCCAGTGGCAGGAGATTAGAGTCACTTTGCAAAGCAGGCTTTGGCTTTCACACTTAGTCTTTAATTGGTGATGAATTACCCTTATTATTACTCTTTCCTCTGTGTTTGGCAAATGCCTCATTTACTAGACAGGCTAAACATTCCATTTTGCTAGCATGCCATCCCAGTTCACCACCAGTGGAAGTTTTGCCACATGCTAGGTTGTATCCACGCTTTACCTACCGTCAATGACAGGGGTTATTATTATTAACTGGTTCATGGATGGTCCAGCTCCAAAATCTTATTTTTGAATCACTTTTTTTGGACCACTCCTAATGCACCAACTGTCACAGATGAGGTTCCTTGGGTGATAGTAATCTCTGGATAGACTCTTGTGGGAAAGAGAAGGAATCAGGAGTGAGTAGAGGAAGAAATTGAACTGTGATGCATTTATGACCAAGACCCTAGCCAATCCCATGGCTTGCTCTGGAGCTGGGGTGCTTCTGCAATATGGTCTGAAATTAGGGCAGGGGGCATGGCCTTTATATCTCTGACAGTCATTCGATGTGGGCTGCTCCCAGGAAGGTGATGCAAATTTAGGTTAAGCAGTTTTCTTTAACAAAAACCAATCTCTGTAGCAGGATTCAATATTGAGTTGGCAGCAACCAACACTCCTAGCAGCTGGGATATAAGTGCTTCAGTCCTGAGATTGTGGAGGCCTCTGGATGGTTCAGCACAGTGTCCATTAGAGAAAGAAAAGTAAGTTGGGGTTTTGAACTTTGTCACTTACATAAAATAGGTGAAGTCTGATTTGTTTGCTGCCATATAGACTAATACAATATCATAGAATCATTTGAGATTGAGACTTAGAACACTAATGTAAATTTGGAGAGATGAAGGAGAAATTGTTGGATAGGACTCCAATTATATAAATCCAAAAATTCCTCTTGATGGTGATCACCTCTTTCAAATTCTCCTCTTCCCTTAGTCTAAGAGAGCCTGAGATTATTAATTTCAGTTCCCCCAGGTCACTATCCTGTAAGCACTGTATATTCTTAGAGAATACAAGAATCAACAGATGTGCTACCTGTCCTCCAGGTAAGTGGGTTGTAAGGCCATTCCCAGGCTTGATCAACTGTAAATTATTCCACTGATTTAATGAGAGCTGAATGGAGGGTGCAGGAGGGAAAGAAGAAGGGAAAACAGCACCACATTAGATACGTACAAATTATAAGAGGCATCTCAATTTCAGAAAAGTCAAAATATGCATAATTATGACCTCCCTCAGTGAGGGGACAATACAGTATGAGGCGTGGTGAGTGCTATAATAAAATGACACAATTATGGAAAAAGCCAGGGAAGGAGAGACCTTTCTAGAAGTAACAGGAAAAGCCTCAAGGGAGAGATAAAATTTGAATAAGGCCTTGAAGAAAAAAATATAGCACACTTAAGAATGCCTGTGATTCTATGGTTGTTGACTTTTAAAACGTGTATTTATCTATTCATCCTGGTCTAATCTAGTAGATGAAATCACATTTTACTGTTCCACTCTTTATTTTAGCTGAATCTTATAGTATATTAAATTTGTGGGGATCTAATTATTGATCCACTTTCATTATATTGTTATTTGCTATTTAAGTGATATTTACATATCTATCATGTTATGGTGTCAAGAGACCTTACAGCAAAGGAAGCCTATTAAAATATCAGCAGAGCAAATGGTGTTTACATTTGCTTTGCTACTTGTTAACATTGCCATAGTGTTGTAATCTCCTAGTAACAACAGGGGCAAAATAATGAATTTGTAGCTAGTATGACATAGTTTCCTAAAATTTGCAGCAAAGCAGTGGATATAAAGGAATTCCCAGTTACTATCACATTACCTCTGTGAGTGATAGAACCAGATAAGGAAGAAATAAAATTATATGCTGAAACCCCAATATTTTGGCAAATCTTAAAACATTCTTGAATTAAAGTGCCTCTTTATTCTACTTATAGCATTAATATGTGCTTCTTATTAAAAAATGTAGAAAATAAAGAGAAGTGAAAATTAGGATGAATTATTCACCCATAATTCTTGGTAAGGTAGGAACAGCAATACAGCAGTTGAAAATAGAAGTAATGCCTTAACAAAGTGACATTTGAATGTTATTATGGAAAACCAAGTCTCAGATTAAAACACACACACACACACACACACACACATTGTATTCTATAGCTCAAGTCTTCTGGAAAATAAGACTCACTCCCCCCTCCCCCTTTCTTTTTGTTTTTTTTCCAACAAATAACCCCTTGTGAATACCATGATAATCCATTTTTACTAGGCTTATAGAACAAGGAGCAAGAAAGGCTGCTATACCAACATGTGTGAAGCAGTTTTGAATATAACAGGAAATTCAAGTTGATTTCAAAGCTGGTCTCAGGGCACTATCCTGAGAACTATTGTTCTTCCCCAGAAGAAATGTCTGACATTGGCCCGAACTTCAGAGTTGTTTCAGAGCCCTGCTCTTAGGTGTCATTGTTATTGTGGTGTATAACGTATAATAAGATTTGTTGACTTAGGAAAACCACATCACATATAAAAACATCCATCTGTAACTATTTGACCAGTCTATCTTTAAAGGGATTTGATTACATCCCCTAAATCTCTCTAAAACTAAATCTCCCTTGCATTAGTTGTGGGTCTGCTCTGTAAATCTTAATGGAAGGAGTTAAGATACAAACGATCAGAGAACAAGAGCGGAACTTTGGGTAATATACCTATGCAGTGAATACTGACGATATGACAGAACCAGAGCCAAGTCCTGAAAGCGAGCTCTATTATGGAGGCAGATGGTCAAACAAATATACGTCATTCACCATAACTTGGTCTAAACTAATTACCTAATGCAGGAGACAGATGTCCGGGTAGCTTCATAAATGATTTATGGGTGACTTTACAATGTAACCAAAATTATGGCAGCTATTAAAATGCCACTGATTCCAAAAATAGGGGGGAAAAGTATGGTAAATAATATTTTATAATCATTTTTCCCCCTCAGGAATTCAAAGCATCTTATCAGCAGTAACATGACACGTGCCTATTAGTAACCATAAAATAGGACTATTTGTGAGATTGCTTACTCTGCATAGGTCATTGGGGTGCCTTTATTTAAATTATTGCTTCTGTGGACTAAATTGTATCCCTGTGACCTGCAAACATAAATGCACCTCTGAAGATTTCCAGCGCCCAGGCAGGATCTGTTCTGATAAACACTGCAACGTTTACTGTATCCTTAAAAGGAAGCCAGTGGGAAAAGTAAGACCTGGTCTGAGAGAGGTGAACTCAGGCTTCTTAACTTCCAATTTAGTTTGATCTCTGATGGATGAATATAGTGTCTGTGAAAACCTACGCATATAGTGTCTGCATTCGTTCTGACTAATGAGGGAGCTCTGTTTTGATCACATGGAGTACATTTAACAAATCAGGTCTTCTAAGTGCTTTCTGCTTTCCTTTATTTTCCCTTATTATTAAAAAATGTATCTAACATACAGGAAAGTATAGAGAGCAATACAACAAACACTGTTACCAATTACCATGATTTAATAAACGCTGGTATTTTGTCATGTTTACTTCAGATTTTTTATGGGGAAGTGACGGTAAGAATGAAACACTCTAAACAGAGTTGGGAAGGATTTTTCCAAGCCCATTCCTCTCCCCACTCAAAGGAAAACCCTATCTTGAAGTTCATGTGTGTTCTTCCTTTTCACAATTTTATATTCAACTAGGTGCATGTATATGCATGAACAATCCACAGAACAGATACATAGAGTTATTCAGAATGTACAGAATAAATGGCATCATTATTATACATGTTCTACAACTTGCTTTTTTATTCAACATTATGTTTTCTAACCCCTTTCCATATTCATATGAGTGGATCTAGATTTTTATTTTAACTCTGGTTTACAATTCCATTGTATGAGATATACCGTACTTTATTTATCCATTTCTCTATCCTTGAACATTTTTGTTGTTTCTAATTTTTCTTTAATACCAACAATACTCCGGTATTCATCTTTGCACCTAGAAGTAGAATTGCCCTTCCATATAATTCATCTTTTTTGTGTTTTTAAAAACTTTTATTTTTCATACTTATTCGAGGGAGTTACTTAAATTTCTTAATACAATCTGTTGTTATTTTTATATAGGGCAAATATCTCAAAGTATACAGTTTATTTTTAAACATTGTTTGTGCTTTCTTTTGTTCCTAGTCAAGTTTATCAATCCTTTCCTTCATAATTGGTGCTTTTTGTCTTGTTAAAGAAATCCTTTCTCATTAGATTTAGTCAAGATAGTAACTTCTAATTTCTACTAAAACTGTTAGAGTTTTGTTTTTCACATTTAAATCTTCAATTCATTTGGGATGCTTGGGCATAGTGTGAGATAGGAATCTAATTTTTTTTCTATGTGAAAACCAATTTACCCATTACCAGTTTTTGCATATTCCATGTTTCCTTACTGATCTGTAATGTCACCTTTTTCATATGCCAGGTTCCTGTATAAGGTAGACATTACTAGCATCACCAATATGTGGTTATCCTGTCCTTCCTGCATACTCCAAAGACACAACCTCCCAGCTGCTCTCCAGCTCTGCAGGGCCATGTAACTAGCAATGACCAATGACCTGTGAGCAGTGTCCTGTGTCAATTCTGGGATGAGACTGAAAATTCATTGATCAATCTCTCAGCTTCCCTGAAGAATGTTGAGATGGCAGAGCCACAAGATAGAGCTGCCTGGATTGTTAAATCACCTCGTGGTCATCTGTACTAACTGTGGCCTCTGTATGAGCAAGAAGTAGACTGTAAGTCCTAAACCTCTGAGATTTCAGGGCGTATTTGTTATTAGCTTATCCTGATTAATACACCATGGTTCAGATTTTGGGTTCTCTACTTTCTTCCATGGGTCCCTCTGTCTGTCTAAGCACCCATACCACACTGTCTTTATTATTTTGACTTTATGGGAAGTCTTGGTTTCTAATAGAGCAAGTATCCATCACCCTTCTCTTTCTTACCTTCTTTGGCATTTTACTTTTCCAAATGAAGTTTGGAATTATTATCAAAGGTAATGAAATTGCTGCTGAGGCTAAGATGAGAATTTTATTAAATTTGTGCTTTAAGTTGGGAAGAAATGACATCCTCATTATATTGAGTCTCCTATCCAAAGGCATGATAAATCTTCTCCATTCATTAGAGTTAACTGTATTAAATTGCCATTTTTGTAGATCAGAAATGTTCAAAAAAACAAAAGTAGACTTGAGCAAATAGAATCATATCTCTTGGTTTGCTTAGATCATCTCAACATAATCAAGATGTTACTTGTCCCTAAATTAATTTATAAATTTCATGCAATCCTAATAAAAACACCAATACCAACAAGCTCTTTTTCACAGCTGGGTAAGTTTCTAAACTTAATAGGAGAAAATAGACACATAAGAGTATTTAGAAAAACACTGAAATGGAAGAAATATGAGAGAAGACTAACTCTACCAGATAACAGAGCACACTCCAAAGCCTCTATGATTAAGGCAGTATGGTACTGGTGCATGAATAGACAGAACAACGGAACAGAATAGAAAGTTCATACATAAACCACCTACATGGAGAATTCTAGTACACGACAAAGGTATCTCAAGTTATTGGGGCAAAGATTGGCTTCTTCTTTTTTTTTTTTTTTTTTTAACCAAACGGTATTGAGCCATGGCAACTGGATAACCACTTGGAAAAAGATAAAATTAGATTCATTTCTCACACTACATACAAGAATAAATTCCACATTAATTGAAGATCTAAACATAAAAATTTTTCAAGCTGAAAATATGTAATAAAGAAAAACTGAGAATTTTCTGTTTAATAATTGGTCAATATTCTTTTTTTTTTTTTGTCTTATTTTATTTACTTTTGGTTGCGTTGGGTCTTTGTTGCTGCGCGAGGGCTTTCTCCAGTTGTGGCGAGCAGGGGCTACTCTGTTGCGGTGCATGGGCTTCTCGTTGCAGTGGCCTCTGTTGCTATGGAGCACGGGCTCTAGGTGCGCGGGCTTCAGTAATTGCGGTGCTCGGGCTTCAGTAATTGCGGTGCTCGGGCTTCAGTAGCTGTGGCTTGCGGTCTTAGTTGCTCCGCGCGGGGCATGAGGGATCTTCCTGGACCAGGGATCGAACCTGTGTCCTCTGCATTGGCAGGTGGATTCTTAACCACTGCACCACCAAGGAAGTCTGGCCAATATTCTTTAAAAATGTCAATATCATGAAAGAAAAAAAGGAAAATGTTGAGAAATTTTTACAAATTAAGGAGAGTAAAGCACCATGATAAGTAAGTGTAGTGCATGATTACTGGATTGGATCCTGTACTGGAGGATAAAGATACATTATTGAAACATAAAAAGATTGTTGACTATGGATTTTTATTGACTAAGATTATTGACTATGGATGGAAAATTAGGTAAAAATACTGTATCCTTGTTAAATTTCCTGATGTTGATAACGGTGCTATACATTGGTTATAAGAGAACGGGGACATATGTATGTATATGGCTGATTCACTTTGGTGTACAACAGAAACTAACACAGTATTGTGAAGCAATTTTACTCCAATAAAGATCTTTTTTTTAAAAAAAAAAAGAGCAAGGAATTAGAAATCACCTTCTATAGGAAAAATTTTCTGTACCACAAAATAAATTGTTATTTTTTTGAAAAAAAAAAAGAGAAAAGCTTTCATAGGAAATACAAACTAAAATATTAAGGGGTCTATCTATCTATCTATCTACCTATCAATCTATCATCTATCTAGATATAGATATTTATTCAGTGTCATTATGACCATTTAGGTTGTTTCCAGTTGTCTGCTATTATGAACAACACTGTATGGGTGTTCTTGCATGTCTCTTCTGGTGCACACATGAAAACTTTTCTTTATGGTATTTGTTTGAAATTAAACTACTGAACCTCAGGGTATATGAATTTTTTAACTTTACTGGAAAATGTGGATGAGCCAATGTGCATTCCCATCAGTGTGTTTTAAGTGTTGCTGCTTCTCCACATCCTTGCCAATACGTGGGACTGTATGACTTTACATTTTCTGTCAATCTGGTGAGTATAAATGGCATCTATTTGTGGTTTCAATCTGTATTTCCTTGATTTCTGATAAGGGAACAACATTTTCATATGTTTTTGACTCTTTGTTTTCCTCTTCAGTGAAATGTTTGTTCATGCCTTTGCCCATAAACTTAGTTGCCTTTTTTACTTTGAGGAGTTCAAAGTATTCTGCATACTAAGCCTCTGTTTACTATATGTATTGCCAATATCTTCTACAAATAAGTGGATTATTTTCACCTGTTAAATTAGGTCCTTTAAAGTACAGACATTTTAAACTTTGGTGTACTCAAAAATATCAATATTTTCCTTTATAGTTTGTTTATTTTGTCATATTGAAGTAAGTTCTTTACTTAGCCTAAGTTTATCAAGAAAAGATTTATTTGAAATTTTAAGATTTTTTGGCTATATTGTGAGGGATTTAGCTCTATATTTTCAATATGCATAGCCAATTGTCCAAGCACAAGTTATTTAAAAATCCATCCTTTCGGCGCGCGCTAAACGGGAGAAGCACTGGTTTGAGAAAAGCATGGGTCGCAAGTACACATTGGGACCCTGCCATTAATGGAGGGGAAAAGCGGGGAGACGCCAGCAGATTCCATCCTGTAAGCTGGTAGGAAGCCTGAAGGCTTGATGGGATTCCAGTGTGATAGGAGGCAAGGACATGCTTCAGGACCCCGGAGGAAGATGGCGGAAGAGTAAGACGCGGAGATCACCTTCCTCCCCACAGATACATCAGAAATTCATCTACACGTGGAACAACTCCTACAGAACACCTACTGAACGCTGACAGAAGACCTCAGACCCCCCAAAAGGCAAGAAGCTCCCCACATACCTGGGTAGGGCAAAAGAAAAAAAGAATAAACAGAGACAATAGGATAGGGACGGGACCTGCACCAGTGGGAGGGAGCCGTGAAGGGGGGAAGGTTTCTACACACTACAAGCCCCTTCGCGGGCGGAGACTGTAGGTGGCGGAGGGGAAAAGCTTCGGAGTAGCGGAGGAGAGCACAGCAACAGGGGTGCGGAGGGCAAAGCGGAGCGATTCTGGCACAGAGGACCGGTGCCCTCAGGCACACACCAGCCCGAGAGGCTTGTCTGCTCGGCCGCCGTGGCGGGCGGGGCTGGGAGCTGAGGCTCGGGTATCGGCTTTCAGTCGGAGCGCAGGGAGAGGACTGGGGCTGGCGGCAGGAAGAGAGCCTGAAGGGGTTAGTGCACCACGGCTAGCCCGGAGGGAGTCCGGGGAAAGGGTCTGGAGCTGCTGAAGAGGCAAGAGACTTTTTTCCCTTTTGTTTCCTGGTGCGCGAGGAGAGGGCATTAAGAGGGCTGCTTGGGGAAGCGCCGGAGACAGGCACGAGCCGCGGGTAAGGCACGGACCTCGGAGACGGGCGTGGGCCGCCGCCGCCGCCACCGCCGCCGCCGCCGCCCGCCGCCGCGGCCCGCCGCCGCCGCGGCCGCCGCCGCCCGCCGCCGCCCGCCGCGGCCCGCCGCCGCCGCTGCCGCCGCCGCCGCGGGGCCTGTGTGCGAGCGCGGGTCACTGTCCGCCCCGCCTTCCGGGGGGCCTGTGCACCCCGCCACTGCCGGGGTCCCCGAGACCCGGGGACGGCTTTCCCGGGAAAGCGCACGGAGCGCCACGGGCTGCTGCAACGTCACGCCGGCCTCTGCCGCCGCAGGCCCGCCCCACACTGCGCGCCCCTCCCTCCCCTCTGCCTGAGTGAGCCAGAGCCCCCGAATCAGCGGCTCCTTTAAACCCGTCCTGTCTGAGCGAAGAACGGACGCCCTCCGGCGACCTACGCGCAGAGGCGGGGCCAGGTCCAAGGCTGAGACCCGGGAGCTGTGAGAGCAGAGGCAGGGAAATCTCTCTGTGCAGCCTCGGAGGCAGCGGATTAACGCTCCACGGTCCATTTGATGTGCCCTGCGTCTGTGGAGTGCATGAATGGACAGCGAATCATCCCAAATTGAGGAAGTGGACTTTGAGGACAAGATTTAAGACTTTCCCCCCTTTTCCTCTTTTTACAACGAATTATTCCAAATTAAGGAGGTGGACTTAGAGAGCAAGATTTCAGACTTCTCGCCCTTTTCCTCTTTTTACAACGAATTATCCCAAATTGAGGAGGTGGACTTGGAGAGCAAGATTTTTGATTTTTCCCCCTGCTCTCTTTTTGTGAATGTGTATGTGTAATCTTCTGTGTAAGATTCTCTCTGTATAGCTTTGCTTCCACCATATGTCTCAGGGTTCTATCGGTCCGGTTTTTTTTTTTTTTTTTTCAATAATTACTTTCTAATTTTAATAACGCTACTATATTTCATACTTTATTCTATTTTACTTTACCTGCTCTTTCTTTTTTTCCTACTCTCCCTTCCTCCCTCCCTCCCTCCGCTCCTCCTTTCCTTCTTTCTTTTTCTTTCCTCCCTCCCACCCTTCTTCTTTCCACTTTCTTTTTCTTTCCTTCCTCCCTCCCTCCTGTCTTTCTTCCTTTCCTTCCTCCCTCCCTCCCTCCTTTCTTTCCTTCTTTCTTTCCATCCTTCCTCCCTCCCTCCCTCCTTTCTTTCTTCCTTCCTTCCTTCCTTCCTTTCTTCCCTTCTTCCTTTCTTTCCCTCTTTCTTTCTTCTACTAATTCTTTCTTTCTACTTTTTCTCCCTGTTACTCTGAGCCGGGTGGATGAAAGGCTCTTGGTGCTGCAGCCAGGAGCCAGTGCTGTGCCTCTGAAGTGGGAGAGCCAACTTCAGGACACGGGTCCACAAGAGACCTCCCAGCTCCACATAATATCAAGCAGCGAAAATCTCCCAGAGATCTCCATCCCAACACCAGCACCCAGCTTCAGTCAACGACCAGCAAGCTACAGTGCGGGTCACCCTATGCCAAGCAACTAGCAAGGCAGGAACACAACCCCACCCATTAGCAGAGAGGCTACCTAAAAACATAATAAGGCCATAGGCACCCCAAAACACACCACCAGACGTGGACCTGTCCACCAGAAAGACAAGATCGAGCCTCAACCACCAGAGCACAGGAATTAGTCCCCCCCACCAGGAAGCCTACCCAACCTACTGAAACAACCTTAGCCACTGGGGTCAGACACCAAAAACAAAGGGAACTACGAATCTGCAGCCGGCAAAAAGGAGACCCCAAACACAGTAACATAAGCAAAATGAGAAGGCAGAAAAACACACAGCAGGTGAAGGAGCAAGATAAACACCTACCAGACCTAACAAATGAAGAGGTAATAGGCAGTCTACCTGAAAAAGAATTCAGAATAATGATAGTAAAGCTGATCCAAGATTCTATTTCCATGATCCATAATCTTGGAAATAGAATAGACAACATGCAAGAAACAGTTAACAAGGACCTAGAAGAACTAAAGATGAATCAAGCATCGATTAAAAACACAATAAATGAAATGAAAAATACTCTAGATGGGATCAATAGCAGAATAACTGAGGCAGAAGAACGGATAAGTGAGGTGGAAGATAAAATAGTGGAAATAACTGATGCAGAGCAAAATAAAGAAAAAAGAATGAAAAGAACAGAGGAGAGTCTCAGAGATCTCTGGGACAACATTAAACGCACCAACATTCGAATTATAGGGGTTCCAGAAGAAGAAGAGAAAAAGAAAGGGACTGAGAAAATATTTGAAGAGATTATAGTTGAAAACTTCCCCAATATGGGAAAGGAAATAGTTAATCAAGTCCAGGAGGCACAGAGAGTCCCATACAGAATAAATCCAAGGAGAAATACACCAAGACACATATTAATCAAACTGTCAAAAATTAAACACAAAGAAATCATATTAAAAGCAGCAAGGCAAAAACAACAAATAACACACAAGGGAATCCCCATAAGGTTAACAGCTGATCTCTCAGCAGAAACCCTACAAGCCAGAAGGGAGTGGCAGGACATAATTAAAGTGATGAAGGAGAGAAACCTGCAACCTAGATTACTCTACCCAGCAAGGATCTCATTCAGATTTGATGGAGAAATTAAAACCTTTACAGACAAGCAAAAGCTGAGAGAGTTCAGCACCACCAAACCAGCTTTACAACAAATGCTAAAGGAACTTCTCTAGGCAAGAAACACAACAGAAGGAATATACCTACAATAACGAACCCAAAGCAATTAAGGAAATGGGAATAGGAACATACATATCAATAATTACCTTAAATGTAAATGGACTAAATGCTCCCACCAAAAGACACAGAGTGGCTGAATGGATACAAAAACAAGACCCATATATATGCTGTCTACAAGAGACCCACTTCAGACCTAGAGACACATACAGATTGAAAGTAAAGGGATGGAAAAAGATATTCCATGCAAATGGAAATCAAAAGAAAGCTGGAGTAGCAATTCTTATATCAGACAAAATAGACTTTAAAATAAAGACTATTAGAAGAGACAAGGAAGGACACTACATAACGATAAAGGGATCGATCCAAGAAGAAGATATAACAATTGTAAATATTTATGCACCCAACATAGGAGCACCTCAATACATAAGGCAAATACTAACAGCCATAAAAGGGGAAATCGACAGTAACACAATCATAGTAGGGGACTTTAACACCCCACTTTCACCAATGGACAGATCATCCAAAATGAAAATAAATAAGGAAACACAAGCTTTAAATGATACATTAAACGAGATGGACTTAGTTGATATTTATAGGACATTCCATCCAAAAACAACAGAATACACATTTTTCTCAAGTGCTCATGGAACATTCTCCAGGATAGATCATATCTTGGGTCACAAATCAAGCCTCGGTAATTTTAAGAAAATTGAAATTGTATCAAGTATCTTCTCCGACCACAATGCTATGAGACTAGACATCAATTACAGGAAAAGATGTGTAAAAAATACAAACACATGGAGGCTAAACAATACACTACTCAATAACGAAGTGATCACTGAAGAAATCAAAGAGGAAATTAAAAAATACCTAGAAACAAATGACAATGGAGACACGACGACCCAAAACCTATGGGACGCAGCAAAAGCAGTTCTAAGGGGGAAGTTTATAGCAATACAATCCCACCTTAAGAAACAGGAAGCATTTCGAGTAAACAACCTGACCCTGCACCTAAAGCAATTAGAGAAAGAAGAACAAAAATACCCCAAAGCTAGCAGAAGGAAAGAAATCATAAAGATCAGATCAGAAATAAATGAAAAAGAAATGAAGGAAACGATAGCAAAGATCAACCAAACTAAAAGCTGGTTCTTTGAGAAGATAAACAAAATTGACAAACCATTAGCCAGACTCATCAAGAAAAAAAGGGAGAAGACTCAAATCAATAGAATTAGAAATGAAAAAGGAGAAGTAACAACTGACACTGCAGAAATACAAAAGATTATGAGAGATTACTATAAGCAACTCTATTCCAATAAAATGGACAACCTGGAAGAAATGGACACATTCTTAGAAATGCACAACCTGCCAAGACTGACTCAGGAAGAAATAGAAAATATGAATAGACCAATCACAAGCACTGAAATTGAAACTGTGATTAAAAATCTTCCATCAAACAAAAGCCCAGGACCAGATGGCTTCACAGGTGAATTCTATCAAACATTTAGAGAAGAGCTAACACCTATCCTTCTCAAACTCTTCCAAAATATAGCAGAGGGAGGAACACTCCCAAACTCATTCTACGAGGCCGACATCACCTTGATACCAAAACCAGGCAAGGATGTCACAAAGAAAGAAAACTACAGGCCAATATCACTGATGAACATAGATGCAAAAATCCTCAACAAAATACTAGCAAACAGAATCCAACAGCACATTAAAAGGATCACACACCATGATCAAGTGGGGTTTATCCCAGGAATGCAAGGATTCTTCAATATACGCAAATCAATCAATGTAATTCACCATATTAACAAGTTGAAGGAGAAAAACCATATGATCATCTCAATAGATGCAGAGAAAGCTTTCGACAAAATTCAACACCCATTTATGATAAAAACCCTGCAGAAAGTAGGTATAGAGGGATCTTTCCTCAACATAATAAAGGCCATATATGACAAACCCACAGCCAACATTGTCCTCAATGGTGAAAAACTGAAACCATTTCCACTAAGATCAGGAACAAGACAAGGCTGCCCACTCTCACCACTCTTATTCAACATAGTTTTGGAAGTTTTAGCCACAGCAATCAGAGAAGAAAAGGAAATAAAAGGAATCCAAATTGGAAAAGAAGAAGTAAAGCTGTCACTGTTTGCAGATGACATGATACTATACATAGAGAATCCTAAAGATGCTACCGAAAAACTACTAGAGCTAATCAATGAATTTGGTAAAGTAGCAGGATATAAAATTAATGTACAGAAATCTCTGGCATTCCTGTACACTAATGATGAAAAATCTGGAAATGAAATCAAGAAAACACTCCCATTTACCATCGCAACAAAAAGAATAAAATATCTAGGAATAAACCTACCTAAGGAGACAAAAGACCTGTATGCAGAAAACTATAAGACACTGATGAAAGAAATTAAAGATGATACAAATAGATGGAGAGATATACCATGCTCCTGGATTGGAAGAATCAATATTGTGAAAATGACTCTACTACCCAAAGCAATCTACAGATTCAATGCAATCCCTATCAAACTACCAATGGCATTTTTCACAGAACTAGAACAAAAAATTTCAAAATTTGTTTGGAAAAACAAAAGGCCCCGAATAGCTAAAGCAATCTTGAGAACGAAAAACGGAGCTGGAGGAATCAGGCTCCCTGACTTCAGACTATACTACAAAGCTACAGTAATTAAGACAGTCTGGTACTGGCATAAAAACAGAAAGATAGATCAGTGGATCAGGATAGAAAGCCCAGAGATAAACCCACGCACATATGGCCAACTTATCTTTGATAAAGGAGGCAGGAATGTACAGTGGAGAAAGGACAGCCTCTTCAATAAGTGGTGCTGGGAAAACTGGACAGGGACATGTAAAAGTTTGAGATTAGATCATTCCCTAGCACCATACACAAAAATAAGCTCAAAATGGATTAAAGACTTAAATGTAAGGCCAGAAACTATCAAACTCTTAGAGGAAAACATAGGTAGAACACTCTATGACATAAATCACAGCAAGATCCTTTTGGACCCACCTCCTAGAGAAATGGAAATAAAAACAAAGATAAACAAATGGGACCTAATGAAACTTCAAAGCTTTTGCACAGCAAAGGAAACCATAAAGAAGACCAAAAGACAACCCTCAGAATGGGAGAAAATATTTGCAAATGAAGCAACTGACAAAGGATTAATCTCCAAAATTTATAAACAGCTCATGCAGCTCAATAGCAAAAAAACAGACAACCCAATCCAAAAATGGGCAGAAGACTTAAATAGGCATTTCTCCAAAGAAGATATACAGACTGCCAACAAACACATGAAAGAATGCTCAACATCATTAATCATTAGAGAAATGCAAATCAAAACTACAATGAGATATCATCTCATACCAGTCAGAATGGCCATCATCAAGAAATCTAGAAACAATAAATGCTGGAGAGGGTGTGGAGAAAAGGGAACACTCTTGCACTGCTGGTGGGAATGTGAATTGGTACAGCCACTATGGAGAACGGTATGGAGGTTCCTTAAAAAACTACAAATAGAACTACCATATGACCCAGCAATCCCACTACTGGGCATATACCCTGAGAAAACCATAATTCAAAAAGAGACATGTACCAAAATGTTCATTGCAGCTCTATTCACAATAGCCCGGAGCTGGAAACAACCTAAGTGTCCATCATTGGATGAATGGATAAAGAAGATGTGGCACATATATACAATGGAATATTACTCAGCCATAAAAAGAAACGAAACTGAGCTATTTGTAATGAGGTGGATAGACCTAGAGTCTGTCATACAGAGTGAAGTTAGTCAGAAAGAGAAAGACAAATACCGTATGCTAACACATATATACGGAATTTAAAAAAAAAAAATGTCATGAAGAACCTAGGGGCAAAACGGGAATGAAGACGCAGACCTACTTGAGAATGGACTTGAGGATATGGGGAGGGGGAAGGGTGGGCTGTGACAAGGCGAAAGAGAGGCATGGACGTGTATACACTACCAAACGTAAGGTAGATAGATAGTGGGAAGCAGCCGCAGAGCACAGGGAGATCAGCTCGGTGCTTTGTGACCGCCTGGAGGGGTGGGATGGGGAGGGTGGGAGGGAGGGAGATGCATGAGGGAAGGGATGTGGGAACAGATGTATATGTATGACTGATTCACTTTGTTATAAAGCAGAAACTAATTAAAAAAATAAATAAATAAACTTTAAAAAAAAAAATGGATAACCAGTGGACCTACTATATAGCACAGGGGACTCTGCTCAATGTTATGTGGCAGCCTGGATGGGAGGGGAGTTTGGGGGAGAATGGGTACATGCATATGTATAGCCGAGTCCCTTTGCTGTGCATCTGAAACTATCACAACATTGTTAATCGGCTATACTCCAATATAAAATAAAAAGTAAAAAAAAAAAAAAAAAAAAAATCCATCCTTTCTTCACTAATATGCAAAGTCCCTTCTATGATATATCAATATATGTGTGGTTCAGTTTCTGGACTACTTTGTTTATTTATTTATTTTTCCCACACTAATAACATACTATCATGTTATCTTCATAACCAGCACTTAACATCTGCCAGGACAAGTCACCCAACCTTTTTTTTCTTTTTATACAGATTGTTTTTGTTTTCTACTATTGGCAACCTTGGTCTTCAATACAAACTTTAGAATCAAGATGCATAAAAATCTGATTGAGGGCTTCCCTGGTGGTGCAGTGGTTGAGAGTCTGCCTGCCGATGCAGGGGACACGGGTTCATGCCCCGGTCCGGGAAGATCCCACATGCCGCGGAGCGGCTGGACCCATGGGCCATGGCCGCTGAGCCTGTGCGTCCGAAACCTGTGCTCTGCAACAGGAGAGGCCACAACAGTGAGAGGCCCGCATACTGCAAAAAAAAAAAAAAAAAAAAAAAAAAAGTCTGATTGAGATTTTGTTTGGAATTACATTGACTCTATATATAGATTTGGAAAAAAATTGATATCTTTAATAGTTTTTCCATCCAGGACTGTAGTCCATCTCTCCATTTATGCTTTTTTTTTTCTTATGTGTCCTAGCAATGCATTAAAATTCCTTGTATCCAGTGGTCCTACACTTGCAGTGGAGGGCCTTGTTCCACATCAGTTCCTCCTGCCTTATCTACTGGTACTATCTTCAGACTCTGGCAAGCAATAAATCAGATCAGTATTTTTAAACAGGTTCTTCAAAATTTAACACTCCAGTGATCAAGGCTGAGAGTTATAGCTGTATATAGAAAATATTAAATAAAGAAAACCTGTAAGAAGTTTCAGTTTACTTGAAATTAAAATGGGTTAAGAAAATTATAATCCTAACCCAAGGCATTCCTTTTTCATTAACTTCTTCCCCAATCTTATTTCTAGAACAACTCTGAAACTTCTGTTCCATTGGAATCTTCTAATATTAGCTTCTGTTCAAGAATATCCACGTAAATTCTGCTTTTCCCCCTGGACTTTAAAATGACATTAATGCTTTCTTTTCCAATATCCCAAATGCTCAAAAGCAAGGAGGCTTCCCCTCCTAATTTTTATTATAAAAATTTCAAACAGAAAATTTGCAAGAATAATAAAGTAGCAACCACATACCCACAACCTAGTTTCTTCAGTTATTAATATTTCCCCATATTTAATCTCTCTCTCTACCTATTTATCTATCTATCATCTATCTATCCATCCCATCTATCTTACACAGCTAGAACTGCCATGACAAAATTCTGTAAAATGGGTGGCTTAAACAAAAGAATTTTATTTTCTCCAATTGTGAAGTTTATTGCCATCCAGTTGTGTCCTCACATGATCTTTTCTCTGTGTATGTGTACTTCTCCTGTCTCTTTCTCTGCTCGTAAGGACACCAGTCTTATATGATAAAGACCCTACTCTTGTGACATTATCTAACCTTAGTTGCTTCTTTAAAAGCCATCTGTGAATACAGTCACATTGGTGATTAGGGTTTCAACATATGAATTTGAGGGGGGGGGCGCGGAATCACAATTCAGTCTATAAATGTATGTATGTTTGTATGTATGTATCTGTCTATCCATCTATTTATCATCTCTTTATCTTGTTGAAACTTTTCAATGTAAATTCAAGTCTTCATGACCCTTTATCCTTAAATATTTTAACAAACATCTCCTAAAAATAAGAGCATTCTCCTGAATAAGAAATACCATTATATCATCTAAGAAAAGAAAAAATAATATACTAAAACCATCTATTATCAACTCCATATTCAAATTATCTCAGCGGTGAGTTTTCTACTTCTTTCTCCCTTCTATACCTATTAGTATTCATCTTTTAAGATGGGCTTTTATCATCAACTAGGGATAAACTTTAGTTGCTTCTAAACAGTCAAGTTAAATTAAAGCACAGATTCTTACGCTGGGATTCCTAGTGATCCAAGGATACACTTCAGGAGTTTTGTGAATCTTGAAATTGTCTACAAGTACATTTGTCTTGGGAGGAGGTCCATAGTATACTCAGATTCTCAAAGGTACCTGTCATACCTCAAAAAATTAAGAACAATTCTCCTAAATTGTCTTGGTTATCCAGTGTCACATATGGAGTTCTCTGTATTGACTTAGACCTAGGAATTATACCATCTTAGAAATATTGATATGTTCGGTTTAAGAATGTATATTGCTATTTAAAGGCCAAATAGGAGCTATAATATTTTGAAAAGCGAAGGGAAATAATGTAACTATTAATTAAGTTAATGGTGCTATTGTGAAGGATAGTAACTTCTTAGCCTAAATAATTTTCAATATCTTGATCATGAGTACCATTAGGGAAATTAGTGACTGAGCTGGGTTCTTTGTTAGTCTATAAAATTAAAACATACCCTAAAAATTACAGCATCATCTTTGGCAGACAGGCACTAATGATCCTGGGGCTGACAAGTTAGTTTAGTTCAAGCATCTCATAGATGATTAAAGTTAATGAGTGAAGTGTAAGCAGGACTCTACTTAATGAACGTGCTAATTGTTTTTCTTGTTGAAAATATTAGTGCTGCTTTTAACCACTATATACAGATTAGCAGCCAATTCATTATGCTTTGTTTAATGAGTTTATATTTATACAATATAATGGCATTGTTAAATTCACATAGTACCCTTCTTAATATTCAAAGCACTTTATGAGAGCATACTATTTTAAGCTCAAAGCCATCCTTTGTCAGGAGGGAGGACAGGAATAGTATACCTATTTTAGCATGGTGGTTATGAATCCAGACGCTGAATTCCTGCGGCCTGGGTCTGAGTCCTGGACACTTATCAGCTGTCCGATCTCAGAAAATTTATTGATCGCTCTGAATCTCAGTTGTCTCGTTCAAAATGTGGAGTGGAGTGAGTGATATAGTATCTACCTCATGGGGTGTTACAGGATTTGGTAATAGCTTACAAAGCGTTTAAAGCAGTGCTGAGTACACTGTAAGCCTCATAAGTATGTTATTAAAAATAGCAAAGGAGGACTCCCCTGGTGGCGCAGTGGTTGAGAGTCCGCCTGCCGAAGCAGGGGACACGGGTTCGTGCCCCGGTCCGGGAAGATCCCACATGCCACGGAGCGGCTGGACCCGTGAGCCGTGACCGCTGAGCTTGCGCAACGGGAGAGGCCACAACAGTGAGAGGCCTGCATACCGTGAAAAAAAAAAAAAGGTACAAATTTATCAGATAAGTAAATATCCTATATCTATATCTATATCCTTATGCACTCTTCATGTGAGAAGTGCTATAAAGAAAACAGGATAAAACAGGGACCAATGATGATAGTGTGCTATGAACCCCAAGGTTCCCCAAAATCTATTCATTTATTCATTAAACAGGGCAGTGGCCTTGGCCGAGTGTAGTTGAGGTAGGTTGGTCAGAGAAGGCATCCTGTGCTCCTGAATCTGCTCTGAGTTGAGATGTGAGTCAGGAGGTGTCTATGGATCTGTGAGGAGGGCGGTCCAGGCAAAGACCTTAAAGCAGAAAAGAACTTGGTGTATCTGAGAAACAGAAAGGAGACCAGCACAGAGCACAGAGCTGGGATGCGGAGAGAAGGATAAGAGTGCAGAATGAGGCACGAGCCATACTGTACATGGCCACGGTGGATGGTTTGCATTTCATTCCTCTTGCAATGGGCAGTCCTCAGAGTATTTTAAGCAGGCAGGTGGCATGAAGCGATTCTTGGTTTTAAAAGATCACTCTGGATGCTCTGCAGAGAACGGATCATGAGGGTAGAGATGTAACTGATAATTTTTCTTTAAATATTTAATTGTTTATTTTGAACTTTGTTTTATTGAAGTATAGTTGATTTACAATGTTTCAGGTATACAGCAAAGTGATTCAGTTATATATATACACATACATATATTCTTTTTCGGATTCTTTTCCATTATAGGTTATTACAAGATATTTGCAGTGTCCCCTGCATCAGCAGGCGGACTCTCAACCACTGCGCCACCAGGGAAGCCCTATCTGATAAATTTGTAGTGGCACATAAGTCCTTTAGAACTCAGACTCTCACTGACTCAAACTAGAATTCTTTTCATATGCTCTCTTAGACAGGCTTCTCAAAGTTCAGTGTGTGCTGTGCCCACTGTCGATGAAAATGAATACATAGTCAATCTACAAAAGAAGTGGAAATTTTATTTGAGCCAAATTTGAGGATTATAACCCAGGAACAGCAACTCAGAAAGCTCAGAGAACTGTTCTGCCTGTTAGAAGTCAAGACAGTTATATAAGCTTCTTTGAGACAGAGGACTGTACATCAAATGACTTATTATTGTCAGTTTACATAATCCGGATCTGAGTGCCATGCCACCTCTTATCACGAAGGAATGTTATCTTTAAGGAGTTTTCTTTTTTTTTTTTTAAGGAGTTTTCTTAAGAGAAGTTGCTCTTTATGGGTGAGCAGAATTTCTGCTGATGAGGAAGGTTTGGTCAATGCCTAATGCAGATACACAGTACATAGTAGAGGGGAGAGAGGAGGCCAAAGGGCAGAGAAAATTTTTTATGTTTAAATATTTCTTGTCTTGCCAGAAAACATGAATTTCATTTCACGCCATCCTCAGAGTTTCTGATTCAGTTGGTCAGGGAAGATATGTTTGGGGAGGTGACATTCAAGTTGGGACGTAAAGGATTCACTCCCCTGGGAGCTGAAGGAAGAGTTCCAGGTAGAGGGAACAGCAGGTACAAATACTCTGAGCTGAGGAAAGAGCTTTAGTGTCTGAGTGAGAGAAGGGAGGCCGGTATGGCTGGAGGGTGGTGAGTGAGTGGAAAAGAATTCCAGGCCAATGTTGAAGAGGAAGCAGGGACTGGGTCAGGCAGCACCTGAGTGGCCTTGCGGAGGAGAGTAGATTTATTCTGAGTGCAGTGGGAAAGCTTTGGGAAGCTTTAAACAGGGGAGAAACCTGACCCGGTTCACAAAGTTTTAAACCAACACTCAGAGAGTCTCGGAAGGGGGTAAAAAATGCATTCTTCCTCTTCCTCTGAAGCAATCATTGCCCCTATACTGTCCTCCTGCAGAATTTTGTGGACTCTAAAGCTGCCATAGAACTACTTTAAGATGGGTTGTTGCCACTGTGGAAAACAGACAGATATATGTCTGCCTCAATCCCAAATCTGGAGGGAAATCTCAAGCTCACAGGCCCTGCTTAGGGAACAGCCCAGGAAATTCCTCATGTGAAGGAATCATATTCTGCCTCACGTGTCCTACTGCCCTGGCCTCAGTGACTGGACCAGGAGAGCCACCAGCGAAGCCAAAATACAGGCTGGTTAACACTTTGGGAAGTGGCCCACCTAGCCCAGGAAGGTCAGGAATAGTGTGCAAACCACTCCAAAGGGACTGTGTTTTGTAGCAGCAGCAGCAGCAGCAGACGCTAGCGGGAGAAGGAGCTCACATACAGAGCAATGCCGTGAGCGCAGTTAGAAATGAGCAGAAGGGCTTCCCTGGTGGCACAGTGGTTGAGAGTCCGCCTGCCGACTCAGGGCACATGGGTTCGTGCCCTGGTTCAGGAGGATCCCACATGCCGCGGAGTGGCTGGGCCTGTGAGCCATGGCCGCTGAGCCTGCGCGTCCGGAGCCTGTGCTCTGCAACGGGAGAGGCCACAACAGTGAGAGACCCGCGTACCGCAAAAAAAAAAAAAAGAAAAGAAATCCAGCTGTCCCAACAGGCCACCCTGAGTTCCTAAACCATACCCCAGTGTATTCCTGGGTTAAAGCACAGTGGCTTACCTTCCAGCTGTACATCATGAACTAAAACCATCATTGCTTCACATTAATAATGCAAAAAAGTCTGTCTCTGTTCTTAATTTCCTCTGCTGAATGCTAGGGGAAAAAAAGAGATGTATGCTTAGTTGTTAAATTCTTTGTGAGGGTCGCATTGGTTCATATCTTTTTTTTTCTGCTTTTTTAATATTTTATTTTATTTTATTTTTTATACAGCAGGTTCTTACTAGTTATCCATTTTATACATATTACTGTATATATGTCAATCCCAGTCTCCCAATTCATCCCACCACCACCACCCCCACTTCCCCACCTTGGTATCCTTACGTCTGTTCTCTACATCTGTGTCTCTGTTTCTGCCTTGCAAACCAGTTCATCTGTACCATTTTTCTAGATTCCACATATACATGTTAATACATGATATTTGTTCTTCTCTTTCTGATTTACTTCACTCTGTATGACAGTCTCTAAGTCCATCCACGTCTCTACAAATGACCCAATTTCGTTCCTTTTTATGGCTGAGTAATATTCCATTGTATATATGTACCACATCTATATCCATTCATCTCTCGATGGACATTTAGGTTGCTTCCACTCTTTACTATTGTAAAGAGTGCTGCAATGAACATTGGGGGTGCATGTGTCTTTTTGAATTGTGGTTTTCTCTAGGTATATGTCCAGTAGTGGGATTACTGGGTCATATGGTAGTTCTATTTTTATTTTTTTAAGGAACCTCCATACTATTCTTCATAGTGGTTGTATCAGTTTACATTCCCACCAACAGTGCAAGGGGTTCCCTTTTCTCCACACCTTCTCCAGCATTTGTTGCTTCTAGATTTTCTGATGATGCCCATTCTAACTGGTGTGGGGTGATACCTCATTGTAGTTTTGATTTGCATTTCTCTAATAGTTAGTGATGATGAGCAGCTTTTCATGTGCCTCTTGGCCATCTATGTCTTCTTGGAGAAATGTCTATTTAGGTCTCTGCCCATGTTTTTTTTTTTTTTTTTTTTTAGTTTTCTTCAATTTTATTTTATTTTTTTTACAACTTTATTGGAGTATAATTGCTTCACAATGGTGTGTTAGTTTCTGCTTTATAAGAAAGTGAATCAGTTATACATATACATCTGTTCCCATATCCCTTCGCTCTTGCATCTCCCTCCCTCCAACCCTCCCTATCCCACACCTCCAGGCACTCACAAAACACCGATCTGATCTCCCTGTGCTATGCCTGCCCATTTTTTGATTTTTTTTTTGTTTTTTTAATATTGAGCTGCCTGAGCTGTTTATATATTTTGGAGATTAATCCTTGTCTGCTGATTCATTTACAAATATTTTCTCCCATTCTGAGGGTTGTCTTTTCATCTTGTTTATAGGTTCCTTTGCTGTGTAAAAGCCTTTAAGTTTCATTAGGTCCCATTTGTTTATTTTTGTTTTTATTTCCATTACTCTAGGAGGTGGGTCAAAAAAGATCTTGCTGTGATTTATGGCAAAGAGTGTTCTTCCTGTGTTTTCCTCTAAGAGTTTTACACTGTCCAGTCTTACACTTAGGTGTTTAATCCATTTTGAGCTTACTTTTTTGAATGGTGTTAGGGAATGTTCTAATTTCATTCTTTTACATGTAGCTGTCCAGTTTTCCCAGCACCACTTATTGAAGAGACTGTCTTTTCTCCATTGTATATCCTTGCCTCCTTTATCATAGATTAGTTGACCATAAGTGCATGGGTTTATCTCTGGGCTTTCTATCTTGTTCCATTGATCTATATTTCTGTTTTTGTGCCAGTACTATATTGTCTTGATTACTGTAGCTTTGTAGTATAGTCTGAAGTCAGGGAGTCTGATTCCTCCAGCTCCATTTTTTTCCCTCAATATTGCTTTGGCTATTCGGGATCTTTTTTTGTCTCCATGAAAATTTTAAGATATTTTATTCTTGTTCTGTAAAAAGTGCCATTGATAATTTTATAGGGATTGCATTGAGCCTGTAGATTGCTTTGGGTAGTATAGTCATTTTCACAATATTGATTCTTACAATCCAAGAAAATGGTATATCTCTCCATCTGTTTGTGTCATCTTTGGTTTCTTTCATCAGTGTCTTATAGTTTTCTGAGTACAGGTCTTTACCAACATAGGTAGGGTTATTCCTAGGTATTTTATTATTTTTGTTGCAATGGTGAATGGGATTGTTTCCTTAATTTCTCTTTCTGATCTTTAGCTGTTAGTGTATAGGAATGCAAGAAATTTCTGTGCATTAATTTTGTATCCTGCAACTTTACCAAATTCATTGATTAGCTCTAGTAGTTTTCTGGTGGCATCTTTAGGATTCTCTATGTATAGTATCATGTCATCTGCAGTGACAGTTTTACTTCTCCTTTGCCAGTTTGTATTCCTTTTATTTCTTTTTCTTCTCTGATGGCTGTGGCTAGGACTTCCAAAACTATGTTGAATAACAGTGGCGAGAGTGGACATCCTTGTCTTGTTCCTGATCTTAGAGGAAATACTTTCAGCTTTTAACCAGTGAGAATGATGTTTGCTGTGGGTTTGTCATATATGGCTTTTATTATGTTGAGATAGGTTCCCTGTATGCCCACTTTCTGGAGAGTTTTTATCATAAATGGGTGTTTAATTTTGTCAAAAGATTTTCTGCATCTATTGAGATCATCATATGGTTTTTATTCTTCAGTTTGTTAATATTGTGTATCACATTGATTGATTGACGTATATTGAAGAATACTTGCGTCCCTGGGGTAAGTCCCACTTGATCATGGTGTATGATACTTTTAATATGTTGTTGGATTCTATTTGCTAGTATTTTGTTGAGGATTTTTGAATCTATATTCATTGGTGATATTGGTCTGTAATTTTCTTTTTTTGTAGTAACTTTGTCTGGTTTTGGTATTAGGGTGATGGTGGCCTCGTAGAATGAGTTTGGGAGTGTTCCTTCCTCTGCAATTTTTGGGAAGAGTTTGAGAAGGATGGGTGTTATCACTTTTCTAAATGTTTGAGAGAATTCACCTGTGAAACCATGTAGTCCTGGACTTTTGTTTGTTGGAAAATTTTTAATCACAGTTTCAATTTCATTACTTGTGATCAGTCTGTTCATATTTTCTATTTCTTCCTGGTTCAGTCTTGGAAGGTCATACTTTTCAAGAATTTGTCCATTTCTTCCAGGTTGTCCATTTTACTGGCATAGAGTTGCTTGTAGTAGTCTCTTATGATGGTTTATACTTCTGTGGTGTCCATTGTAACTTCTCCTTTTTCATTCTAATTTTATTGAATTGAGTCCTCTCCCTCTTTTTCTTGATGAGTCTGGCTAAAGGTTTATCAATTTTGTTTATCTTCTCAAAGAACCAGCTTTTAGTTTTGTTGGTCTTTGCTATTGTTTTCTTTGTTCCTATTTCTTTGTTCCTACTCTGATCTTTATGATTTCTTTCCTTCTACTAACTTTGGGTTTTGTTTGTTCTTCTTTCTCTAGTTCCTTTAGGTGTAGGGTTAGATTGTTTATTTGAGATTTTTCTTGTTTCTTGAGGTAAGATTGTATTGCTATAAACTTCTCTCTTAGAACTGCTTTTGCTGCATCCCATAGGGTTTGGATCATTGTGTTTTCATTTGTCTCTAGGTATTTTTTGATTTCCTTTTTGATTTCTTCAGTGATCTCTTGGTTATTTAGTAGTGTATTGTTTAGCCTCCATGTGTTTGTCTTTTTTACGTTTTTTTCCCCCTGTAATTGATTTCTAAACTCATAACATTGTGGTCGGAAAAGATGCTTGATATGATTCCAATTTTCTTAAATTTACTGAGGCTTGATTTGTGACCCAAGATGTGATCTGTCCTGGAGAATATTCCATGTGCACTTAAGAAGAAAGTGTAATCTGCTGTTTTCAGATGGAATGTCCTATAAATATCAATTAAATCTATCTGATCTATTGTGTCATTTAAAGCTTGTGTTTCCTTATTAGTTTTCTGTCTGGATGATCTGTTCATTGGTGCAAGTGAGGTGTTAAAGTCCCCCACTATTATTGTGTTACTGTCGATTTCCTCTTTTATAGCTGTTAATATTTGCCTTATGTATTGAGGTGCTCCTATGTTGGGTGCATATATATTTATAATTGTTATATCTTCTTCTTGGATTGATCCCTTGATCATTATGTAGTGTCCTTCCTTGTCTCTTGTAACATTCTTTGTTTTAAAGTCTATTTTATCTGATATGAGAATTGCTACTCCAGCTTTCTTTTGATTTCCATTTACATGGAATATCTTTTTTGATACCCTCACTTTCAGTCTGTATGTGTCCCTAGGTCTGAAGTGGGTCTCTTGTAGACAGCATATATATGGGTCTTGTTTTTGCATCCACTCAGCAAGCCTGTGTCTTTTTTTTTTTTAATAAATTTATTTATTTATTTATTTTTGGCTTTGTTGGGTCTTCATTGCTGTGTGCAGGCTTTCTCTAGTTGCGGCGAGTGGGGGTTACTCTTTGTTGCGGTGTGCTGGCTTCTCATTGTGGTGTCTTCTCTTTGCTGTGGAGCACAGGCTCTAAGCCCGTGGGCTGCAGTAGTTGTGGCATGCAGGCTCAGTAGTTGTGGCTCACCGGCTCTAGAGCGCAGGCTCAGTAGTTGTGGCACATGGGCTTATTTGCTCCGTGGTATGTGGGATCTTCCCAGAGCAGGGCTCAAACCTGTGTCCCTGCATTGGCAGGCTGATTCTTAACCACTGTGCCACTAGGGAAGTCCCAAGCCTGTGTCTTTTGGTTGGAGCACTTAATCCATTCACATTTAAGGTAATTATTGATATGTACGTTCCTATTACCATTCTCTTAATTGTTTTGGGTTTGTTTTTGTAGGTCTTTTTCTTCTCTTCTATTTCCCACTTAGAGAAGTTCCTTTAGCATTTGTTATAGAGCTGGTTTGGTGGTGTTGAATTCTCTTAGCTTTTGCTTGTCTGTAGAGCTTTTGATTTCTCTGTCGAATCTGAATGAGACCCTTGCCCGGTAGAGTAATCTTGGTTGTAGGTTCTTCCCTTTCATCACTTTAAATATATCGTGCCACTCCCTTCTGGCTTGTAGAGTTTCTGCTGAGAAATCAGCTGTTAACCTTATGGGAGTTCCCTTTTAGGTTATTTGTTGTTTTTCCCTTGTTGCTTTTAATAATTTTTCTTTGTCTTTAATTTTTGTCAATTTGATTACTATGTGTCTTGGTGGGTTTCTCCTTGGGTTTCTCCTGCCTGGGACTCTCTGCACCTCCTGGACTTGGGTGGCTATTTCCTTTGCCATGTTAGGGAAGTTTCAACTATAATCTCTTCAAATATTTTCTCAGGTCCTTTCTCTCTCTCTTCTCCTTCTGGGACCTCTATAATGCGAATGTTGGTGCATTTAATGTTGTCCCAGTGGTCTCTTAAGCTGTCTTCATTTCTTTTCATTCTTTTTTCTTTATTCTGTTCTGCAGCAGTGAATTCCACCATTCTGTATTCCAGGTCACTTATCCGTTCTTCTGCCTCAGTTATTCTGCTATTGATTCCTTCTAGTGTATTTTTCATTTCAGTTATTGCATTGTTCATCTCTGTTTGTTTTTTCTTCAATCCTTCTAGGTGTTTGTTCTTTAATTCTTCTAGGTCTTTGTTAAACATTTCTTGCATCCTTTCAATCTTTGCCTCCATTCTTTTCCCAAGGTCCTGGATCATCTTCACTAACATTATTCTGACTTCTTTTTCTGGAATGTTGCCTATCTCCACTTCATTTAGTTGTTTTTCTGGGGTTTTATCCTGTTCCTTTATCTGTTACATTGTCCTCTGCCTTTTCATTTTGTCTTTCTTTCTGTGAATGTGGTTTTTGTTCCACAGGCTGCAGGATTGTAGATCTTCTTGCTTCTGTTGTCTGCCCTCTGGTGGATGAAGCTACCTAAGAGGCTTGTGCAAGTTTCCTGATGGGAGCGATGTTGCTGGGTAGAACTGGGTGTTGCTCTTGTGGGCAGAACTCAGTAAAACTTTAATCTGCTTGTCTGCTGATGGGTGGGGCTGAGTTCCCTCCCTGTTGGTTGTTTGGCCTGAGGCAACTCAGCACTGGAGGCTACAGGCTCTTTGGTGGGTCTAATGGCGGACTCTGGGAAGGCTCATGCCAAGGAGTACTTCCCAGAGCTTCTTCTGCCTGTGTCCTTGTCCCCACGGTGAGACACAGCCACCCCCCGCTTCTGCAGGAGACCCTCCTACACTAGCTGGTAGGTCTGGTTCAGTCTCCTATGGGGTCACTGCTCCTTCCCCCAGGTCCTGTTGTGCACACTACTTTGAGTGTGCCCTCCAAGAGTGGAGCCTCTGTTTCTCCCAGTCCTGTCAAAGTCCTGCAATCAAATCCCACTGGGCTTCAAAGTCTGATTCTCTAGGAATTCCTCCTCCCGTTGCTGGACCCCCAGGTTGGGAAGCCTGACGTGGGGCTCAGAACCTTCACTCCATTGGGTGGAGTTCTGTGGTATAAGTGTTTTCCAGTTTGTGAGTCACCCACCCAGTGGTTATGGGATTTGATTTTATTGTGATTGTGCCCCTCCTACCATCTCATTGCAGCTTCTCCTTTGTCTTTGGATGTGGGGTATCTTTTTTAGTGAGTTCCAGTGTCTTTCTGACAATGATTGTTCAGCACTTAGTTGTGATTCCAGTGCTCTCACAAGAGGGAGTGAGCGCACATCCTTCTCCACCATCTTGAACCAATTTCCCTGATTCATTCTTTATATGTGGACCTTTGTCTCTAATTTCTTAAGCACCATTTCATATGATGAAATAATTCCCAGTTGCTTTCAGCATAAAGCCTAAATGACTGAATATGTTATAAAGCTCTTCTTGACTTGGCTTCAACTTACCTCCCCAGTCTTATTTCCCCATCCTTGCCTTCCTCCCTTCTCTCTTTGTCCTCCATGCTCACAGGAATTCTGTAAACTCTCAGTACCCACTGCAGATGAATCTTACCTTTAAGTCTTTGTTCATGCTGTCCCCTGACCAGGGAAGCGTTAGTCTCCTCATCCATCCATCAAGGTCCTCTTCATCCTCCAAGGTCCACCCCAAATGCCTCACCCTTTGAGTAGTCTCCCCGTTCCTGCCACAGGCAGAAGTAATAACTCTTTCTTTCACTGTAGATTGTGGCTAAAATCATTTGAGGAATTCTGTATTAAAACATCTGAATTTATTATGGGACTAGACAAGAAGTTATTTCTATAGATTAGCAGACAATATGACATCAAAGGGGAAGGTCCATAGACATTTCCCAAGCTTTTAATTCACAGAGATAAGAATCAATGCCATTTGGTCATCATAAGTCACAGAAGGTTATACTGTCTTCATGTGCTTTTACAGCAGGTTTTGCCATAATGTGTAGACATGGTAACTACAATTTCTGAGTCATGGTGCTTTACACTAACATGTACAAAGCATTATGTTATGAAAACAAAATATTTTGTAGTGTTTATTTTGAGCAGGCGTTCTAAAAACTAGAATAATGAAATCAGAGCCTCATTTTGATTGGTTGTCACCCAATAAAAAATCTTGACAGAAATGAATTCTGCATTTGAGTTTTCTTCACTCTTGTTGGACTGATAAGACTTCAATGTCAACACCAACTCAGCTCATAAAAAGATTCCTGAAGATGACATGACGTATAAGTGAGACTACAGGGAGTTTATTTTTTTCGTGTAAACTAGGGATTTAGGTCTCCATGTATTACGATAAATTAGATCACTATAGTGACTTGAAGGTAAACATAAGTAGCATGTTCAATAGGCCCTTTGGATCATTTGTACCATCATTTCATTGTCTCCTTGTTGATTTTCTTTCTCTTTCCTAGTGTGCATTGACCACAGGGACAGTTTCCACTGGGGTGAACTTCAGAACAGCCATCCATATTTCATCACTCCTGAAATTTTCTCTAAAGATAATTGTAGAGGTAAAAATTTGACTTCCTGTCAGAATACCCTGGGTCCAAGCCTTTATTCCTACCATTGACTGTTATTTTGTCGAGTCAATCTTTCTTTGGGCTATTTTCTTACCAGTAAAATAGTCATAGCAATTCCTACCTCTCAGTTTGTTTTTTGACAATTAAATTATGTGACATTTTTTCAGAGTTGGGCACACCAATTAAAAGTATGACACTTATTCAGAGGGTGATTCATCTCAAACATGTCCTGCCAAATGGTCACCAAGTGCCAACAAAGTGCCATACTGCATTGTGCCTAGTGAAGAGAAAGGGACTGTCTCACATCCAGCTTGCAGAAAGGCAGAAAAGAAATAAGTATATAAGTAAAAACTGTTCTGGATGACACAAAGGAATGGACATGCTCTCCTGAGAGAGAAAACACTTTCATGGAGCTTGCCATCCTTGTACAGCACTATCTAAGAATCATGTGTGAAGAACGATCTTATTCATTTTCTATAGCATAAGTGTTGAGAGTAGAGAATCTGTCTTTCCGAGGAAACCCCAAGTTATACCTCTGTTTCAGACAGCAGTGCTAGACTTTGTAGATTCATTCAATAAACATTTATTGTGGGCCACACATTATGTATGCCTGGTGCTATGATTGGCACTGGAGAAAGAGTCCCTGCCTTCTGGAAGCTCAGAGCCAAGCCTAGAATAGAAGAGTAAAAACAGAAGAGTCCCGTGGAACATATGAAAACATGAAGGAGGAAGTGAGGTCAAAGCGAAATGAAGGCACAGAGGAGGGGACTAGCTCAAACTAGAGAGGCAGCAGTTGGAACGGGGCTTCCCAGAGCAGCCATGTGTAAACACAGTACAAGGCATGAGAGAGCACAACCGTTTGGGATATTGTAGGTGGTTCCATACAGTTGGAGCAGAAACTTTGCAGTTCAGGAGACAAAGAAGAAGAAAAACCAGCCCATAGAGATGGGCTTCATGTGCCCTTCTAAAGATTTGGGATTATGTCCTAAAGGTTATGGGATTACTAAAAAAGGATTCTAAACAGAGGAGTGATGCATCTCTTTTGCATCCATAAGAAAATGTTACTATATGTTACATTTAACTTTTAGAATGTCTATATACATATAAATGTATAAACCATAAGTGTGCAGCTCGATAATTTAGAAATTATATCCTAGGAGGGGGCTTTGTTATTCTATAGTAATTTGCAGTCATTTTGGCTGTTATCTCCTAATTTGGTACTATAGGCATTTCCTTCTTCCTCTGAAGACAAGTCTAAATCTAAAACTAAAGTTTCAACTGAAAATGAAGACATATTTATTGTGGCCTAAATTATGATAGAGTTCTACATCTGAAGGGTGAAAGGGAATTCAGTAAACACGATATTCCTAAGTGCAGTGTGACTGTCAGGCTTCATTCTGGCAAAGGCCTTGGATAATGGAGGCGAATGGGGGAGGTGCCACCCTGTACGGTGGGATGGGTGGGACAAATGTAGAAATGAGACCATCCAGGCAGAGAACCCGGGAAAAGCCCTGCATCCAGGCCTTCCTGAAATGGGTTACCCTGGAGGACCCTGCTCTCCCGTAGAAACCAGGTCCTTTTGGTTTCCATCTATTCCACTTCCCAGTGGCACAAATTAATTGACCCCCATTGATAAAGATCAGCATTTTTGCCTTGACTCCCCCACTGCTCTGGGCCTCTTCCTCGGCCTTTAATGCTTACCAATAATTTCTGCTCTTTTTTTTTTTTTTTTTTTTGTGGTACGTGGGGCTCTCATTGTTGTGGCCTCTCCTTTTGAGGAGCACAGACTCCGGATGCGCAGGCTCAGCAGCCATGGCTCACAGGCCCAGCCGCTCCGCGGCATGTGGGATCTTCCCGGACCGGGGCATGAACCCGCGTCCCCTGCATCGTCAGGCGGACTCTCAACCACTGCGCCACCAGGGAAGCCCTGGATTTCTTTTAGTGACTCTATGCTTGTGATCTCCAGTCTGACAGGATGCTTACTGGGCCTTGGTCTTCTCAACTATAAATGAAGAAGTGAAATTAGATCAATGATTTATATCAGCTGTTGGCAAATTTTTTTCTCTAAAGGGCTAGATCATAAATATTTAGGACTTGAGGGCTATGCAGTCTCTATCACAACTGTTCAGCTCTGCCACTGTAGCTCAAAAGCAGCCACAGACAATACATAAATGAGTGAGTGTGGCTGTGTCCCAATAAAACTTTATTTACAAACACTGAAATTTGAATTTTGTATAATTTTCATATGTCATGATGTTTTAGGCTTCTTATGATTTTTTCAACCATTAAAAAAATATGAAACCCATTCTTAGTTTGCAGGCCATAAAAAGATTAGACAGTGGGTTGAATTTTGGCCCACGGGCCATTGTTAGCCAACTCCTCTTTCTATATGCCTTATTTACTTATAGGAAAAATGTAATACATTTTAAAGTTCAACAATACTATATGTGCCAATTTTTTCTATATTTAGTAACTTATTTTAAAATATAGCCAATCGGTATTAACAAAACTTATGCTGGTTATAAGGGTGTTTGCTTTACAATGATAAAGATTTACTGAAGAGCTTCCCTGGTGGCGCAGTGGTTGCGAGTCCGCCTGCCAATGCAGGGGACACGGGTTCGTGCCCCGGTCCGGGAAGATCCCACATGCCGCCGAGCGGCTGGGCCCGTGAGCCATGGCCACTGAGCCTGCGCGTCCGGAGCCTGTGCTCCACAATGGGAGAGGCCACAACAATGAGAGGCCCACATACCACAAAAAAAAAAAAAAAAAGATTTACTGAAGAACACTCTATAGGGCCAAAATAAAATAACTTTCTTGATATTCCCACCATGATCACAGAATAGTTTAAAGAGAAACTAACTTATCAATCAATATATTGTCAGCCTGAGGGATAAGATCTTTTAAAAATACAGCATAATATTTTTAAGACATGGTTTTTAAAAATGAAAAAGGGTTGAATAGATATGTATACACTGATGTTCACAGCAGCATTATTCACAGTAGCCAAAAGGTAGAAATAACCCAAGTATCCATCAATGGATGAATGGATAAACAAAATGTGATATACACATTCAATGGAATATTATTCAGTCTTTAAAAAGGATAGAAATTACGATACATGCTACAACATGGATAAACCTTGAAGACATTATGCTAAGTGAAATATGCTGGACACAAAATGACCAATATTGTATACTTCTATTTATATGTGGTACCTAGAACAGTCTCATTCATAGAGACGTAAAGTAGAATAGTGGTTGCTAGGGGTTGGAAGAAGAGGGGAATGGGAAGTTAATGTTTAATGGGTATGGAGTTTCAGTTTGGGAAGATGAAAAGTTTCTGGAGATGGATGGTGGTGATGGTTGCATTAACAATGTGAATGTACTTAATGCCACTGAACTATGCACTTAAACATAGTAAAAATGGTAAATTTTATGTTAGGTGTATTTTACCACCACCACAATAAAAAAGGTGAGGAAGAGAACAATGAAATGGCTAACGAAGTATCACACATCACAAAAGGAAGAATTGAGGACAGGCTGCAGGACAAGAGCCTAGTATGGTAGTACAGAATGCTGTGAACCCAAAATGACCGTGTCAACTTTAATGTCTGCCTTTTGAGCACTCTGTATATTACCAATGTCTTTTCCTGTGTCCTCTAGTTCAGAGCACATTGTATGAGAGAATCTTCTCTACTGACATTTTAAAGAGGAGGAAACAGAGGTTTAGAGAGGTTCTTTGTCAAGGAGCCAGGAGGCAGGGTTGAGAAGCAAATCCAGGACTGCACACCCAAAGCCTCTGTGCTAAACCACCTTGGGACACTGCCTCCCTGAGATTCGGAATCTGCCCATTTTAGGGTTTTGAAATCCTCTGCCATTGAATGCAGGCTTTTCAGTGTAATTTATGCAGCCGTTGCTCTCTTTGAAGGAGAGAGGACTTGAGTAACTGCATTTCCTGAGAGTCTGGGTCTGCAGCACAGGACCTGTGTGCTATTGGTTTATGGAAAGGTCAAAAGGCTGATGCCATGTGCTGTGGGCCAGGTTGATTTGTGTCTTCACTCTCTGTAGAATGACTAATATAACCTTTTAGCCCACAGATTTCCACCTCAGACGTTTACATGACACCACTAAATAATAAATATGTGCATGTCTTATCTCCCCCACTTGACTGTAAGATAAGGGCAGGAGTTGAGCCTGTTTAATATTTATATCCTCCATAGGATCGCCCTGTGCAGGGCTTTGCACCAAATAGCCACTCAGCAAATATTTGTTGAATGAATGCATAAATGAATGTTAAATAATCTGCCTCCAGATTTTCCTTTTGTTTCAAATTGTCTTCTCCATCTGACACATGTGAGTGCCTTCCATGTCCCTTTCATGGGTATTTCAGATGCCCTCAACCATTTCTTGTGTTCTGGACAGCTTTTTTCTAATCACTGTGGAAACAGACTGGGGGCCAAAAATAGAACCTCCTTGACAACTTCCCAGAGGACTTCCATCTCCGATTCCTGAGGTGGCAATACCAACTCTGTTAGAGCAGAATGGGAGTTTCATGACTGCCACAGTCTTGGTTGTTTTGCCACCGTCTGACGTTTAAAAGCAATAAAAGTTTTCCCTACATGGTGCTTATACAAACTGCAATCACCCTTGGAAGGTGGGGTTTGGCACAGATAGAGGAAATGTCATCAAGTAGATGAATATCCCAGTTTCCCTCAAGGATGTTTAAAGGTGCTCCGAAAAGAGACAGATTTTCTCTTTGTCTTTACCTCCCTCTCTTCCTCCCTCCTCCACTCCTGCCTCCTTTCTTGTTCTCTGTCTTTCTCTTTTTCCTTCTTTCCCTCTCTGGTTTATGGCAGGGTCAGTGACTCATCCATGTTTTCACGCCAGCACATATTATGACAAGACAAGAATGTGTATAAGCACATGCTCTGCCATGATGCTGAGCCCTTTGGATTAAACTGGGGAAAACCCAGCCACTGCCACTGCTTCAATTTAGAATTATCACTAGTCCATGTACACTGGCACATAGGTTCCCAGCATTGTGCTATGAGGAATTAGATAAGAGTCTGGCTCCTTCTCCAGGGACACTGTAAGACAGTAGGAAGATGGGACAGATACAGAGCTAAGGGAACATCTAACTGTTAAGTGGTTGATAATAAAATCTACATAGACACTTAGTAGTTATAATTTCCATTTACAAAGTGTTTGCTCTGTGCCAGGCACCATGCTAAGGATGTCATCAATCCTAACTACAACCCACAAGTGCACAGGTGTGGGGAGACGGTGTGTCCAGCCTCTGGTACCAGCCATAGGACTTTTGAGCATTGGTGATCCTCTCTTTGTTTCCATTTCCTCACCTATGAAATAAGAATCATCAGGGAGTGTTTGCTTCGGTAGCACATATACTAAAATTGGAACGATACGGAGGAGACTAGCATGGCCCCTGCACAAGGATGACACGCAAATTCGTGAAGTGTTCCATGTTTTTTCCTTGTATGTACCAGTGAATTTTTGTATTTTTAACGAATTAAAAAGTCAAGTAATCTTTGAGATGCTGGCTTGTTTTCACTCCAGTATATTAGCCTTTTTCCATATGTCTATAAATTCAAAGATTCAGTATTAAATTAAAAATCTTTTTTATTAAAAAAAAGAATCATCATGGAGAAACTTACCTTATAGAGTTGATATTAAATGAGAAAATGTAAGTATTGTGCTTGAAACAGTGCCTGATGTGGAGTCAATGGCCTATGAATATTAGGTTTTATGACCCTGAGGCTCTGAGAGGTTAAATAACTTGCCAGCATTCACTCAATAAATTTATATCAGGACGAGAATTCAAACTCAAACTTGACTGATCCCAAGACCTGCAGATCTTAACCACTCCAGCATAATGGTAGTTCAGAGAGCAGTAAATCATTATGGATTAGTGTGAAAAGGGGGAAGATTTACAGAGAATGTGAGAGCATCTGAAGGATGGAGAAGAAATTATTGTAAAACAAACAGAGACTCTTGGCTTTCATGGAGGAAGATCTCTTAAGTTAACAAAATGTCCCTCTTTACAAAATCCCACCTCTGGGTTTTCTTTCTTGCCAGCCAGACTCACCTTCCTTCTACTGAAGAAGACATAGCAGCTGAAATACCCACCACTAAAGATGCTCTGAAGGTCAAAAACGTTCCCTGCCTCTCCATGAATCTCCTATAGTACCCTGGGTCTTGGTTTCTTTGACTCTATTTTACTTAAAAATTTTTTTCTGATTATATGCATATATACTTATTGAAGTATAATTGATTTACAATATTGTGTTAGTTTCAGGTGTATAGCATAGTGATTTTTTTTCAGATTTCTTTTGCTCTATTTTGGATTTTACTTGTTAATGTGCATGTGACTTTAAGAAAGAAAATTTGACATGCTAGCGCTTAATTATATAAATATTTTATTTAAGTTAGAACAGTATTTATCAACGTGGAAGGAAGGGTGTCTTAACTCTATTCTTCTTGGGAGAACTGGGATCCTTTCAAAGTTAAGGGAATAGAGTGACTGTATGTACATGTATATGTGTATCAATTTCTATATCTATATATCTGAATCTATATGTATATTGAAATATAATGGTAGTTGGGAAGCACCCTTTAGCATTATGAGTTACAGGAGACTAGTTAGCAGGAGTTTAATCTTTGTAGTTCACTGAGTGTCTAATTATAGTTCACATTTCTAATCTTAGGCTCACCTACAATGATGGGCTCCCTCCCTCTCCTTTTCCTTCTCTATCCTCAAGTTCTGGAGTCTTTAACAGACTGTGTGGTAGAGGATGACTGGTAATACACAGAGGACTAGGGACATGGTGAAGGGGAGGCGAGGGAAACAGGCATGAGCAAGGTCGAGGGACCGTGGGAGAGAGAGTGCAGGCATGGGGCAGGCTATGTGTAGGCACTTGGTGCACCTGGAGCAGGGCAGAGGACAGCCACTCCTGTGAACTCAGGGGCGCCTAAATAGGCTTGGGAAGCCACTCACCAAAGCACATTATTCCCTGGTTCTGCATGGAGAATGTTATTTGCATCTGAGGCAGAGAAGCGACTAAACCTGTTTGGGATTCCCAGTCCGTGTTGGATACTTTTTGGTTGTTCCCTCCCCAATTACCAGCCGGCAGCTGGATTCCACCAATAATGAAGCCTGGGTCATCAAGACCGACCTAAATGGACCCCTCTAAACCATTGACCATAAGGCCATGTGGCCCCTCCTGCTACGGTAAGGGGCACAGGTCTAAGTGAAATGTGCACTATGCATTTCTCCCTCCTCATCCAGCACAATCTTAGACCTCTAGAACATTTTCCTACCTTGCAAAATGGCCCTGAAGTACATTTGACAATCTTGCAGTGATTACATTTTGTTTCTGATCTCTGTTATGCCTTTGTTCAAGGTTTCATCATCTCTCACCTGCACCACTGCAATAAACACCTTATTAATCTTTATGTCTTCCCCTCTACTTTGTAAGTGATGCTAGAATTGTCTTTCTCAATCACACATCTACAATCATCATTGTCACCTGCTTTTTTGGGTATGCTTTGACTTCTTTTTTCCCCCCAATGAAATGTAATATGGAATGTTACATAAAACATTGAAGCAGACCTGCCCTGTGGAAGTGGGTTTGGGTGCAAGCAGAGTCCTTGCACGCTCAGCCTGTCTCATCACGTCTTTTACCCCCTTAACCTTGACCAGTCCCGGTCCTCTCAGTGGCATCCACAGGATCCTTTAGAACCCATTTTGAGCACAAGCATCCTAAAGCATATGGCCCAGCTTCTCCAGCCTCCTCCTCAGTTCTCCTTCTGTGCAGCTTCAACTACAGAGCACTTACTGTGCTCTCCACCTTTGCACAGGCTGCCTCTTCTGTCTGGAATGCTCTCCTCCTCTTCTCTATCCAATGACCTCTTCTGATCCTTTGAGAAGGAGCACAGATGTCACCTCCTCTTAGAACCCTCCGCAACATCCCTGGGGAGAGTTGGTCACCCTCTGTGTCCATGGCTCTCCCTGCCCATCTCTAATTTACCATTTATTACATTGTTTTACAATGTTTTTTATTTTTATTTTTAATTTTTTTTGGCTGCATTGGGTCTTCGTTGCTGCGCATGGGCTTTCTCTAGTTGCGGCTAGCAGGGCTACTCTCTTCATTGCAGTGCACGGGCTTCCCATTGTGGTGGCTTCTCTTGCTGTGGAGCACAGGCTCTAGGCGCGTGGGCTTCAGTAGTTGTGGCGCTAGGGTTCATGTTGCTCCGCAGCATGTGGGATCTTCCCTACCAGGGATCAAACCTGTGTCCCCTGCACTGGTAGGTGGATTCTTAACCACTGTGCCACCAGGGAAGTCCTTACAATTTTTAATTTGCATCTGTATCATCCCTCACTCAGCTATCGGAAAGGCCATGTCTTATAGTGTATGTTCCCTCATGTCTGTTCCTATCTCCTAGCCCAGTGCTTGTCCTTGGCAGGTTGTAAATGATCATCATTGATTAACTGGGAAAAATTAGTGCACTGAGCCCAAGTCAGAATCAAAGATTATCTTGAGTCACTGATAGTTTAGCAAATTTGGTGAAAATCAGTGAAAGTTTTCTTCATTCTTTGTGGAGTAAACTAACATTGTAGTTTTGTCCTTTAAACTACATCGAGACAAAATGGACTTTTTAAGGGCATATTTCCAGTCAAGATGTCCAGAGTCAAATGAAACGGAAGAAAATGGTTCACAAGCATTTCTGGGAAATGATCCTACTTCTCCTTCAAGGCCCAACTCATACATTATCTTCTCCCTGGGGCTTTTGTTGGCTTCTCATTCCCATGTTTGTCTCTTTTATTTAACTCTTCTAATGACAATTGGCTCTACTGTAGAATCCATTCTTTAATTCCTTACCCTGGACTCAATCAGTATTTTGAGTTGAAATATGTTGATCCAGGGTAGCAAAAGCTGGGTCTTGTGGTTTTTTTCACACTGTCTTCTCTGTTAAGCAACAAAGGACTTGAATCTCCAAGGACTTTTTTTTCAGCCTCAGCCAAAAAAAAAAAAAAAAAAATTCAGAGGAAGAAGGCTTGCTGGTACATATGCCATTTGTTAATTTGAGCACATGGGTCTTCTTTAGAAGTCTTACAGGAAGGTAAAGATTACTATCCAAAAAATGGAAGATTACTTAGCATTTTCCACATTTCAAGGATGTAGCAGAATTTAATGAAGGGCAAAAGATGTCTTTGTTGGGAGAGTCCAATAATGGGCATCATTAGGTGTGCAAAAGGAAGCACCAGGTGAGATGAGCCAGGTGGTCTGTAACAGGACTGCTCAGTTTTCTCTGCAGAGTACTGGGATCTGGAAGAGAAGGAGAGTTGGATAATGGGAATCTTGATAGGGATGGTGTGCCCCAGCGATATGGGGGCAGGCCGAGCCCCAAGACAAGATAGTGCTGGTAAAAAATTTCCCCTGGGGGGATGGCTGAGGCTCTGCAAGTACACTATCCTCTTGCATTCAATATTCAGTTGTTTATTATCCCACGAGATGCTAGTCCCCCTTCATTCTTTCCAAACAATCAGATAAGTCTGTTGAGCACAATGGCTTTTATGTTGGTAGTGTATTTTGGAAGAAATGAAGACAAAGGTGGTTGCACATAGCATGGGAAGAGGAGAGTAGTCACAGGAGAAGGACAAGTAAGCAGGGATCAAGAATTCAGAACGGGCTTCCCTGGTGGTGCAGTGGTTAAGAATCTGCCTGCCCTATCAGAGGACATGGGTCCGATCCCTGGTCTGGGAAGATCCCACATGCCGTGGAGCAACTAAGCCCGTGCACCACAACTACTGAGCCTGTGCTCTAGAGCCCGTGAGCCACAACTACTGAAGCCTGCACACCTAGAGCCCCTGCTCTGCAACAGGAGAAGCCACCGCAATGAGAAGCCTGCTCACCACAACGAAGAGTAGCTCCCGCTCACTGCAATTAAAGAAAGCCCACATGCAGCAACGAAGACCCAACGCAGCCAAAAATAAATTTAAAAAAAAAAAAGAATTCAGAAGAAGCAGGAAGTCTGGGCAAGAGGTAACTAGGATGTCAACAGACCTCTGGGGGATAACATGGAATCTTGAGGAGTGTGCTGTACATCTCCCAGTTCATGGATTGGAGACTCCAACCTTTTAATTTGGTTATTAAAGGAAAGGGCTCCTCTTTCCTTTTGGGCTACAAAAGGAATGTATAGCAGAAGAGTGTGGGTGATTTCTTACTAGCAGGAGATGCTTCTCCCCACTAGTAGGGCTATTTTAGGACCTCCCTAAGACCCGGGCATCTTGATTTTAGAGGGCTCATGTCACATTTGTCACATTAAATACAACACAGTATTTTGTTGTATAAATGTGAAATCATCTTTGTAACCTTGCTTTTGATATTATTATATATTCTTGATATAATTATTAATTTCCATTTTAGAGTGTTTTATTTTGGACCCAACACATTTTTAAGAGCAGATTTTAAACATTTTCATGTACCTCTGCAAGGCTTGTGAGTCTTTAGCCCTGTGCTTAATATAGCTAATAGATAAAATGTTCATACATGAAAGTAAGCTCTTTCTTGAAGACGTAAAGCCAATTCCCAAAGAAGCGTTATCAGCTTCCCCTGACAAACACAGATATTTAACTCACACCCACAAATGACTTAGACCCTGATTTTCCAAATTGGATTTCAGTAGGTTAATTAAAATAGCATAGAAATAATTTTTAGTGTAGGTCTTTATCTATAAGCCTTTTGGTTATCAATTAGGGTCTTGTTTCTAATTAAAGAATAAAACAAAACAATGCAAACAGTAATTAATAAATGAAAACCTTCAAAGTAAACCTCAAGGCCTGATAAGAACTCTAATTTTTTTTAAAGCATTTTCGTGTCAAGAGACTATTCAAAGTACAAGTTTTATAGATATTTTCCTTTTAAAGAGAGTTCTCTTAGCTAATCAGATGCCGAGTGGTGTTGCCTTTAATTTTATCTGGCCAAGCTTCCCTCCATCTGTTTTCCCATAATGCTCTCATTCTCTCCTCCAGATGTTTGGCACAGCATCTCAACTTGATGTCTATTTCTTCTCGTTCTCCTTCACCTCACATGAACCTTCCAGATCATAATTCTTTAGAAATAGACACAAGGAGTTTTATTTCAAATCACCATTTTTACTTAAGGAGTTCCATCTCCAAGGTCAGTGGAAGTCAAAACAATTTCTCATTGTAGAATTTCTTGGCTCTGTATATTTTTTAAAACGGAAAAAAGAAAGAGAGAAAGGAAGGGAAGGAACCAGAAACACAAGATTGTTAAGCAATATCCTCATGTTCACATAAGCCAGGGACTCAGGAATAAGAATTAAACATCAAGAATTCTGCTTTTGATTCTTTTTTAACATTTGATTTACTGAAAACTGAAGCTATTCTATCAATCACTCTGCAGCTTCAACTTTGATCAATGCCTCTATTCAATAGGGGGTCAAATACCTGAAGGGAAATAAAAGAATTCTCTGGAACATATGGCAGGGAAAGGATCATTTGTGTGTGCTTGCTGAAAAGACAAATGATTCTCGTTCCCTGCTCTCTCACTGTGGCCGTGTTCTCTGCTGTTCAGCTGATCATAGACAATCTTGGGCTCCAGCTAATCTGCTGCTTTTCAAAGCAAACTAAATGGAAATAAAGGTTTAAATATCTGGAAATGAAATCATGATTTAAGAAAGAAAAAATTTAGCAGTATGAAAAACTTTTCCTGACAAAGTGTACAGCATGTTAGGAAAATTCTTTTCTGAGACCACCTGCTGATATTCTATTTTATAACTGGAGAGAATACAGCCTTATGGCCAAAACTTAGATAGAACTATAGCTTTTTGAAGAGAAAGAAAAAAATACCCTAACCCTCATTAAGAAAGTAAGTGGTTTTCATGGAGCAAACAAATCTACAAAATAGAAAAGCTCTCCTTCCTGTCATTTGAAAGACAGTTTCTCCTTAATGTCTCATGTTTACCCTTTGTTCTCCCACCTTTACTGCCAAGATCTGGGTCGGCATTATAAGCTTATGCTGCACCTGGGCCATGGCCTCAGCTCATAACTCCCTGCTTCTAGGCTCACCCCAATCCCATCCATCTATCCTACTAGAACTCCTTCCAAGGAGAACCCTGCATTTGTTTAGGAGAGATATCTCACAAGGTATTGGGGAAGAAGACAAACACCAAGGACCCACCCAAGGGCATGGGTGGAACTTCCACGAGAAATACAAATAAGAGCAGCTTCTTGCCTGTGTCAGAAAGTAAGGGAGTAGGAAACAAAAACCTGGGAATGGGAAATAGAAGGAACGGGCCCAGGTGATGGCAGAAGGAAGAAATCTCTCTCCTTGACATAATCTTTCCCCTTGACCCCCCCCCCATTCATCTTTAGAAAGAAGTTACCAACCTCATACAATACTTGAAGGTGGTGGATTTTTGTGGAAACCTAGGATGGAACAGTGTATCCCATCTACATGGATAGTATGGCACAGGGGCATGGAGATGTTAGGAAGTAAATATAAGAAAGGCTAGACAATGTGGGGAGGGCTTTATAACAGTCTCAGGTTGTGGCACTGGGCTTCTCAAAGCTCTCAGGACATGGGTAAGCTGGCTGAGTTTTAGGTTAGACCATGAATGGTTCACATTACCCGTGGAGTTGACTTTGCACTTGTCAGCCTGACATTCCAGTCCTGGGTGATCTTGCCTTGACTGACTGCATTCCAGCCTCCTTTTCCCAGATCTACTTTCAATTTAGCCCAACTGTGCTGGTCATCTTTCCATGAACGTGAATATTAAATTCCAGTAGTACCATCAGTTACTTCCTGAGTGATGGCGGGGATATTATTTAGCATTTCAGAATTTCACTCTATTTATCTGGAAATTATCTGGGAATAATCTCATAAGGTTTTCCAGGAATTAAATAGGATAATGCACTTAAAAAAATCTGTAACCTGCTTCTCACACTGTAGACACTCAATGAGTTTCATCTCCAACCCCCTTTATCTCTTGTGAATTTTTGCTTCTACTGGTCCTTTTACCTGACTTGCTCTTCCCTGCCAAGGTCAAAATCTACCTACTTTGAAATACTACCATACTTTATCACATCTGGCCTAACATTCTAGTTATTAATGACTCTCATCTCCTCTTGTAGACTGTAAACATCCCAAGAACAAGATCTTTATATCCCTTGTAGCATCTAAAGAGTTTGCAAATAGTGTATGCTCCGTATTTATTAAATAAATTCTCCATTATTTTTTACCCAAACGTTTTACATGCTTTTCAATCATAAACATTTAAATTTAAATTTATTCCATTAAAGTCTCAAAAATCAGGTGGAATTTCTCTACTAAATGTTTCTCACTTTCCACGGATCACATCTTAAATAGTAAGACATATTCCCTTGAAGATATTTATCACTGCCTAGGTCACCACCAGTACAATATTCGGACACAAATCAAGTCAATAACATGAGATTGAATAGAACTTATTTCAAGCTTCACACTAATGAAGGAAGGAAGGAAAATAAAAATCATTTGGAAAAGAGCTGCCAAACACTGGACAGTCTGCTAATGTAAAAAAAATGAGATGTTTCTTTTCACCATCCCTAAATTATTGAGATGGCAGGTGTGCCTGTTTGATGTTGTTGCTTGTTTTCAGTTGAGGAGTAAACTTTGCCTGTAGCCAGTTAATCATCTGAGCCTTTCAGAAAACTTAATTGAGAGGCCATTACTTGCTTTGCTTCCTTCTTCCTCCGCATCTCCACCACATATCAGCAATCACAGTGACGCATCACTCTGCTGGTAATTCATATGGTATATTCTGAACCACAGATCATGGCTGTTTTAGACCTGCCAGATGTTCCTAGTCCCTCGCTGCAATTAAGTTCCAACATAGCCCAATTTGAAAGAGATGGAGAAACCACAGTTCTAATTAAGAATATTCATGAGTTTGTATCTTGGAAAGCCAGAAATCACATAATGTCCCAGAGTGGACAATATCCTTTCCTTTGAGAAGAGAGGAAAAAAATGCAATTTTAAAAAAGTCACCAGATATGCACTATGGGAAGCTCTGAAGTGAAACATGAGGTGTGGGATTGAATGAACTATTAGAACTCTCAGCCAAACCTGCTTTAATAAGAATTTAAAGGGCTAGGTCAGGGCTCGAAACACTGGCCATACGTTATCATCTAAAAGGCTTAAAAAAGAAATTCAGCCTTGCCTGGGTCCATCACAGCACTAGTCTAGATCAAGAAAAAGAAACAGTGCTGTGGTTGGCATCCTCATGTCCACACAGGGGTCACCTCTAGACAGCTGCTATGGTAACTGCAAACGTGTTCTTCTTAGACATTTAAAATAAGAACTCAAAGCATCCTCAGCTGGACTAGGAACAGGGGTCATGTGTAGCATGTTCAAAGTAGGCTCAGCCAACCAAATTAGGCAATGCTGAGGCTTTCCACTATACCTACGATAAGTTATCAGATGTTCCTGATAGCATCTTCAGAAGAAATATAGAAAATGTTCTTCATTATAATACTCACCTCAAGTGGTAGGGTTCACACTTTGTGAGCCATTTACTGTTGAGCCCATTGTGATCCCTGGAGTGAGAACCCTTGAAAAGCTGTGGAACATAGTATAGCGTGTTAAAGGGTCAGGATTCAGTTTCTGTCATTAACAAGCTGTGAGACTTGGGCAAATCACTGAAACTTTCTGGGTAACAATTTCCTTATCTAATGAAGAAAAAGTTTCAAGAGGCCATTTTAGGGGTTAAAAGGGGACTTAGAGGCAACGTGTTCCGTCCTACCGTGGACATCTGTTGTTTTGGACTTCTAAACTCCATTTCCCCTTTATCGTGTAGCTGACTCTTGGCTTTCCTTTGGAAATCAATCTTCCTTCACTCTCGGGCTATATATGTACTGACTCCACCTCTGGCTCCAGGGCAGAGCAGTTTATTTAGGTCTGGCCAATTGGAACACTGTATTCCCTATTCACACAGTGAGTGGTTTAGGGATGCAACTCAAGTCAGTCAAATTCAATGAAATTCAATTCTGGGAATTTTTCTGGAACTGCAGTGGAGGAAAAACTTTTTTCTCTTGGGTTTTAAGTTTTAGGAAGTAAACCTGGAGCTGCGAGGAGAAATCTTGTCATCACAGAGGGAGAACATGCCTGAGGATGAAGCCAACACAATACAAATCAGAGCTAATAGATGGAGAGCTATAGTGCCCTGGTGACATAATTTAAAGCTCCCAGATGCAGCTGTGCCTGAAACTGGTATACCCTTTTCAATTATCTAAATCATAAAGCCTCCCCTCTTGTAAATTAAGCCAGTTTGAATTAGATTTCTTTTACTGGCATCCAAAAGAGTTCTGATTAATACCAACCACTAATATTATAGGCTTTGGAAACTGACACCAAGGGTGACTAGTCCAAACCTAGATAAAGTCAGAGGCAGAACTAGAACCAGCTTCTGAGCTTACCAGTTCAAAGACTTTCAAAATACATCTAAACCTTGAATTAAAAAAAAATAATAAGTTACTGACTTCTTTGAAATTTCCATTTAACTACTTCCTCTGTACCAATAACATCACTTTTCTTGTAATTATTGAGAGGTTTATTTTCTTGCAGCCTTTTGCTGTCTCTAAATTCACTTATTTTGTAACTAATGTGACCTACTTGCCAAGTTAATGAGAAACAAACATAACAACATTTTATCACTTAAATTAATATTTTGGTGCCGTGTAGAACAAATAAACAATAGGTTGACTGAGTTTCTTATTTTTTGACAGATTTATTTTTCAAATCTATTTTTCAATACATTATAGCATCAAGACCTCAACTTCCAAGAGTTTCTTGGCGGTCCTGTGGTTAGGACTCAGCACTTTCACTGCCATGGGCCTAAATTCAATCTCTGGTCAGGGAACTAAGATCCCATAAGCCAGAAAAAAAAAAAAAAAAAAACTCAGTTTCTGATCAGAGGCAGAAGAGATGGATATCTTAAAAAGGAAGAGTGGGGAATTAGAGCTTAATATTTAGCTAAAAATCGAGCTCCATCAACTGTCTTTTTTCAGTCTGTAGCTAGTGAATTAAGAGCCAAATAATTAAATGTTTTGCTAAATCTGTCAATCCAGTTTAAGATCGTCATCCTTCCTAAACTGTGTATTCCCTTCACCCATTATCCATCTCTCTGTTATAGCACTTGAATGCCTACGTATTCGTCTCCACCATTGCACCTTGAGCCTCTGTATGTCAGGGATCTTGCTTTAAACATTTCCAAGTCTCATGAACACTCAATCACTATGTACTCTCTATGTTCATGGAGTGGAAGTTAGGACACATGGCTGTTTCCCATTTATTGCTTAGAGCATTGAATCAACACATTTCCTGTGACTATCTTCAGAGTCTGGTATCAAGTTCATTTGCCTGTTATTAGTATGTGTGAGAAGAGTTTTTAATACATTCAAACTATTTCAGGTCTTGAAAGTTTCTGCATGGACCATTTTTAATCAAGCAGAATCTCTTGGGATTTTAGACCCTGAAATGTCAGATCTAATTGTTATATTTTCTTTTTCATGTCTTCAATAATCATCCAGAAGTGATATCATGGACTGGCACTCAGGGGCTGTGTGAACTGTGAGAATCTACATTCTCAAATCTTCTCAAATCTTACTTGCTATCCTTCCTATTCATCTCACACCATTGGGGACATAGAAAGCGTGAACCTTTTTCGTTTTACTCATCTTGAGTACTGAAATCAACCAGAGAGACTAGGCTAAGGAGCATTATGGAGTTTCATGTTGCCACAGATGCATGAAAATTTATCAAGTTCTACCCCATTCAGAATAGAGAGGTTGGGAATGCTTTTTAATCTGGGGGGGAGGCTGATATTAAATTTATCAGTACATAACTGTTTATCTTTTAAACTATGGAAAGAAATCAGACAATGTTTATTTAAAAAAATAAGAGAACACATCCAAACAGCTTTTACCAGAGATTTCATTTTTCTTTTTCCATTTAAAAGTGAAACATTATTTTTTAAATTGCATATTAATGTCAAAGGAGAGAGAGGCCAGCTCTCCATATAAGATCTCATTCACTCCTCACAACACCCTTAATAGAGTAAATATTATTAATCCACATTTTATCAATGAAAGACCATCTTTAGGGAGGTTAAGTCAATGGTCTGTAGTCACGAAGGCAGTGAGCAGCTGAACTGGATTGGAGGTAAGGTGTGCTTGCCTCACAGTTTCTGCCCTGACCACTCTACTGCACGGCTTCTCAAAACATGGTCTCGGCAACTTGATAGGACCATTATGTATTACATGCCGGCAGTTAGGCTACATGCTTTACATTGTTATCTCTGTTAATGTTCTAACTACTCTGTGACTGGGATATTATTACTTTGGAGATCAGGGAACTGGCCTGGGTAACTTTCCCAAGGTCACAGAGCTCACACGGCAGAGTCATGCTATTAGACACCATTCATTCCTTCAGCTCATGTTTATTAAACATGGCCTCTGTGCTGGGCGAGGGTGAGAAGGAAATACATATTTTCTGTTCTCAGCTACTTTAAATATTAGTAAAATATTTTTTGAATGAAGGTGTTGACTCATGCAAAAACTAAAGAACAGACATCATCAAAGCATTAGTGTTTCTGATATGTGACTTTAGGCTCTCCAAAGGGCCCTCCAAAGCCTCCCTGGAACACTCTTTGAGAAGTACTGCCCTGAGTTTAATCCATTTGCTCTGGAGTCTAGGAAGACCCTGTGCTTTCACCCTGGGGCTGAAAGAAAACACTGGCTTCCTTTCCAGTCTCCTTTGTCCCCACCCTTACCAGTTCTCTCCTGCGGGGGAGAGGCTTGACCCTCTGATGCCCACCACCCACATGTCCCCAGACCCTCATTCTGATTGTCTCCTTTCTTCTGCTGCCAGGCACCTCCAGGGAGACACTTATCCCAGCTGCTTCCATTTCCACACCGCCCAATTCTTCCTTAATTCCCTCAACACACCATTATCCTCACCCCAAACCCTGTAAGTTCAAAGTCACCAATGACCCCCAGTCACTAGTCTAATAATCCTTTCTTAGTCACCTCCACCAACTCCTGATTACAGGATCAAGCCCAGATCTGATTTCCCTTGTTCTCCACCATCTTTGGGCTTGGACCAAAGTTCTGCTTTCCTCTCTGGTGACTCTGATGTAAACAGCTTTGTTTCAGCAAAACGGGTTGACTCCATGTTTCCTGCAGGCATTTTACACATTTTTGTGTTAGGCAGACATGGCAGTTTTCTTATTAGGCAGATGAAGTATGGCTTAGAGTACCAGTATAATAAAGGCCCAAAGGACAGAGAAAAGTGAAGCTTCAATTAAACTACGCACAATTTTTCTATTAGAAAGTCTAGAAAGAAGCTGTCTTCATTTCAACACACATGAATGATCTGTGCTTTAGAGGTCAGGGTGTGTGAGTATGTTTTCACTACGTAAGGGATGAGTTAGAGGGTGTACTTTTCAGTATATAGTGCTTGAATCCCTTGAATGCCCCTAATTAGATCTAAGACATTGGGAAGGTTTTCTAACACACTGAGACTCAACTACCCCGTATATAAAATGGAGATGATTATGGTCCCTGCTTGATAGTATTGTTTGGAGAACTAAAGAAATAATGCACATAAAATGCTTAGCATAGAGGTGTTTGGTAAATGCTAGTTACTATAGTCGCCACTGTGGCAGCTGCTCATATGCAGGCTTACTGTCCTACCAAATGTATGTCTCCTGTGGCTTTCTGTTGTTTTAAGCCACCACCTTGCTGGCTTAAAACAACAGAAATGTATTCTCCCACAGTTCTGGAGACCAGAAGTCCGAAGCCAAGGTGAGTCTCCAGAAGAGAAACTGCTCCATGCCTCTTCCAGCCTCTGATGTCTGTTGGAATTTCTTGGTGTTCATTGGCTTGTGACCACATCACTTAAATCTCTGCCTCTGTCTTCACATTGCCTTGTTTTCTGTTGAGGTGAGTCAGAGCTCTATCTCTCTCTTATAAGGACAACTGTGATGTCATTTAAGGTCCACCCAGTGAATTCAGCCATCTACTCATTTCTAGATCCTTACCGTAATCACATCTGCAAAGACCCTTTTTCTAAATAAAGTGACAGTCACAGGTTCCAAGGCGTAGGATTTGGACATGTCTTTAGGAGCCGCTATCAGCCTATCACACCAAATTAGAGGCTTGTTGAAAGGAGTAATCTGTTTCCTGCATCTCTGTACTGCCCACAACATCTAGAACTGTGAATAGAGGGTGATGGGCTCATGGGGGTTCATAGGTTATTAATAAGTAAGTAAATAAGTAAATTACCAAACAGGTTCATGCTTGGACCAATGATGAGAGTGTGTGTGCCTTAGGTCCAATTAGAAAAAAATCAAAACAGAGGGGGTGTTCAGGTAACATCCATTGAATGAAAAGCCTAATATTAAAGATTTTATAACTAGTCAGTAGCTTGATAAAACTATTAAATTATTAGAAAATTTAATTTTCAATTTAAAAAATTCTAATGTGTACAAAGCTACATCTGTGCAGTCCAATCCCATCCTGAGTGGTTTCACACTCAAAGAAGCATAGCCCACGAAGGGATTCCAGTGTTTATCCACACTTCTCGCAGGCATTCTAAAAAAAAATTTTTATTGGAGTGTAGTTGATTTACAATCTTGTGTTAGTTTCAGGTGTACAGCAAAGTGAACCTGTTATACATATACATAAATCCACTCTTTTTTAGAATCTTTTCCCATATAGGCCATTACAGAGTATTGTTCTCTCAAACATTTAAAGGTCCAAGCACAAGTGGACAACAACTCATTAAATCCCCTATTCTAATCTCTCATCTATGCTGCAAGCTTCTGAAACAATGGAGCCTCTCATTTTACTGACCCCAAAGAACACTTCCGTGCATGATGTCCCACTGTGTTGGCCCTTTCCACAGTAAAATATGCCACCATCCTCTGCTAATCTTATCTCCCTCTCAGCCAGGAGGCTGGGGTAGGGAGGTGGGGGATATGACCACTCTTTTAGGACACAGATGGAGGGGGCACCTCGGAGGACTTGGAATTGATAGCCACTGTTTGGCTGAACCAGCTGGCTTTTACTTCTTGCCTCCTTAGAGTGTTCACCAATCACAGAAATATATTAGTTCTCCCCTGGTGACATATACAGTATCTAGAAATCAGATGTTTGGCAAATAGCCCACCTGGGTCCAGTCAAAATAAGATGAATAATTCTTCAACTAGTGTGAGATTAAAAAGACAGAGTCCGTTGGTGTATACAAAACCATTTTCTTTCTTAAACTCTTAGAAATCACAAAACGTGCCCCACAGTAGACCCTGCACTTTTCATTGCCAAGGAGAAAATTCAAAATAAAGGCCCACTACTGAATGGATGGCTCCATCAGAGGAGAGCCATGGCACATTAAATTCAATGAACCACTCAAGCTTCTGATTGCCTATATTATGGGAACTATAGGCTATAGGTTAAAAGATTAGTCCAGGAAGAAACAATATACTACTGTACTGGCTTTCTTGCTGGCAGTCTCAGCTTCAGGCACAAGACGATGCTACCTGATAGTTGCCATGGTAACCATGCAAGTGTTCGGCTGGAGCATTTTCAAACGGAAAGATAGAGCATCATACACGAGTTTGCTGTTTAAAGAGAAAGAGGATGGACAGCAGCTTGGAAAATGGGGTCTGCCAGGGTACATTCTGCAATGTCAGGCTCATGAGTCTTCTGATTTTTGTGATGCTGGTTGAAGTTGCCATGGCACGCCTGTTTATGAGTGTACAAAATTTGTGGTATCCTGGGTGACTTTCAGGTGAAAAAATAGAGTAAGGGGTGCATCCGTGATGCCGTGGAGGTTGGAGAGGTCTTTCTGTCCTGCGGAGACCTGGGCTTGCCACCTTCCCCCAACCGTAGATCTCCAGTGTCTTACTGAATCCGCCAGGTCCTATATTCACAATGGTTATATACCCACTTGGTTTAATGCAACTCTGCTACCTCTGCCTCCATGCCCTGCTCACTAATTCTTTGCTGGTTATAGCTTTTGAAAGATTGAGGGATTCGTTCAGTGGTCCTTTCGACCTCTCCGAACGTCGCCCTACAAAATGAGGCTCCTGCCTTACTTCTGTCTGCAGCTGCCTGCCCCACAAACACTGTTCCCTCCCTGGCATTCCCAGCTCTTTACCACCTGCGTCCCTCATTTGCAGCATGGCTGCTTTATTTTCGAGTTGTCAGCTTCCTGGGCAGAGGCTGCAGATGAGCAACAGATCGAACCCTTGTTTTAGACCTACATAATGGCTGCAAAACTAAACCAACATTGAATCAGGGTATTTCACATAACATTCCAGATTCTGGCAACTCTTCACCCGCACTCTTGTTACAGCAGCAATTGGCTAGAGCTGTGGAGTAACTCTCCTCTTTAGATCAAGTTCATGTTCCGTCAGTTGCGGCTGCATTACCACAATTACTCACCTGCCTCTCTCCTGCAACATCTGGAAGGACTCCTGTCCTTGAGGATGGGGACAGCATCACATCCTGTCCCTCCCTCCATGTTCCTCCTGTATTTGTTTCTCCCCGGGCCCTCATTTCTTCACTTGATAGATTCACGATATAGATTTATTGATGAAAATCAAAGGTAATATCATCTATCTGATGAATACTTACTGCTTACTCAGGCTCTCCTCCTCAGATCAAGTGAATCTGAGTTGCTTGCATGCCTGGTGATATATGTGGCCTCATAACAAGAAAACTCTCCCGATGGGATGGGAAGGAGTTTCTGGTAGTGAGAGCTTCACCAGAGGTGTGGCCCCAGCTTGGGTATCCTTCTTTAAATGGATTGAAGGGAAGGCTTGGGAAACCTGGGGGCTTATGCCATGGCAGCTGCTGCAGGCTGCTCAAGGGAACAATTCTTCTGGTCTTCCATGCATCATCCATGCATCCATCCATTCATTCAGTCAGTCAGTCAGCCATTCCATCAGGGTTTACTGGGAACATTTCACAACTAGGCATTATGGAGAGTGATAACACTTAGGGAAACCATCCACATCTCTGTTCTCATGGTGTTTTTAATAGTCTAGTGGACACTTTTTAAATTCAATGGATAAAAGCAGCTGCTAAGCAAACTTCATGACCAATTTCAGAGAGATCAAACTGTGCCAGAGACAAGTGAAAAAATGAAGAAGAAGGAAAAGGAAGGGGAAAGAGAGTGCAAGGAGGAGAGATGTAAATGCCCAAAATATAGATGGAAACTGTTTAATTTCTCAACCACAAAGAAATAAAATTAAAACAATAATAATCTATCTTTATAACTACTCAACTTGGCAAAGATTATTTTAAAAGAATCATAATGCCAGTTATGGAGAAGGTGTGAGGTAATGAGCACTCTTGGTTTTTTTTTTGTTTTTGTTTTTTTAATGGAAAAGTAAGTGGGCACAGTTTTTTAAGAGGGCAATTGGCAATAAATGTGAAAATTCATTAACATTTTTTTATTTAATCATGCAATTTCTAAGGCTTAGTCTCAGGAAATAACTGAGAGTGTCCACAAAAATTTAGCTAAAAAGAGTTTTGTAAACCTTCTACATTGTTGATGGGAATGTAAATTGGTGTAGCCACTATGGAAAACAGTATGGAGGTTCTTCAAAACACTAAAAATAGAGTTGCCATATGATCCAGCAATCCCACTCTTGGGCATATATTCAGACAAAACTATAATTCAAACAGATACATGCACCCTATGTTCATAGCAGCACTATTCACTATATTGAAGACATGGAAACAACCTAAATGTCCATTGACAGATGAATGAACAAAGATGTGGTACAAATATACAATGGAATACTACTCAGCCATAAAAAAGAATGAAATAATGCCATTTGCAGCAACATGGATGGACCTAGAGATTATCATACTAAGTGAAGTAAGTCAGAAAGAGAAAGACAAATACCATATGATATCACTTATATATGGAAGTTAAAACACAACATGAATATATCTATGAAACAAAAACAGACCTACAGACATAGAGAACAGACTTGTGGTTGCCAAGAGGGAGGTGAGGTGGAGGTGGGAAGGATTGGGAGTTTGGGATTAGCAGATGCAAACTATTATATATATAGAATGGATAAACAACAGATCCTACTGTAGAGCACAGGGAACTATATTCAATATCTGTGATAAACCATAACGGAAAAGAGTATGAAAAAGAATATATATATATGTATAACTGAATCACTTTGCTATACAGCAGAAATTAACACAACATTGTAAATCAACTATACTTCAACAAAAAAAGATGTTTGTGGGAGAGTTGTTAATAGTAATAACATGCCATACAACTAAATTATAACAACTAAAGCAACTAACATGTGTTGACTGTGTTCCTTCCACTAAGATACCACACAACCCCTGCAAGAGAGGCATGATGGCTGGCTGAGGAAGTGGCTGAGAGGTTAGTAACTTGTCCATGCTGACACAGCTCTAAGGGAACAGCACTGGCAGGGGGCTGAGCCCATTTAGTTATCGCATCATGTTTTTGTTGCTTTTGGTAGTGAAAAAAATGTCAGAGTCTCACCTTAGGGAACTGGCTTAATAAATTTTGTAGCAGCCATGCCACGGAATGCTAGTCAGCCATAAAAAATAACATCAATGAAGATACATCCACTTGGAAAGATGTCTGAAATATGCTACTAAGCTGGTTATCAAAGAATGTTGATAGCATGGTCCCATGTGTGTAAGAGAGTCACTTAATAAGCACACGTAAGCATAGAAATGTCCAGATGCATAGATACCAAGGTTTACTGATTAGCAACTATCTCTTGGTGATAAGATGATTATTTTTGTTTTTCTCCATCCATTCTTTTTTTTTCCTTATCTATATTTTTAAATTAAAAAATCAACCTGTACTGTTTAAGTAAAAATCTTTATATTTACTTTAAAAAAATATTGTAGCATATTGACTTGGCATTAGCATTCCAAGTCAGTATATGACACACTGACTCTTGCTTCCCTGAATAGACATCGCTTCCCTTGGGGTGTTATAAAAATCATCCTGGACTGAGAACAGGCAGAGCTAGGTTCCCAGCCAAGCTCATCTACTGATGCGTCCAGGATGTGTCCCGAGGCAAGTCACCAGCTCTCCTGGCCATAGCATGACGATGGCTGGGCGAGCCGAACTCTGAGGCTCCTGCCAGCTCTAACACGCCATGTGCTTTCACGCATTCATTTTCTTCTTTGGAGACAGCCTGTAACCATATCCAGTCTGCAGCAGAAAGATTCGAGAATGCAAAATCATTTTGGTCTATAAAAAAGCATGGATAAACACCTGCCTAACCCATTTTAAGAAACAATAATATGACGTTTATAAACCACTTTGCACAGTGCTTATGAATTCCCTCCTTGGAGACTTTGAGTTTGACTCTAGTTATTCTTGTTATTTACATGCCTGTATTTAGGTAGAGCATTTGCAATGGTGAAAGGGGAAAACACTTCCTCCTGAGACTGCCATGCATTCAGTGTTGCCTACTGTGTTGCTGGTGCAAAGTGTAAGCCCCCTTTCTCTGACACAGAATATGACTCTTCAAAATAAAGTGAGACTTCATTTCAGCCCCATCTTCCCAGCTGTATGTGTGGGCAAATGCTGTTTCTGAAGGTAGCTGAGTTGGGCTGAAATTGTGTACCGAAGTTGCAGCTTTACCCCATAAGGGCGGCTTAGAGCAGCAGGACCCACTAGGAGGAGGATCTCTTTTCTCTGGGAATGAAGAATTTGAGTCGGTGCTTTATATCCTTTATTTCCTACCAAATAATTCTAAGGCCACTGAGCTTAGGTGGGTGTTTAAGGGTCCTGGCCCTGAAGTCAGAAAAACTAAAATTTGCATCTTCTCTCTGCTTCCTGTTACTATGGAGTTTGGGGGGAAATTACTTAACCTGGTCTCAGAAATCTCATCTGTAAAAGGTGGAAACTTGATGCCCACTTCTTTAAGGTTGTTGGGAAGACTAAACAAGAAAAATCTGTCAGGGGCCTGTTGGGTGCCTGACCAACAGTAGGTACTCAATAAATAGAGGCCATTAATATGCTATGAATAAAATAAGGTGTTTAATTCCTTTCAGGTGGCATTCCCATATGCAGCATCAGAGGATGTGAAGCAGGATAACAGAAGATGAGCTGAGGGAAAGAGATTAGAATACAAATTTGTTACAGTGAACATTGCGTACCTTGCCTGTAGTCTGTGATTGTGGAACACTGGGCAGAATAAACTGTGGTATCTACAGGATGCTTTTAGAAGACAACCTGAAAAGGGCAAAAGATAATATTATATTGCATGTTTTATGGATTCTTCTCTGTGATATTTCAACTTTTTTGGGTTTGTTTTAGCATTATTACTTTTTTCAGCAGCACACTCCTATTTGGAAACATCTTATCCGTTGAGCTGATCCTTAGTTTAATCTGCCCTGTTTCTTACTTAGTTGTTTATCTCTTTAGACTACTAGATTGGATTACTTAATTAACTTAAGTCATTAAGTTTGGCTCATTCTGGTTCAGGCTGAACCCTGACCATGCTCCAGACCCTGTACTAGACTCTCGGTACCGATGTGTTTCCTGTTCTGAAGAAGCTGGCACTCAAATATAGGGAGAAAATGTGTTAACTTCATTTGCAACTTTTTCCTTTCCTCCAGCCTAAGGAGGATCAACTGCTGAATTCTCCTTTGTTAAATAAGGCCAAAGTTTAATGAAACATTATAGGTGCTATGGGAGAAGATGTCCCTGGTACAGTGAGGACCTCAAGTGAGAGAAGTCAATTCTAGGAAGGGAGGGGCAGAGAAGACTTCAAAGGAAGAAAAATGGTGACAAAGGGCTAGAGCTATGTCATATTTGTATTTCTGTTCCTAATTCTCTGCTTCCTGCCCCCAGCACCTATTATAGTGTCTTAGACATGTTGCCCACTGGACTTAATTGAACTCTTTTTGGTTCACAGAGGTGCCTCTTCTTTCCTTTTTTAAAAATTTTTATTGGATTAGAGTTGGTTTACAATGTTGTGTTAGCTTCTGCTGCCCAGCAAAGTGAATCAGTTACACATATATATGTATCCACTCCATTCTAGATTTTTTTCCCATATAGGTCACTACAGAGTATTGAGTAGAGTTCCCTGTGCTAGTAGGTCCTTATTAGTTATCTATTTTGTATATAGTAGTGTGTATATGTCAATTCCGATCTCCCGATTTATCCCTCCCTACCCTTTTCCCCCTCGTAACCATAAGGCTGTTTTTTACATCTGTGAGAGGTGTCTCTTCTTTCAGTGGGTGGTGACTTCTTTCTGAGAGGTCCAATAAGATGAGACCAGGAGCTGTGGCTTAAAGAGGACAACTTTTAAGAACTAACTTCTGAAAAATGAAATGGAAGCGAATTTAGAGTTAAAAAGCTTGCTGTGTAAACTTAAATGAGTGACATAAACTCTTTGATTTTAAGTTTATGAATCTTTAAAGTAAAAGTAGTGACACCAATGCCACAATGAGATAAAGAGTACAAGATCAGTTGGCAAAGTGTATGGTATTTGGAAGACTCACATTAAATTGTAGTTTCTTTCCATTGCTTCCAGAAGACAGTCCAGAATATTTTGACCAGTCCGCCTCTCCATCCCTCCACCTGGCTGAGTAGCAGAGGACAATCTATTTCAGATGTTGTCATTTAGAAATTCAGATATTTAAGTCTTGATTAAATGATCCCTTAGTCATAGTTCAATGTTAATACCTTTTAATGACTGGTGCTTTTATCAGCTGGGATTTGATTTGGTTTTAATTTCAGGTCCCAGTGACAGTTTTAAGGGTTGCTTTCAGCAAAATATACCACTTGATTATCTAAGGATTGGCACAACTTTTATCCAAGTGTGATAAGTAGTCAGCTTAAGTCTAGAACAGAGAGTTATCTAAAGTCACAGAAGCTTTTAAATTTATATCAACAATTAATTCTCTGTAGCCATGTCAGATCTATTGGTGGATACGCCAGATACGGGAGAAGAACAGTGAAGTGGTGACACAGCATTCTCCAGCAATGAGCTATGAGATGAGGAAAAGCACACCCTGAAGTTGAGAAGGGTAAAGACAGAAAAGCGTGTGACAAAGTGGCTAATTCAGCCTTTCTCAGAACCATCGGAGAAAACTCTTGCGTGTCTAAACTCACTTGGCTTCTTGACAATGAGTCAGCTTAATAGGCTATATACACCTTGAAATTATTTGGTCTGTGTTTAAAGTGGGAAACTGAAGTTGGACAAAGTCATTTGGAGTAGCCCGGATCTCATGCAAAGCAATTCGTTCAGAGCTATTAGCACAGCAGATTTCTCCGTCCATTGAGAGTTTGATATAGTAGGGGAATCTCTTTGTGATTCTTTCCATTTCAAGCTCCAGATAAACTGCCCTTTCTGGGTCTTTTACTTGTTTCTCTGCTTACTTTTTAAGTGTCTCTCAGGAAATTTTTTCCTCATTTTGGTGCTCACTGTTCCAAGCCTTTTGCTTCTACCCGTCTCTCCTTGCTCCCTGTTTTTTTTTTTTTTTTTTAAATACACTGTGTTTGAGAAACCACATCATATGGAGATCTCCTAAATTTACTGTTCTCCACTCTTCACTCTTTCTTGGCTGTCTACTCAAATTTCTCCCTTATATTCTTGCAGTAATACTTCACATGTTCACTCTTTTCCTCTAGATGCTTGCCAAAACATGCAGCTGCTCCCTTCTGAATATCGTGAAGATCCACTCTCTTATCTATCAAAAAGGGGGAAAAAAGCCTTTATTTCCAAACCCCAAATTCCAGTTAACCATAGAGGAAATGACTAGAGTCCCTAGACATCTGCTATTTGGTCAGCTGGTTTTTTCCCTCTTGGTTTTACTGCCCTGGCTTCTCTTGGCTGGGTCAGCCTAGGCTCAGGCAGCCACTAGCATCATTTCCATTACCTCAGCTCCACTCTGCACTCGGGTGCCTTGTCGGAGCAGCTGTAGTGAGCACAACTAAAAGTAGCACACTCTACACCCACAGCCAGAGCCTCCTTGTTGCCGGGGTCCCTGGGAGGACTGTTTTGGAGGGGGGGACCTATAGAAGAAACCATCTCTCCCTCCCTCCTTATTCTCCCTGGCCAATAAAATAGACATTTCCAGCCTGTCTGAGGTAAGAGGAAGAAGAGTGTTTCGTGTGTATTTTTTCCCCCTCTTCTGGCCCCTTCCCACAAAAGGAGGGGTGGTATGTATCTGTGCAGTGTGGTGGTGAGGGTCGGCTGCTCCATGGTCTGCTGTTGGGTGGAGTTAATGTGTGAAGGGTTGAATGCACTGGTGGCCTCATTTGCTTTGTCTCTGTTAGTAGGACATCTGCATTCAAAGGGGGTGAGGCAGGCCAGGATCTTCTACACAGCTGGAGGTGGGGAGGTGAATGTCTGCTCTGTAGGCCTGAGGTCTTGGGTGTGTGAGTAGGGGAGGGAGGACTATTTGGAAGCCTACATTGGCCTCAAGTCCAAGCTCTATTCTTTAATACAGTTTTACTAATCAGATTTTTTTTTTTTTTTTTTTTTTTGCGGTACGCGGGCCCCTCACTGTTGTGGCCTCTCCCGTTGTGGAGCACAGGCTCCGGACGTGCAGGCTCAGCGGCCATGGCTCACGGGCCCAGCCGCTCCGCAGCATGTGGGATCTTCCCGGACCGGGGCATGAACCTGTGTCCCCTGCATCGGCAGGAGGACTCTCAACCACTGCACCACCAGAGAAGCCCCCTAATCAGATTTTTTTAACCTTTGTATCAACAGATCGGTTTTAGGCTCAGAGGAGAGAGGGGGGAATGCTTATCATCTCAAAGTGTTATAAGACCGGGTTGTCTATTTCTTGTTATCTTCTCTGTGCCTTAGGTGGCATCTCTGGCAGTTAGCCATGTATCTTCTCTGGCTCCAGTTAGCACCAGGAAGCCTGTCAAGGTTTCAGTTTCCGCTGAGTGATCCCCACCTCTCCCCTTTTCCCCTGCAGCCTAGGGGTAGAAGCAGTTTCTTATTGCTATCAATCTCTGGCTGGCTTGTCTCAATGTCCTCTAGTTGACCCCTTGGCCTTTTCTATCAACCGTATAACAATTCTCTTTATTAAATAATCAGAGTGTTTTCTGCTTCCTGATTAGATCTAGTGATACATCAGTGAAGCCTGGGAAATCTAAAGTTTTAGTCAGCTATTGCCACAACAATGCTGCATAACAAGCTCCAAAACTCAAGAGCTTAACATAACAGATTTTCTTCTGACATTGATGGATGTGCAGGTTGAATGTTACTTGGCTGGGTTAGCCTGAACTCCTGGCTTCTGGCTGAGTTCAGGTTTGTCCCATGTGTCTCTCCTCTTCCTAGGACCTGTGGCTACTCAGAGCATAGGATAAGAACCATGAATCTTATTCTGGGGTCAAAGTCGAAAGGGCAGCAGCTACACTGGAGGCATGTTACTCCCATGGTAGATCACCAAAGCACAGAAGCTCAACTATGCAAGTTCACTTCCAGCCTGGTCACATTCCCTAACATCTCACTGATTAAAGCAAGTCAAATGTCAGAGAACAAAATCAGGAGCTAGAAGAGTACATTCTGCCCACCATAAAACCAGGCAGGGATGTGGCTGTATGATTTTATTACACGGGAGGAAACACTAATTAAATAAATCTACCACGTTTGGCTTAAATATTCATCATCTCTAAGAAAATTGAGCTATATCATCATTTATTGGGCCTGTACCAGGGGTGGCTAACTCATAGAATCTATTGTACTTATAGTTGATGTTTCATTTTTTTCCGTGCTTTTGGACACTGATGTTGATTTGGAATTCAGAGTTACAGTCCATTTTTCGCTAAAGACTTCCTTTTTTTTTTTTTTTTTTTTTTTTTTTTTTAGAGGACTAGAGGAGTCATCTGTTCTCAACTTTAAACTCACTCTTCTACATGCTTCTTTCTCATGCTGAGATTCGGACTCTGCAGATCACATTTGTGCTTTGCCCGCTGAGTCCCTGCTTAGCTTTGCCAGTAGGGGGTGCTAGAGTGGACTTTAGGGCTAGAGCAGGAAGTATGGACTTTCTTTTTGCTGTTTGCTTCTTGTGGGTTTCCTTTCAGCTCCCCCTCCTGTGAGAGTTACCCAGCAAAGCTTTTTTACCTCAGCGCTAGCAGTTCATTCCAGTAGCTGCAGCTGAATCTAGTTTGTAGTGCTTCCAACACTCCCAGCACTAGCTGAGTAGCAAGCACCCCAACCGCAGAAGAGCCTCTGCTCCAAGCACCTATGCTTTAATAATTCCAACCTCTTTCAATTTTAAAATTAAAAAATGTATACTTATGTGTATGTATGTATTTATTTATTTTTTTTTGGCCGCACTGTGTGGCATGTGGGATCTCAGTTTCCCCACCAGGGATCAAACCTGTGCCCCCTGCCTTGGAAGTGGGGAATCTTAACCACTGGACCACTAGGGAAGCCCCTATTTATGTTTATTTTTAAACAAGAAGGAGTGATAGCTGCTTCCTGCAGTTGTTACTTTATCTCACCTTTCTGATCTTTCTTCCGGTTAACAATTCTTTATATCTAATGTACAATTGTTAATAGTAAACTCCTTCTTTTAAAATAACTGTTGAGATTTCTATCTTCTAACTGGAACCTACCGATAAGAGGAGATACTTTTTCTTAGACTTTACTTTTACCTGATATTATTCACCTTCATTTTTAGGGAAAACACACATTGCCAGAAAGAAGAAGAAACGTAGGAGGAAGAACAGTCCATGGTTGGGGCCAGGTTGGCAGAACTCAGCTGGGTTTTTATTGCAGTTTTCTAGAAATGCAGATTAGCTTCCATTAGAAATTCTAAAGACTTGTTAGATGGCTAAGGAGATGGGAAAGTCACGTGGGCCAGAGAGCAAAGAGGTAACAGCCTCCCCTCCAAAATAATCAGATAGCTTTTAATTTCTTCTCTGAGACCTCAAAATTATAAGGTAAGTAGATTTTTTACAAAGTGGGTTTATTATGATGATCCAGTTCTAAACATGTCTCTGTGCGTACAATAGGTATATTCTAGATGGGTTGGAACATGGCCCATCTTGTCCTTTAGGGATTCTTATGGAGGCTTCATCGTGTAGGTATGATCTATTATTAACTCAGTCTTTAGCCCTTTTTCCCTCCCCAGAGGTTGGAAGGTGGGGTTGAAAGTTCCAAGCTTCTAGTCATGATTGGTCTTTCTGGTGACGAGCTGCCATCCAGGAGCTTAGTAAGAATTGCTCTATTAGAACAAAAGGTGCTCCTAGCGGCTGGGAAATTTTTAGGGATTTAGGAGTCCTGTGTAAGATGCTCCTATCACCCCCAGTATTTGGGAAATTACTAAGACTTTAGGATCTCTGTGTTAGGAACCAGGGTCAAAGACCAAACATTAGCAAGAACCCGGGGCAGAGACAAATATGTTCTTATTATTTCACACCCATTCTCACTCTAGACCTTTATAGTGTTGTTCCCTCGGCCTCAATTGATATTTTTACTCCTGACCTTAAATTCCTGCCTCCAGGCTAATTCCTACTTGTCTTCCCTCACAGCCCTCCCTAGACTAGTTTAGGTGCCCCAATTATGTCCTATTATACAGGCATATTCTTATTTTTTAAAAACACTCATCACAAAATAGTGAAGTGACTACTTTTCACATCTACCTTCACCACTAAAATATAAACTCTGAGTGAGGGACATGTGTGTTTTACTCTACTGTGTGTCTAGTACCTGGCACTTAGCAGACGTAGTAGGCATTCTGCAAATGTTTAGTGGCAGAACTAACAAAGAGCTAGGTTTATGGAGGTTGTGATGGCAGTTAATCACACATAGATTTCCCACCTGTCTGTTATTCTTTGCATTCTGTGTATCTAAACCAGTGCTCCCAGGTGATTTTGACAGCATTTGCTAAAGGACCACACTTTGAGAAGAAAGGCTAGACATTTGAACAATGTACAAAAAATGGAGCACTGCAGCTAAAGCCCTGAGTAGGGTAGAAGTGAAATGAGGCTTACATGGCCCCATTCTTCCAGACCTGCCTGCTTTTCTTTCCACCCTTTAGATTCCGGGCTCTTCATCTTCCCCTAACCAAAATCTTTCTCAGAAAGCATTCACACTCCTGGGCTAAATGATAGAAATGTTTAAATGACCATGTTACTTGTTAAATATTGCTAGCATTTTTTTTTTAACAAGGAACATATCCTCTGTTTATTTTGAATCAGAAGAACAGAACTCTAATTGTGTGATGCCAGGTTTAAGAAACTAGTAGGGAAACAGGAGACCATAGTTGGAGGTGACCACAGACTTGACTCACTTAGGAAGTTCAGCATCAAGAATGGTGCCCAGCACAAGGTCAGTACACAGACGTGTTTGTTGAATGAATGAAGTCAGAACAGTATATCCTTCAGTGAAAAGAAAGAATATAAATTGCATGTGCACAGAAAATCTGTGCCATTGTGAACCTTCTGGAATTGTCTGGAAGACTCATTTGAGAAACTTTAAAAAAGCACATCCTACTGACAGAATGCTTGCTCACTCTCCGTGAAAAATCTGAAAATAAAATGTTGTTAAAATAGATGTCACTCTGGCTGAAAATGTTCACATTGGGGTGAGCCATCAACTATTATTGATCGAATGCTTAGAATTGAAAGTAGAGAGGATTATGAATTTCTGTGCCCAATTCCTTGCATTCTCCCACCATTATGAAAGATTCTGTCTTTTCAAAATGTAGAGATTTATAGTCTCTGATTTGGGGGAACATCTCTTGAATCTGTTGGTGCTTTCAAAAATGATTGGTCTGTAGCACTAGGTAGAGGAAACTTGTATTGTGGAATGTAAGAGCTGTCACAGGCTTTGTAGAGAATGGAGAGGACAACATGCCATGTTCTTGAGCATTCGTTACTTCAGTGAGGACACTGTTATTCCTATGGTTACCCTGATGAGCCAGCAAACAATGCTGATGACTTGAGAGGCCCATACCCTGACTCCAGCACTCCATCAAGGTTAGAGATGCTCTACTTTGCTGCCTTTTTGGTGGTTTCATGCTTATTCCACTCTTTTCCTGTCTTTTGTACATGCCTCTGTGTGACACTTACTGATATCGCTGTTGCTGAGTTTGGGCATGCTTCCAAAGAGGCTCGATTTTGCTCTTACTTTTCCATCCAATAAATTCATCTGTTAAGTATTGGGAGAGGAATTCTGGAAACTCCATCACTAGTTGGCAACTATCACATTTCTTAAGAAAAGAAAAATCTTCAGTCTAGTTGGAACCATATTTCTTGTGCTGGAAATGGATTTGAGACAAAAATATATTGCACATTTGGGCATGGACCTTGATTTTTCAAAATACATCTTTCATGTGGTAGGAACTGATGATGCACATTTTTCCCCCTTGGGATCTTCCTTTTCTTAAGGCACTAAATTGCCTGCTGAGATGTATAAAGTATCCACTGCCTGGAATGGATTTGCTAATTATCAAGGGCAACACTTATGTGCATACATTGCAAAGAAAGGGGAAATTAAAATTCCATTTTATTTAGGTATTTTATGTTTACAAAAAAGAAAAATAAATTATGGTAAAGTGACTTCCTTTGTCTAACTGACAATTTAGAAATGAAAGACATTCATATATCCTGTGGAAGGAGGAAAGTCAAAGCTATCATGTTTTTCTTTGTTTTTTTGGTTTGTTTGTTTTTTTGGCTGCATCAGGTCTTATTTGCCCCGCGGCATGTGGGATCTTACTTCCCTGACCAGGGATGGAACCCGTGTCCCCTGCATTGGAAGGTGGATTCTTTACCACTGGACCACCAGGGAAGTCCCAAAGCTATCTTTTTGATGTCTTTCTTGCAGATATTCCACACCAATAGTTCTTAAGCTCTGCCACCCATGAATCCCTGAGAAAGCTCCCACAGTTAGCCTTTGCACTGTCCGTGCTTCTATCCATTGCCTTGACATTCCTCTATCCAACCACAGCCCCGTTCATCTTGTAGGTTACCACCACCAAACAGTTCTTTCAACCTGGCTAACTCTAGTTACTGTTTACCCTTGGAACATTTCCATTCTCTAACTTGGTGGTTCTTAAAGTGTGGTCTCTGCCTCAGGAGCAGAAGCATCACCTGGGAACTTGTTAGGAATGCACATTGTTGGGTGCAAGTCCAAACTTAGTGAATAATAAATTCTGGGGTGGTGCCCAGCAATCTGTGTTTTAACAGGCACTCCAGGTGATCCTGGTGCATGCCCTAACTGGAAAAATCTTGCCTCTTAATTGGAAAATGAGGACTGAAAGACTGTTCTTTGGTCCTAGTCCAAAGTAATAAACAAGTAACCACAGAACAAGTATTAAACCCATACTAATCAATTAGTGATAGTCCCATGCTTTTGAAGTTCAGCCAGCCAGCCACAGCATCACTCCAGGAACTGCTTCTGAAAGTCAGCTAATCCCTAAACTCCACAGCTGAAAGTCAGCCAATCTCTAAGCACTGCTGCTTCAGAAAGTCTGCCAATCCTCGAACTCCGTGGTTCCTAAAACCCTTTATGATATCAAGTCTTGCTTTGTACAGAGAGATTGAGACATAAGAAGAGCTCTCTTTTGCTTAATAAGCAATAAATTTAGCTTCTTTGTTTCACATATATGTGATTGAGAATTTCATCCTTCAACAAAAGGATCACTGTAGATTTTGAGAATGTCAGAACTGGTATTCAGAGAGGATTTACTAACATTGTTTAAATTTTAGTGGTGAGTTTTGAGCAACACGACATAACTTGTCCAAGACAAGTAAAAAATTGCCCAGCTAGCTCAGTTGGTAGAGCAAAATTATCTATCTATCATGTATCTATCTACAAGAAAAGAAATAAGGAATGATATATACCAAGTCATTACTATATGTACATATATCACTATTATAGAGTAAACAATGAATATTCACTTTGTAAAAAGTTGCAACATAATAATATCAGGAGAATGGGGAGAGAAGAAATGAAGGCTTGAAGGGTAGTACTGGGGCTAAATCATAATTTTCTACAACAGGAAACCAAGAAAAAAAGAGGTACATGTCAGAGTTGGAAATAGATAAGAATAAATGATGTCACAATTGACATCAATTAAATTTTAATGTGATTCAAGAAATATTTGTTGAGCATATACCTTGTATTGTTAGATGCTGCAGCTATAAAGATCAAACTCTGTCAAAAGAGACAGGCTGTAAGTAATTTCAGTACAATCTAAAGAAGAAATTAATTAATTCTTATAGTGGTGATGGTGGTGAGAAAAAGTTGCAAAGAGGGGGTCATGTGGGTTAAGCCTTTTAAAGATGAGTAGGTACTTCCTAAGCAGACTAAAAAGAGAAAAGCATTCCAGGCTGAGAGAATAACATGGGCAAAAGCAGAGGTGTGGAAGTGAGAAAGGAATTTGGGAAATATTGAGAAATTTGGGGAAATGGCCAGAAAAGAGGCTGGAAAAAGAGTTTGGGGCCAGGATAGAAAGGGCCTTGACCACCAAGGTCAGGAGTTAAGATTTATCTTGAAAGTGTCAATTTAATTTCAACCTAAGGGAATAATGTTAGTTTTGATGTCTGTCCTCAATAGGGGTGTGCTATAGACTGAATTGTATTCCCCCCCAAATTATATGTTGAAGCCCTAACCACCAATGTGATTGTATTTGTAGTAAGGAAGTAATTAAAGTTAAATGAGGTCATAAGGGTGGGATCCCAATCTGAGAGCATTGGTGTTCTCATAAGAAGGGAACAGAGAGCTTCTTCCCTCTCTCTGTCTCTCTGTTTCTGTCTCTCTCTGCTTCTCTCTGCCTCTCTCTCGCTCCATCACGTTAAGGACACTGTGAGAAGGTAGCCATCTGCAAGCCAGGAAGAAGGCTGCCAGAGCCCAACCATGCTGGCACTCTGTTCTCAGACTTATAGATTCCAGAACTATGAGAAAATAAATTCCTGTTATTTAAACCATCCAGTTTATGGTATTTTGTTATGTCAGCCTGAATAGACTAAGACAGGGCACTACTGACATTGGTTGGAATAATCCTTCGCTACACAGGACTATTCTGTTCATTGCAGGATATTTAGTATCTCTGGTCCCCAACTATGATACTAGTAGATACTAGTAGTGCTACTCTGTCACTATGACAACCAAACAATGTGCCTACACATCTCTAAGTGCCCCGTAGTGGAGAACAGCACTGTTCCCTGTAGAAAACCACAAAAAGAAGCTATTAAGAAGACTACTATAATTAAAATAGGGTTCATCATATTTCTTGATCTCTTAGCAACTGTGGCAGAGGGCTTTTACTTATCAAGAGTAAGACAATGTGGTATAATAAAGAAAGAACAACCTTGATATTCTTCCCAGGAATCTACAGGTTCAGGAGGGGGTCTTCAGTTTTGAGAAAGCAAAGGTGATCCTTTGTCTACCAAATGACTAATGCATTATATACCACAGTGAAAAAACAAACAAAACAACAACAACAAGCACTTTGCCTCCTGAGATAAATCAAATCAAAACAAAACAGAACAAAATAAGCGAACACTGTTTAGCACTAGTCGTCAAAATAAATGAAGTCTCGAGTCCTTTCTATTAAGTTGCTCACTCTTTAGGAAAAAGTTATTCTTTTTTTTTTAACATCTTTATTGGAGTATAATTGTTTTACAATGGTGTGTTAGTTTCTGCTTTATAACAAAGTGAATCACTTATACATATACATATATCCCCATATCTCTTCCCTCTTGCATCTCCCTCCCTCCCACCCTCCCTATCCCACCCCTCTAGGTGGTCACAAAGCATGGAGCTGATCTCTCTGTACTATGCAGCTGCTTCCCACTAGCTATCTATTTTACGTTTGGTAGTGTATATATGTCCATGCCACTCTCTCACTTTGTCCCAGCTTACCCTTCCCCCTCCTCATATCCTCAAGTCCATTCTCTAGTAGGTCTGCGTCTTTATTCCCGTCTTGCCCCTAGGTTCTTTGTGACCATAAGGAAAAAGTTATTCTTGATTTTGGCAATACTGAACTTGTCAGATATGTGAAACCTTGAAGATACAATCATTGTGTAAGGAAATTGCTGTTTTTCTCACTCTGAAAAGACTAAAGGTAACCTTGGTAATATTCTTTTTCAGATTCTTTCCCATTACAGGTTATTAAAAGATAACAAATATAGTTCCCTGTGCTATAAGTTGGTCCTTGTTGTTTATTTTATGTATAGTAGTGTGTATATGTTAATCCCAAACTCCTAATTTATATCTCCCACCCATCCCCTTTGGTAGTCATAAGTTTGTTTTCTATGTCTGTGAGTCTATTTCTGTTTTGTAAATAAGTTCATATGTGTCACTTTTGTTTTAGATTCCACATATAAGTGACATCATATATTTGTCTTTGTCTGACTTACTTCACTTAATATGATAATCTCTAGGTCCATCCATGTTGCTGCAAATGGCATTATTTCATTCTTTTTTATGGCTGAGTGATAGTCCATTGGTGAGATTTGTTTGTTTGTTTGTTTTAATACCTGCTGTGTCTTTTATTTGGAGATCACAGGTTTTTTTTTTTTTTTGGAAATCTTTTTAAAACTCTGCAAGTAAATATACTTTAGAACATTTCAGCCACAACTGATATTCCATCATGCTTCTTTAGTTAATTAGAAGAGATTATTTTCTGTTTTTCATTACCATAGATTTTTCTCTTTGTAGACTTGATATAAATGAAATCAAACACCATGATTCTTTTGAGTCTGGCTTTTTCTCATTCAACATGCTTTTGAGACCCATCCATATCAGTGTGTGTATCAGTAGTTTCACTTCTTTTTATTGCTGAGTAGTATTCCAATGTGTAGATATAACCATTTGTTTTTCTGTTCTGTTGATGGATATGTGGTTGTTCCCAATTTTTAATGGAATTAGGCTACTAAGAACATTTTTGTTCATGTCTTTTTGTGAATATAAGCTTTATTCTTACCTAGAAGTGGAATTGTTGAGTCATAGAGTAGGTGTACATTTAAGTTTATAGACACTCAAAAACTTTTCAAAGTTTTTATAGAATTTTATAGTCCATCAATAATATAAGAGAGTTCCAGGTGCTTCACATTCTTGCCTTTTGTTGTCGGTCTTTTAAAATGTTAGCGATTCTAAGTGATTGTGAAACGGTATCTCTTTTTGACTTTAATTTGCATTTCCATGATGACCAATGTTGTTTAACACCTTTACTTGTGCCTTTCATACATCTCTTTTTGTCTACTCATTTTTATTGGGCTATTTGTCTTTATATCATTGATTTGTAAAGAGTTATTTATATTTCTGGATACAAGTTATTTTTTCAGATATTTTAAGTAATTTTTCCCCCAGATAGTGACTTGCCTTTCATTTTCTTGATGGTATCTTTTGATAAACAGGCATTTTTAACTTTGAGGGAATCCAATTTATCAATGTTTGCCTCTTATGTAAAATGCCTTTTGTGTCCTAAGAAATCTTTGACTAGCCCAAAATTATGAAGATATTCTCTCATGAGTTCTTCTAGAAGTTTCACAGTTTTTACTTTTACACTTAGATCTATAATCCATCTCAAATTATTTCTTTTGGTATGGAGTAAAGTAAGGGTTGAGTTTGCTGTAGATTGAGTTCTCCATGAAACATTTTCACATGCAGGAGGTTTATTAGTGCCTTATCCCAGGAAAAATACCTGTAAAAGGTGAAGGAAGCAGGATTGGGCAAAGGGAGAAATTGAACTGTGATGCAAAAGGGGCCTCAGCTAATCCTATGAGGAGTTTGGGATTTAGGATGGTTCTTTAGCACTGTCCCCGATGATGTAAGAGGGCTGGCCATAGTACCTCTACATTAACCAGTTATTGGATGCCAGCTCTCACAAGGAAGAAGCTGTAACATTGGTTAGCTACAATTCCTGAAGAACAAGAGACTCAGCTGTGAGCCATCAACAGCCAACACTCCAGTGACAGAGAAAATGTGTCTGAAGGAGGAATCTGCATGGTACACCATAGCAGCCATTACAAGGTTCTTTTTGTTTTATTTTCTATACAGATACTCAATTTTCCTCTCACTATTTGTTAAAAAGACTTCTCTTTCTCCCATTGAATTGACTCAGTGCCTTGGTCAAAAATTAATCATGTGGGTCAATGCCTCTACTCTTTATTGTTTCACTGATTTATTTGTCTATCTTTGTCATGATATTACACTGTCTTGGTAACTATAGTTTGACAATAATTTCTGACATTGGGTAGTGTAAGTCTTCCAAACTGTCAAATTTGTTCATTTTCAAAATTGTTTTGGCTCTTCTTGACCATTAGTGTTTTCAGAAAAACTAGGATCAGCTTGAATTTCTTCAAAAAATTTTGCTAAATTTGTTTGAGATTGTATTGAATCTGTAGATAAATTTGGGGAGAATGGATATCTTAACAATATTGAATCCTTCAATAATAAACACCATACATTTCTCCCTCTGTGTTTTCTTTAATTTTTCTCAGGAATCTTTTGTAATTTATAATATGTAGGTCTTACATATCTTTCATTGGTTTAATTTTCAGATATTCTATTTTTAGATGCTATTATAAATTGCACTTTAAAATTAATTTAATTTTCCAATTGTTTATTGCTAGTATATAGAAGTAAAATGGATTTGCAAATTGGTCATGTACTATAATACCTTAAGTTTAATTGCTAGTTCCAGCAGTTTTTCATAAATTTCAAAATGTTTTAAGTGCACAAATATGCCTATAATTATGTAATCTGTAAATAGTGACAGTTTTACTTTTTCCTTTCCAATCTTTATGCTTTTTATTTCTTTTTCTTTTCTTATTGCACTAGACTAGACTTCAGCACGATGTTTAATAGAAGTGGTAAGAGTATACACCCTTGCCTTGTTCTGGATCATAGAGAAAGCTTGTTTTTTATTTTATGGTATGTGATATTACCTATAGGTTTCCGTATATAACTTTTATCACATTGAAAAAGTTCCCTTCTATTCCTCTTTGGTTGAGAATTTCTATTATGAGTAGACAATGAACTTTATCAAATGCTTTTCTGCATTTTTTAAGATAATTATTTTTACCCTTTAGTCTATTAGTGTTGAGCATTGATGTTTCAAATAATAAACTAACTTTACATTTCTGGAATAAAACCCGTTTTGACATGCTTTTTATGCATTGCTGGATTGAATTTGCTAATTCTTTTAGTTTATTCTTATCTATGCTTTTGTGGGATATTGGTCTGTAATTTTTTTTTTTTTTTTTTTTTTTTTTTTTTTTGCTGTACGTGGGCCTCTCACTGCTGTGGCCTCTCCCGTTGCGGAGCACAGGCTCCGGACACACAGGCTCCACGGCCATGGCTCGCGGGCCCAGCCGCTGCGCGGCATGTGGGATCTTCCGGGATAGGGGCACGAACCCGTGTCCCCTGCATCGGCAGGCGGACTCTCAACCACTGCGCCACCAGGGAAGCCCTGGTCTGTAATTTTAAGAAATATTTTTGTCAAGTATTGTTGTTGGGGTTATGCTAGCACCATAAAAATGGTAAATGTCCACTCCTAGTTTCTGAGTTTCCTTCTTAAAATTTTTGATAGAATAAACTGATAGAACCTGGAATTTCTTTGTGGGAATATTTTGATTGCAAATTCAATTTATTTACCAGATAAAGAGTGATTTGATCTTCTGTGGTTTTTGTGATGGCTTTTAGATGTTGTATTTTTTAAGGAATTTGCCCAATTCATCTAATTTGTGTTGGAAGATAGTTATCCATGGATCTGTCAAATTTCTACATGTTTTGTGAGCAGAAGCATAGACAGCTTTTGTTCCAGACTATCTTTTCAAGATATTTGTATAGCAAATAGTCTTGAATGGTAAGGGGTTGTTTCTCTGGAATAGAGGGCAGGTTTGTTTGCCACCAAGTATAATAAAGATAATGTCTTCTTCTGGGCAAAAGTCAGGCAGGTTTGCTCCTTATCAATGATTGGTGTTTCCTAACCCTAGGATTCCTCCGTTGTGACACCAACCACGTGTGCAGCATCTATCCGAATTGTTCGTGTCACCCAGTGGAACTTGGGGATCAAGGGAGAACCTACTCAAACCTGAAGCTCACATGTCTTGCTGTGTTATGAGGAATAATGTCCTTTGTCTCTGATCTAAGAGTTTCATGTCTTCTGCCAGCTACATGAAACTGGCAGGCCAACTCATTAGCTTGAAAATATAGTAAAATCTTCACAGTTCTTGACAATTCAAGATATTGCACCTTTCATTCATGTTACCAATTTTCTCTCTCTCTCTCTCCTTTTGTGTGTTTGTGTGTGTATGTGTGTCTTTTGATCAAACTTGCTGGAGTTTATCAATTTTTAAAATTTTTTAAATGACAATTTTGACTTCATTGATTTTCTCTATTTCTTGGTCTTTTTTATTTAATTAATTTCTACTCATATATATCATGTCCTTTCTTGTACTTATTTTGACTTTAATGTTTTCTTTTTATTCTAGTTCCTTAAGAGGAAACTTAGATGATCAATTTCTTTACATCATTTTAATTTTCTAATAAAAGTTTTTAAAGTAATAAATTGCATTCTAGATTGATTTATGTAACTCACAAATTTTAATATGTGGTATTTTCATTACCATTCAGTTAAAAATATTTTCTAATTTCCTTTGTGATTTCTTCTTTGACCCATGAGTTATTTAGATGTGTATATCTAACTTTCCAAATATTTGAAAATTTCCTACATGTCTTATTATGATCAATTTCTAATTTAATATTATTATGGTCAGAGGACATACTCTGTACATTTAATTTGGTGAATGCTCATGTGCATTTGAAAAGAATGTATTTTGGGTGTATTACAGTTATTATGTATCTTGTTCTAAAATATCAATTAGTTATGGGACTGAGCAGTTTTCACATTTTCTATATTACCACAGATTTTTGTTTATCAGTTTTATCAGTTACTGAGATAAAGGTATTAAATTTTCCTATTTCCACCTTCCTTTTTAAATATAGGTAGATTTTTCTATTTTCCTCTTTGATTCTCTAGTTTTTGGTCCATGTATTTTGAAACTATTTTATTAGGTGCATGCACATTTAGAGGATTATTAAGTCTTCTTGATGACTTGACACTTTTATCATTAAGTAATGTCTCTCTTGAACTCTGGTATCATCCTTAATCTTGAAATCTATTTTGTCTGATATGATTATTAGCCACACAACCCTTCTTATGCTTAATGTTTGCATTTTTATCTGATAGCAGACTTTTACTTTTCACCTATCTTTGTCTTTATATTTAAAGTAGATTTCTTGCAAACAGCATAGAGTTGTATCTTGTACTTTTAATCCAGTCGACAATTGTGTCTTTTAATGGGATTGTTCAATTTAAAATTAATGTAATTATTGATATGCTTGGATCTGAATCTACCATATTGCTATTTGTTTCTGATTGTCCCATCTACTCTTTGTTTCTCTGTTCATTCTTTGATGACTCCCATTGGCTGAATTGAATATGATTTTTTTACTTAAATTTATCCCCTCTATTGACTTTTTAGCTGTGCCTTTTTGACTGTTTGCTCTAGATATTACAGTATGCATCTTTAACTTAACATAGGCTATCTTCAAACAATATTTAAATTATATCATACACAGGGTAAAGAACCCTACGATGGTATAAAGAAGCTTATCCCCCCACCAATCCTTTTTGTTCTTATGGCTATAAATTTTACTTTTACTAATGCTCTAAGTCCCAAAATACATTGTTATTATTTTTGCTTTAGACAGTCATTAGTAATGTATGGATATATGTGTGTGTGTGTGTGTGTGTGTGTGTGTGTGTATTAATTGATAGAACAATCTCAACATGTTTACCATTTCAGCTGCTCCTCATTCCTCCCTATGGTTCCTCAGAGGTGATTTCTTTCAATTCTCCTGTCCTATTCCCAGCCTTCTGAATATTAACCCCAGGAACTTAGTGAAGGACTGAGGGAAAGAGTTGCTAAATTAGTGCAGACTTGTTCTGTGGGACCCTTGGGTTTCAAATCCACTATGTCAGTCTACACATGGCCATTAAAAGCTTGTTTAGATTTTACCTAGTTTTTCCTTACCCCTGCCTATATCAGATTTTCCCTCTTTCACCACTCTGCCAGGGATAAACACGGGCATGGCTGTCTTTTCTCCTAGGGAGGGCTGTCACTTTCTGGAACTTAATTCATTTAGATTTCTGTGTGTCCTTAGCTCTGATAGATTAAGAAGAAAACACCCACAAATATGATTTAGTAACTTCTCTGGAGTGTTCTTGTTGCTAGGATGAAAGCAACAGTTCCTCCTGACTTCTTACAGACTTCTTATAAGAAATGGAAGTCATCCACTGTCTTTTAAAATTTATTTGTGGAACTGAGTCCCTCCATGAAAGTTAGTATGAGCCCTGTGACTTTTCTGATCACTTTTGGTTAATAAAAAGGTCTTATAGTGAGCAATTCAAATGTTCATTCCAGTATAATAAGAAATACTTAAAATTTCATTTAAGTTTCTCCCATTCCTCAGTCTGGATCACTGCAGGCTGGAGAGGTGGGTGATGGGGCGGAAGGGCATCCCTGGCATTCTCCGACCTTCCTCCTTTCTTACTAATCTGCTTTCAGACCCCTTCAAAGTGGGAAGAGTGCGGAGAGAGAAGAGCGAGGTAGCAGAAATGCCTCACTGGACCAATATCACTTCTGACTGTGGTAGACTTTTTAAACTCACTCTTCTCTGATATCTTTTGTGGATTCTTGGAGACCTGTGTCCATCTCTCTCATGACCAGGGAATCTCTCACCTGACCAACCCTTCCATGAAGGTAATCCATCTCTATTCCAACTGGTTTTTTATGCTCTCCTCAGCCCTTATGAACTTTGGCTTCAGTTCTGCTGGGATTTTTTCTTCCAGGCATTCCTCTTGAGCAAAACCTAAGACATTTCACATTGTCCTTGCTTGGGATCCTCATCCAGTCTGGAGGAACCACACATCCTTTTCCCAACTCAAGGAGTACAGGCTCCCCTGCAGCCATCTCTTTGTTTACCGTCTAAGCAGCTAGATGCACATTTCTTATTCTTTAGGTTTTCTAGGTGGACTACATGGCCACATATGAAACTCTCTGGACAATCATCTTGAAGTCTCTTCCTTTGACATGAAATGAAGAGTAAGGGTTCCCAGGAGACCCCCATAGGATTCATAACCCATGACTACAGTCTCCAAAATGATTCCTAATCTCAAAATCCCAAACCCTTTATAGCCTCTCTATTGGTGAGAAGCTTAAGGTCACAAAACTGGCTTTTCAACTGCTATAGAAATTATATGCTCTTTTATTATATGCTCAGTTATATGCACTTTAGAATGTAACATCTTGATGCCTCAGTGGAAACTTGCATTAAAGAAAATCTGGTTCCACTTACAATCATAAAAAATTGAAAGTTACCCCAAATCCAGCAATGTGGGATTATTTAAATAATTTGGGGTACAGTGATGCAATGGAATATTCTACAGCCCCCTCACAAAAAAAGAATGAGGATGCTCTTTATTTGTTGATTTGAAATGATCCCTAAAATACAGTATTAAGGGAAAAAAAGCGACAGTGTGTAGACACTGGATGCCATTACTATTTTTATTTATTTATTATCTTTTTATTTTTTGACACCTTTATTGGAGTATAATTGCTTACAATGGTGTGTTAATTTCTGCTTTATAACAAAGTGAATCAGCCATACATCAGGATACATATATCCCCATATCTCCTCCCTCTTGCGTCTCCCTCCCACCCTCCCTATCCCATCCCTCTAGGTAGTCACAAAGCACCGAGCTGATCTCCCTGTGCTATGTGGCTGCTTCCCACTAGCTATTGATTTTATATTTCGTAGTGTATATATGTCCATGCCACTCTCTCACTTCCTCCCAGTTTACCCTTCCCCCTCCTTGTGTCCTCAAGTCCATTCTCTACGTCTGTGTCTTTATTCCTCTCCTGCCCCTAGGTTCTTTAGAACTATTTTTGTTGTTGCTATTTCCATATATATGTGTTAGCATACAGTGTTTATTTTTCTCTTTCAGAATTACTTCACTCTGTATGACAGACACTAGGTCCATCCTCCTCACTACAAATAACTCAATTTAATTGCTTTTTATGGCTGAGTAATATTCCATTGTATATATGTGCCACATCTTCTTTATCCATTCATCTGTTGATGGACACTTAGGCTGCTTCCATGCCTGGCTATTGTAAATAGTGCTGCAATGAACATTGTGGTACATGACACTTTTTGAATTATGGTTTTAGCAGGGTATATGCCCAGTAGTGAGATTGCTGGGTCGTAGAGTAGTTCTATTTTTAGTTTTTTAAGGACCCTCCATACTGTTCTCCACAGTGGCTGTATCAATTTACATTCCCACAAACAGTGCAAGAGGGTTCACTTTTCACCACACCCTCTCAAGCATTTATTGTTTGTAGATTTTTTGATGATGACCATTCTGATGGGTGTGAGGTGATGCCTCATTGTAGTTTTGATTTGCATTTCTCTAAAGGTTAGTGATGTTGAGCATCCTTCCATATGTTTGTTGGTGATCTGTATATCTTCTTTGGAGAAATGTCTGTTTAGGTCTTCTGCCCATTCTTGGATTGGATTCTTTTTTTGTTGTTCATATTGAGCTGCTTGAGCTGCTTGTAAATTTTGGAGATTAATCCTTTGTCAGTTGCTAGGTTTGCAAATATTTTCTCCCATTCTGAGGGTTGTCTTTCATCTTGTTTAAGGTTTCCCTTGCTGTGCAAAAGTTTTTAAGTTTCATTAGGTCTCATTTGTTTATTTTTGTTTTTATTTCCATTTCTCTAGGAGGTGGGTCAAAAAGGATCTTGCTGTGATTTGTGTCATAGAGCATTCTGCCTATGTTTTCCTCTAAGAGTTTTATAGTGTCTGGCCTTACATTAAGGTCCTTAATCCATTTTGAGTTTATTTTTGTGTATGGTGTTAGGGAGTGTTCTAATTTCATTCTTTTACATGTAGCTGTCCAGTTTACCCAGCACCACTTATTGAAGAGGCTGTCTTTTCTCCATTGTATATTCTCACCTCCTTCATCAAAAATAAGGTGACCATATGTGTGTGGGTTTATCTCTGGGCTTTCTATCTTGTTGCATTGATCTATATTTCTGTTTATGTGCCAGTACCATACTGTCTTGATTACTGTAGCTTTGTAGTATAGTCTGAAGTCAGGGAGCCTGATTCCTCCAGCTCCATTTTTCTTTCTCAAGATTTATGTGGCTATTTGGGCTCTTTTGTGGTTCCCTACAAATAGTGAAATTTTTTGTTCTGGGTCTGTGAAAAATGCCAGTGGTAGTTTGATAGGGATTGCATTGAATCTGTAGATTGCTTTGGGTAGTAGAGTCATTTTCACAATGTTGATTCTTTCAATCCAAGAACATGGTATAGTTTTCTGCATACAGGTCTTTTGTCTCCTTAAGTAGGTTTATTCCTAGTTATTTTATTCTTTTTGTTGCAGTGGTAAATGGGAGTGTTTCCTTAATTTTTCTTTCAGATTTTTCATCATTAGTGTATGGGAATGCAAGAGATTTCTGTGAATTTACTTTGTATCCTGCTACCTTACCAAATTTATTGATTAGCTCTAGTAGTTTTCTGATAAGATCTTTAGGATTCTCTATGTATAGTATCATGTCATCTGCAAATAGTGACAGCTTTACTTCTTCTTTTCCGATTTGGATTCCTTTTATTTCTTTTTCTTCTTTGATGGCTGTGGCTAAAACTTCCAAATCTATGTTGAATAATAGTGGTGGGAGTGGACAACCTTGTCTTGTTTCTGATCTTAGTAGAAATGCTTTCAGTTTTTCACCATTGAGAATGATGTTGGCTCTGGGTTTGTCATATATGGCCTTTATTATGTTGAGGAAAGTTCCCTCTATGCCTACTTTCT